>NC_090698.1:7500-737500 GCF_040954835.1 Lepisosteus oculatus
CCCTAACCCTAACCCTAACCCTAACCCTAACCCTAACCCTAACCCTAACCCTAACCCTAACCCTAACCCTAACCCTAACCCTAACCTAACTTAACTTAACTTAACTTAACTTAACTTAACTTAACTTAACTTAACTTAACTTAACTTAACTTAACTTAACTTAACTTAACTTAACTTAACTTAACTTAACTTAACTTAACTTAACTTAACTTAACTTAACTTAACTTAACTTAACTTAACTTAACTTAACTTAACTTAACTTAACTTAACTTAACTTAACTTAACTTAACTTAACTTAACTTAACTTAACTTAACTTAACTTAACTTAACTTAACTTAACTTAACTTAACTTAACTTAACTTAACTTAACTTAACTTAACTTAACTTAACTTAACTTAACTTAACTTAACTTAACTTAACTTAACTTAACTTAACTTAACTTAACTTAACTTAACTTAACTTAACTTAACTTAACTTAACTTAACTTAACTTAACTTAACTTAACTTAACTTAACTTAACTTAACTTAACTTAACTTAACTTAACTTAACTTAACTTAACTTAACTTAACTTAACTTAACTTAACTTAACTTAACTTAACTTTCAAGGGTCCAAAGAAAGTTAGCATTGGAATAACATCCTATTAATACTACAGCCAAAGACCTCACTCATGCAATCACAAATTGTACTCACCACCTCCTTTGTCAACCCTTGAAGGAAAGACTCAGAACTGTTTACAAACTTTAACAAGTTCAAAGTATAAATTAATTACAATTAATCTTACAAACACAGAACTCAAATCACTACAAATACAGTTCAAACAAGAACATTACACAAAAATATTCCAAGACTTTCCAATCATTATTTAACCCTAACAGAGCACACCCAAAATTTTATTGTGCTCAGATTACAATATTAAACACAAATATTTGCAACAAAACATTCATTGAAAATTAAATCACTTCCAATACATTGCATTACAAATAAAAAATACACTTTGCAATTCAGATTTTTCACTACCGCATTGAAAAAAACATAAGACAAATTCTCACCTCACTAAAATACAGTACAACTTAAAACAATGACATTGCATAACAAACATCTTTTGCCATCATTACAAATCTCAAAAAGCACACCCAGAACCTTTACTGGGCTCAAAACACAATACTCAACTAATCATGAAGATTGGCAATATAACATTAAGTGAGCATGAACTATTTCAAGTACATTGCATTACAAACATTAAAAACAGTTTACAGTTAGGGACATTGTCCTTGACAGAAAGGAATTTACAAACCATTTTTCCCCAACATAATCAAGTTCTTTACAATCCAAGAAAACACCACATTACATGCTACAATGATCCCACATCCACTTGCTCAAAACAATGCACAGAACATGGTGGTATGGTTCTAGGGTTAGAAGCAAAGTTAACCCAAAACAAGACAATAACAGCAAGCTAAAACTACTGAGCTAAAAGCTATCCCTTACCCCACACACACAAATAGGTACTTACCACCTGCCTCTTCAAGCTATGAAAGGGTGTTAAACATTACATCATTTCAACAAAACCTAAACAAACACTGCTCTTTAAAAAAACAACTTGCATTCTAGCTCATTTGAAAATAAAAACACACAAAGGATGATTTCTCAAATCACTAAAAATACAGTACAGCTTAAAACAATGACATTGTATAACAAACATACCCACATTTCTCTGTCATCAATACAAATCCTCAAAGAGCACTCCCAGAAACTTTATTGTGCTCAAATTACAATACTACATCAGACAATTGGCAACATAACATTCAGTGAGCATTAAACTATTTCAGGAAATTGCATTACAATTAATTAAAAACAAAATCTACAGTTAGGGACATTGCCCTTAACAATACAAACAATTTACAAACCATTTTTCCCCCAACATAATCAAGTTCTTTACAATCCAAGAAAACACCACATTACAGGCTACAATGATCCCACATTCACTTGCTCAAAACAATGCACAGAACATAGTGGTATGGTTCTAGGGTTAGAAGCAAAGTTAACCCAAAACAAGCTAACAACAGCAAGCCAAAACTGAGCTAAAAGCTATCCCTAACCCCCCCCCCCCCCCACACACACACACAAAAAGGTACTTACCATCTGCCTCTTCAAGCTATGAAAGGGTGTTAAACATTACAATTTACATACTTTCAACAAAACCTAAACAATCAAACACTGCTCTTTAAAAAAAGAACATACATTCTAGCTCATTTGAAAATAAAAACACACAAAGGATGATTTCTCAAACCACTAAAAATACAGTACAGCTCAAAACAACAACATTGTATAACAAACATACCCACATTTTTATCCTGCCATCAATACAAATCCTCAAAGAGCACCCCCAGAAACTTTATTGTGCTCAAATTACAATACTACATCATGACAATTGGCAACATAACATTCAGTGAATATTAATTAAATAATTTCAAGGACATTGCATTACAATTAATTAAAAACAAAGTCTACAGTTAGGGACATTGCCCTTAACAATACAAAACAATTCACAAACCATTTTCCCCCATCATAATCAGGTTCTTTACAATCCAAGAAAACACCACATTACAGGCTACAATGATCCCACATTCACTTGCTTAAAACAATGCACAGAACATGGTGGTATGGTTCTAGGGTTAGAAGCAAAGTTAACCCATAACAAGCTTACAACAGCAAGCCAACACTGAGCTAAAAGCTATCCCTAACCCCCCCCCCCCACACACACACACACAAAAAGGTACTTACCATCTGCCTCTTCAAGCTATGAAAGGGTGTTAAACATTATATCATTTCAACAAAACCTAAACAAACACTGCTCTTTAAAAAAACAACTTGCATTCTTGCTCATTTGAAAATAAAAACACACAAAGGATGATTTCTCAAACCACTAAAAATACAGTACAGCTTAAAACAACATTGTATAACAAACATACCCACATTTCTTTCTGTCATCAATACAGATCCTCAAAGAGCACTCCCAGAAACTTTATTGTGCTCAAATTACAATACTACATCATGACAATTGGCAACATAACATTCAGTGAGCATTAAACAATTTCAAGGACATTGCATTACAATTAATTAAAAACAAAGTTTACAGTTAGGGACATTGCCCTTAACAATACAAAACAATTTACAAACCATTTTCCCCCATCATAATCAGGTTTTTTACAATCCAAGAAAACACCACATTACAGGCTACAATGATTCCACATTCACTTACTCAACATAATACACAGAACAAATTTACTTAACATACCACAACAATTTACTTCTTTTAAAAGTCCATTATTACTTCAGACAGGCTCCTCGACTCCATCCAGACACATGATTTGGTTGTAGAAAAAGTCTAAAGTTGAAACACTGGCAGAGGAAAAAGGTCCACTCAAAAGCTGCTCCTGATGAGGCCTCTTCAAGATGCACACCATTTTCACCTTCTGTTCCAATTCTGGTCAGGAAATAAAAATACTAAAAAATGTCACACTACAAACACCTCTCTTGGAAGATGGACACCATCTCCCACATCTGCACCACATGCAGACATACAGGTACCCAATGAAACAAAGATCTGGCCACCACCCTAACCCTAACCCATGGGTGAAAACATTTCAATTTAAAGATGCAAAAAAAATCCAGATTTCAGTAGACATGTTTCTTCAGAGTCTTTCAAAGAAAGTCTAGTTTCAACTGAATATGCTACCTTTCCACCCAACACATACCAAAAACTTTCCCAAACTCACATTAAATATTCTAAACACCTTCAAATTGTTTTTCAAATTACAACCCAAAGCCAATAAACACATCAAAACCACCCACCTTTCCACAGCAGCCTTCAGGACATCACAGCTGCAAGCCAATAGCTCCTACCCTTACAGGAGCCGGAAACAGAATGACTACCAGCCCCCAGACTGTGTCTTTAAAACCCTCATGATTAACTCAGAGGTGTGGCCAATTCACCAAGAACCTATCCCAACATCTCCTTGAAATGGTCCATTTGCAAAGCCCTATTGTTTATAATGCAACACACACACGTTTCCAATGACTAAACAAGTATTAGCCAGCCCATCTACATGATCCAGCCATTCAGAATGCACGGGTGATAATGCTGGGGGTTACTTAGAGGATCAGGATCTGCTGGGTACCACAAGTTTTTACAAATACTCAGTTGTGGGACTACACTACTTTGTGGAACATTTGGACAGTCTTTAGAAGAAAGTTCAGTTTCAATTGAATATGCCACCTTTCCACCAGACACATACCAAAAACCTTCTCAAACTCACAGCGCACAAATATTCTAAACACCTTCAACCTTCAAACTTTTTCAAATTACTACCCAAACACATCAAAACCACTCACCTTTCTCCACAGTCTTCAGGCCACCACAGCTGCAAGCCAAGAGCTCCTACCCTTGCAGGAGCCAGAAACAGAATGACTACTGATCCCAATGCTGTGTCTTTAAAACCCTCATGATTAACTCAGAGGTGTGGCTAATTCAGCAAGAACCTATCCCAACATCTCCTCGAAATGGTCAGTTAGCAAAACCAAATTGTTTATAATGCGACACACCAGTTTCTAATGACAAAGTATTAGCCAGCCCATCTACAGATGGCCATTCAGAATGCATGGGTGACAATGCAGGGGTACTTAAGAGGTTCAGGATCTGCTGGGTACCAAAACGTTTTACAAACACTTAGTTGTGGGACTACACTACTTTGTGGAACATTTGGACAGTCACCAGAAAATGCCTGATTTTGAATCCCATTCAAAGGGGATGTTCAATCTTTTTTTCAGTAATAGAAATCAAATTGTATACTGTGTATGACAGCGTGTTAAATATTAAAGTACTTAAAAAGTAGGTAGATTTAATAAAAACAAGATTGCTCAGTTGGAAATATAAAAATGTTTAATATTATACTGTAAATTAAAAACAGAAGCATAATGTAATATATAAATAATGTACATACAGTAGATGGTAGTGGAAGCTAAATAATAAAATGTACACAACAGTATTCCACCTTCTTCATACATATTTTTATGCATCAAAATCTTAAACTTGGTGACTTACAATGGATTATGGAAAAGTTTAAACATGTTGCTTCTACCATTATAAAGTTTATATACTGTACTTCATAAAAAGTCATAATGTTTTATCCTTTTCTAAGAATGTATAGTAAAAACACCACTTCCTGTTATTTTAAAAAAGTGGTACTGAATTAATACCACTTGATGATAATTTTAATATGGAACTGTGATGTTTTGGAAACAATTTGACATTTAATTATTAAAACTTTTAGTGTCCCCATTGAGGTCATGGAAAATAGATAAGATCACTGCATTGGCCATATATGATTTTTTGATATTAGGAATTTGTCTTTTCATAGACCCCAACTTGCTCTCCACGAGACACACAGACAGGGAGAGATGCTGGGGGTCAGAGCACAGGGTCAGCCATTTTTACAGTGTCCCCAGAGCAGTTGGGGGTTCACTCAGGAGCCCAATGATATAGGACTCCTCTGCCAGCCACAGATCCTCAGCCACAGAGCCACTACACTGCCCCGAGGAAAAGGGGATTTCCTGGCTCATATGGGGATTGAACCCACAACCTCGGTGTTATCAGTACCACGTGCTTACCAATTGAGCTAACCAGGCCCCGAAAGACTGGTCATGGACCGTAATGTAGCATGCTCTACCCTATTTCATACATTAAGAATTTTTACAATCTAAACCTATTTTTAACATGCTTATGGTTTGAACATGGTGTGTCTTTTTTTGCAGTTATATAAAAATATAGTGTACGTACTATTTACTTTTTAATGAGACTGTTTATTAGAAAACAAACATGTGCCCTAAGCAGGAACTGAACCCAGATCTCCCAGAGAGGAACCCACCCCCCAAACGCACTACACCAACAGAGCACTTGCAAGCATTGCTGAAACAGACAGGTCAAAATGTACCGAAAGGAATCAAGAGTGAACAAGTCAGAAAAAATAAAAAATTTACAAAGAAAGTGGACTGCGGTTATACCATCAGTTATATAAATAAATCATATTTTGATCTATTAATATCATTACTATTTTTTTTTCTACATGATTCCATATTATATTCCCTACTAAGCAGATTCTAAAAAGTACACTTTTTTACTGGCATAAAAACAGCAAGGATTCATAGAAAATATATATAATTATATATTAAAATAGTATTTTAAACTACAAATATAGTCAGAAAGAGCACATCACAACTTTTCCAAAATAACTACAGTAAGTGACATAGTTAAAGACTGATGCATAAAATGTTTGTAAAGTGGAAAATTGTTGTGTACTGTTTATATAAGCTACCACTATCAGCCATGGACATTAAATATAATGTTTATATTCCTATATTAATATCTTTTATGATAATATGATCTTGAAGGACATTATGCTCCTGTTATTTTTATGCTCAGCTACCAAAATTTCCCTTTAGCTGTAAAATTCCATATTAATATTTAAACATGCACTTTGAATGCTTATTTCTGTATAAATCTCTTGATCACCAAACAGAGAAGCTCAAAAGCGAAAACAGGAAGAATCAATGAATAGCATCCCACTCATAAGATTCAATCAGTTGCACTTTATTTAACCCAAAAAATTATAAATTTAGAATCCATCTTCAAATGAATAGACCTATTATATTGAATTTGAATATCTTTTGATTTATAATAATAATTGCTTACACTTATATAGCACTTTTCTGGACACTCCACTCAAAGCACTTTACAGGTAATGGGGATCCCCTCCACCACCACCAATGTGCAGCACCCACCAGCCCACTCCCCACACACCAGTGCTCAGTGGAGAGGAGAGCAGAGTGATGGAGCCAGCTCATAGATGGGGATTATTAGGAGGCCATGATTGGTAAGGACCAATGGGAAATGTGGCTAGACACTGGGGTTACACCTCTACTCTTTACAAGAAAGACCGTGGGATTTTTAATGACCACAGAGAGTCAGGACCTCAGTTTTACATCTCATCTGAAGGACAGCACCTGTTTACAGTATAGTGTCCCCATCACTATACTGGGGCATTAGGACCCACATGGACCACAGGGTGAGCACCCCCTGCTGGCCCCACTAACACCTCTTTCAGCAGCAACCTTAGTTTTTCCCAGGAGGTCTCCCATCCAGGTACTGACCATGCTCACACCTGCTTAGCTTCAGTGGGTTCCCAGTTGCAAGTTGCAGGGTGATATGGCTGCTGGCTCTACACTTGTTAATTTAATCTTGTTTTCAGCTATTCACTATAGCTGTCAGCTATGAAGGTTTTACCCCTCACTGGACTTGGTATATTCTGAGGGGGAGGAGCCAGCCCAGCTCAGAGGATAAAAGAGCAGACTCCCTGTGCCTCTGTTTTCATTCAAGAGTCCAGGAGCTGAGGAGAGTGGTGAGTACTGTTTCTTTACTGGTTTTGGGACAAATCTTTCATTTGCTGGTTAGTCCCATGTTTTTTCTTACAAACTTTATTTTAGAGAAGGAGTGCTTAGATTAAATTCACTTGGCTGCTCCTACAAAACTTTTGTTGAGAAAAGTACTTTTACTTTTAGCTTGATATTTAAGAACCCAATCTACTACCTTTTTTGTAATAGCCTACTCATACTTGTTAAAGTTTCTACTGACTTTATAATTTGTGGAAACTTCCAAACAGCTCCATATTAATTAAGAGGACCTATTTCATTATCTTGCCAGCAGCCATATCACCCTGCAGCCCCCAGGTGGTAGCCCACTAAAGCTAAGCAGACGTGAGCCTGGTCAATACCCGAATTGGAGACCTCCAGGGAAAAACTAAGGTTGCTGCTGGAAGAGCTGTTATTTGGGCTTGCAGGGGGCACTCACCTTTAAGTCTAGGTGGGTCCTAATGCCCCAGTATAGTGAAGGGGACACTACACTGTAAAAAGGCACAGTCCTTCAGATGAAAAGTAAAACTGAGATCCTGTGGTCATAAAAACTCCCAGGGCATTTCTCAAAAAGAGTAGGGGTATTACCCTGGTGTCCTGGTCTATTTTCCCATTGGCTCTTACTGATCATGTACTCCTAATAACCCCATTTCTCAGCTGGCTTCATCACTCTGTTCTCTTCCACAGTGAGAGCTGGTGTGTGGTGAGAGTTCTGACACACTATGGCTGCGTTTGCATCATGTTTGCCTGTAAAGCACTTTGAGTGGAGTCTCCAGGAAATCACTATATAAGTGTAAGCAATTATTATTATAATGTAATTAACTTTAAAAGGTTATAAGAAAAACAAGATAAGATACTTGAAAAACTGGAATTTAACTAATGAAATGGACTACATTATAATTTTAAAGGTCCTTAAATTCTGTGCTGGACTGAACCAATACACACTTTAACCTCTGGGATTGGAGAAGACAGAAGCGTAATAAATCAACAAAACCTTGAGAAGTACAATAACTACTAATCTCCTATGGCTCATATGAGTATGGCACAACTAGAGTGACATTTAAAATCTTTCAGAACATAGCATGTCACAGTTTCCTTCAATTTAATTACATCTAAAAGCAGTTGAACTTAAAGCTGGATCTGGATCTGACCTTTTCATATAATTTCCTCTCACCCCCTTCAAAATAAGATTCACGTACCTATTGTTTGTTAATCTGGAGGACTTTGGAGGCAAGAATGGGAGACATGTCACAACTGCCGTGATGGTCTGGAAAACACTACATGGCAAATCCTTGAGCTGAACACCCTGGATTCTTTTAAAAATGACGAATAAAAGGCTGCTGTGAATCAACTAGCAACCCAACAGTTTGACATGATAATTACTCATGTTAAACCCAACTATTTTTATTTACCCTATGAATGATACATATCATTGCTAAAGTCAATGTGCACATTCTTGCGCCTCTCCAGGACATCATTGTGGTTGTCAATGACTCGTCCACCCTGTGCTCATAAAAATAAACACTCCTTACACATGGTCCTTGTGTCACCAGTTTATTTTTCTACACATTACATTTTATTTATGAAAACTAGTTCAGAAGCAGTCCAGGAGCATGGAGGTGGGTTAATTGCATTTTGGCATGATGAGACCTGAGGAATGGACTGGCATCCCACCCATCATCAGTGCAGTGAGCTGTATGGGTAAACCATTGTAAATGGATTTATACCTCCTAGTTGGCAGTTATCAGTCATTTAAACCAGACCTCACTAACCAAACAATCTAATTACAGTTTAAAACTGTATAACACTTACATTTTCTAGACCATTAACCTCTTTTGAATTTAACCCTTTGTACTGCCAGCATGGCTAACAGTTGTCTCTACCCCAAACTGCAACCTCTACACAACTCAATACAATTCTGACAACTCCTTTTTTCATAAATAAACTATTATATTCCTGCTGTTGGTCTACTCTGTAATCTTAAACTGCTGCAGCTATAACAATTTCACACTAACTAATTACATAAATATTTCACAAACAAGGTGTTACAAAAATAGCACTTTCCTTTGCAATGCAGTCTCAATCTATACAGTATGAAATGGCTTGATCTGTAGCAGTACTTGTACTATCTCAGTCCCACACTTTTGTACCCCTTTAAAAGGCATCAACTGTTACATTTAAGAGATTTAGTGATGCCACCAGCCCAATTCACCGCAAATACAATAAACCTGATATACCACACAACATACTTAAGTAAACACTTGAAATGGAATGGAAAACTGAAATTATACAGCAATTACTCTTAAATGAAAGTGTATAGTGGGAGGCACCATGGACAGGACCAGTAAAGTCAACACCCCAGCTGAGGAGACAGAAGCACCAGTGTGAGGTTAGCTGGGATCAAAAACAATACAAAAAGTGAGAAAATAAAGTAAGCGACTGCCATGTTACCTACAAGCTGGGCTTAACCTATCTAATGGGGTCCAGCTTGGGGAAAAAACTGCTATCACAGCAGTCACCAGACTGGACATTTGCTATTCAGTGGGGTCCAGTCTGTGCATAACAAGTTAGTGCATAAAAAGGTGCATGCGTTTGCCTGCCCCTGTGAAAGGGCATAAAGGGACAGGCAAAACAGAAGATGAAAACCTAAGACGGGTACAATCCTCAGCAGGACTGATGGTGCAAAAACACCATCATCCAGGGGTGGCTCTGCTCCTCTCAGAGGGTGTCCAGTGTGCCTTTATAGGACCTGCCCAGCTGGGACTCATAAGCTGGAAGCCAGGACACCTGGTACTACAAAGACAAGGGGTTACCCTTCTACCAGGGCTCCACCTCCACACTGGGCCCACCCCTGCATAATGCCGCCCCAGCATATAAACAAATGGGAATAAATGTGCATATTAATTTCTACACTATTTCACTATGCACAAATCACCCAGTGGCCAATTTAAAAACATTTAAAAACCACAAACTGCATTTCAATTCTGTGTTTTACACCGTCAATGTCTAAAATATATACCTTAAAGCTCACCTATTTTCTCCACAAATACCACAGGTTTTCATAATACAGGAATGTATACAAATGCTTAGATCACTAAAAATAAAATTAAAACTGCTTATAAATATCCTCTAAGCTGAGGAATGTACCCAAAGAGTACCCAAATAAATGTTAAATAAATGTACCCAAAGATTGTGACCTAAATAAAACAATGTAGGGAAAAGCAGGTCCAGTGCCAGTATATACTCAATATAGCACCTTGTACAACCACAACCACAATCAGCATACAAGAAACAAAAGAAAACCGACTCAGTACATTTAGTCATTTTTAATCATCCCACACCAACAAAAATATAGATTTTCAATACATGAGGACATTTTCTGGCAAAGAATTTACAAAGCCACATAACTACATATCTCTTCTCACAAAACAGAACAAACAACCCCCATCTTTCTCCTACCTCATTCTGTAGGAAATCCCCTCCCATGACAAAGGGCTTTCTGTGCAGGTACCAAAAAAGAGCGGCACTCAGCTAAACCAATCCCTCTTTTCCAAGTGAGTGGATGGCATTAGTTTTCCTTTTATTCATTTCTACCTTACGTGCTCAATTCAGTTTTACTCTACAGCCAATGCAAGATTTATATACATGTGTGCACCCATGCAAATAAATCATTGCATGACCTTTGAGTCTCTCAAACTCTGCTTTTCAAATGGCCTAGAATGTGCAAAACACTACAAAGTTACCAACTGCCAACTCTTTCTCCATTCCAGCACTAGAAGTCACTTTGTCTCCTCCCTGCCAGGTGGCTCAGGTGCTGAAGTTACAAGCCATGGTCCTAACAGCCATTACAAGGCAGGTGTGCAGAGATTCACTTAGAGCTTCAAGCAGCTCTTGTTGTACAACGAATAGCACCTGAACCTCTTTCCTGCCCACAATTAACCCACCAAAGACCTCCCTCCCTTTCTCTGCCTTTGTTGTTAGGAACTTCTAAAGCAGCTTTGATGCTCCTCTGATGAGTCCATTGGCTTCTGGAATTGGAACAGGCACATGATTCCCCAAGCAGATCTTGGCAGACAGAACCCACTACCCAGTCTGCTGCATCTGGGCTCCAGTCCTGGTGAACGTCCTCCCTTGGCAGCAAAGGCCTGGTCATACCCCAGACAGCAGAGAACCTCAAGAAAAAATAAGAAACTGGACTGAGTCCTCTGCACTAGTCAGAAATGGTCCAGCCAACATTCCCACTCCCAACACCAGTTTTGACCTAAACCGCCATAATGTTCAGTGCTACACCTTTTCAGGACAAAACAACAGAAAATCACCCTGAAGAGTGCAAAAGCAAAAACCCACGGTGCAGGGCTCCTACCACAGGGGAGAACTTCAGTTCTATTATCTTGTTTAAAACATAAGTACACAAGTTACAAATTACAGGTTCATCCTTCTCAAAACAGCCAGCTAACCAACTTATCCCTTTCCTCAACCCCAACAAACCCAAACAAAATAACCCAGAATGTTCTTGCCTGCTTACCCAGGACATAGATCCACTTGCTTCTCTTCCAATGCCTTATAAAG
This sequence comes from Lepisosteus oculatus, assembly GCF_040954835.1. Taxonomy (NCBI): domain Eukaryota; kingdom Metazoa; phylum Chordata; class Actinopteri; order Semionotiformes; family Lepisosteidae; genus Lepisosteus; species Lepisosteus oculatus. The sequence goes on from NC_090698.1 coordinate 19,539, forward strand.
CGTGGAAACAGAGAAGAAATAGAACTGTTAAAATTACAAAATCAAAGATTCTCAAATATTCAATTCTCCATGAAATGAACTAAAGATAATGCACGGCTTTCAGATTGTCCTACATTCCTCTGAGAACAGGGTCTTTCAAGTCCATTTTAAGTGTAAAAAAAGATAAAAGTCAAGAGTAATATATGGCGTTTTTAGGATGTACTGCACTGTATGCTGCAACTCCCATGCACACACCAAAAGCTGCCTGCCCAATATACTCAACGTACCCCATTTAACGTGATATGCAGTCTACACTAATGTACCTGATTGTACCCAAATAAACCAACATATACTCATAGTACCCAAATTTACCCGATTAAAACCCCATGTACCCAGTGTGCTCATTATGCTCAAAATGCCCCATCTCTCTTCCTGTATGGAAAGGGACTCACCTGACCCACTCACCTGACTAGATCCTTTGATGTTACTGTTGACTTTGTCTTGGAACAAGCACCCCACTCCTCCAACAGATCTTCATGGAAAGGTCCCAGAGACCAGCACAATCTGTTCTCCACTCCTGGTGATAAAAGATCCTCCCTCTGGAGCAAAGGCCTGGTGAACCCTTCTGGCAGCAGAGAGCCTGAAAAGGAGAGAAATTTAGACCAAGTCCTCTGCACTTGTTAGAAACAGACAAGCCAGCATTTCTACTTCCAACATGGACACAGTGCAGCATCTGTCCAACACAGACCAACTGTAAAACACCCTGCAGAGAGCAAAGAGAAAACCCCCAGTCCAGGGCTCGTGCCACAGGGGGTGGGATCCATTGCAGTTCCTCCCCTGTGAGGAAATCAGTTCCTGTCCAACACCAATCAAGAGAACCTGGCTGACATGCTGTCTCCTCAAAGACATAACCAGCAAGAAGTCTGCAGTGGAGGAGGCTGCTGGTGCGCCAAGTCACTGTTGTACTGCAGTGTATCCAAAGTGATTTATTTACATGTGTGCACCCATGAAATAAATCACATACAAAACATATTCAGTATTTGAGCCAGAATGACAGCCAGTCAAGTGCATGTCAGTGTGGGAGTGCTTCACCCAAGCAGGGAACAAAACCCAGAAGATAGCCAAAAAGAAAAAAAAAACATTTAGCACATTAAAGCATGACCTTATCCATCTGAAGATGTCCAAGAGCTTAACACAGCCTTCTCCAAAAGCACCTTTTCATGATGGGAAAAGAGTGAAACCCACCTCTGGTCCAGGGACCATGTCAAAAGACACTACCTTTGTACCTGCTCCAAGATCCACGGGCATCCAGGAATTTCAAGAAGGACAGCTTGCAGCATCTCTTCACTTTCCACTCTTCAAAGTGGAGGACCTAAATTCTCACAAATGGACATCAACAGGTCACGCAGCTGGTATCCTTTTAGCCAGCCAGTGAGCTTCCTCTGAACAGGATTCTCCACTCCTGTCACTCCACACTGTGCTTTCAGATGGCCAGGGACTGGGAAGCACCGATCATTGCACTAGTCTCATTTACAAACACAATCAACACCACTACTGACCAGCCTCATAAAAAGAGTTTGAGTTGTACCTCCCCTCTACTTACCTTCAAACTCACCTTTATCTTGGCCAAAAAGTTGCACTGATTGGGTTAAGAGCAATAAGCAGATCAGCATTAAAGATGCAGGCTATGGTCCAAGAACTTCAGGCAGTGAGATGATTGGATTATCGACCACCAGTATTCCCACCTCACGCAGAGGTTTGACAGTTGTGGTTGATGAGAACTTTGAGCAGGTGGATCACCTCGCCTCAGGACAGAACTAGCCTCCTTTACTCAGAGCTGGGCCATCAAGCAGAATGACATCATGGACTCCTAAAGTGGATAGACACTCCTCCAAACTGTCCATCACAGAGCAGCCAAGGTCAGTGATTCAGGCAATGGCTGAAAAATAGGCACAGCCTTCCGCTTCCTTATAGTTCCATTGACACAGCAGATTTCCAGGGAACCTCCGGATCCTGTTGCAATATTCCATTATGACAGTTGTCACCAGCTTGCTGGAATTCACATGCAGTGCAAAACAAAAAGGATTAAAGTTCAGATTCAAATTCAGTGCATCCATCTCAAAACGTACAGTTCAACTCAACTCTACCCCCAATCCTGACTGATCACTGATCCTAACCTTAACCACTGGCCTCTTACTGGCCCAAACAGAAACAATAACCCAAGTCCTTGCCCTGCTCACCCAGGACATAGATGCTCTTGCTTCTCTTCTTGACAGCAGCTTGGAAGCTTCCTAAGGCAAGACTTTGCTTCCCCCTCCCCACAAATACTCAGATCTTTAGGTCAATTTACAGAAGTTTAACATTCTCCACATTCCTATAACCAAGAAAATATGTTTCTTAATTCCATTTACAGTACTCCATGTGGACCTAGGGTACATACAAGCTCAATTAATGTACACCTAAAAACTATCAGTACTTCTACAAAAAAAGTAGTAACAAGTTTACAGTACAGCGAATTGACCTTAGAATTTTGTAAAGTTGTATATCCCATCAAAAAGTGGTGGACATTCACTTAAAAAAAAAAAGTCAACACACCTAAGGCTGCAGTACGTTTACAGTCAGTTTTACATAAAGAACATTTCAAGTCCCCCCCCCCAAATTTGGGTTCCATAGCAGTACAAGACCAAAAACACCAACCATCTTTATTATTTAACAGCTGCAGCCTTGACTGGAACGCCATGAGGGGAAAGGTTTTAGAGCTTCAACATTTTAAACAATTGAAGTACAAAAGCACAGTTTTTATTGCTGGGCCACTGTATATAGATTTAAGCCTTCCAGCCACATCATGTTTTCTACCATCAGAGAGATTACAGCTTGTACATATACAAACTTTTGGTAAAACTAAGCTTCACATTCACTACTCAGCTCCTTTAAATGTGTTCTAAAAATTGAACCAAATAGAAATGGTTTACTACCATAGTATCCTATACAGTCACAAGTCAATACACAGGAGCCAATGGCAAACCATGCAGTACTAAACAAAGCACAATTACACATCCAGAACAAGGGAGTCCTCCAGAAAAAGAACGTTTTCATACTGCTCTCTCCCTTCTCACAAGGCACAGTACACAACCAATTCCAGTCAGCATTGCAGGAAATTAGAAAAATACTGTCTCAAATCAGGAAGTCTGCCTTACACTACACAGGAGCATAGTTTTCCCCGTTTAACAATTTACTTAATTCACTTCTAAATTTCAGTCAATGTAAGATTTAGTTACATGTGTGCACCCATGAAATAAATCTTACATACTGCTGATTCTTTTCCAGTGGTACCATAATACAATTTAGCCATTTTTTTCCCAGTGCTTGCACAACACTTCCAATATTTGGCAATCATTTCCTCATTAACCAGTGCTTCTGCTAGGGGAATACTGCCATTATACTGCTAGAAAACCTACAAAGAACTCCAGCAGCTGCAGGCTAAACGAAGGCTTTATAATCAGGGTCCCCTCCTACCTGGAACAGTCAGCTTTGGCTCAACCAGCCAGGTGGCTCAGGTGCTCCTGGAAACGGTCATCACAAAGCTGCTGTAAAGACCATCAGTCAGAACAGGAAGCTGTTCCTACCTTTAAAAGATGCTTAAGTGATGTCAAGCCCAAAGCTGCCCCACACGATCTCCCGTGGTCCCTTTTCCTGGTTGGTAGAGAACTCACTCAGCAACTGACTGGGTGCCCTGGCTGTTGTATTGGTTTAGAAACACTTAACTCCTCAAGCAGATCTTCACAGAAGAGAAAGCACCCAGTCTACAGTGTGCCACATCTGCATGTTATTCCTGGCAAATAAAGGTCATCCCTCTGGGAGCAAAGGCCTGGTCAACCCTTCCAACAGCAGAGAACCTGAAGTGGAGAAAGATTTAGATTTTGAGCCTCTACACTTAGAAACAGTAAAAAATTATTTACTTCTAGCTCCAGTTTTGTACTAAACTGCACAAATGTTCACAGTGCAGCACCTATCCAGGACAAACCAACAGGAAAAAACCCTGCAGAGAGCAAAGAGAAAACCCCACACTCCATGCTTGTTGCCACAGGGGAGGGATCCAGTGCAGTTCCTCCTGTGAGAAGCAGTTTCTGTGCCAACACCCATCAAGAAAACCTGGCTGTCATGCTGTCTCCACAGAGCCTTAACCAGCAAGGAGTCTGCAGTGTGCCAATTCACTGTTGTACTGCAGTGTATCCAAAGTGATTTACTTACATGTGTGCACCCATGAAATAAATCAAATACAAAGCAGTAATTCACTTTTTGAGAGCAAGAATGACAGCCAGTCAAGTGCATGTCAGTGTAGAAGTGCAGCACCCAGAAGAAAGTCAGGGGAAAAAAAAACACAAAAAGGCCTACACCTCATATTTAACACTCAAACATGATAGAAAATCACCAAAAGATTCCAAAATCTAACACTGGGCCTATTCTAATGGGTAAAAACCTACTCCAAGTGAAAAACATGATACAGGAGTGAAATTCACCTCTTCTCCAGGGACAGTGTCCTTCTAGACACTACCTTTGCAACTGCTCCAAGAAGCATGGGCATCCAGGAAATTCAAGGACTGCTTGCAGCATCTCTTCACTTTCAGCTGTTGAAACCACAAGACTTCAATACTTACAGGTGGGCATCAACAGGTCACACAGTGGGTATCCTTTTAGCCACCCAGTGACCTTCCTCTGAACAATTCTCCAAGCCTGTCACTCCACACTCCACATCTGTGCTTTCAGATGGCCAGGGACTGGGAGCTCTGTTCACTGCACTGTAGTTTAACTCACAACAATCAACACCACTGCTGACCAGCCTTATAAAAAGAAGCAGCTCTGTGCACAGAAGCCCAAGGTTTCCACAAACTGTTCTGACAAGATCTCAACTGGCTACTCCACCAGCATCCTCTCTCCAGTGACTGTGCTCATTGTCACGATCTTCTCAGAACAGCACCTGAAGGAGACAAGGGAAGCAAAACAGTGATGACCACCCCACTCCCACAGAGAGGGGACCAACACAAGTGCTGTACAGACTGATCCCAGCCTTCAAAGCCTCACACTAACCTTGACCTGTATCTCCCCTCTACTTGCCTTCAGCTCACCTTGTTCACTGAGGGAAGCCCAAGAACACAAGCAGCACCACAGCTTTCTACACTCCAGCAGAGACAGAAGCACCAGCATGTTGGACAGAGTAGGAGAGGGAGTAGGTTCTTCCTTGTTATCCTAGTGAAACTGCTCAGTCAGGATATAAATCCTCTTTCTTGTTGCTGGTTTGAGACCTAGAGAAAAAAGTTTCAGTATTTAGTAACAAGAGTTTCATACACTAAAATCAGAACCCACCTGTCACAGCTGTGATCATCTGTTTCACAACTCTTCAGAATCCTACAAGTAGAGGAAGAGACTCATTTCTATAGATGTTAGAAAATTTAAAATTGTCTCAACCAAAAGCAAACAGGAATTTCACAATAACCTTAACTTCACCCTATGCTTTCACAAACTTAAATTTCTGAAAGTTATTTAAAAAAAATATGAAAACCCTTCCAAACTTCTCTTGATTAAAAATAAATACATAGCAAAACCATTCACCTTGCACAGTAACACCAAAAACTAACAACCACCGGCCCAATACCACAAAGACTCAAGAGCCCTTTCTCTTGCTATAGCCAGAAACAAACAGAGCCCAGCTTCCCAGGCTGCCTTGATATAAGCCTCACGATGACCTCAGGGGAATAGATAATTCACCAGGAGCCAATCCTAACATCTCCTCAAAGTGCAAACACCAAATCACCACTGCTTCTAATACAACACACACCTGCTTCCTATGACCAAACAAGTATTAACCAGCTAACCTATTGATCTCTCCATCCCAAAGCCAAATTAATTTCCAAATTACTTACAAGAACACACATTAAATAGCAATATGCTCAAATTATTCAATTAGTTGCAGTTTCTTAGTGATTAAACCATCTTTTTATCACTTCAACTTAACCCGTAAATGGTGAAAAGTGACTTTGAAGTCAAACTTCAAATTATTCAAGATCTTTAAAGTGTCTTTTACATAACTCCAAATGTTCAAAGTGTATGTATCCATACTGTATATCACATATACAGATGCTGCCATTCAAAACGAGTGAGGTACGCTGTGGTAAAACGCGGTGGGCATGTTGCATCACAACATGTCATAACGTGTCATATCACATCATACCGCAGCTATGATAATAGTATCCGGAATCACCGCCAGGTGGAGCTAATAAAGCTTAACCTCTCATGTACAGCGTTTGAGCTGTCACCAGAAAACACCCGGTTTCGAATCCCGATCACTGCTGAGGGACAATCTTTATCTAATTAAGATTTTAAGTTGTATACTCTTTAGAATTTTAATTTTAAACTGTATATTACAGCATGTTAATCATTGAACATTAAAAAGTTGGTATATTTTATAAAAGTAAGATTGCTGTTGGACAAAAGTACACAACCTTCCACCTTCGTCATAAATATTTTAATTATGCATAAATATTTTATGTATCAAAGTCTTTAACTTCTTAATTTACATGGGTTCTGGCTTTAATGTACTTGTTGTAACATTATTAATGAGCACTCTCAGGTTCACAGGGGTATGCACCCTCACCACTGCCACCTCAGGCTGGCCCCTCACCACTGAGGACTCAAACCCAGGTCTCCGGCATCACTCCACAGGGAACCACCCAGCTGAGCTAAAGGGAGATCTTCTCTCAACCCAGTGGCTGTGGACTCTACTATCCACAGGGAAGGGCGGTGACGTCACCGTGCTGGTAAGCCAGCTCGCACAACCTGTAATGTCAGCCGTATGCAGTACATTAAGCTTATATTCTGTACTTCATAAAAAAGTTATAACATTTTATCATTTTCCAAGAATACGTACAGTACAGTAGTAAGAACACCATTTGCTGTTAATGTAAAAAGATAAATGTTGTAGTGAGTTAAATTCACTTGATAGCTATATTAATATTGAATCGTGTAACTAAGCAGCTAAAGTATCACAAGTGAATGTTTTGGAAACATTTTGACGTGTTTCTTTTTTTAAAAATCTTCTATTGTTCTTGTGTACGCATTACTGAAGCTAAAAGTTTAGCCTTTGTCACTAATTTAACCACTAAATAAAGACATAAATATAGAAATCCCTACATTACAAACTGTATATGGCCGGTATTAGTATTTTAAAGAAAAAATACACAACAGTATTCCACTTTCTCCCTAAACATTTTAAGCATCAAAGTCTTACATATGGTTATTTTAGAAACCTTTTTATGTGATCCTTCTGACCATATTAAGTTTATATACCTTGTGAAAAGTGATAATGTTTTAACCTTTTCTGTGAATTTGCTCGTTATCAGCATAAAATAAAGCATACTTTTAGAATTTGATTAACAAGGAATATAATATGGAATCATGTATCTAAAGAAAAGTATATAAAGTATCTAAAGAGCATGCTTGCCAGCGTGGTGAAATCACCGCCTTTCCCTCTGAATAGCTAGCAGGGACCTCAGCCTCTAAAAATAGGCAGTGAAAACATTTGTCTACCTGTCCATGGGGGGAAGGGGGACTGTCTTTCATTCGAAGGTTCGCCTATTGTACTCTGAGAATGTAGGAAGGCAGAAAAGTGCCCTCGGTCTTTTCACTGACAAAGTTGTGTTAACAAAAACTACAGTATGCTTAAGAGCTGTTAAACCAGTTCTATTTAATGTTCTATTTATTTTTTCGGCACAGCCAGCCGGCCCGAACCACACAGACACCAGCTAGCCTTACAATCTAATCTTTCCACCTTTGATCCCATGAAGAAGTACAATACGCTCCTGCTTTGTTTAACAATGGTATGAAAAATAAATTTAAATGGTGAGAAATCTATGCTTAAAGTTAATTAAGGGACTTAGAAGACAAAGATAATGATTTATATTACATTGTCAGATTGTGAATCAATAAAGGCATTTAATTAAACACGTTTGCAATTTTAATCAAAATGGGTGTAATGGGGTTAGACCATTAGATTTGCAATACACTTTCTCGTGATCATCTAAGAATCTTTGTGTAAGCTGTAATTTTTTTTAACTTTTATACATTTCAAATACTTTAATTTTGTAAACACAACACACATTCCATACAGCTACAGTACAATCACATTCTCCTGCCTTCCCGTGGTGTAAAACGAATTAGCAGGTGATTGAGATAACAATGCATCGCCCACTGAGTGGAATGTTCTTTTTTACAAGTGTAAAAAGACGTGATACGTGTCTCATCTATAACTCTTCAGTTCACAGAGAAATTCCGCCAGACCCTCAAAACATTGTCCAATAAAACTTTTCTTGTGCCTAATTTTAAGTTTAGCAGTTTAGTTTTTAGTTTTGCACGATAAGCACATTGTTTAATTGGGATGACATTATCCACTTCAATTATCACTGTAGCCACTACTTCATGGTGGGTGGCTGTGTTAGCCTGTGTAGTCTGCAAAGGAACAAGTCATAGGTTTATTCCATGCTGAAAAGAGAAGAGAGAAAATGCAACGTTTCGGCTGTGAAACCTTCTTCAGGTGTGAGGGTCTTCAGTGCAAAATGAAACGCTTGGAGTTTGTCAGGCGCTCTGAACGAGTTAAACTTTGATGCTGGAAAAATGTATTTCCCAGAAGCTATACTGACTCTCTCTGATGCAGTGCATTCACTGGTCAGGTGACTGAGGGCTTGCCAGCACAGTGGCGTCACTGCCTTTCATATGGATAGGTGTGACCTGGTCTGTTAGTATTGAGGGCAGGTCTCACTGTAGCTCAACTGGCTGCTTCCCTATTAAGTGACAGTGGGGGCCTGAGTTCAATTCTTCAGTTGATAGGGCATGAGCCTGAAAACACTACATTATTAATACTATCTTCTGTGTTGCATTAACTAACTCTTCAGTTTATTCTGCCAGACAGTATATAAATATAATTATATCGTTATTTATTTCTTTAGATAGTCCTTATATTATAAACACCTTTAGGCTCGGCAAATTATTTTTTTAGCTTTTAAAAAAGAAATAAAAAATGAGATATAATGCTGTGTTCCTGCTTAACTTAGACATTACATGATTTTAAAAGCTATAAAAACAGGTTTCGATAGTTAATAACCACTTTTAATGTGTGAAAAATGGGTGATCTTTCTTCCTCGTGATCAGCTTAGAATCTTTGTGTACGCTTTAAGTTTTTTTTTTCTTAATTAAACATTAAAAATGCATGTAGAACAGATCAGCAGCTCTTTTTTTCTCAATTGATTTTTTTCCCTGTATTTATCATATTGGCTAGCTAATGTCCTCTTTGCTAGCTAATGGTACTTGTGACTGTGTTTCTGCATTGTGTAGCAACGAGGGACTATATTCTCAGGTGAAGGAACGTAAACATCTTAAACATTTTCGCGTTTAATTTTTTTTTAAATTAAACTTCATTCTATACAGCACTCGCATATTTGGGGACCGTTTTATAAAAGCAATAAGACACTCGAGGCATGTGCTATATCGTGGATATAGTCACAGTTAAAAGGTTGCTGGCCCTCTGCATCGCGGAGTATGAAAAGTATGAGCTTCTGTTACTGTGATAACGAACGCAAGTATTCATGGAAAATGGTAATCACTTAACTTGGAATGTTTTGTGATATTTAGAAAGACCAACAAATTCAATATAGTGTCGATAATATTTATTATTAGTAATAACGACAGTAGTAGCAGCTTCAAATTATTCGTTATTAATAAATGACTTAGCTTCGAACAGTGGTGATATTTAACAGTATAAAAAATGTGAATATACAGTAGTGTCCATAACATTTGCTATTTTCGTTTTTCAAAGAAGTGTTTATTTGTTAAATGAAAGCTCATGACAATAGCTGGGTTAGAACACTGGACCTGAGGCTTATAAATCAGTCACTTAAGCCATCACGCCACAGACACAGTCACACAGAAAGCACTGAACCTGAAGTACACATATCCATAGAAAGTCTTATACTACTGTTTGAGCTACAGTATATGAATCTAATTATATAATTATTAATTTCTTTAGATACGCGATTCCATATTATATTCCCTATTAATCAAATTCTAAAAGTATGCTTTTGTTTACTCCGATAACGATCATATTAACAGAAAAGGTTAAAACATTATCACTTTTCACAAAGTATATAAACTTCATATGGTCAGATGGAGCACGTAAAAATGTTTCCAAAATAACCACATGTAAGACTTTGATGCTTAAAATGTTTAGGAAGAAAGTGGAATACTGGTGTGTATTTTTTCTTTAAACGACCAATACCAACCATATACATAATATGTTTATGTTCCTAAATTAATATCATTTATGATGATCAGACACATTATGCTCCTCTTCTGTTTATGCTCAGCTACTAAAATTTCCCTTTAGTTGTAAAATTCCATATAAATATTCAATACTTAGCGGATTAAAACTTGCACAGTAAAGAGATTAAATGATTAAATCTTTTCACTAACGACCAACGCACCACGAGTACCCCTGTCGGTCATTTTGGCCAGCCAATCATGCACCTTGGTACACCGCAGTGGCTTGTGGGTAGTTGCATGAGGTATGGGTTTGTACCGCGCATTTTGAATGGCTGCATCTGTATAAAGTCAACACCAGAAAAAAGACTGATTACATGTTGTGTAATCAAACATAGCAGCAACCTTGACAGTTGCTCTGTTTCATTTGGTCAAAATAATCACAAATCACATGAAAAAAATAAATTACACTCCTTAAAAAAATAAAAAGTTAATGTTACGTACTCTGAGGGAAAAAGGTATGGAAAAGATCCTGTGTGGAGTGTGAGAGAGAAAACTGAATTCCTAGGCGAATATAATCCGTCGTGAGGCTAGATCGAGGTCGGAGATAAGAAGCGGTAGGTCAGAAACCCAGGGGGTCACAAGAACAAACGATAAGTCAGATGAAATCGCTAACTAGATACAAAGCTCAGGCTGAAGAAACCTTAATAGTGGTAGAGTAAAACTCAGAGCAGATCAGACTCGGAGAGTATCAGACTTCCATATGATCCGGAATAGTAGAGTAAAACCAGGCTCATATAAATCTTCCATGGGATCCAGACTGGTAGAGTAAAACCCGGAGTGGATCAGATTTTGAAGGGATCAGAACTGGTAAAGTGAAACCTGGAGGGGATCAGGCTTCCATGGGATCCAATGTGTTAGAGTAAAACCCAGAGTGCATCAGAGTTTAATGGGATCTGGACTGGAAGAGTAAATTCCAGACCAAATTACACTTCCAAGCAATCCGGACTGGTAGAGTAAAACCCGAGGTGGATTAGACTTCAATGGGATCTGGACCAGTAGAGTGAAATCTGAACTGGATATGACTTCCATGGGATCCAGAGTGCGTCAGACTTTAAGGGATCCAGACTGGTAGAGCGAAACTCGGAGCGGATCAGACCACCATGGGATCCGGACTGGTAGGACAAAATACAGAGCGGATCAGACATTCAAAAGACCTTGATAGCTAGAGTAAAACCCGGAGCAGATCAGACTCCCCAGGGTAGGACTGGTAGAGTTAAACCCAAACCGGATCATACTTCCATGGGAAGTGTGATCCAGTAAACCCAGAGTACATCACAATTCCATGGGATCAGAACTGGTAGATTAAAACCCGAACCGGATCAGATTTCCAAGCAATCCGGACTGGTGGAGTAAAACACGAACCAGATCAGACTCCCATGGGATCCAGATTGGTAGAGTAAAACATGGAGCGGATCTTACTTCCATGGGATCTGGACCGGTAGAGTCAATCCTGGAGTGGATCAGACAACCAAGGGATCCAGACTCGTGGACTAAATACTAGTATCCAGATAGACTAGTATCCAAACTGATAGATCTAAATCCAGAGCGGATCACACTTCTATGGGATCAGGAATGGTAGAGTAAAACCAGAACCGGATCACATTCCCATGAGATGTGAACTGGTAGAGTTAATCCCAGATCAGATCAGACTTCCATGGGATCCAGACTGGTAGAGTAAACGCAGAGCTGATCAGTCTCCCATGGAATCAGGACTTGTAAACTTGTAAAACCGGAGCAGATCAGAAATCCAAGGGATCCAGACTTGTAGACCGAATCCTGAACCAGATCAGACTCCCATTGTACCCGGACTGGTAAAGCAAAACCTGGAGCGGATTGGACATTGATGGGATCCGGACCAGTAGAGTCAACCCTTGAGCGGATCAGACAACTAAGGGATCTGGAGTTGTAGACTAAAGACTAGTATCTGGATAAAGTAGTATGTGAACTGGTAGATCGAAACCTGGAGAGGATCATAGTTCAACGGGATCTGGAATGGTAGAGGGAAACCTGAACCGTATTAGACTTCCAAAATATCCGGACTGGTGGAGTAAAACCTGAACCGGATCAGACTCTCATGGGATCCGGACAGGTAGGGTAAATCCTGCAGTGAATCAGACAAAAAAGGGATCTGGACTCGTAGACTAAAGACTAGTATCTGGAGAGACTAGTATCTGAACTGTTAGATTGAAACGTGGAGCGGATCATACTTCCAAGGAATCCAGACTGTTAGGTTTAGGAAGATCCTATGGAATACTGATCCGCAAAACCCAGAGCAGATCACACTTCTATGGAATCTGGACAGGAAGAGAAAAAAACGGTGCGGATTATACTTCCATGGGATCAGGACTGGTAGAGTAAAACCCGGAGCGGATCAGACACCCATTGTATCCGGACTGGTAGAGCGAAACCTGGAGCGGATCAGACATCCATGGGATCTGGACTACTAGAGTACATCCCGGAGTGGATCAAAAATCCAAGGGATCTGAACTCGTAGGCTAAAGTCTACTATCCGGATAGATTAGTATCCGAACTGGTAGATCGAAACCCGGAGCAGATCATACTTCAACGTGATCCGGAATGGTAGAGTAAAACTTGAAACGTATCAGACTTCCAAGCAATCTGGACTGGTGGAATAAAACCTGAACCAGATCAGACTCCCATGGGATCTGGAATGGTAGATCGAAAACTGGATAGACTAGTACTCGGACAGGTTGATCTAAAAAACTGGATAGACTAGTACTCGGACAGGTTGATCTAAACCCAGAGCGGATCACACTTCTATGGAATCAGGAATGGTAGAGTAAAGACTTCTAAGCAATCTGGGCTGATAGAGTAAAACCCGGATTGAATCAGACTTTCATGGGATCCGGACTGGTATAGTAAAACCTGGAGCAGATCAGATTCCCATGGAATCAGGACTTGTAAACTAAAACACGGAGCAGATCAGACTCCCAGGGGATCTGGACTGGTAGAGTTAAAACCGAACCGGATCATACTTCCAAGCAATCCGGACTGGTGGAGTAAAACCCAGAGCGGATCAGACTTCCAAGGGATCCGGACTCGTAGACTAAACACTAGTATCCGGACTGGTAGATCTAAGCCCAGAGCGGATCACACTTCTATGGGATCTGGAATGGAAGAGTAAAACCTGAACAGGATCAGACTTCCAAGCAATCCGGACTAGTGGATTAAAACCCGGTGCAGATCAGACTCCCATGGGATCCGGACTCGTAGACTAAAGTCTAGTATACGGATAGACTAGTATCCAAACTGGTAGATCGAAACACGGAGTGGATCAGACTTCCATTGGATTCGGTCAGGTAGAGTAAATACCAGAGCGAATCATACTTCCGAGGGATCCAGTATAGTAGTGTAAAACCTGGACCGGTTCAGACTCCCATGGGATCCAGACTGGCAGAGCAAATCTCGGAATGGTTCAGAATCCCAAGGGATCTGGATTGTAAGAGCAAATCCAGGACATTTTAAGACTTCCATGTGATCTGGACTGGTAGAGGAAAACCCAGAGCGGATCGGACTACCATGGGATTCGGAATGGTAGAGTAAAACCTGGAGCGGATCAGCCTCCCAAGGGATCCGGACTGGTAGAATTAAACCTGAACCGGATCATACTGCCAAGCAATCCGGACTGGTGGAGTAAAACCCGGAGCGGAAAAAACTCTTAGTGATCCGGAGTAGTAGACTAAAGACTTTTATCCAGAAAAACTAGTATCCGGAATGATAGATCGAAACTCAGGGCGGATCACACCTCTATGGGATCAGGACTGGTAGAGTACATCCAGAAACCGGATCAGACTTCCAAGCAATCAGGGCTGGTAGAGTAAAACCCAGAGTGAATCAGACTTTCATGGCATCCGGACTGGTAGAGCTAAACCCAGAACAGATCAAACTGCCCAGGGATCCAGATTGTTAGAGAAAAACCCCAAACTGGAACAGGCTCCACAGGGATCCGGACTGCTAGAGCAAAACCCAGAACTGATCATACTTCCGTGGGATCTGGTTTGGTTGCGTAAAACCCATACCGGATCAGACTCCCATTGTATCCGGACTGGTAGAGCGAATCCTGGAGCGGATCAGACATCCATGTGATCCGGACCGGTAGAGTAAATCCCGGAGCGGATCAGAAATCCAAGGAATCCGGACTGGTAGAGAAAAACCCGAACTGGATCAGACTTCCAAGCATCTGGACCGGTGGAATAAAACCTGGTACGGATCAGACTCCCATGGGATCCGGACTGGTTGATCGAAACCTGGAGCAGATCAGACTCCCATGGGATCCAGATGGGTAGAGTGAAACCTGGAGCGGATCAGACATCCAAGGGATCCGGACTAGTAGACTAAACACTAGTATCCAAATAGATTAGTATCCAGACGGGTAGGTCGGATCCCGGAGCGGATCAGTCTCCCATGGGATACAGACTCGTAGGCTAAAGTCTAGTATCCGGAAAGACTAGTATCTGGACTGGTAGATCGGAACCCGTAGCGGATCAGACTCCCATGGAATCTGGTGTGGTAGAGTAAAACCCAGAGAGGATCAGAATTCTATGGGATCCGGTCAGGTAGATTAAGACCCAAACCGGATCACACTTCCAAGCAATCCAAACTGGTGAAGTAAAACCCGGAGCGGAAAAGACATTTAGTGATCCGGAGTAGTAGACTAAAGACTTTTATCCAGATAGACTAGTATCCGGAATGATAGATCGAAACTCAGGGCGGATCACACCTATATGGGATCAGGACTGGTAGAGTAAATCCAGAAACGGGTCAGACTTCCAAGCAATCCGGGCTGGTAGAGTAAAACCCAGAGTGAATCAGACTTTCATGGCATACGGACTGGTAGAGCTAAAACCGGAACAAATCAGACTGCCCAGGGATCCGGATTGTTAGAGAAAAACCCGAAACAGGAACAGGCTCCACAGGGATCCGGACTGGTAGAGCAAAACCCAGAACTGATCATAGTTCGATGGGATCTGGTTTGGTTGCTTAAAACCTATACCAGATCAGACTCCCACTGTATCCGGACTGGTAGAGCGAATCCTGGAGCGGATCAGACATCCATGTGACCCGGACCAGTAGAGTAAATCCCGGAGCGGATCAGAAATCCAAGGAATCCGGACTGGTAGAGAAAAACCCGAACCGGATCAGACTTCCAAGCAATCCGGACCAGTGGAATAAAACCCGGAACGGATCAGACTCCCATAGGATCGGGACTGGCAGAGCAAATCTCGGAACGGATCCGAATCCCAAGGGATCCGGATTGTAAGAGCAAATCCAGGACATTTTAAGACTTCTATGGGATCTGGTCTGGTAGAGGAAAATCCGGAGCGGATCGGACTACCATGGGATTTGGACTGGTGGAGTAAAACCCGAACCGGATCATACTTCCAAGCAATCCGGACTTGTGGAATGAAACCCGGAGCGGAAAAGACTCTTAGTGATCCGGAGTAGTGGACTAAAAACTTTTATCCAGATAGACTAGTATTCAGAATGATAGATCGAAACTCAGGTCGGATCACACCTCTATGGGATCAGGACTGGTAGAGTAAATCCAGAAATGGATCAGACTTCCAAGCAATCCGGGCTGGTAGAGTAAAACCCAGAGTGAATCAGACTTTCATGGCATCCGGACTGGTAGAGCTAAACCCGGAACAGGTCAGACTGCCCAGGGATCCGGATTGGTAGAGAAAAACCCCAAACCGGAACAGACTCCACAGGGATCCGGACTGGTAGAGCAAAACCCGGAACTGATCATACTTCCATGGGATCTGGTTTGGTTGTGTAAAACCCATACCGGATCAGACTCCCACTGTATCCGGACTGGTAGACCGAATCCTGGAGCGGATCAGACATCCATATGATCTGGACTGGTAGAGTAGATCCCAGGGCGGATCAGAAATCTCAGGGAACCGGACTGGTAGAGAAAAACCCGAACCGGATCAGACTTCCAAGCAATCTGGTCCGGTGGAATGAAACCCGGAACGGATCAGACTCCCATGGGATCCAGACGACTAGAGTGAAACCTGGAGCGGATCAGACATCCAAGGGATCCGTAATGGTAGAGTAAAACCCGAACCGGGTCAGACATCCAAGCAATCCGGACTGGTCGATCGAAACCCGGACAGGATCAGACTTCCATCAGATCCAGAATGGTAGAGTTAAACCCGGAGTGGATCATACTCCCGAGGGATCCGGACTAGTAGACTAAACACAAGTATCCAGCCATATCACCCTGCAACTCACAACTGGCAACCCTCTGAAGCTCAGCAGGTGTGAGCTTGGTCAGTTCCTGGATGGGAGACCTCAAGGGAAAACTAATGTTGCTGCTGGAAGAGGTGTTAGTGGGGCCAGCAGGGGGCGCTCACCCTGCGGTCCATGTGGGTCCTAATGTCCCAGTATAGTGACTTGGACACTATACTGTAAACAGGCGCCATCCTTCGGATGAGACGTTAAACCGAGGTCCTGACTCTCTGTGGTCGTTAAAAAATCCCAGCGCGTTTCTTGAAAAGAGTAGGGGCGTCTTGGCCAAATTTCCCATTGGCCCTTATCAATCATGGCCTTCTAATAATCCCCCTCTATGAATTGGCTACATTACTTTGTTCTCCTCCCCACTGATAGCTGATGTGTGGTGCGCGTTCTGGCGCACTATGGCTGCCGTCGCATCATCCAGGTGGATGCTGCACATTGGTGGTGGTGGAGGGGAGTCCCCATTACCTGTAAAGCGCTTTGAGTGGAGTGTCCAGAAAAGCGCTATATAAGTGTAAGCAATTATTATTATTATTATTATTATTATTGGTATCCAGACTGGTAGGTCGGATCCCGGAAGGGATCAGATTCCAATGGGATCCGGACTAGTAGAGTGAAACCTGGAGCGGATCGGAAATCCAAGGGATCCGGACTCGTAGGCTAAAGTCTAGTATCCGGATAGACTAGTATCTGGACAGGTAGGACGGAACCCGGAGTGGATCAGACTCCCATGGGATCTGGTTTGGTAGAGTAAAACCCAGAGAGGATCAGAATTCTATGGGATCCGGTGAGGTAGATTAAGACCCGAACCGGATCACACTTCCAAGCAATCCAAACTGGTGAAGTAAAACTTGGAGTGGATCAGACTCCCCAGAGATCCGGAGTGGTAAAGGGAAACCAGAAGCGGATCACACTTCTATGGAATCTGGACTGGAAGAGAAAAACAGGGTGCGGAGTATACTTCCATGGGGTCAGGACTGGTAGAGTAAAACCCGGAGCAGATCAGACTCCCATTGTATCCAGACTGGTAGAGCGAAACCTGGAGCGGATCAGACATCCATGGAATCTGGACCATTAGAGAAAATCCCGGAGCAGATCAGAAATCCAAGGGATCCGGAATGATAGATTAAAACCCAAACCGGATCAGACTTCCAACCAATCCGGACTGGTGGAGTAAAACCTGAAGCGGATCAGTCTCCCATTGGATCCGGACTGTTAGAGTGAAACCAGCGGATCTTACATCCATGGGATTCCGATGGGTACAGTAAATCCTGGAGTGGATCAGACATCCAAGGGATCTGGACTCTTAGGCTAAAGTCTAGTATCCGGATGGCTTAGTACCCAAATTGGTAGATCGAAACCCGGAGCGGATCACACTTCAATGGGATCCGGAATGGTAGAGTAAAACCCGAACAGATCAGACTTCCAAGCAATGGTGGAGTAAACCCCGAACCGGATCAGACATTCAAGCAATCCGGACAGGTCGATCAAAACCCGGAGCGGATCAACTCCCATGGGATCCGGACTGGTAGGGTAAAACCCGGACCGGATCACACTCCCATGGCATCCGGACCGGTAGAGTAAATCCCGGAGCTTAACAGACAACCAAGGAAGCCGGGCTCGTAGACTAAAGACTAGTCTACTGGTAGATCTACACCAAGAGCGGATCACACTGCTATGGGATCAGGAATGGTAGAGTAAAACCTGAACCGGATCAGAATTCCAAGCAATCCTGACTAGTGGAGTAAAACCCGGAGCGGATCAGACTCACATGGGATCCAGACTCGTAGACTGAAGTCTAGTATACGGATAGACTAGTATCCGAACTGGTAAATCGAAACACGGAGTGGATCAGATTTCCATCGGATTTGGTCAGGTAGAGTAAATCCAGGACTGGATCAGACTTCCTGGGGATCCGGACTGGTTTAGTTAAACCGAGAAAGAATCGTACATCCGTGGGATCCAGTATAGTAGTGTAAAACCTGGACCGGATCAGACTCCCAAGGGATCCGGACTGGTAGACTTAAACCCGAACGGGATCATACTTCCAAGCAATCCAGACTGGTAGAGTAAAACCCGGAGCGGATCAGACTCCCAAGGGATCCGGACTGGTAGACTTAAACCCGAACCCGAACCCAAAACTCAGTTTTTCAGAAACTCCGGGGTGCCAGGAGGTCGCGGTGCACCACGCGACAGTTGTATTCCAAAACTGAGTCACTCAGATCACACGAGTACCCAAGCATCCTTAAAACTCATTCAAATGCAAGTGCTTCTATCTGTTTCCTTGATTGTTTCCCACTCATTCCTTTTGGTTTGGGGAATATGTCAAAATCCCATGCCCAGAGAACTTCAGATAGAGTTCGCGGAAATGCTCAGTGGACAACCCAGGCAGGGTAAGGATCAGCATTTCCACACTACTCAGAGAATTTTTATTTTCAGGGATGGATTTTTAGCCCAATTCAAGTTGAAGAAAAGTGGTTTCGTGAAAATCGCAGAAATTTTTTTTCAGAAACTCCGGGGTGCCTGGAGGTCGCGGTGCACCACGCGACAGTTGTATTCCAAAACTGAGTCACTCAGATCACACGAGCACCCAAGCATGCTTGAAACTCATTCAAATGCAAGTGCTTCTATCTGTTGTCTTGATTGTTTCCCACTCATTCCTTTTGGTTTGGGGAATATGTCAAAATCCCGTGCCCAGAGAACTTCAGATAGAGTTCGCGGAAATGCTCAGTGGACAACCCAGGCAGGGTAAGGATCAGCATTTCCACACTACTCAGAGAATTTTTATTTTCAGGGATGGATTTTTAGCCCAATTCAAGTTGAAGATAAGTGGTTTCGAGAAAATCGCAGAAAATTTTTTTTCAGAAACTCCGGGGTGCCTGGAGGTCGCGGTGCACCACGCGACAGTTGTATTCCAAAACTTAGTCACTCAGATCACACGAGCACCCAAGCATGCTTGAAACTCATTCAAATGCATGGGCTCTATCTGTTGTCTTGATTGTTTCCCACTCATTCCTTTTGGTTTGGGGAATATGTCAAAATCCCATGCCCAGAGAACTTCAGATAGAGTTCGCGGAAATGCTCAGTGGACAACCCAGGCAGGGTAACTATCAGCATTTCCACACTACTCAGAGAATTTTTATTTTCAGGGATGGATTTTTAGCCCAATTCAAGTTGAAGAAAAGTGGTTTCGTGAAAATCGCAGAAATTTTTTTTTCAGAAACTCCGGGGTGCCTGGAGGTCGCGGTGCACCACGCGACAGTTGTATTCCAAATCTAAGTCACTCAGATCACACGAGCACCCAAGCATGCTTGAAACTCATTCAAATGCAAGTGCTTCTATCTGTTGTCTTGATTGTTTCCCACTCATTCCTTTTGGTTTGGGGAATATGTCAAAATCCCATGCCCAGAGAACTTCAGATAGAGTTCGCGGAAATGCTCAGTGGACAACCCAGGCAGGGTAAGGATCAGCATTTCCACACTACTCAGAGAATTTTTATTTTCAGGGATGGATTTTTAGCCCATTTCAAGTTGAAGAAAAGTGGTTTCGTGAAAATCGCAGAAAATTTTTTTTCAGAAACTCCGGGGTGCCTGGAGGTCGCGGTGCACCACGCGATAGTTGTATTCCAAAACTGAGTCACTCAGATCACACGAGCACCCAAGCATGCTTGAAACTCATTCAAATGCAAGTGCTTCTATCTGTTGTCTTGATTGTTTCCCACTCATTCCTTTTGGTTTGGGGAATATGTCAAAATCCCATGCCCAGAGAACTTCAGATAGATGTTCGCGGAAATGCTCAGTGGACATCCCAGGCAGGGTAAGGATCAGCATTTCCACACTACTCAGAGAATTTTTATTTTCAGGGATGGATTTTTAGCCCAATTCAAGTTGAAGAAAAGTGGTTTCGTGAAAATCGCAGAAAATTTTTTTTCAGAAACTCCGGGGTGCCTGGAGGTCGCGGTGCACCACGCGACAGTAGTATTCCAAAACTGAGTCACTCAGATCACACAAGCACACAAGCATGCTTGAAACTCATTCAAATGCAAGTGCTTCTATCTGTTGTCTTGATTGTTTCCCACTCATTCCTTTTGGTTTGGGGAATATGTCAAAATCCCATGCCCAGAGAACTTCAGATAGAGTTCGCGGAAATGCTCAGTGGACAACCCAGGCAGGGTAAGGATCAGCATTTCCACACTACTCAGAGAATTTTTATTTTCAGGGATGGATTTTTAGCCCAATTCAAGTTGAAGAAAAGTGGTTTCGTGAAAATCGCAGAAAATTTTTTTTCAGAAACTCCGGGGTGCCTGGAGGTCGCGGTGCACCACGCGACAGTTGTATTCCAAATCCAAGTCACTCAGATCAAACGAGCACCCAAGCATGCTTGAAACTCATTCAAATGCAAGTGCTTCTATCTGTTGTCTTGATTGTTTCCCACTCATTCCTTTTGGTTTGGGGAATATGTCAAAATCCCATGCCCAGAGAACTTCAGATAGAGTTCGCGGAAATGCTCAGTGGACAACCCAGGCAGGGTAAGGATCAGCATTTCCACACTACTCAGAGAATTTTTATTTTCAGGGATGGATTTTTAGCCCAATTCAAGTTGAAGAAAAGTGGTTTCGTGAAAATCGCAGAAAATTTTTTTTCAGAAACTCCGGGGTGCCTGGAGGTCGCGGTGCACCACGCGACAGTTGTATTCCAAAACTGAGTCACTCAGATCACACGAGCACCCAAGCATACTTGAAACTCATTCAAATGCAAGTGCTTCTATCTGTTGTCTTGATTGTTTCCCACTCATTCCTTTTGGTTTGGGGAATATGTCAAAATCCCATGCCCAGGGAACTTCAGATAGAGTTCGCGGAAATGCTCAGTGGACAACCCAGGCAGGGTAAGGATCAGCATTTCCACACTACTCAGAGAATTTTTATTTTCAGGGATGGATTTTTAGCCCAATTCAAGTTGAAGAAAAGTGGTTTCGTGAAAATCGCAGAAAAAATTTTTTCAGACACTCCGGGGTGCCTGGAGGTCGCGGTGCACCACACGACAGTTGTATTCCAAAACTGAGTCACTCAGATCACACGAGCACCCAAGCATGCTTGAAACTCATTCAAATGCAAGTGCTTCTATCTGTTGTCTTGATTGTTTCCCACTCATTCCTTTTGGTTTGGGGAATATGTCAAAATCCCATGCCCAGAGAACTTCAGATAGAGTTCGCGGAAATGCTCAGTGGACAACCCAGGCAGGGTAAGGATCAGTATTTCCACACTACTCAGAGAATTTTTATTTTCAGGGATGGATTTTTAGCACAATTCAAGTTGAAGAAAAGTGGTTTCGTGAAAATCGCAGAAAATTTTTTTTCAGAAACTCCGGGGTGCCTGCAGGTCGCGGTGCACCACGCGACAGTTGTATTCCAAAACTGAGTCACTCAGATCACACGAGCACCCAAGCATGCTTGAAACTCATTCAAATGCAAGTGCTTCTATCTGTTGTCTTGATTGCTTCCCACTCATTCCTTTTGGTTTGGGGAATATGTCAAAATCCCATGCCCAGAGAACTTCAGATAGAGTTCGCGGAAATGCTCAGTGGACATCCCAGGCAGGGTAAGGATCAGCATTTCCACACTACTCAGAGAATTTTTATTTTCAGGGATGGATTTTTAGCCCAATTCAAGTTGAAGAAAAGTGGTTTCGTGAAAATCGCAGAAAATTTTTTTTCAGAAACTCCGGGGTGCCTGGAGGTCGCGGTGCACCACGCGACAGTTGTATTCCAAAACTGAGTCACTCAGATCACACGAGCACCCAAGCATGCTTGAAACTCATTCAAATGCAAGTGCTTCTATCTGTTGTCTTGATTGTTTCCCACTCATTCCTTTTGGTTTGGGGAATATGTCAAAATCCCATGCCCAGGGAACTTCAGATAGAGTTCGCGGAAATGCTCAGTGGACATCCCAGGCAGGGTAAGGATCAGCATTTCCACTCTACTCAGAGAATTTTTATTTTCAGGGATGGATTTTTAGCCCAATTCAAGTTGAAGAAAAGTGGTTTCGTGAAAATCGCAGAAAATTTTTTTTCAGAAACTCCGGGGTGCCTGGAGGTCGCGGTGCACCACGCGACAGTTGTATTCCAAAACTGAGTCACTCAGATCACACGAGCACCCAAGCATGCTTGAAACTCATTCAAATGCAAGTGCTTCTATCTGTTGTCTTGATTGTTTCCCACTCATTCCTTTTGGTTTGGGGAATATGTCAAAATCCCATGCCCAGAGAACTTCAGATAGAGTTCGCGGAAATGCTCAGTGGACAACCCAGGCAGGGTAAGGATCAGCATTTCCACACTACTCAGAGAATTTTTATTTTCAGGGATGGATTTTTAGCCCAATTCAAGTTGAAGAAAAGTGGTTTCGTGAAAATCGCAGAAAATTTTTTTTCAGAAACTCCGGGGTGCCTGGAGGTCGCGGTGCACCACGCGACAGTTGTATTCCAAAACTGAGACACTCAGATCACACGAGCACCCAAGCATGCTTGAAACTCATTCAAATGCAAGTGCTTCTATCTGTTGTCTTGATTGTTTCCCACTCATTCCTTTTGGTTTGGGGAATATGTCAAAATCCCATGCCCAGAGAACTTCAGATAGATGTTCGCGGAAATGCTCAGTGGACATCCCAGGCAGGGTAAGGATCAGCATTTCCACACTACTCAGAGAATTATTATTTTCAGGGATGGATTTTTAGCCCAATTCAAGTTGAAGAAAAGTGGTTTCGTGAAAATCGCAGAAAATTTTTTTTCAGAAACTCCGGGGTGCCTGGAGGTCGCGGTGCACCACGCGACAGTAGTATTCCAAAACTGAGTTACTCAGATCACACAAGCACACAAGCATGCTTGAAACTCATTCAAATGCAAGTGCTTCTATCTGTTGTCTTGATTGTTTCCCACTCATTCCTTTTGGTTTGGGGAATATGTCAAAATCCCATGCCCAGAGAACTTCAGATAGAGTTCGCGGAAATGCTCAGTGGACAACCCAGGCAGGGTAAGGATCAGCATTTCCACACTACTCAGAGAATTTTTATTTTCAGGGATGGATTTTTAGCCCAATTCAAGTTGAAGAAAAGTGGTTTCGTGAAAATCGCAGAAAATTTTTTTTCAGAAACTCCGGGGTGCCTGGAGGTCGCGGTGCACCACGCGACAGTTGTATTCTAAATCCAAGTCACTCAGATCAAACGAGCACCCAAGCATGCTTGAAACTCATTCAAATGCAAGTGCTTCTATCTGTTGTCTTGATTGTTTCCCACTCATTCCTTTTGGTTTGGGGAATATGTCAAAATCCCATGCCCAGAGAACTTCAGATAGAGTTCGCGGAAATGCTCAGTGGACAACCCAGGCAGGGTAAGGATCAGCATTTCCACACTACTCAGAGAATTTTTATTTTCAGGGATGGATTTTTAGCCCAATTCAAGTTGAAGAAAAGTGGTTTCGTGAAAATCGCAGAAAATTTTTTTTCAGAAACTCCGGGGTGCCTGGAGGTCGCGGTGCACCACGCGACAGTTGTATTCCAAAACTGAGTCACTCAGATCACACGAGCACCCAAGCATACTTGAAACTCATTCAAATGCAAGTGCTTCTATCTGTTGTCTTGATTGTTTCCCACTCATTCCTTTTGGTTTGGGGAATATGTCAAAATCCCATGCCCAGGGAACTTCAGATAGAGTTCGCGGAAATGCTCAGTGGACAACCCAGGCAGGGTAAGGATCAGCATTTCCACACTACTCAGAGAATTTTTATTTTCAGGGATGGATTTTTAGCCCAATTCAAGTTGAAGAAAAGTGGTTTCGTGAAAATCGCAGAAAAAATTTTTTCAGAAACTCCGGGGTGCCTGGAGGTCGCGGTGCACCACACGACAGTTGTATTCCAAAACTGAGTCACTCAGATCACACGAGCACCCAAGCATGCTTGAAACTCATTCAAATGCAAGTGCTTCTATCTGTTGTCTTGATTGTTTCCCACTCATTCCTTTTGGTTTGGGGAATATGTCAAAATCCCATGCCCAGAGAACTTCAGATAGAGTTCGCGGAAATGCTCAGTGGACAACCCAGGCAGGGTAAGGATCAGCATTTCCACACTACTCAGAGAATTTTTATTTTCAGGGATGGATTTTTAGCACAATTCAAGTTGAAGAAAAGTGGTTTCGTGAAAATCGCAGAAAATTTTTTTTCAGAAACTCCGGGGTGCCTGCAGGTCGCGGTGCACCACGCGACAGTTGTATTCCAAAACTGAGTCACTCAGATCACACGAGCACCCAAGCATGCTTGAAACTCATTCAAATGCAAGTGCTTCTATCTGTTGTCTTGATTGCTTCCCACTCATTCCTTTTGGTTTGGGGAATATGTCAAAATCCCATGCCCAGAGAACTTCAGATAGAGTTCGCGGAAATGCTCAGTGGACATCCCAGGCAGGGTAAGGATCAGCATTTCCACACTACTCAGAGAATTTTTATTTTCAGGGATGGATTTTTAGCCCAATTCAAGTTGAAGAAAAGTGGTTTCGTGAAAATCGCAGAAAATTTTTTTTCAGAAACTCCGGGGTGCCTGGAGGTCGCGGTGCACCACGCGACAGTTGTATTCCAAAACTGAGTCACTCAGATCACACGAGCACCCAAGCATGCTTGAAACTCATTCAAATGCAAGTGCTTCTATCTGTTGTCTTGATTGTTTCCCACTCATTCCTTTTGGTTTGGGGAATATGTCAAAATCCCATGCCCAGGGAACTTCAGATAGAGTTCGCGGAAATGCTCAGTGGACATCCCAGGCAGGGTAAGGATCAGCATTTCCACTCTACTCAGAGAATTTTTATTTTCAGGGATGGATTTTTAGCCCAATTCAAGTTGAAGAAAAGTGGTTTCGTGAAAATCGCAGAAAATTTTTTTTCAGAAACTCCGGGGTGCCTGGAGGTCGCGGTGCACCACGCGACAGTTGTATTCCAAAACTGAGTCACTCAGATCACACGAGCACCCAAGCATGCTTGAAACTCATTCAAATGCAAGTGCTTCTATCTGTTGTCTTGATTGTTTCCCACTCATTCCTTTTGGTTTGGGGAATATGTCAAAATCCCATGCCCAGAGAACTTCAGATAGAGTTCGCGGAAATGCTCAGTGGACAACCCAGGCAGGGTAAGGATCAGCATTTCCACACTACTCAGAGAATTTTTATTTTCAGGGATGGATTTTTAGCCCAATTCAAGTTGAAGAAAAGTGGTTTCGTGAAAATCGCAGAAAATTTTTTTTCAGAAACTCCGGGGTGCCTGGAGGTCGCGGTGCACCACGCGACAGTTGTATTCCAAAACTGAGACACTCAGATCACACGAGCACCCAAGCATGCTTGAAACTCATTCAAATGCAAGTGCTTCTATCTGTTGTCTTGATTGCTTCCCACTCATTCCTTTTGGTTTGGGGAATATGTCAAAATCCCATGCCCAGAGAACTTCAGATAGAGTTCGCGGAAATGTTCAGTGGAAAACCCAGGCAGGGTAAGGATCAGCATTTCCACACTACTCAGAGAATTTTTATTTTCAGGGATGGATTTTTAGCCCAATTCAAGTTGAAGAAAAGTGGTTTCGTGAAAATCGCAGAAAATTTTTTTTCAGAAACTCCGGGGTGCCTGGAGGTCGCGGTGCACCACGCGACAGTTGTATTCCAAAACTGAGTCACTCAGATAACACGAGCACCCAAGCATGCTTGAAACTCATTCAAATGCAAGTGCTTCTATCTGTTGTCTTGATTGTTTCCCACTCATTCCTTTTGGTTTGGGGAATATGTAGAAATCCCATGCCCAGAGAACTTCAGATAGAGTTCGCGGAAATGCTCAGTGGACATCCCAGGCAGGGTAAGGATCAGCATTTCCACACTACTCAGAGAATTTTTATTTTCAGGGATGGATTTTTAGCCCAATTCAAGTTGAAGAAAAGTGGTTTCGTGAAAATCGCAGAAAATTTTTTTTCAGAAACTCCGGGGTGCCTGGAGGTCGCGGTGCACCACGCGACAGTTGTATTCCAAAACTGAGTCACTCAGATCACACGAGCACCCAAACATGCTTGAAACTCATTCAAATGCAAGTGCTTCTATCTGTTGTCTTGATTGTTTCCCACTCATTCCTTTTGGTTTGGGGAATATGTCAAAATCCCATGCTCAGAGAACTTCAGATAGAGTTCGCGGAAATGCTCAGTGGACAACCCAAGCAGGGTAAGGATCAGCATTTCCATACTACTCAGAGAATTTTTATTTTCAGGGATGGATTTTTAGCCCAATTCAAGTTGAAGAAAAGTGGTTTCGTGAAAATCGCAGAAAAATTTTTTTCAGAAACTCCGGGGTGCCTGGAGGTCGCGGTGCACCACACGACAGTTGTATTCCAAAAATGAGTCACTCAGATCACACGAGCACCCAAGCATGCTTGAAACTCATTCAAATGCAAGTGCTTCTATCTGTTGTCTTGATTGCTTCCCACTCATTCCTTTTGGTTTGGGGAATATGTCAAAATCCCATGCCCAGAGAACTTCAGATAGAGTTCGCGGAAATGCTCAGTGGACATCCCAGGCAGGGTAAGGATCAGCATTTCCACTCTACTCAGAGAATTTTTATTTTCAGGGATGGATTTTTAGCCCAATTCAAGTTGAAGAAAAGTGGTTTCGTGAAAATCGCAGAAAATTTTTTTTCAGAAACTCCGGGGTGCCTGGAGGTCGCGGTGCACCACGCGACAGTTGTATTCCAAAACTGAGTCACTCAGATCACACGAACACCCAAGCATGCTTGAAACTCATTCAAATGCAAGTGCTTCTATCTGTTGTCTTGATTGTTTCCCACTCATTCCTTTTGGTTTGGGGAATATGTCAAAATCCCATGCCCAGAGAACTTCAGATAGAGTTCGCGGAAATGCTCAGTGGACAACCCAGGCAGGGTAAGGATCAGCATTTCCACACTACTCAGAGAATTTTTATTTTCAGGATGGATTTTTAGCCCAATTCAAGTTGAAGAAAAGTGGTTTCGTGAAAATCGCAGAAAATTTTTTTTCAGAAACTCCGGGGTGCCTGGAGGTCGCGGTGCACCACGCGACAGTTGTATTCCAAATCCAAGTCACTCAGATCACACGAGCACCCAAGCATGCTTGAAACTCATTCAAATACAAGTGGTTCTATCTGTTGTCTTGATTGTTTTCCACTCATTCCTTTTGGTTTGGGGAATATGTCAAAATCCCATGCCCAGAGAACTTCAGATAGAGTTCGCGGAAATGCTCAGTGGACAACCCAGGCAGGGTAAGGATCAGCATTTCCACACTACTCAGAGAATTTTTATTTTCAGGGATGGATTTTTAGCCCAATTCAAGTTGAAGAAAAGTGGTTTCGTGAAAATCGCAGAAAATTTTTTTTCAGAAACTCCGGGGTGCCTGGAGGTCGCGGTGCACCACGCGACAGTTGTATTCCAAAACTGAGTCACTCAGATCACACGAGCACCCAAGCATACTTGAAACTCATTCAAATGCAAGTGCTTCTATCTGTTGTCTTGATTGTTTCCCACTCATTCCTTTTGGTTTGGGGAATATGTCAAAATCCCATGCCCAGGGAACTTCAGATAGAGTTCGCGGAAATGCTCAGTGGACAACCCAGGCAGGGTAAGGATCAGCATTTCCACACTACTCAGAGAATTTTTATTTTCAGGGATGGATTTTTAGCCCAATTCAAGTTGAAGAAAAGTGGTTTCGTGAAAATCGCAGAAAAATTTTTTTCAGAAACTCCGGGGTGCCTGGAGGTCGCGGTGCACCACACGACAGTTGTATTCCAAAACTGAGTCACTCAGATCACACGAGCACCCAAGCATGCTTGAAACTCATTCAAATGCAAGTGCTTCTATCTGTTGTCTTGATTGTTTCCCACTCATTCCTTTTGGTTTGGGGAATATGTCAAAATCCCATGCCCAGAGAACTTCAGATAGAGTTCGCGGAAATGCTCAGTGGACAACCCAGGCAGGGTAAGGATCAGCATTTCCACACTACTCAGAGAATTTTTATTTTCAGGGATGGATTTTTAGCACAATTCAAGTTGAAGAAAAGTGGTTTCGTGAAAATCGCAGAAAATTTTTTTTCAGAAACTCCGGGGTGCCTGCAGGTCGCGGTGCACCACGCGACAGTTGTATTCCAAAACTGAGTCACTCAGATCACACGAGCACCCAAGCATGCTTGAAACTCATTCAAATGCAAGTGCTTCTATCTGTTGTCTTGATTGCTTCCCACTCATTCCTTTTGGTTTGGGGAATATGTCAAAATCCCATGCCCAGAGAACTTCAGATAGAGTTCGCGGAAATGCTCAGTGGACATCCCAGGCAGGGTAAGGATCAGCATTTCCACACTACTCAGAGAATTTTTATTTTCAGGGATGGATTTTTAGCCCAATTCAAGTTGAAGAAAAGTGGTTTCGTGAAAATCGCAGAAAATTTTTTTTCAGAAACTCCGGGGTGCCTGGAGGTCGCGGTGCACCACGCGACAGTTGTATTCCAAAACTGAGTCACTCAGATCACACGAGCACCCAAGCATGCTTGAAACTCATTCAAATGCAAGTGCTTCTATCTGTTGTCTTGATTGTTTCCCACTCATTCCTTTTGGTTTGGGGAATATGTCAAAATCCCATGCCCAGGGAACTTCAGATAGAGTTCGCGGAAATGCTCAGTGGACATCCCAGGCAGGGTAAGGATCAGCATTTCCACTCTACTCAGAGAATTTTTATTTTCAGGGATGGATTTTTAGCCCAATTCAAGTTGAAGAAAAGTGGTTTCGTGAAAATCGCAGAAAATTTTTTTTCAGAAACTCCGGGGTGCCTGGAGGTCGCGGTGCACCACGCGACAGTTGTATTCCAAAACTGAGTCACTCAGATCACACGAGCACCCAAGCATGCTTGAAACTCATTCAAATGCAAGTGCTTCTATCTGTTGTCTTGATTGTTTCCCACTCATTCCTTTTGGTTTGGGGAATATGTCAAAATCCCATGCCCAGAGAACTTCAGATAGAGTTCGCGGAAATGCTCAGTGGACAACCCAGGCAGGGTAAGGATCAGCATTTCCACACTACTCAGAGAATTTTTATTTTCAGGGATGGATTTTTAGCCCAATTCAAGTTGAAGAAAAGTGGTTTCGTGAAAATCGCAGAAAATTTTTTTTCAGAAACTCCGGGGTGCCTGGAGGTCGCGGTGCACCACGCGACAGTTGTATTCCAAATCCAAGTCACTCAGATCACACGAGCACCCAAGCATGCTTGAAACTCATTCAAATACAAGTGGTTCTATCTGTTGTCTTGATTGTTTCCCACTCATTCCTTTTGGTTTGGGGAATATGTCAAAATCCCATGCCCAGAGAACTTCAGATAGAGTTCACAGAAATGCTCAGTGGACAACCCAGGCAGGGTAGGGATCAGCATTTCCACACTACTCAGAGAATTTTTTATTTTCAGGGATGGATTTTTAGCCCAATTCAAGTTGAAGAAAAGTGGTTTCGTGAAAATCGCAGAAAATTTTTTTTCAGAAACTCCGGGGTGCCTGGAGGTCGTGGTGCACCACGCGACAGTTGTATTCCAAAACTGAGTCACTCAGATCACACGAGCACCCAAGCATGCTTGAAACTCATTCAAATGCAAGTGCTTCTATCTGTTGTCTTGATTGTTTCCCATTCATTCCTTTTGGTTTGGGGAATATGTCAAAATCCCATGCCCAGAGAACTTCAGATAGAGTTCGCGGAAATGCTCAGTGGACAACCCAGGCAGGGTAAGGATCAGCATTTCCACACTACTCAGAGAATTTTTATTTTCAGGGATGGATTTTTAGCCCAATTCAAGTTGAAGAAAAGTGGTTTCGTGAAAATCGCAGCAAATCTTTTTTCAGAAACTCCGGGGTGCCTGGAGGTCGCGGTGCACCACGCGACAGTTGTATTCCAAATCCAAGTCACTCAGATCACACGAGCACCCAAGCATGCTTGAAACTCATTCAAATACAAGTGGTTCTATCTGTTGTCTTGATTGTTTCCCACTCATTCCTTTTGGTTTGGGGAATATGTCAAAATCCCATGCCCAGAGAACTTCAGATAGAGTTCACAGAAATGCTCAGTGGACAACCCAGGCAGGGTAGGGATCAGCATTTCCACACTACTCAGAGAATTTTTTATTTTCAGGGATGGATTTTTAGCCCAATTCAAGTTGAAGAAAAGTGGTTTCGTGAAAATCGCAGAAAATTTTTTTTCAGAAACTCCGGGGTGCCTGGAGGTCGTGGTGCACCACGCGACAGTTGTATTCCAAAACTGAGTCACTCAGATCACACGAGCACCCAAGCATGCTTGAAACTCATTCAAATGCAAGTGCTTCTATCTGTTGTCTTGATTGTTTCCCATTCATTCCTTTTGGTTTGGGGAATATGTCAAAATCCCATGCCCAGAGAACTTCAGATAGAGTTCGCGGAAATGCTCAGTGGACAACCCAGGCAGGGTAAGGATCAGCATTTCCACACTACTCAGAGAATTTTTATTTTCAGGGATGGATTTTTAGCCCAATTCAAGTTGAAGAAAAGTGGTTTCGTGAAAATCGCAGCAAATCTTTTTTCAGAAACTCCGGGGTGCCTGGAGGTCGCGGTGCACCACGCGACAGTTGTATTCCAAATCCAAGTCACTCAGATCACACGAGCACCCAAGCATGCTTGAAACTCATTCAAATACAAGTGGTTCTATCTGTTGTCTTGATTGTTTCCCACTCATTCCTTTTGGTTTGGGGATTATGTCAAAATCCCATGCCCAGAGAACTTCAGATAGAGTTCGCGGAAATGCTCAGTGGACAACCCAGGCAGGGTAAGGATCAGCATTTCCACACTACTCAGAGAATTTTTATTTTCAGGGATGGATTTTTAGCCTAATTCAAGTTGAAGAAAAGTGGTTTCTTGAAAATCGCAGAAAATTTTTTTTCAGAAACTCCGGGGTGCCTGGAGGTCGCGGTGCACCACGCGACAGTTGTATTCCAAAACTGAGTCACTCAGATCACACGAGCACCCAAGCATGCTTGAAACTCATTCAAATGCAAGTGCTTCTATCTGTTGTCTTGATTGTTTCCCACTCATTCCTTTTGGTTTGGGGAATATGTCAAAATCCCATGCCCAGAGAACTTCAGATAGAGTTCACGGAAATGCTCAGTGGACAACCCAGGCAGGGTAAGGATCAGCATTTCCACACTACTCAGAGAATTTTTATTTTCAGGGATGGATTTTTAGCCCAATTCAAGTTGAAGAAAAGTGGTTTCGTGAAAATCGCAGAAATTTTTTTTTTCAGAAACTCCGGGGTGCCTGGAGGTCGCGGTGCACCACGCGACAGTTGTATTCCAAAACTGAGTCACTCAGATCACACGAGCACCCAAGCATGCTTGAAACTCATTCAAATGCAAGTGCTTCTATCTGTTGTCTTGATTGCTTCCCACTCATTCCTTTTGGTTTGGGGAATATGTCAAAATCCCATTCCCAGAGAACTTCAGATAGATGTTCGCGGAAATGCTCAGTGGACATCCCAGGCAGGGTAAGGATCAGCATTTCCACACTACTCAGAGAATTTTTATTTTCAGGGATGGATTTTTAGCCCAATTCAAGTTGAAGAAAAGTGGTTTCGTGAAAATCGCAGAAAATTTTTTTTCAGAAACTCCGGGGTGCCTGGAGATCGCGGTGCACCACGCGACAGTAGTATTCCAAAACTGAGTCACTCAGATCACACGAGCACCCAAGCATGCTTGAAACTCATTCAAATGCAAGTGCTTCTATCTGTTGTCTTGATTGTTTCCCACTCATTCCTTTTGGTTTGGGGAATATGTGAAAATCCCATGCCCAGAGAACTTCAGATAGAGTTCGCGGAAATGCTCAGTGGACAACCCAGGCAGGGTAAGGATCAGCATTTCCACACTACTCAGAGAATTTTTATTTTCAGGGATGGATTTTTAGCCCAATTCAAGTTGAAGAAAAGTGGTTTCGTGAAAATCGCAGAAAAATTTTTTTCAGAAACTCCGGGGTGCCTGGAGGTCGCGGTGCACCACGCGACAGTTGTATTCCAAAACTGAGTCACTCAGATCACACGAGCACCCAAGCATGCTTGAAACTCATTCAAATGCAAGTGCTTCTATCTGTTGTCTTGATTGCTTCCCACTCATTCCTTTTGGTTTGGGGAATATGTCAAAATCCCATGCCCAGAGAACTTCAGATAGAGTTCGCGGAAATGCTCAGTGGACATCCCAGGCAGGGTAAGGATCAGCATTTCCACACTACTCAGAGAATTTTTATTTTCAGGGATGGATTTTTAGCCCAATTCAAGTTGAAGAAAAGTGGTTTCGTGAAAATCGCAGAAATTTTTTTTTCAGAAACTCCGGGGTGCCTGGAGGTCGCGGTGCACCACGCGACAGTTGTATTCCAAAACTGAGTCACTCAGATCACACGAGCACCCAAGCATGCTTGAAACTCATTCAAATGCAAGTGCTTCTATCTGTTGTCTTGATTGTTTCCCACTCATTCCTTTTGGTTTGGGGAATATGTCAAAATCCCATGCCCAGGGAACTTCAGATAGAGTTCGCGGAAATGCTCAGTGGACATCCCAGGCAGGGTAAGGATCAGCATTTCCACACTACTCAGAGAATTTTTATTTTCAGGGATGGGTTTTTAGCCCAATTCAAGTTGAAGAAAAGTGGTTTCGTGAAAATCGCAGAAAATTTTTTTTCAGAAACTCCGGGGTGCCTGGAGGTCGCGGTGCACCACGCGACAGTTGTATTCCAAAACTGAGACACTCAGATCACACGAGCACCCAAGCATGCTTGAAACTCATTCAAATGCAAGTGCTTCTATCTGTTGTCTTGATTGCTTCCCACTCATTCCTTTTGGTTTGGGGAATATGTCAAAATCCCATGCCCAGAGAACTTCAGATAGAGTTCGCGGAAATGCTCAGTGGACAACCCAGGCAGGGTAAGGATCAGCATTTCCACACTACTCAGAGAATTTTTATTTTCAGGGATGGATTTTTAGCCCAATTCAAGTTGAAGAAAAGTGGTTTCGTGAAAATCGCAGAAATTTTTTTTTCAGAAACTCCGGGGTGCCTGGAGGTCGCGGTGCACCACGCGACAGTTGTATTCCAAATCCAAGTCACTCAGATCACACGAGCACCCAAGCATGCTTGAAACTCATTCAAATACAAGTGGTTCTATCTGTTGTCTTGATTGTTTCACACTCATTCCTTTTGGTTTGGGGAATATGTCAAAATCCCATGCCCAGAGAACTTCAGATAGAGTTCGCGGAAATGCTCAGTGGACATCCCAGGCAGGGTAAGGATCAGCATTTCCCCACTACTCAGAGAATTTTTATTTTCAGGGATGGATTTTTAGCCCAATTCAAGTTGAAGAAAAGTGGTTTCGTGAAAATTGCAGAAAATTTTTTTTCAGAAACTCCGGGGTGCCTGGAGGTCGCGGTGCACCACGAGACAGTTGTATTCCAAAACTGAGTCACTCAGATCACACGAGCACCCAAGCATGCTTGAAACTCATTCAAATGCAAGTGCTTCTATCTGTTGTCTTGATTGCTTCCCACTCATTCCTTTTGGTTTGGGGAATATGTCAAAATCCCATGCCCAGAGAACTTCAGATAGAGTTCGCGGAAATGCTCAGTGGACAACCCAGGCAGGGTAAGGATCAGCATTTCCACACTACTCAGAGAATTTTTATTTTCAGGGATGGATTTTTCTCCCAATTCAAGTTGAAGAAAAGTGGTTTCGTGAAAATCGCAGAAATTTTTTTTTCAGAAACTCCGGGGTGCCTGGAGGTCGCGGTGCACCACGCGACAGTTGTATTCCAAATCCAAGTCACTCAGATCACACGAGCACCCAAGCATGCTTGAAACTCATTCAAATACAAGTGGTTCTACCTGTTGTCTTGATTGTTTCACACTCATTCCTTTTGGTTTGGGGAATATGTCAAAATCCCATGCCCAGAGAACTTCAGATAGAGTTCGCGGAAATGCTCAGTGGACATCCCAGGCAGGGTAAGGATCAGCATTTCCCCACTACTCAGAGAATTTTTATTTTCAGGGATGGATTTTTAGCCCAATTCAAGTTGAAGAAAAGTGGTTTCGTGAAAATTGCAGAAAATTTTTTTTCAGAAACTCCGGGGTGCCTGGAGGTCGCGGTGCACCACGAGACAGTTGTATTCCAAAACTGAGTCACTCAGATCACACGAGCACCCAAGCATGCTTGAAACTCATTCAAATGCAAGTGCTTCTATCTGTTGTCTTGATTGTTTCCCACTCAATCCTTTTGGTTTGGGGAATATGTCAAAATCCCATGCCCAGGGAACTTCAGATAGAGTTCGCGAAAATGCTCAGTGGACATCCCAGGCAGGGTAAGGATCAGCATTTCCACACTACTCAGAGAATTTTTATTTTCAGGGATGGATTTTTAGCCCAATTCAAGTTGAAGAAAAGTGGTTTCGTGAAAATCGCAGAAAATTTTTTTTCAGAAACTCCGGGGTGCCTGGAGGTCGCGGTGCACCACGCGACAGTTGTATTCCAAATCCAAGTCACTCAGATCACACGAGCACCCAAGCATGCTTGAAACTCATTCAAATACAAGTGGTTCTATCTGTTGTCTTGATTGTTTCCCACTCATTCCTTTTGGTTTGGGGAATATGTCAAAATCCCATGCCCAGAGAACTTCAGATAGAGTTTGCGGAAATGCTCAGTGGACAACCCAGGCAGGGTAAGGATCAACATTTCCACACTACTCAGAGAATTTTTATTTTCAGGGATGGATTTTTAGCCCAATTCAAGTTGAAGAAAAGTGTTTTCGTGAAAATCGCAGAAAATTTTTTTTCAGAAACTCCGGGGTGCCTTGAGGTCGCGGTGCACCACGCGACAGTTGTATTCCAAAACTGAGTCACTCAGATCACACGAGCACCCAAGCATGCTTGAAACTCATTCAAATGCAAGTGCTTCTATCTGTTGTCTTGATTGCTTCCCACTCATTCCTTTTGGTTTGGGGAATATGTCAAAATCCCATGCCCAGAGAACTTCAGATAGAGTTCGCGGAAATGCTCAGTGGACAACCCAGGCAGGGTAAGGATCAGCATTTCCACACTACTCAGAGAATTTTTATTTTCAGGGATGGATTTTTAGCCCAATTCAAGTTGAAGATAAGTGGTTTCGTGAAAATCGCAGAAATTTTTTTTTCAGAAACTCCGGGGTGCCTGGAGGTCGCGGTGCACCACGCGACAGTTGTATTCCAAATCCAAGTCACTCAGATCACACGAGCACCCAAGCATGCTTGAAACTCATTCAAATACAAGTGGTTCTATCTGTTGTCTTGATTGTTTCACACTCATTCCTTTTGGTTTGGGGAATATGTCAAAATCCCATGCCCAGAGAACTTCAGATAGAGTTCGCGGAAATGCTCAGTGGACATCCCAGGCAGGGTAAGGATCAGCATTTCCCCACTACTCAGAGAATTTTTATTTTCAGGGATGGATTTTTAGCCCAATTCAAGTTGAAGAAAAGTGGTTTCGTGAAAATTGCAGAAAATTTTTTTTCAGAAACTCCGGGGTGCCTGGAGGTCGCGGTGCACCACGAGACAGTTGTATTCCAAAACTGAGTCACTCAGATCACACGAGCACCCAAGCATGCTTGAAACTCATTCAAATGCAAGTGCTTCTATCTGTTGTCTTGATTGTTTCCCACTCATTCCTTTTGGTTTGGGGAATATGTCAAAATCCCATGCCCAGGGAACTTCAGATAGAGTTCGCGAAAATGCTCAGTGGACATCCCAGGCAGGGTAAGGATCAGCATTTCCACACTACTCAGAGAATTTTTATTTTCAGGGATGGATTTTTAGCCCAATTCAAGTTGAAGAAAAGTGGTTTCGTGAAAATCGCAGAAAATTTTTTTTCAGAAACTCCGGGGTGCCTGGAGGTCGCGGTGCACCACGCGACAGTTGTATTCCAAATCCAAGTCACTCAGATCACACGAGCACCCAAGCATGCTTGAAACTCATTCAAATACAAGTGGTTCTATCTGTTGTCTTGATTGTTTCCCACTCATTCCTTTTGGTTTGGGGAATATGTCAAAATCCCATGCCCAGAGAACTTCAGATAGAGTTTGCGGAAATGCTCAGTGGACAACCCAGGCAGGGTAAGGATCAACATTTCCACACTACTCAGAGAATTTTTATTTTCAGGGATGGATTTTTAGCCCAATTCAAGTTGAAGAAAAGTGTTTTCGTGAAAATCGCAGAAAATTTTTTTTCAGAAACTCCGGGGTGCCTTGAGGTCGCGGTGCACCACGCGACAGTTGTATTCCAAAACTGAGTCACTCAGATCACACGAGCACCCAAGCATGCTTGAAACTCATTCAAATGCAAGTGCTTCTATCTGTTGTCTTGATTGCTTCCCACTCATTCCTTTTGGTTTGGGGAATATGTCAAAATCCCATGCCCAGAGAACTTCAGATAGAGTTCGCGGAAATGCTCAGTGGACATCCCAGGCAGGGTAAGGATCAGCATTTCCACACTACTCAGAGAATTTTTATTTTCAGGGATGGATTTTTAGCCCAATTCAAGTTGAAGAAAAGTGGTTTCGTGAAAATCGCAGAAAATTTTTTTTCAGAAACACCGGGGTGCCTGGAGGTCGCGGTGCACCACGCGACAGTTGTATTCCAAAACTGAGTCACTCAGATCACACGAGCACCCAAGCATGCTTGAAACTCATTCAAATGCAAGTGCTTCTATCTGTTGTCTTGATTGTTTCCCACTCATTCCTTTTGGTTTGGGGAATATGTCAAAATCCCATGCCCAGAGAACTTCAGATAGAGTTCGCGGAAATGCTCAGTGGACATCCCAGGCAGGGTAAGGATCAGCATTTCCACACTACTCAGAGAATTTTTATTTTCAGGGATGGATTTTTAGCCCAATTCAAGTTGAAGAAAAGTGGTTTCGTGAAAATCGCAGAAAATTTTTATTCAGAAACACCGGG
This sequence comes from Lepisosteus oculatus, assembly GCF_040954835.1. Taxonomy (NCBI): domain Eukaryota; kingdom Metazoa; phylum Chordata; class Actinopteri; order Semionotiformes; family Lepisosteidae; genus Lepisosteus; species Lepisosteus oculatus. The sequence goes on from NC_090698.1 coordinate 57,182, forward strand.
GTGCCTGGAGGTCGCGGTGCACCACGCGACAGTTGTATTCCAAAACTGAGTCACTCAGATCACACGAGCACCCAAGCATGCTTGAAACTCATTCAAATGCAAGTGCTTCTATCTGTTGTCTTGATTGTTTCCCACTCATTCCTTTTGGTTTGGGGAATATGTCAAAATCCCATGCCCAGAGAACTTCAGATAGAGTTCGCAGAAATGCTCAGTGGACAACCCAGGCAGGGTAAGGATCAGCATTTCCACACTACTCAGAGAATTTTTATTTTCAGGGATGGATTTTTAGCACAATTCAAGTTTAAGAAAAGTGGTTACGTGAAAATCGCAGAAAATTTTTTTTCAGAAACTCCGGGGTGCCTGGAGGTCGCGGTGCACCACGCGACAGTTGTATTCCAAAACTGAGTCACTCAGATCACACGAGCACCCAAGCATGCTTGAAACTCATTCAAATGCAAGTGCTTCTATCTGTTGTCTTGATTGCTTCCCACTCATTCCTTTTGGTTTGGGGAATATGTCAAAATCCCATGCCCAGAGAACTTCAGATAGAGTTCGCGGAAATGCTCAGTGGACATCCCAGGCAGGGTAAGGATCAGCATTTCCACACTACTCAGAGAATTTTTATTTTCAGGGATGGATTTTTAGCCCAATTCAAGTTGAAGAAAAGTGGTTTCGTGAAAATTGCAGAAAATTTTTTTTCAGAAACTCCGGGGTGCCTGGAGGTCGTGGTGCACCACGAGACAGTTGTATTCCAAAACTGAGTCACTCAGATCACACGAGCACCCAAGCATGCTTGAAACTCATTCAAATGCAAGTGCTTCTATCTGTTGTCTTGATTGTTTCCCACTCATTCCTTTTGGTTTGGGGAATATGTCAAAATCCCATGCCCAGAGAACTTCAGATAGAGTTCGCGGAAATGCTCAGTGGACATCCCAGGCAGGGTAAGGATCAGCATTTCCACACTACTCAGAGAATTTTTATTTTCAGGGATGGATTTTTAGCCCAATTCAAGTTGAAGAAAAGTGGTTTCGTGAAAATCGCAGAAAATTTTTTTTCAGAAACTCCGGGGTGCCTGGAGGTCGCGGTGCACCACGCGACAGTTGTATTCCAAAACTGAGTCACTCAGATCACACGAGCACCCAAGCATGCTTGAAACTCATTCAAATGCAAGTGCTTCTATCTGTTGTCTTGATTGTTTCCCATTCATTCCTTTTGGTTTGGGGAATATGTCAAAATCCCATGCCCAGAGAACTTCAGATAGAGTTCGCGGAAATGCTCAGTGGACAACCCAGGCAGGGTAAGGATCAGCATTTCCACACTACTCAGAGAATTTTTATTTTCAGGGATGGATTTTTAGCCCAATTCAAGTTGAAGAAAAGTGGTTTCGTGAAAATCGCAGCAAATCTTTTTTCAGAAACTCCGGGGTGCCTGGAGGTCGCGGTGCACCACGCGACAGTTGTATTCCAAATCCAAGTCACTCAGATCACACGAGCACCCAAGCATGCTTGAAACTCATTCAAATACAAGTGGTTCTATCTGTTGTCTTGATTGTTTCCCACTCATTCCTTTTGGTTTGGGGAATATGTCAAAATCCCATGCCCAGAGAACTTCAGATAGAGTTCACAGAAATGCTCAGTGGACAACCCAGGCAGGGTAGGGATCAGCATTTCCACACTACTCAGAGAATTTTTATTTTCAGGGATGGATTTTTAGCCCAATTCAAGTTGAAGAAAAGTGGTTTCGTGAAAATCGCAGAAAATTTTTTTTCAGAAACTCCGGGGTGCCTGGAGGTCGTGGTGCACCACGCGACAGTTGTATTCCAAAACTGAGTCACTCAGATCACACGAGCACCCAAGCATGCTTGAAACTCATTCAAATGCAAGTGCTTCTATCTGTTGTCTTGATTGTTTCCCATTCATTCCTTTTGGTTTGGGGAATATGTCAAAATCCCATGCCCAGAGAACTTCAGATAGAGTTCGCGGAAATGCTCAGTGGACAACCCAGGCAGGGTAAGGATCAGCATTTCCACACTACTCAGAGAATTTTTATTTTCAGGGATGGATTTTTAGCCCAATTCAAGTTGAAGAAAAGTGGTTTCGTGAAAATCGCAGCAAATCTTTTTTCAGAAACTCCGGGGTGCCTGGAGGTCGCGGTGCACCACGCGACAGTTGTATTCCAAATCCAAGTCACTCAGATCACACGAGCACCCAAGCATGCTTGAAACTCATTCAAATACAAGTGGTTCTATCTGTTGTCTTGATTGTTTCCCACTCATTCCTTTTGGTTTGGGGATTATGTCAAAATCCCATGCCCAGAGAACTTCAGATAGAGTTCGCGGAAATGCTCAGTGGACAACCCAGGCAGGGTAAGGATCAGCATTTCCACACTACTCAGAGAATTTTTATTTTCAGGGATGGATTTTTAGCCTAATTCAAGTTGAAGAAAAGTGGTTTCGTGAAAATCGCAGAAAATTTTTTTTCAGAAACTCCGGGGTGCCTGGAGGTCGCGGTGCACCACGCGACAGTTGTATTCCAAAACTGAGTCACTCAGATCACACGAGCACCCAAGCATGCTTGAAACTCATTCAAATGCAAGTGCTTCTATCTGTTGTCTTGATTGTTTCCCACTCATTCCTTTTGGTTTGGGGAATATGTCAAAATCCCATGCCCAGAGAACTTCAGATAGAGTTCACGGAAATGCTCAGTGGACAACCCAGGCAGGGTAAGGATCAGCATTTCCACACTACTCAGAGAATTTTTATTTTCAGGGATGGATTTTTAGCCCAATTCAAGTTGAAGAAAAGTGGTTTCGTGAAAATCGCAGAAATTTTTTTTTTCAGAAACTCCGGGGTGCCTGGAGGTCGCGGTGCACCACGCGACAGTTGTATTCCAAAACTGAGTCACTCAGATCACACGAGCACCCAAGCATGCTTGAAACTCATTCAAATGCAAGTGCTTCTATCTGTTGTCTTGATTGCTTCCCACTCATTCCTTTTGGTTTGGGGAATATGTCAAAATCCCATGCCCAGAGAACTTCAGATAGATGTTCGCGGAAATGCTCAGTGGACATCCCAGGCAGGGTAAGGATCAGCATTTCCACACTACTCAGAGAATTTTTATTTTCAGGGATGGATTTTTAGCCCAATTCAAGTTGAAGAAAAGTGGTTTCGTGAAAATCGCAGAAAATTTTTTTTCAGAAACTCCGGGGTGCCTGGAGATCGCGGTGCACCACGCGACAGTAGTATTCCAAAACTGAGTCACTCAGATCACACGAGCACCCAAGCATGCTTGAAACTCATTCAAATGCAAGTGCTTCTATCTGTTGTCTTGATTGTTTCCCACTCATTCCTTTTGGTTTGGGGAATATGTGAAAATCCCATGCCCAGAGAACTTCAGATAGAGTTCGCGGAAATGCTCAGTGGACAACCCAGGCAGGGTAAGGATCAGCATTTCCACACTACTCAGAGAATTTTTATTTTCAGGGATGGATTTTTAGCCCAATTCAAGTTGAAGAAAAGTGGTTTCGTGAAAATCGCAGAAAAATTTTTTTCAGAAACTCCGGGGTGCCTGGAGGTCGCGGTGCACCACGCGACAGTTGTATTCCAAAACTGAGTCACTCAGATCACACGAGCACCCAAGCATGCTTGAAACTCATTCAAATGCAAGTGCTTCTATCTGTTGTCTTGATTGCTTCCCACTCATTCCTTTTGGTTTGGGGAATATGTCAAAATCCCATGCCCAGAGAACTTCAGATAGAGTTCGCGGAAATGCTCAGTGGACATCCCAGGCAGGGTAAGGATCAGCATTTCCACACTACTCAGAGAATTTTTATTTTCAGGGATGGATTTTTAGCCCAATTCAAGTTGAAGAAAAGTGGTTTCGTGAAAATCGCAGAAATTTTTTTTTCAGAAACTCCGGGGTGCCTGGAGGTCGCGGTGCACCACGCGACAGTTGTATTCCAAAACTGAGTCACTCAGATCACACGAGCACCCAAGCATGCTTGAAACTCATTCAAATGCAAGTGCTTCTATCTGTTGTCTTGATTGTTTCCCACTCATTCCTTTTGGTTTGGGGAATATGTCAAAATCCCATGCCCAGGGAACTTCAGATAGAGTTCGCGGAAATGCTCAGTGGACATCCCAGGCAGGGTAAGGATCAGCATTTCCACTCTACTCAGAGAATTTTTATTTTCAGTGATGGATTTTTAGCCCAATTCAAGTTGAAGAAAAGTGGTTTCGTGAAAATCGCAGAAAATTTTTTTTCAGAAACTCCGGGGTGCCTGGAGGTCGCGGTGCACCACGCGACAGTTGTATTCCAAAACTGAGTCACTCAGATCACACGAGCACCCAAGCATGCTTGAAACTCATTCAAATGCAAGTGCTTCTATCTGTTGTCTTGATTGTTTCCCACTCATTCCTTTTGGTTTGGGGAATATGTCAAAATCCCATGCCCAGAGAACTTCAGATAGAGTTCGCGGAAATGCTCAGTGGACAACCCAGGCAGGGTAAGGATCAGCATTTCCACACTACTCAGAGAATTTTTATTTTCAGGGATGGGTTTTTAGCCCAATTCAAGTTGAAGAAAAGTGGTTTCGTGAAAATCGCAGAAAATTTTTTTTCAGAAACTCCGGGGTGCCTGGAGGTCGCGGTGCACCACGCGACAGTTGTATTCCAAAACTGAGACACTCAGATCACACGAGCACCCAAGCATGCTTGAAACTCATTCAAATGCAAGTGCTTCTATCTGTTGTCTTGATTGCTTCCCACTCATTCCTTTTGGTTTGGGGAATATGTCAAAATCCCATGCCCAGAGAACTTCAGATAGAGTTCGCGGAAATGCTCAGTGGACAACCCAGGCAGGGTAAGGATCAGCATTTCCACACTACTCAGAGAATTTTTATTTTCAGGGATGGATTTTTAGCCCAATTCAAGTTGAAGAAAAGTGGTTTCGTGAAAATCGCAGAAATTTTTTTTTCAGAAACTCCGGGGTGCCTGGAGGTCGCGGTGCACCACGCGACAGTTGTATTCCAAATCCAAGTCACTCAGATCACACGAGCACCCAAGCATGCTTGAAACTCATTCAAATACAAGTGGTTCTATCTGTTGTCTTGATTGTTTCACACTCATTCCTTTTGGTTTGGGGAATATGTCAAAATCCCATGCCCAGAGAACTTCAGATAGAGTTCGCGGAAATGCTCAGTGGACATCCCAGGCAGGGTAAGGATCAGCATTTCCCCACTACTCAGAGAATTTTTATTTTCAGGGATGGATTTTTAGCCCAATTCAAGTTGAAGAAAAGTGGTTTCGTGAAAATTGCAGAAAATTTTTTTTCAGAAACTCCGGGGTGCCTGGAGGTCGCGGTGCACCACGAGACAGTTGTATTCCAAAACTGAGTCACTCAGATCACACGAGCACCCAAGCATGCTTGAAACTCATTCAAATGCAAGTGCTTCTATCTGTTGTCTTGATTGCTTCCCACTCATTCCTTTTGGTTTGGGGAATATGTCAAAATCCCATGCCCAGAGAACTTCAGATAGAGTTCGCGGAAATGCTCAGTGGACAACCCAGGCAGGGTAAGGATCAGCATTTCCACACTACTCAGAGAATTTTTATTTTCAGGGATGGATTTTTAGCCCAATTCAAGTTGAAGAAAAGTGGTTTCGTGAAAATCGCAGAAATTTTTTTTTCAGAAACTCCGGGGTGCCTGGAGGTCGCGGTGCACCACGCGACAGTTGTATTCCAAATCCAAGTCACTCAGATCACACGAGCACCCAAGCATGCTTGAAACTCATTCAAATACAAGTGGTTCTACCTGTTGTCTTGATTGTTTCACACTCATTCCTTTTGGTTTGGGGAATATGTCAAAATCCCATGCCCAGAGAACTTCAGATAGAGTTCGCGGAAATGCTCAGTGGACATCCCAGGCAGGGTAAGGATCAGCATTTCCCCACTACTCAGAGAATTTTTATTTTCAGGGATGGATTTTTAGCCCAATTCAAGTTGAAGAAAAGTGGTTTCGTGAAAATTGCAGAAAATTTTTTTTCAGAAACTCCGGGGTGCCTGGAGGTCGCGGTGCACCACGAGACAGTTGTATTCCAAAACTGAGTCACTCAGATCACACGAGCACCCAAGCATGCTTGAAACTCATTCAAATGCAAGTGCTTCTATCTGTTGTCTTGATTGTTTCCCACTCAATCCTTTTGGTTTGGGGAATATGTCAAAATCCCATGCCCAGGGAACTTCAGATAGAGTTCGCGAAAATGCTCAGTGGACATCCCAGGCAGGGTAAGGATCAGCATTTCCACACTACTCAGAGAATTTTTATTTTCAGGGATGGATTTTTAGCACAATTCAAGTTTAAGAAAAGTGGTTACGTGAAAATCGCAGAAAATTTTTTTTCAGAAACTCCGGGGTGCCTGGAGGTCGCGGTGCACCACGCGACAGTTGTATTCCAAAACTGAGTCACTCAGATCACACGAGCACCCAAGCATGCTTGAAACTCATTCAAATGCAAGTGCTTCTATCTGTTGTCTTGATTGCTTCCCACTCATTCCTTTTGGTTTGGGGAATATGTCAAAATCCCATGCCCAGAGAACTTCAGATAGAGTTCGCGGAAATGCTCAGTGGACATCCCAGGCAGGGTAAGGATCAGCATTTCCACACTACTCAGAGAATTTTTATTTTCAGGGATGGATTTTTAGCCCAATTCAAGTTGAAGAAAAGTGGTTTCGTGAAAATTGCAGAAAATTTTTTTTCAGAAACTCCGGGGTGCCTGGAGGTCGTGGTGCACCACGAGACAGTTGTATTCCAAAACTGAGTCACTCAGATCACACGAGCACCCAAGCATGCTTGAAACTCATTCAAATGCAAGTGCTTCTATCTGTTGTCTTGATTGTTTCCCACTCATTCCTTTTGGTTTGGGGAATATGTCAAAATCCCATGCCCAGAGAACTTCAGATAGAGTTCGCGGAAATGCTCAGTGGACATCCCAGGCAGGGTAAGGATCAGCATTTCCACACTACTCAGAGAATTTTTATTTTCAGGGATGGATTTTTAGCCCAATTCAAGTTGAAGAAAAGTGGTTTCGTGAAAATCGCAGAAAATTTTTTTTCAGAAACTCCGGGGTGCCTGGAGGTCGCGGTGCACCACGCGACAGTTGTATTCCAAAACTGAGTCACTCAGATCACACGAGCACCCAAGCATGCTTGAAACTCATTCAAATGCAAGTGCTTCTATCTGTTGTCTTGATTGCTTCCCACTCATTCCTTTTGGTTTGGGGAATATGTCAAAATCCCATGCCCAGAGAACTTCAGACAGAGTTCGCGGAAATGCTCAGTGGACATCCCAGGCAGGGTAAGGATCAGCATTTCCACACTACTCAGAGAATTTTTATTTTCAGGGATGGATTTTTAGCCCAATTCAAGTTGAAGAAAAGTGGATTCGTGAAAATCGCAGAAAATTTTTTTTCAGAAACTCCGGAGTGCCTGGAGGTCGCGGTGCACCACGCGACAGTTGTATTCCAAAACTGAGTCACTCAGATCACACGAGCACCCAAGCATGCTTGAAACTCATTCAAATGCAAGTGCTTCTATCTGTTGTCTTGATTGCTTCCCACTCATTCCTTTTGGTTTGGGGAATATGTCAAAATCCCATGCCCAGAGAACTTCAGATAGAGTTCGCGGAAATGCTCAGTGGACATCCCAGGCAGGGTAAGGATCAGCATTTCCACACTACTCAGAGAATTTTTATTTTCAGGGATGGATTTTTAGCCCAATTCAAGTTGAAGAAAAGTGGTTTCGTGAAAATCGCATAAATTTTTTTTCAGAAACACCGGGGTGCCTGGAGGTCGCGGTGCACCACGCGACAGTTGTATTCCAAAACTGAGTCACTCAGATCACACGAGCACCCAAGCATGCTTGAAACTCATTCAAATGCAAGTGCTTCTATCTGTTGTCTTGATTGTTTCCCACTCATTCCTTTTGGTTTGGGGAATATGTCAAAATCCCATGCCCAGAGAACTTCAGATAGATTTCGCGGAAATGCTCAGTGGACATCCCAGGCAGGGTAAGGATCAGCATTTCCACACTACTCAGAGAATTTTTATTTTCAGGGATGGATTTTTAGCCCAATTCAAGTTGAAGAAAAGTGGTTTCGTGAAAATCGCAGAAAATTTTTTTTCAGAAACTCCGGGGTGCCTGGAGGTCGCGGTGCACCACGCGACAGTTGTATTCCAAAACTGAGTCACTCAGATCACACGAGCACCCAAGCATGCTTGAAACTCATTCAAATGCAAGTGCTTCTATCTGTTGTCTTGATTGCTTCCCACTCATTCCTTTTGGTTTGGGGAATATGTCAAAATCCCATGCCCAGAGAACTTCAGATAGAGTTCGCGGAAATGCTCAGTGGACATCCCAGGCAGGGTAAGGATCAGCATTTCCACACTACTCAGAGAATTTTTATTTTCAGGGATGGATTTTTAGCCCAATTCAAGTTGAAGAAAAGTGGTTTCGTGAAAATCGCATAAATTTTTTTTCAGAAACACCGGGGTGCCTGGAGGTCGCGGTGCACCACGCGACAGTTGTATTCCAAAACTGAGTCACTCAGATCACACGAGCACCCAAGCATGCTTGAAACTCATTCAAATGCAAGTGCTTCTATCTGTTGTCTTGATTGTTTCCCACTCATTCCTTTTGGTTTGGGGAATATGTCAAAATCCCATGCCCAGAGAACTTCAGATAGAGTTCGCGGAAATGCTCAGTGGACATCCCAGGCAGGGTAAGGATCAGCATTTCCACACTACTCAGAGAATTTTTATTTTCAGGGATGGATTTTTAGCCCAATTCAAGTTGAAGAAAAGTGGTTTCGTGAAAATCGCAGAAAATTTTTTTTCAGAAACACCGGGGTGCCTGGAGGTCGCGGTGCACCACGCGACAGTTGTATTCCAAAACTGAGTCACTCAGATCACACGAGCACCCAAGCATGCTTGAAACTCATTCAAATGCAAGTGCTTCTATCTGTTGTCTTGATTGTTTCCCACTCATTCCTTTTGGTTTGGGGAATATGTCAAAATCCCATGCCCAGAGAACTTCAGATAGAGTTCGCGGAAATGCTCAGTGGACATCCCAGGCAGGGTAAGGATCAGCATTTCCACACTACTCAGAGAATTTTTATTTTCAGGGATGGATTTTTAGCCCAATTCAAGTTGAAGAAAAGTGGTTTCGTGAAAATCGCAGAAAATTTTTTTTCAGAAACACCGGGGTGCCTGGAGGTCGCGGTGCACCACGCGACAGTTGTATTCCAAAACTGAGTCACTCAGATCATACGAGCACCCAAGCATGCTTGAAACTCATTCAAATGCAAGTGCTTCTATCTGTTGTCTTGATTGTTTCCCACTCATTCCTTTTGGTTTGGGGAATATGTCAAAATCCCATGCCCAGAGAACTTCAGATAGAGTTCGCGGAAATGCTCAGTGGACAACCCAGGCAGGGTAAGGATCAACATTTCCACACTACTCAGAGAATTTTTATTTTCAGGGATGGATTTTTAGCCCAATTCAAGTTGAAGAAAAGTGGTTTCGTGAAAATCGCAGAAAATTTTTTTTCAGAAACTCCGGGGTGCCTGGAGGTCGCGGTGCACCACGCGACAGTTGTATTCCAAAACTGAGTCACTCAGATCACACGAGCACACAAGCATGCTTGAAACTCATTCAAATGCAAGTGCTTCTATCTGTTGTCTTGATTGCTTCCCACTCATTCCTTTTGGTTTGGGGAATATGTCAAAATCCCATGCCCAGAGAACTTCAGATAGAGTTCGCGGAAATGCTCAGTGGACATCCCAGGCAGGGTAAGGATCAGCATTTCCACACTACTCAGAGAATTTTTATTTTCAGGGATGGATTTTTAGCCCAATTCAAGTTGAAGAAAAGTGGTTTCGTGAAAATCGCAGAAAATTTTTTTTCAGAAACTCCGGGGTGCCTGGAGGTCGCGGTGCACCACGCGACAGTTGTATTCCAAAACTGAGTCACTCAGATCACACGAGCACCCAAGCATGCTTGAAACTCATTCAAATGCAAGTGCTTCTATCTGTTGTCTTGATTGTTTCCCACTCATTCCTTTTGGTTTGGGGAATATGTCAAAATCCCATGCCCAGAGAACTTCAGATAGAGTTCGCGGAAATGCTCAGTGGACATCCCAGGCAGGGTAAGGATCAGCATTTCCACACTACTCAGAGAATTTTTATTTTCAGGGATGGATTTTTAGCCCAATTCAAGTTGAAGAAAAGTGGTTTCGTGAAAATCGCAGAAAATTTTTTTTCAGAAACACCGGGGTGCCTGGAGGTCGCGGTGCACCACGCGACAGTTGTATTCCAAAACTGAGTCACTCAGATCACACGAGCACCCAAGCATGCTTGAAACTCATTCAAATGCAAGTGCTTCTATCTGTTGTCTTGATTGCTTCCCACTCATTCCTTTTGGTTTGGGGAATATGTCAAAATCCCATGCCCAGAGAACTTCATTTAGAGTTCGCGGAAATGCTCAGTGGACATCCCAGGCAGGGTAAGGATCAGCATTTCCACACTACTCAGAGAATTTTTATTTTCAGGGATGGATTTTTAGCCCAATTCAAGTTGAAGAAAAGTGGTTTCGTGAAAATTGCAGAAAATTTTTTTTCAGAAACTCCGGGGTGCCTGGAGGTCGCGGTGCACCACGCGACAGTTGTATTCCAAAACTGAGTCACTCAGATCACAAGAGCACCCAAGCATGCTTGAAACTCATTCAAATGCAAGTGCTTCTATCTGTTGTCTTGATTGTTTCCCACTCATTCCTTTTGGTTTGGGGAATATGTCAAAATCCCATGCCCAGAGAACTTCAGATAGAGTTCGCGGAAATGCTCAGTGGACAACCCAGGCAGGGTAAGGATCAACATTTCCACACTACTCAGAGAATTTTTATTTTCAGGGATGGATTTTTAGCCCAATTCAAGTTGAAGAAAAGTGGTTTCGTGAAAATCGCAGAAAATTTTTTTTCAGAAACTCCGGGGTGCCTGGAGGTCGCGGTGCACAACGCGACAGTTGTATTCCAAAACTGAGTCACTCAGATCACACGAGCACCCAAGCATGCTTGAAACTCATTCAAATGCAAGTGCCTCTATCTGTTGTCTTGATTGTTTCCCACTCATTCCTTTTGGTTTGGGGAATATGTCAAAATCCCATGCCCAGAGAACTTCAGATAGAGTTCGCGGAAATGCTCAGTGGACAACCCAGGCAGGGTAAGGATCAACATTTCCACACTACTCAGAGAATTTTTATTTTCAGGGATGGATTTTTAGCCCAATTCAAGTTGAAGAAAAGTGGTTTCGTGAAAATCGCAGAAAATTTTTTTTCAGAAACTCCGGGGTGCCTGGAGGTCACGGTGCACCACGCGACAGTTGTATTCCAAAACTGAGTCACTCAGATCACACATGCACCCAAGCATGCTTGAAACTCATTCAAATGCAAGTGCTTCTATCTGTTGTCTTGATTGCTTCCCACTCATTCCTTTTGGTTTGGGGAATATGTCAAAATCCCATGCCCAGAGAACTTCAGATAGAGTTCGCGGAAATGCTCAGTGGACAACCCAGGCAGGGTAAGGATCAACATTTCCACACTACTCAGAGAATTTTTATTTTCAGGGATGGATTTTTAGCACAATTCAAGTTGAAGAAAAGTGGTTTCGTGAAAATCGCAGAAAATTTTTTTTCAGAAACTCCGGGGTGCCTGGAGGTCGCGGTGCACCACGCGACAGTTGTATTCCAAAACTGAGTCACTCAGATCACACGAGCACCCAAGCATGCTTGAAACTCATTCAAATGCAAGTGCTTCTATCTGTTGTCTTGATTGTTTCCCACTCATTCCTTTTGGTTTGGGGAATATGTCAAAATCCCATGCCCAGAGAACTTCAGATAGAGTTCGCGGAAATGCTCAGTGGACAACCCAGGCAGGGTAAGGATCAGCATTTCCACACTACTCAGAGAATTTTTATTTTCAGGGATGGATTTTTAGCACAATTCAAGTTGAAGAAAAGTGGTTTCGTGAAAATCGCAGAAAATTTTTTTTCAGAAACTCCGGGGTGCCTGGAGGTCGCGGTGCACCACGCGACAGTTGTATTCCAAAACTGAGTCACTCAGATCACACGAGCACCCAAGCATGCTTGAAACTCATTCAAATGCAAGTGCTTCTATCTGTTGTCTTGATTGCTTCCCACTCTTTCTTTTTGGTTTGGGGAATATGTCAAAATCCCATGCCCAGAGAACTTCAGATAGAGTTCGCGGAAATGCTCAGTGGACATCCCAGGCAGGGTAAGGATCAGCATTTCCACACTACTCAGAGAATTTTTATTTTCAGGGATGGATTTTTAGCCCAATTCAAGTTGAAGAAAAGTGGTTTCGTGAAAATCGCAGAAAATTTTTTTTCAGAAACTCCGGGGTGCCTGGAGGTCGCGGTGCACCACGCGACAGTTGTATTCCAAAACTGAGTCACTCAGATCACACGAGCACCCAAGCATGCTTGAAACTCATTCAAATGCAAGTGCTTCTATCTGTTGTCTTGATTGCTTCCCACTCATTCCTTTTGGTTTGGGGAATATGTCAAAATCCCATGCCCAGAGAACTTCAGATAGAGTTCTCGGAAATGCTCAGTGGACATCCCAGGCAGGGTAAGGATCAGCATTTCCACACTACTCAGAGAATTTTTATTTTCAGGGATGGATTTTTAGCCCAATTCAAGTTGAAGAAAAGTGGTTTCGTGAAAATTGCAGAAAATTTTTTTTCAGAAACTCCGGGGTGCCTGGAGGTCGCGGTGCACCACGCGACAGTTGTATTCCAAAACTGAGTCACTCAGATCACACGAGCACCCAAGCATGCTTGAAACTCATTCAAATGCAAGTGCTTCTATCTGTTGTCTGATTGTTTCCCACTCATTCCTTTTGGTTTGGGGAATATGTCAAAATCCCATGCCCAGAGAACTTCAGATAGAGTTCGCGGAAATGCTCAGTGGACAACCCAGGCAGGGTAAGGATCAACATTTCCACACTACTCAGAGAATTTTTATTTTCAGGGATGGATTTTTAGCCCAATTCAAGTTGAAGAAAAGTGGTTTCGTGAAAATCGCAGAAAATTTTTTTTCAGAAACTCCGGGGTGCCTGGAGGTCGCGGTGCACCACGCGACAGTTGTATTCCAAATCCGAGTCACTCAGATCACACGAGCACCCAAGCATGCTTGAAACTCATTCAAATGCAAGTGCTTCTATCTGTTGTCTTGATTGCTTCCCACTCATTCCTTTTGGTTTGGGGAATATGTCAAAATCCCATGCCCAGAGAACTTCAGATAGAGTTCGCGGAAATGCTCAGTGGACATCCCAGGCAGGGTAAGGATCAGCATTTCCACACTACTCAGAGAATTTTTATTTTCAGGGATGGATTTTTAGCCCAATTCAAGTTGAAGAAAAGTGGTTTCGTGAAAATCGCAGAAAATTTTTTTTCAGAAACTCCGGGGTGCCTGGAGGTCGCGGTGCACCACGCGACAGTTGTATTCCAAAACTGAGTCACTCAGATCACACGAGCACCCAAGCATGCTTGAAACTCATTCAAATGCAAGTGCTTCTATCTGTTGTCTTGATTGTTTCCCACTCATTCCTTTTGGTTTGGGGAATATGTCAAAATCCCATGCCCAGAGAACTTCAGATAGAGTTCGCGGAAATGCTCAGTGGACATCCCAGGCAGGGTAAGGATCAGCATTTCCACACTACTCAGAGAATTTTTATTTTCAGGGATGGATTTTTAGCCCAATTCAAGTTGAAGAAAAGTGGTTTCGTGAAAATCGCAGAAAATTTTTTTTCAGAAACACCGGGGTGCCTGGAGGTCGCGGTGCACCACGCGACAGTTGTATTCCAAAACTGAGTCACTCAGATCACACGAGCACCCAAGCATGCTTGAAACTCATTCAAATGCAAGTGCTTCTATCTGTTGTCTTGATTGCTTCCCACTCATTCCTTTTGGTTTGGGGAATATGTCAAAATCCCATGCCCAGAGAACTTCATTTAGAGTTCGCGGAAATGCTCAGTGGACATCCCAGGCAGGGTAAGGATCAGCATTTCCACACTACTCAGAGAATTTTTATTTTCAGGGATGGATTTTTAGCCCAATTCAAGTTGAAGAAAAGTGGTTTCGTGAAAATTGCAGAAAATTTTTTTTCAGAAACTCCGGGGTGCCTGGAGGTCGCGGTGCACCACGCGACAGTTGTATTCCAAAACTGAGTCACTCAGATCACACGAGCACCCAAGCATGCTTGAAACTCATTCAAATGCAAGTGCTTCTATCTGTTGTCTTGATTGTTTCCCACTCATTCCTTTTGGTTTGGGGAATATGTCAAAATCCCATGCCCAGAGAACTTCAGATAGAGTTCGCGGAAATGCTCAGTGGACAACCCAGGCAGGGTAAGGATCAACATTTCCACACTACTCAGAGAATTTTTATTTTCAGGGATGGATTTTTAGCCCAATTCAAGTTGAAGAAAAGTGGTTTCGTGAAAATCGCAGAAAATTTTTTTTCAGAAACTCCGGGGTGCCTGGAGGTCGCGGTGCACAACGCGACAGTTGTATTCCAAAACTGAGTCACTCAGATCACACGAGCACCCAAGCATGCTTGAAACTCATTCAAATGCAAGTGCCTCTATCTGTTGTCTTGATTGTTTCCCACTCATTCCTTTTGGTTTGGGGAATATGTCAAAATCCCATGCCCAGAGAACTTCAGATAGAGTTCGCGGAAATGCTCAGTGGACAACCCAGGCAGGGTAAGGATCAACATTTCCACACTACTCAGAGAATTTTTATTTTCAGGGATGGATTTTTAGCCCAATTCAAGTTGAAGAAAAGTGGTTTCGTGAAAATCGCAGAAAATTTTTTTTCAGAAACTCCGGGGTGCCTGGAGGTCACGGTGCACCACGCGACAGTTGTATTCCAAAACTGAGTCACTCAGATCACACATGCACCCAAGCATGCTTGAAACTCATTCAAATGCAAGTGCTTCTATCTGTTGTCTTGATTGCTTCCCACTCATTCCTTTTGGTTTGGGGAATATGTCAAAATCCCATGCCCAGAGAACTTCAGATAGAGTTCGCGGAAATGCTCAGTGGACAACCCAGGCAGGGTAAGGATCAACATTTCCACACTACTCAGAGAATTTTTATTTTCAGGGATGGATTTTTAGCACAATTCAAGTTGAAGAAAAGTGGTTTCGTGAAAATCGCAGAAAATTTTTTTTCAGAAACTCCGGGGTGCCTGGAGGTCGCGGTGCACCACGCGACAGTTGTATTCCAAAACTGAGTCACTCAGATCACACGAGCACCCAAGCATGCTTGAAACTCATTCAAATGCAAGTGCTTCTATCTGTTGTCTTGATTGTTTCCCACTCATTCCTTTTGGTTTGGGGAATATGTCAAAATCCCATGCCCAGAGAACTTCAGATAGAGTTCGCGGAAATGCTCAGTGGACAACCCAGGCAGGGTAAGGATCAGCATTTCCACACTACTCAGAGAATTTTTATTTTCAGGGATGGATTTTTAGCACAATTCAAGTTGAAGAAAAGTGGTTTCGTGAAAATCGCAGAAAATTTTTTTTCAGAAACTCCGGGGTGCCTGGAGGTCGCGGTGCACCACGCGACAGTTGTATTCCAAAACTGAGTCACTCAGATCACACGAGCACCCAAGCATGCTTGAAACTCATTCAAATGCAAGTGCTTCTATCTGTTGTCTTGATTGCTTCCCACTCTTTCTTTTTGGTTTGGGGAATATGTCAAAATCCCATGCCCAGAGAACTTCAGATAGAGTTCGCGGAAATGCTCAGTGGACATCCCAGGCAGGGTAAGGATCAGCATTTCCACACTACTCAGAGAATTTTTATTTTCAGGGATGGATTTTTAGCCCAATTCAAGTTGAAGAAAAGTGGTTTCGTGAAAATCGCAGAAAATTTTTTTTCAGAAACTCCGGGGTGCCTGGAGGTCGCGGTGCACCACGCGACAGTTGTATTCCAAAACTGAGTCACTCAGATCACACGAGCACCCAAGCATGCTTGAAACTCATTCAAATGCAAGTGCTTCTATCTGTTGTCTTGATTGCTTCCCACTCATTCCTTTTGGTTTGGGGAATATGTCAAAATCCCATGCCCAGAGAACTTCAGATAGAGTTCTCGGAAATGCTCAGTGGACATCCCAGGCAGGGTAAGGATCAGCATTTCCACACTACTCAGAGAATTTTTATTTTCAGGGATGGATTTTTAGCCCAATTCAAGTTGAAGAAAAGTGGTTTCGTGAAAATTGCAGAAAATTTTTTTTCAGAAACTCCGGGGTGCCTGGAGGTCGCGGTGCACCACGCGACAGTTGTATTCCAAAACTGAGTCACTCAGATCACACGAGCACCCAAGCATGCTTGAAACTCATTCAAATGCAAGTGCTTCTATCTGTTGTCTGATTGTTTCCCACTCATTCCTTTTGGTTTGGGGAATATGTCAAAATCCCATGCCCAGAGAACTTCAGATAGAGTTCGCGGAAATGCTCAGTGGACAACCCAGGCAGGGTAAGGATCAACATTTCCACACTACTCAGAGAATTTTTATTTTCAGGGATGGATTTTTAGCCCAATTCAAGTTGAAGAAAAGTGGTTTCGTGAAAATCGCAGAAAATTTTTTTTCAGAAACTCCGGGGTGCCTGGAGGTCGCGGTGCACCACGCGACAGTTGTATTCCAAATCCAAGTCACTCAGATCACACGAGCACCCAAGCATGCTTGAAACTCATTCAAATGCAAGTGCTTCTATCTGTTGTCTTGATTGCTTCCCACTCATTCCTTTTGGTTTGGGGAATATGTCAAAATCCCATGCCCAGAGAACTTCAGATAGAGTTCGCGGAAATGCTCAGTGGACATCCCAGGCAGGGTAAGGATCAGCATTTCCACACTACTCAGAGAATTTTTATTTTCAGGGATGGATTTTTAGCCCAATTCAAGTTGAAGAAAAGTGGTTTCGTGAAAATTGCAGAAAATTTTTTTTCAGAAACTCCGGGGTGCCTGGAGGTCGCGGTGCACCACACGACAGTTGTATTCCAAAACTGAGTCACTCAGATCACACGAGCACCCAAGCATGCTTGAAACTCATTCAAATGCAAGTGCTTCTATCTGTTGTCTTGATTGTTTCCCACTCATTCCTTTTGGTTTGGGGAATATGTCAAAATCCCATGCCCAGAGAACTTCAGATAGAGTTCGCGGAAATGCTCAGTGGACAACCCAGGCAGGGTAAGGATCAACATTTCCACACTACTCAGAGAATTTTTATTTTCAGGGATGGATTTTTAGCCCAATTCAAGTTGAAAAAAAGTGGTTTCGTGAAAATCGCAGAAAATTTTTTTTCAGAAACTCCGGGGTGCCTGGAGGTCGCGGTGCACCACGCGACAGTTGTATTCCAAAACTGAGTCACTCAGATCACACATGCACCCAAGCATGCTTGAAACTCATTCAAATGCAAGTGCTTCTATCTGTTGTCTTGATTGCTTCCCACTCATTCCTTTTGGTTTGGGGAATATGTCAAAATCCCATGCCCAGAGAACTTCAGATAGAGTTCGCGGAAATGCTCAGTGGACAACCCAGGCAGGGTAAGGATCAACATTTCCACACTACTCAGAGAATTTTTATTTTCAGGGATGGATTTTTAGCACAATTCAAGTTGAAGAAAAGTGGTTTCGTGAAAATCGCAGAAAATTTTTTTTCAGAAACTCCGGGGTGCCTGGAGGTCGCGGTGCACCACGCGACAGTTGTATTCCAAAACTGAGTCACTCAGATCACACGAGCACCCAAGCATGCTTGAAACTCATTCAAATGCAAGTGCTTCTATCTGTTGTCTTGATTGTTTCCCACTCATTCCTTTTGGTTTGGGGAATATGTCAAAATCCCATGCCCAGAGAACTTCAGATAGAGTTCGCGGAAATGCTCAGTGGACAACCCAGGCAGGGTAAGGATCAGCATTTCCACACTACTCAGAGAATTTTTATTTTCAGGGATGGATTTTTAGCACAATTCAAGTTGAAGAAAAGTGGTTTCGTGAAAATCGCAGAAAATTTTTTTTCAGAAACTCCGGGGTGCCTGGAGGTCGCGGTGCACCACGCGACAGTTGTATTCCAAAACTGAGTCACTCAGATCACACGAGCACCCAAGCATGCTTGAAACTCATTCAAATGCAAGTGCTTCTATCTGTTGTCTTGATTGCTTCCCACTCTTTCTTTTTGGTTTGGGGAATATGTCAAAATCCCATGCCCAGAGAACTTCAGATAGAGTTCGCGAAAATGCTCAGTGGACATCCCAGGCAGGGTAAGGATCAGCATTTCCACACTACTCAGAGAATTTTTATTTTCAGGGATGGATTTTTAGCCCAATTCAAGTTGAAGAAAAGTGGTTTCGTGAAAATCGCAGAAAATTTTTTTTCAGAAACTCCGGGGTGCCTGGAGGTCGCGGTGCACCACGCGACAGTTGTATTCCAAAACTGAGTCACTCAGATCACACGAGCACCCAAGCATGCTTGAAACTCATTCAAATGCAAGTGCTTCTATCTGTTGTCTTGATTGTTTCCCACTCATTCCTTTTGGTTTGGGGAATATGTCAAAATCCCATGCCCAGAGAACTTCAGATAGAGTTCGCGGAAATGCTCAGTGGACAACCCAGGCAGGGTAAGGATCAGCATTTCCACACTACTCAGAGAATTTTTATTTTCAGGGATGGATTTTTAGCACAATTCAAGTTGAAGAAAAGTGGTTTCGTGAAAATCGCAGAAAATTTTTTTTCAGAAACACCGGGGTGCCTGGAGGTCGCGGTGCACCACGCGACAGTTGTATTCCAAAACTGAGTCACTCAGATCACACGAGCACCCAAGCATGCTTGAAACTCATTCAAATGCAAGTGCTTCTATCTGTTGTCTTGATTGTTTCCCACTCATTCCTTTTGGTTTGGGGAATATGTCAAAATCCCATGCCCAGAGAACTTCAGATAGAGTTCGCGGAAATGCTCAGTGGACTTACCAGGCAGGGTAAGGATCAGCATTTCCACACTACTCAGAGAATTTTTATTTTCAGGGATGGATTTTTAGCCCAATTCAAGTTGAAGAAAAGTGGTTTCGTGAAAATCGCAGAAAATTTTTTTTCAGAAACACCGGGGTGCCTGGAGGTCGCGGTGCACCACGCGACAGTTGTATTCCAAAACTGAGTCACTCAGATCACACGAGCACCCAAGCATGCTTGAAACTCATTCAAATGCAAGT
This sequence comes from Lepisosteus oculatus, assembly GCF_040954835.1. Taxonomy (NCBI): domain Eukaryota; kingdom Metazoa; phylum Chordata; class Actinopteri; order Semionotiformes; family Lepisosteidae; genus Lepisosteus; species Lepisosteus oculatus. Next base: position 76,508 of record NC_090698.1, read on the forward strand.
GCTTCTATCTGTTGTCTTGATTGCTTCCCACTCATTCCTTTTGGTTTGGGGAATATGTCAAAATCCCATGCCCAGAGAACTTCATTTAGAGTTCGCGGAAATGCTCAGTGGACATCCCAGGCAGGGTAAGGATCAGCATTTCCACACTACTCAGAGAATTTTTATTTTCAGGGATGGATTTTTAGCCCAATTCAAGTTGAAGAAAAGTGGTTTCGTGAAAATTGCAGAAAATTTTTTTTCAGAAACTCCGGGGTGCCTGGAGGTCGCGGTGCACCACGCGACAGTTTTATTCCAAAACTGAGTCACTCAGATCACACGAGCACCCAAGCATGCTTGAAACTCATTCAAATGCAAGTGCTTCTATCTGTTGTCTTGATTGTTTCCCACTCATTCCTTTTGGTTTGGGGAATATGTCAAAATCCCATGCCCAGAGAACTTCAGATAGAGTTCGCGGAAATGCTCAGTGGACAACCCAGGCAGGGTAAGGATCAACATTTCCAAACTACTCAGAGAATTTTTATTTTCAGGGATGGATTTTTAGCCCAATTCAAGTTGAAGAAAAGTGGTTTCGTGAAAATCGCAGAAAATTTTTTTTCAGAAACTCCGGGGTGCCTGGAGGTCGCGGTGCACAACGCGACAGTTGTATTCCAAAACTGAGTCACTGAGATCACACGAGCACCCAAGCATGCTTGAAACTCATTCAAATGCAAGTGCCTCTATCTGTTGTCTTGATTGTTTCCCACTCATTCCTTTTGGTTTGGGGAATATGTCAAAATCCCATGCCCAGAGAACTTCAGATAGAGTTCGCGGAAATGCTCAGTGGACAACCCAGGCAGGGTAAGGATCAACATTTCCACACTACTCAGAGAATTTTTATTTTCAGGGATGGATTTTTAGCCCAATTCAAGTTGAAGAAAAGTGGTTTCGTGAAAATCGCAGAAAATTTTTTTTCAGAAACTCTGGGGTGCCTGGAGGTCGCGGTGCACCACGCGACAGTTGTATTCCAAAACTGAGTCACTCAGATCACACGAGCACCCAAGCATGCTTGAAACTCATTCAAATGCAAGTGCTTCTATCTGTTGTCTTGATTGTTTCCCACTCATTCCTTTTGGTTTGGGGAATATGTCAAAATCCCATGCCCAGAGAACTTCAGATAGAGTTCGCGGAAATGCTCAGTGGACAACCCAGGCAGGGTAAGGATCAGCATTTCCACACTACTCAGAGAATTTTTATTTTCAGGGATGGATTTTTAGCCCAATTCAAGTTGAAGAAAAGTGGTTTCGTGAAAATCGCAGAAAATTTTTTTTCAGAAACTCCGGGGTGCCTGGAGGTCGCGGTGCACCACGCGACAGTTGTATTCCAAAACTGAGTCACTCAGATCACACGAGCACCCAAGCATGCTTGAAACTCATTCAAATGCAAGTGCTTCTATCTGTTGTCTGATTGTTTCCCACTCATTCCTTTTGGTTTGGGGAATATGTCAAAATCCCATGCCCAGAGAACTTCAGATAGAGTTCGCGGAAATGCTCAGTGGACAACCCAGGCAGGGTAAGGATCAACATTTCCACACTACTCAGAGAATTTTTATTTTCAGGGATGGATTTTTAGCCCAATTCAAGTTGAAGAAAAGTGGTTTCGTGAAAATCGCAGAAAATTTTTTTTCAGAAACTCCGGGGTGCCTGGAGGTCGCGGTGCACCACGCGACAGTTGTATTCCAAATCCGAGTCACTCAGATCACACGAGCACCCAAGCATGCTTGAAACTCATTCAAATGCAAGTGCTTCTATCTGTTGTCTTGATTGCTTCCCACTCATTCCTTTTGGTTTGGGGAATATGTCAAAATCCCATGCCCAGAGAACTTCAGATAGAGTTCGCGGAAATGCTCAGTGGACATCCCAGGCAGGGTAAGGATCAGCATTTCCACACTACTCAGAGAATTTTTATTTTCAGGGATGGATTTTTAGCCCAATTCAAGTTGAAGAAAAGTGGTTTCGTGAAAATCGCAGAAAATTTTTTTTCAGAAACTCCGGGGTGCCTGGAGGTCGCGGTGCACCACGCGACAGTTGTATTCCAAAACTGAGTCACTCAGATCACACGAGCACCCAAGCATGCTTGAAACTCATTCAAATGCAAGTGCTTCTATCTGTTGTCTTGATTGTTTCCCACTCATTCCTTTTGGTTTGGGGAATATGTCAAAATCCCATGCCCAGAGAACTTCAGATAGAGTTCGCGGAAATGCTCAGTGGACATCCCAGGCAGGGTAAGGATCAGCATTTCCACACTACTCAGAGAATTTTTATTTTCAGGGATGGATTTTTAGCCCAATTCAAGTTGAAGAAAAGTGGTTTCGTGAAAATCGCAGAAAATTTTTTTTCAGAAACACCGGGGTGCCTGGAGGTCGCGGTGCACCACGCGACAGTTGTATTCCAAAACTGAGTCACTCAGATCACACGAGCACCCAAGCATGCTTGAAACTCATTCAAATGCAAGTGCTTCTATCTGTTGTCTTGATTGCTTCCCACTCATTCCTTTTGGTTTGGGGAATATGTCAAAATCCCATGCCCAGAGAACTTCATTTAGAGTTCGCGGAAATGCTCAGTGGACATCCCAGGCAGGGTAAGGATCAGCATTTCCACACTACTCAGAGAATTTTTATTTTCAGGGATGGATTTTTAGCCCAATTCAAGTTGAAGAAAAGTGGTTTCGTGAAAATTGCAGAAAATTTTTTTTCAGAAACTCCGGGGTGCCTGGAGGTCGCGGTGCACCACGCGACAGTTGTATTCCAAAACTGAGTCACTCAGATCACACGAGCACCCAAGCATGCTTGAAACTCATTCAAATGCAAGTGCTTCTATCTGTTGTCTTGATTGTTTCCCACTCATTCCTTTTGGTTTGGGGAATATGTCAAAATCCCATGCCCAGAGAACTTCAGATAGAGTTCGCGGAAATGCTCAGTGGACAACCCAGGCAGGGTAAGGATCAACATTTCCACACTACTCAGAGAATTTTTATTTTCAGGGATGGATTTTTAGCCCAATTCAAGTTGAAGAAAAGTGGTTTCGTGAAAATCGCAGAAAATTTTTTTTCAGAAACTCCGGGGTGCCTGGAGGTCGCGGTGCACAACGCGACAGTTGTATTCCAAAACTGAGTCACTCAGATCACACGAGCACCCAAGCATGCTTGAAACTCATTCAAATGCAAGTGCCTCTATCTGTTGTCTTGATTGTTTCCCACTCATTCCTTTTGGTTTGGGGAATATGTCAAAATCCCATGCCCAGAGAACTTCAGATAGAGTTCGCGGAAATGCTCAGTGGACAACCCAGGCAGGGTAAGGATCAACATTTCCACACTACTCAGAGAATTTTTATTTTCAGGGATGGATTTTTAGCCCAATTCAAGTTGAAGAAAAGTGGTTTCGTGAAAATCGCAGAAAATTTTTTTTCAGAAACTCCGGGGTGCCTGGAGGTCACGGTGCACCACGCGACAGTTGTATTCCAAAACTGAGTCACTCAGATCACACATGCACCCAAGCATGCTTGAAACTCATTCAAATGCAAGTGCTTCTATCTGTTGTCTTGATTGCTTCCCACTCATTCCTTTTGGTTTGGGGAATATGTCAAAATCCCATGCCCAGAGAACTTCAGATAGAGTTCGCGGAAATGCTCAGTGGACAACCCAGGCAGGGTAAGGATCAACATTTCCACACTACTCAGAGAATTTTTATTTTCAGGGATGGATTTTTAGCACAATTCAAGTTGAAGAAAAGTGGTTTCGTGAAAATCGCAGAAAATTTTTTTTCAGAAACTCCGGGGTGCCTGGAGGTCGCGGTGCACCACGCGACAGTTGTATTCCAAAACTGAGTCACTCAGATCACACGAGCACCCAAGCATGCTTGAAACTCATTCAAATGCAAGTGCTTCTATCTGTTGTCTTGATTGTTTCCCACTCATTCCTTTTGGTTTGGGGAATATGTCAAAATCCCATGCCCAGAGAACTTCAGATAGAGTTCGCGGAAATGCTCAGTGGACAACCCAGGCAGGGTAAGGATCAGCATTTCCACACTACTCAGAGAATTTTTATTTTCAGGGATGGATTTTTAGCACAATTCAAGTTGAAGAAAAGTGGTTTCGTGAAAATCGCAGAAAATTTTTTTTCAGAAACTCCGGGGTGCCTGGAGGTCGCGGTGCACCACGCGACAGTTGTATTCCAAAACTGAGTCACTCAGATCACACGAGCACCCAAGCATGCTTGAAACTCATTCAAATGCAAGTGCTTCTATCTGTTGTCTTGATTGCTTCCCACTCTTTCTTTTTGGTTTGGGGAATATGTCAAAATCCCATGCCCAGAGAACTTCAGATAGAGTTCGCGGAAATGCTCAGTGGACATCCCAGGCAGGGTAAGGATCAGCATTTCCACACTACTCAGAGAATTTTTATTTTCAGGGATGGATTTTTAGCCCAATTCAAGTTGAAGAAAAGTGGTTTCGTGAAAATCGCAGAAAATTTTTTTTCAGAAACTCCGGGATGCCTGGAGGTCGCGGTGCACCACGCGACAGTTGTATTCCAAAACTGAGTCACTCAGATCACACGAGCACCCAAGCATGCTTGAAACTCATTCAAATGCAAGTGCTTCTATCTGTTGTCTTGATTGCTTCCCACTCATTCCTTTTGGTTTGGGGAATATGTCAAAATCCCATGCCCAGAGAACTTCAGATAGAGTTCTCGGAAATGCTCAGTGGACATCCCAGGCAGGGTAAGGATCAGCATTTCCACACTACTCAGAGAATTTTTATTTTCAGGGATGGATTTTTAGCCCAATTCAAGTTGAAGAAAAGTGGTTTCGTGAAAATTGCAGAAAATTTTTTTTCAGAAACTCCGGGGTGCCTGGAGGTCGCGGTGCACCACGCGACAGTTGTATTCCAAAACTGAGTCACTCAGATCACACGAGCACCCAAGCATGCTTGAAACTCATTCAAATGCAAGTGCTTCTATCTGTTGTCTGATTGTTTCCCACTCATTCCTTTTGGTTTGGGGAATATGTCAAAATCCCATGCCCAGAGAACTTCAGATAGAGTTCGCGGAAATGCTCAGTGGACAACCCAGGCAGGGTAAGGATCAACATTTCCACACTACTCAGAGAATTTTTATTTTCAGGGATGGATTTTTAGCCCAATTCAAGTTGAAGAAAAGTGGTTTCGTGAAAATTGCAGAAAATTTTTTTTCAGAAACTCCGGGGTGCCTGGAGGTCGCGGTGCACCACGCGACAGTTGTATTCCAAAACTGAGTCACTCAGATCACACGAGCACCCAAGCATGCTTGAAACTCATTCAAATGCAAGTGCTTCTATCTGTTGTCTGATTGTTTCCCACTCATTCCTTTTGGTTTGGGGAATATGTCAAAATCCCATGCCCAGAGAACTTCAGATAGAGTTCGCGGAAATGCTCAGTGGACAACCCAGGCAGGGTAAGGATCAACATTTCCACACTACTCAGAGAATTTTTATTTTCAGGGATGGATTTTTAGCCCAATTCAAGTTGAAGAAAAGTGGTTTCGTGAAAATCGCAGAAAATTTTTTTTCAGAAACTCCGGGGTGCCTGGAGGTCGCGGTGCACCACGCGACAGTTGTATTCCAAATCCAAGTCACTCAGATCACACGAGCACCCAAGCATGCTTGAAACTCATTCAAATGCAAGTGCTTCTATCTGTTGTCTTGATTGCTTCCCACTCATTCCTTTTGGTTTGGGGAATATGTCAAAATCCCATGCCCAGAGAACTTCAGATAGAGTTCGCGGAAATGCTCAGTGGACATCCCAGGCAGGGTAAGGATCAGCATTTCCACACTACTCAGAGAATTTTTATTTTCAGGGATGGATTTTTAGCCCAATTCAAGTTGAAGAAAAGTGGTTTCGTGAAAATTGCAGAAAATTTTTTTTCAGAAACTCCGGGGTGCCTGGAGGTCGCGGTGCACCACACGACAGTTGTATTCCAAAACTGAGTCACTCAGATCACACGAGCACCCAAGCATGCTTGAAACTCATTCAAATGCAAGTGCTTCTATCTGTTGTCTTGATTGTTTCCCACTCATTCCTTTTGGTTTGGGGAATATGTCAAAATCCCATGCCCAGAGAACTTCAGATAGAGTTCGCGGAAATGCTCAGTGGACAACCCAGGCAGGGTAAGGATCAACATTTCCACACTACTCAGAGAATTTTTATTTTCAGGGATGGATTTTTAGCCCAATTCAAGTTGAAAAAAAGTGGTTTCGTGAAAATCGCAGAAAATTTTTTTTCAGAAACTCCGGGGTGCCTGGAGGTCGCGGTGCACCACGCGACAGTTGTATTCCAAAACTGAGTCACTCAGATCACACATGCACCCAAGCATGCTTGAAACTCATTCAAATGCAAGTGCTTCTATCTGTTGTCTTGATTGCTTCCCACTCATTCCTTTTGGTTTGGGGAATATGTCAAAATCCCATGCCCAGAGAACTTCAGATAGAGTTCGCGGAAATGCTCAGTGGACAACCCAGGCAGGGTAAGGATCAACATTTCCACACTACTCAGAGAATTTTTATTTTCAGGGATGGATTTTTAGCACAATTCAAGTTGAAGAAAAGTGGTTTCGTGAAAATCGCAGAAAATTTTTTTTCAGAAACTCCGGGGTGCCTGGAGGTCGCGGTGCACCACGCGACAGTTGTATTCCAAAACTGAGTCACTCAGATCACACGAGCACCCAAGCATGCTTGAAACTCATTCAAATGCAAGTGCTTCTATCTGTTGTCTTGATTGTTTCCCACTCATTCCTTTTGGTTTGGGGAATATGTCAAAATCCCATGCCCAGAGAACTTCAGATAGAGTTCGCGGAAATGCTCAGTGGACAACCCAGGCAGGGTAAGGATCAGCATTTCCACACTACTCAGAGAATTTTTATTTTCAGGGATGGATTTTTAGCACAATTCAAGTTGAAGAAAAGTGGTTTCGTGAAAATCGCAGAAAATTTTTTTTCAGAAACTCCGGGGTGCCTGGAGGTCGCGGTGCACCACGCGACAGTTGTATTCCAAAACTGAGTCACTCAGATCACACGAGCACCCAAGCATGCTTGAAACTCATTCAAATGCAAGTGCTTCTATCTGTTGTCTTGATTGCTTCCCACTCTTTCTTTTTGGTTTGGGGAATATGTCAAAATCCCATGCCCAGAGAACTTCAGATAGAGTTCGCGAAAATGCTCAGTGGACATCCCAGGCAGGGTAAGGATCAGCATTTCCACACTACTCAGAGAATTTTTATTTTCAGGGATGGATTTTTAGCCCAATTCAAGTTGAAGAAAAGTGGTTTCGTGAAAATCGCAGAAAATTTTTTTTCAGAAACTCCGGGGTGCCTGGAGGTCGCGGTGCACCACGCGACAGTTGTATTCCAAAACTGAGTCACTCAGATCACACGAGCACCCAAGCATGCTTGAAACTCATTCAAATGCAAGTGCTTCTATCTGTTGTCTTGATTGTTTCCCACTCATTCCTTTTGGTTTGGGGAATATGTCAAAATCCCATGCCCAGAGAACTTCAGATAGAGTTCGCGGAAATGCTCAGTGGACAACCCAGGCAGGGTAAGGATCAGCATTTCCACACTACTCAGAGAATTTTTATTTTCAGGGATGGATTTTTAGCACAATTCAAGTTGAAGAAAAGTGGTTTCGTGAAAATCGCAGAAAATTTTTTTTCAGAAACACCGGGGTGCCTGGAGGTCGCGGTGCACCACGCGACAGTTGTATTCCAAAACTGAGTCACTCAGATCACACGAGCACCCAAGCATGCTTGAAACTCATTCAAATGCAAGTGCTTCTATCTGTTGTCTTGATTGTTTCCCACTCATTCCTTTTGGTTTGGGGAATATGTCAAAATCCCATGCCCAGAGAACTTCAGATAGAGTTCGCGGAAATGCTCAGTGGACTTACCAGGCAGGGTAAGGATCAGCATTTCCACACTACTCAGAGAATTTTTATTTTCAGGGATGGATTTTTAGCCCAATTCAAGTTGAAGAAAAGTGGTTTCGTGAAAATCGCAGAAAATTTTTTTTCAGAAACACCGGGGTGCCTGGAGGTCGCGGTGCACCACGCGACAGTTGTATTCCAAAACTGAGTCACTCAGATCACACGAGCACCCAAGCATGCTTGAAACTCATTCAAATGCAAGTGCTTCTATCTGTTGTCTTGATTGCTTCCCACTCATTCCTTTTGGTTTGGGGAATATGTCAAAATCCCATGCCCAGAGAACTTCATTTAGAGTTCGCGGAAATGCTCAGTGGACATCCCAGGCAGGGTAAGGATCAGCATTTCCACACTACTCAGAGAATTTTTATTTTCAGGGATGGATTTTTAGCCCAATTCAAGTTGAAGAAAAGTGGTTTCGTGAAAATTGCAGAAAATTTTTTTTCAGAAACTCCGGGGTGCCTGGAGGTCGCGGTGCACCACGCGACAGTTGTATTCCAAAACTGAGTCACTCAGATCACACGAGCACCCAAGCATGCTTGAAACTCATTCAAATGCAAGTGCTTCTATCTGTTGTCTTGATTGTTTCCCACTCATTCCTTTTGGTTTGGGGAATATGTCAAAATCCCATGCCCAGAGAACTTCAGATAGAGTTCGCGGAAATGCTCAGTGGACAACCCAGGCAGGGTAAGGATCAACATTTCCACACTACTCAGAGAATTTTTATTTTCAGGGATGGATTTTTAGCCCAATTCAAGTTGAAGAAAAGTGGTTTCGTGAAAATCGCAGAAAATTTTTTTTCAGAAACTCCGGGGTGCCTGGAGGTCGCGGTGCACAACGCGACAGTTGTATTCCAAAACTGAGTCACTGAGATCACACGAGCACCCAAGCATGCTTGAAACTCATTCAAATGCAAGTGCCTCTATCTGTTGTCTTGATTGTTTCCCACTCATTCCTTTTGGTTTGGGGAATATGTCAAAATCCCATGCCCAGAGAACTTCAGATAGAGTTCGCGGAAATGCTCAGTGGACAACCCAGGCAGGGTAAGGATCAACATTTCCACACTACTCAGAGAATTTTTATTTTCAGGGATGGATTTTTAGCCCAATTCAAGTTGAAGAAAAGTGGTTTCGTGAAAATCGCAGAAAATTTTTTTTCAGAAACTCTGGGGTGCCTGGAGGTCGCGGTGCACCACGCGACAGTTGTATTCCAAAACTGAGTCACTCAGATCACACGAGCACCCAAGCATGCTTGAAACTCATTCAAATGCAAGTGCTTCTATCTGTTGTCTTGATTGTTTCCCACTCATTCCTTTTGGTTTGGGGAATATGTCAAAATCCCATGCCCAGAGAACTTCAGATAGAGTTCGCGGAAATGCTCAGTGGACAACCCAGGCAGGGTAAGGATCAGCATTTCCACACTACTCAGAGAATTTTTATTTTCAGGGATGGATTTTTAGCACAATTCAAGTTGAAGAAAAGTGGTTTCGTGAAAATCGCAGAAAATTTTTTTTCAGAAACTCCGGGGTGCCTGGAGGTCGCGGTGCACCACGCGACAGTTGTATTCCAAAACTGAGTCACTCAGATCACACGAGCACCCAAGCATGCTTGAAACTCATTCAAATGCAAGTGCTTCTATCTGTTGTCTTGATTGCTTCCCACTCTTTCTTTTTGGTTTGGGGAATATGTCAAAATCCCATGCCCAGAGAACTTCAGATAGAGTTCGCGGAAATGCTCAGTGGACATCCCAGGCAGGGTAAGGATCAGCATTTCCACACTACTCAGAGAATTTTTATTTTCAGGGATGGATTTTTAGCCCAATTCAAGTTGAAGAAAAGTGGTTTCGTGAAAATCGCAGAAAATTTTTTTTCAGAAACTCCGGGGTGCCTGGAGGTCGCGGTGCACCACGCGACAGTTGTATTCCAAAACTGAGTCACTCAGATCACACGAGCACCCAAGCATGCTTGAAACTCATTCAAATGCAAGTGCTTCTATCTGTTGTCTTGATTGCTTCCCACTCATTCCTTTTGGTTTGGGGAATATGTCAAAATCCCATGCCCAGAGAACTTCAGATAGAGTTCTCGGAAATGCTCAGTGGACATCCCAGGCAGGGTAAGGATCAGCATTTCCACACTACTCAGAGAATTTTTATTTTCAGGGATGGATTTTTAGCCCAATTCAAGTTGAAGAAAAGTGGTTTCGTGAAAATTGCAGAAAATTTTTTTTCAGAAACTCCGGGGTGCCTGGAGGTCGCGGTGCACCACGCGACAGTTGTATTCCAAAACTGAGTCACTCAGATCACACGAGCACCCAAGCATGCTTGAAACTCATTCAAATGCAAGTGCTTCTATCTGTTGTCTGATTGTTTCCCACTCATTCCTTTTGGTTTGGGGAATATGTCAAAATCCCATGCCCAGAGAACTTCAGATAGAGTTCGCGGAAATGCTCAGTGGACAACCCAGGCAGGGTAAGGATCAACATTTCCACACTACTCAGAGAATTTTTATTTTCAGGGATGGATTTTTAGCCCAATTCAAGTTGAAGAAAAGTGGTTTCGTGAAAATCGCAGAAATTTTTTTTTCAGAAACTCCGGGGTGCCTGGAGGTCGCGGTGCACCACGCGACAGTTGTATTCCAAATCCAAGTCACTCAGATCACACGAGCACCCAAGCATGCTTGAAACTCATTCAAATACAAGTGGTTCTATCTGTTGTCTTGATTGTTTCCCACTCATTCCTTTTGGTTTGGGGAATATGTCAAAATCCCATGCCCAGAGAACTTCAGATAGAGTTTGCGGAAATGCTCAGTGGACAACCCAGGCAGGGTAAGGATTAACATTTCCACACTACTCAGAGAATTTTTATTTTCAGGGATGGATTTTTAGCCCAATTCAAGTTGAAGAAAAGTGTTTTCGTGAAAATCGCAGAAAATTTTTTTTCAGAAACTCCGGGGTGCCTTGAGGTCGCGGTGCACCACGCGACAGTTGTATTCCAAAACTGAGTCACTCAGATCACACGAGCACCCAAGCATGCTTGAAACTCATTCAAATGCAAGTGCTTCTATCTGTTGTCTTGATTGCTTCCCACTCATTCCTTTTGGTTTGGGGAATATGTCAAAATCCCATGCCCAGAGAACTTCAGATAGAGTTCGCGGAAATGCTCAGTGGACATCCCAGGCAGGGTAAGGATCAGCATTTCCACACTACTCAGAGAATTTTTATTTTCAGGGATGGATTTTTAGCCCAATTCAAGTTGAAGAAAAGTGGTTTCGTGAAAATCGCAGAAATTTTTTTTTCAGAAACACCGGGGTGCCTGGAGGTCGCGGTGCACCACGCGACAGTTGTATTCCAAAACTGAGTCACTCAGATCACACGAGCACCCAAGCATGCTTGAAACTCATTCAAATGCAAGTGCTTTTATCTGTTGTCTTGATTGTTTCCCACTCATTCCTTTTGGTTTGGGGAATATGTCAAAATCCCATGCCCAGAGAACTTCAGAAAGAGTTCGCGGAAATGCTCAGTGGACATCCCAGGCAGGGTAAGGATCAGCATTTCCACACTACTCAGAGAATTTTTATTTTCAGGGATGGATTTTTAGCCCAATTCAAGTTGAAGAAAAGTGGTTTCGTGAAAATCGCAGAAAATTTTTTTTCAGAAACACCGGGGTGCCTGGAGGTCGCGGTGCACCACGCGACAGTTGTATTCCAAAACTGAGTCACTCAGATCACACGAGCACCCAAGCATGCTTGAAACTCATTCAAATGCAAGTGCTTCTATCTGTTGTCTTGATTGCTTCCCACTCATTCCTTTTGGTTTGGGGAATATGTCAAAATCCCATGCCCAGAGAACTTCAGATAGAGTTCGCGGAAATGCTCAGTGGACATCCCAGGCAGGGTAAGGATCAGCATTTCCACACTACTCAGAGAATTTTTATTTTCAGGGATGGATTTTTAGCCCAATTCAAGTTGAAGAAAAGTGGTTTCGTGAAAATTGCAGAAAATTTTTTTTCAGAAACTCCGGGGTGCCTGGAGGTCGCGGTGCACCACGCGACAGTTGTATTCCAAAACTGAGTCACTCAGATCACACGAGCACCCAAGCATGCTTGAAACTCATTCAAATGCAAGTGCTTCTATCTGTTGTCTTGATTGTTTCCCACTCATTCCTTTTGGTTTAGGGAATATGTCAAAATCCCATGCCCAGAGAACTTCAGATAGAGTTCGCGGAAATGCTCAGTGGACAACCCAGGCAGGGTAAGAATCAACATTTCCACACTACTCAGAGAATTTTTATTTTCAGGGATGGATTTTTAGCCCAATTCAAGTTGAAGAAAAGTGGTTTCGTGAAAATCGCAGAAAATTTTTTTTCAGAAACTCCGGGGTGCCTGGAGGTTGCGGTGCACCACGCGACAGTTGTATTCCAAAACTGAGTCACTCAGATCACACGAGCACCCAAGCATGCTTGAAACTCATTCAAATGCAAGTGCTTCTATCTGTTGTCTTGATTGCTTCCCACTCATTCCTTTTGGTTTGGGGAATATGTCAAAATCCCATGCCCAGAGAACTTCAGATAGAGTTCGCGGAAATGCTCAGTGGACATCCCAGGCAGGGTAAGGATCAGCATTTCCACACTACTCAGAGAATTTTTATTTTCAGGGATGGATTTTTAGCCCAATTCAAGTTGAAGAAAAGTGGTTTCGTGAAAATCGCAGAAATTTTTTTTTCAGAAACACCGGGGTGCCTGGAGGTCGCGGTGCACCACGCGACAGTTGTATTCCAAAACTGAGTCACTCAGATCACACGAGCACCCAAGCATGCTTGAAACTCATTCAAATGCAAGTGCTTTTATCTGTTGTCTTGATTGTTTCCCACTCATTCCTTTTGGTTTGGGGAATATGTCAAAATCCCATGCCCAGAGAACTTCAGAAAGAGTTCGCGGAAATGCTCAGTGGACATCCCAGGCAGGGTAAGGATCAGCATTTCCACACTACTCAGAGAATTTTTATTTTCAGGGATGGATTTTTAGCCCAATTCAAGTTGAAGAAAAGTGGTTTCGTGAAAATCGCAGAAAATTTTTTTTCAGAAACACCGGGGTGCCTGGAGGTCGCGGTGCACCACGCGACAGTTGTATTCCAAAACTGAGTCACTCAGATCACACGAGCACCCAAGCATGCTTGAAACTCATTCAAATGCAAGTGCTTCTATCTGTTGTCTTGATTGCTTCCCACTCATTCCTTTTGGTTTGGGGAATATGTCAAAATCCCATGCCCAGAGAACTTCAGATAGAGTTCGCGGAAATGCTCAGTGGACATCCCAGGCAGGGTAAGGATCAGCATTTCCACACTACTCAGAGAATTTTTATTTTCAGGGATGGATTTTTAGCCCAATTCAAGTTGAAGAAAAGTGGTTTCGTGAAAATTGCAGAAAATTTTTTTTCAGAAACTCCGGGGTGCCTGGAGGTCGCGGTGCACCACGCGACAGTTGTATTCCAAAACTGAGTCACTCAGATCACACGAGCACCCAAGCATGCTTGAAACTCATTCAAATGCAAGTGCTTCTATCTGTTGTCTTGATTGTTTCCCACTCATTCCTTTTGGTTTAGGGAATATGTCAAAATCCCATGCCCAGAGAACTTCAGATAGAGTTCGCGGAAATGCTCAGTGGACAACCCAGGCAGGGTAAGAATCAACATTTCCACACTACTCAGAGAATTTTTATTTTCAGGGATGGATTTTTAGCCCAATTCAAGTTGAAGAAAAGTGGTTTCGTGAAAATCGCAGAAAATTTTTTTTCAGAAACTCCGGGGTGCCTGGAGGTTGCGGTGCACCACGCGACAGTTGTATTCCAAAACTGAGTCACTCAGATCACACATGCACCCAAGCATGCTTGAAACTCATTCAAATGCAAGTGCTTCTATCTGTTGTCTTGATTGCTTCCCACTCATTCCTTTTGGTTTGGGGAATATGTCAAAATCCCATGCCCAGAGAACTTCAGATAGAGTTCGCGGAAATGCTCAGTGGACAACCCAGGCAGGGTAAGGATCAACATTTCCACACTACTCAGAGAATTTTTATTTTCAGGGATGGATTTTTAGCACAATTCAAGTTGAAGAAAAGTGGTTTCGTGAAAATCGCAGAAAATTTTTTTTCAGAAACTCCGGGGTGCCTGGAGGTCGCGGTGCACCACGCGACAGTTGTATTCCAAAACTGAGTCACTCAGATCACACGAGCACCCAAGCATGCTTGAAACTCATTCAAATGCAAGTGCTTCTATCTGTTGTCTTGATTGTTTCCCACTCATTCCTTTTGGTTTGGGGAATATGTCAAAATCCCATGCCCAGAGAACTTCAGATAGAGTTCGCGGAAATGCTCAGTGGACAACCCAGGCAGGGTAAGGATCAGCATTTCCACACTACTCAGAGAATTTTTATTTTCAGGGATGGATTTTTAGCACAATTCAAGTTGAAGAAAAGTGGTTTCGTGAAAATCGCAGAAAATTTTTTTTCAGAAACTCCGGGGTGCCTGGAGGTCGCGGTGCACCACGCGACAGTTGTATTCCAAAACTGAGTCACTCAGATCACACGAGCACCCAAGCATGCTTGAAACTCATTCAAATGCAAGTGCTTCTATCTGTTGTCTTGATTGCTTCCCACTCTTTCTTTTTGGTTTGGGGAATATGTCAAAATCCCATGCCCAGAGAACTTCAGATAGAGTTCGCGAAAATGCTCAGTGGACATCCCAGGCAGGGTAAGGATCAGCATTTCCACACTACTCAGAGAATTTTTATTTTCAGGGATGGATTTTTAGCCCAATTCAAGTTGAAGAAAAGTGGTTTCGTGAAAATCGCAGAAATTTTTTTTTCAGAAACTCCGGGGTGCCTGGAGGTCGCGGTGCACCACGCGACAGTTGTATTCCAAAACTGAGTCACTCAGATCACACGAGCACCCAAGCATGCTTGAAACTCATTCAAATGCAAGTGCTTCTATCTGTTGTCTTGATTGCTTCCCACTCATTCCTTTTGGTTTGGGGAATATGTCAAAATCCCATGCCCAGAGAACTTCAGATAGAGTTCGCGGAAATGCTCAGTGGACATCCCAGGCAGGGTAAGGATCAGCATTTCCACACTACTCAGAGAATTTTTATTTTCAGGGATGGATTTTTAGCCCAATTCAAGTTGAAGAAAAGTGGTTTCGTGAAAATCGCAGAAAATTTTTTTTCAGAAACTCCGGGGTGCCTGGAGGTCGCGGTGCACCACGCGACAGTTGTATTCCAAAACTGAGTCACTCAGATCACACGAGCACCCAAGCATGCTTGAAACTCATTCAAATGCAAGTGCTTCTATCTGTTGTCTTGATTGCTTCCCACTCTTTCTTTTTGGTTTGGGGAATATGTCAAAATCCCATGCCCAGAGAACTTCAGATAGAGTTCGCGAAAATGCTCAGTGGACATCCCAGGCAGGGTAAGGATCAGCATTTCCACACTACTCAGAGAATTTTTATTTTCAGGGATGGATTTTTAGCCCAATTCAAGTTGAAGAAAAGTGGTTTCGTGAAAATCGCAGAAAATTTTTTTTCAGAAACTCCGGGGTGCCTGGAGGTCGCGGTGCACCACGCGACAGTTGTATTCCAAAACTGAGTCACTCAGATCACACGAGCACCCAAGCATGCTTGAAACTCATTCAAATGCAAGTGCTTCTATCTGTTGTCTTGATTGTTTCCCACTCATTCCTTTTGGTTTGGGGAATATGTCAAAATCCCATGCCCAGAGAACTTCAGATAGAGTTCGCGGAAATGCTCAGTGGACAACCCAGGCAGGGTAAGGATCAGCATTTCCACACTACTCAGAGAATTTTTATTTTCAGGGATGGATTTTTAGCACAATTCAAGTTTAAGAAAAGTGGTTTCGTGAAAATCGCAGAAAATTTTTTTTCAGAAACTCCGGGGTGCCTGGAGGTCGCGGTGCACCACGCGACAGTTGTATTCCAAAACTGAGTCACTCAGATCACACGAGCACCCAAGCATGCTTGAAACTCATTCAAATGCAAGTGCTTCTATCTGTTGTCTTGATTGCTTCCCACTCATTCCTTTTGGTTTGGGGAATATGTCAAAATCCCATGCCCAGAGAACTTCAGATAGAGTTCGCGGAAATGCTCAGTGGACATCCCAGGCAGGGTAAGGATCAGCATTTCCACACTACTCAGAGAATTTTTATTTTCAGGGATGGATTTTTAGCCCAATTCAAGTTGAAGAAAAGTGGTTTCGTGAAAATCGCAGAAAAATTTTTTTCAGAAACTCCGGGGTGCCTGGAGGTCGCGGTGCACCACACGACAGTTGTATTCCAAAACTGAGTCACTCAGATCACACGAAAACCCAAGCATGCTTGAAACTCATTCAAATGCAAGTGCTTCTATCTGTTGTCTTGATTGTTTCCCACTCATTCCTTTTGGTTTGGGGAATATGTCAAAATCCCATGCCCAGAGAACTTCAGATAGAGTTCGCGGAAATGCTCAGTGGACAACCCAGGCAGGGTAAGGATCAGCATTTCCACACTACTCAGAGAATTTTTATTTTCAGGGATGGATTTTTAGCACAATTCAAGTTGAAGAAAAGTGGTTTCGTGAAAATCGCAGAAAATTATTTTTCAGAAACTCCGGGGTGCCTGGAGGTCGCGGTGCACCACGCGACAGTTGTATTCCAAAACTGAGTCACTCAGATCACACGAGCACCCAAGCATGCTTGAAACTCATTCAAATGCAAGTGCTTCTATCTGTTGTCTTGATTGCTTCCCACTCATTCCTTTTGGTTTGGGGAATATGTCAAAATCCCATGCCCAGAGAACTTCAGATAGAGTTCGCGGAAATGCTCAGTGGACAACCCAGGCAGGGTAAGGATCAACATTTCCACACTACTCAGAGAATTTTTATTTTCAGGGATGGATTTTTAGCCCAATTCAAGTTGAAGAAAAGTGGTTTCGTGAAAATCGCAGAAAATTTTTTTTCAGAAACTCCGGGGTGCCTGGAGGTCGCGGTGCACCACGCGACAGTTGTATTCCAAAACTGAGTCACTCAGATCACACGAGCACCCAAGCATGCTTGAAACTCATTCAAATGCAAGTGCTTCTATCTGTTGTCTTGATTGTTTCCCACTCATTCCTTTTGGTTTGGGGAATATGTCAAAATCCCATGCCCAGAGAACTTCAGATAGAGTTCGCGGAAATGCTCAGTGGACAACCCAGGCAGGGTAAGGATCAACATTTCCACACTACTCAGAGAATTTTTATTTTCAGGGATGGATTTTTAGCCCAATTCAAGTTGAAGAAAAGTGGTTTCGTGAAAATCGCAGAAAATTTTTTTTCAAAAACTCCGGGGTGCCTGGAGGTCGCGGTGCACCACGCGACAGTTGTATTCCAAAACTGAGTCACTCAGATCACACGAGCACCAAAACATGCTTGAAACTCATTCAAATGCAAGTGCTTCTATCTGTTGTCTTGATTGTTTCCCACTCATTCCTTTTGGTTTGGGGAATATGTCAAAATCCCATGCCCAGAGAACTTCAGATAGAGTTCGCGGAAATGCTCAGTGGACAACCCAGGCAGGGTAAGGATCAGCATTTCCACACTACTCAGAGAATTTTTATTTTCAGGGATGGATTTTTAGCACAATTCAAGTTGAAGAAAAGTGGTTTCGTGAAAATCGCAGAAAATTTTTTTTCAGAAACTCCGGGGTGCCTGGAGGTCGCGGTGCACCACGCGACAGTTGTATTCCAAAACTGAGTCACTCAGATCACACGAGCACCCAAGCATGCTTGAAACTCATTCAAATGCAAGTGCTTCTATCTGTTGTCTTGATTGCTTCCCACTCATTCCTTTTGGTTTGGGGAATATGTCAAAATCCCATGCCCAGAGAACTTCAGATAGAGTTCGCGGAAATGCTCAGTGGACATCCCAGGCAGGGTAAGGATCAGCATTTCCACACTACTCAGAGAATTTTTATTTTCAGGGATGGATTTTTAGCCCAATTCAAGTTGAAGAAAAGTGGTTTCGTGAAAATCGCAGAAAATTTTTTTTCAGAAACTCCGGGGTGCCTGGAGGTCGCGGTGCACCACGCGACAGTTGTATTCCAAAACTGAGTCACTCAGATCACACGAGCACCCAAGCATGCTTGAAACTCATTCAAATGCAAGTGCCTCTATCTGTTGTCTTGATTGTTTCCCACTCATTCCTTTTGGTTTGGGGAATATGTCAAAATCCCATGCCCAGAGAACTTCAGATAGAGTTCGCGGAAATGCTCAGTGGACAACCCAGGCAGGGTAAGGATCAGCATTTCCACACTACTCAGAGAATTTTTATTTTCAGGGATGGATTTTTAGCACAATTCAAGTTGAAGAAAAGTGGTTTCGTGAAAATCGCAGAAAATTTTTTTTCAGAAACTCCAGGGTGCCTGGAGGTCGCGGTGCACCACGCGACAGTTGTATTCCAAAACTGAGTCACTCAGATCACACGAGCACCCAAGCATGCTTGAAACTCATTCAAATGCAAGTGCTTCTATCTGTTGTCTTGATTGTTTCCCACTCATTCCTTTTGGTTTGGGGAATATGTCAAAATCCCATGCCCAGAGAACTTCAGATAGAGTTCGCGGAAATGCTCAGTGGACAACCCAGGCAGGGTAAGGATCAGCATTTCCACACTACTCAGAGAATTTTTATTTTCAGGGATGGATTTTTAGCACAATTCAAGTTGAAGAAAAGTGGTTTCGTGAAAATCGCAGAAAATTTTTTTTCAGAAACTCCGGGGTGCCTGGAGGTCGCGGTGCACCACGCGACAGTTGTATTCCAAAACTGAGTCACTCAGATCACACGAGCACCCAAGCATGCTTGAAACTCATTCAAATGCAAGTGCTTCTATCTGTTGTCTTGATTGCTTCCCACTCATTCCTTTTGGTTTGGGGAATATGTCAAAATCCCATGCCCAGAGAACTTCAGATAGAGTTCGCGGAAATGCTCAGTGGACATCCCAGGCAGGGTAAGGATCAGCATTTCCACACTACTCAGAGAATTTTTATTTTCAGGGATGGATTTTTAGCCCAATTCAAGTTGAAGAAAAGTGGTTTCGTGAAAATCACAGAAATTTTTTTTTCAGAAACTCCGGGGTGCCTGGAGGTCGCGGTGCACCACGCGACAGTTGTATTCCAAAACTGAGTCACTCAGATCACACGAGCACCCAAGCATGCTTGAAACTCATTCAAATGCAAGTGCTTCTATCTGTTGTCTTGATTGTTTCCCACTCATTCCTTTTGGTTTGGGGAATATGTCAAAATCCCATGCCCAGAGAACTTCAGATAGAGTTCGCGGAAATGCTCAGTGGACAACCCAGGCAGGGTAAGGATCAGCATTTCCACACTACTCAGAGAATTTTTATTTTCAGGGATGGATTTTTAGCACAATTCAAGTTGAAGAAAAGTGGTTTCGTGAAAATCGCAGAAAATTTTTTTTCAGAAACTCCGGGGTGCCTGGAGGTCGCGGTGCACCACGCGACAGTTGTATTCCAAAACTGAGTCACTCAGATCACACGAGCACCCAAGCATGCTTGAAACTCATTCAAATGCAAGTGCTTCTATCTGTTGTCTTGATTGCTTCCCACTCATTCCTTTTGGTTTGGGGAATATGTCAAAATCCCATGCCCAGAGAACTTCAGATAGAGTTCGCGGAAATGCTCAGTGGACATCCCAGGCAGGGTAAGGATCAGCATTTCCACACTACTCAGAGAATTTTTATTTTCAGGGATGGATTTTTAGCCCAATTCAAGTTGAAGAAAAGTGGTTTCGTGAAAATCGCAGAAAAATTTTTTTCAGAAACACCGGGGTGCCTGGAGGTCGCGGTGCACCACGCGACAGTTGTATTCCAAAACTGAGTCACTCAGATCACACGAGCACCCAAGCATGCTTGAAACTCATTCAAATGCAAGTGCTTCTATCTGTTGTCTTGATTGTTTCCCACTCATTCCTTTTGGTTTGGGGAATATGTCAAAATCCCATGCCCAGAGAACTTCAGATAGAGTTCGCGGAAATGCTCAGTGGACATCCCAGGCAGGGTAAGGATCAGCATTTCCACACTACTCAGAGAATTTTTATTTTCAGGGATGGATTTTTAGCCCAATTCAAGTTGAAGAAAAGTGGTTTCGTGAAAATTGCAGAAAATTTTTTTTCAGAAACTCCGGGGTGCCTGGAGGTCGCGGTGCACCACGCGACAGTTGTATTCCAAAACTGAGTCACTCAGATCACACGAGCACCCAAGCATGCTTGAAACTCATTCAAATGCAAGTGCTTCTATCTGTTGTCTTGATTGTTTCCCACTCATTCCTTTTGGTTTGGGGAATATGTCAAAATCCCATGCCCAGAGAACTTCAGATAGAGTTCGCGGAAATGCTCAGTGGACAACCCAGGCAGGGTAAGGATCAACATTTCCACACTACTCAGAGAATTTTTATTTTCAGGGATGGATTTTTAGCCCAATTCAAGTTGAAGAAAAGTGGTTTCGTGAAAATCGCAGAAAATTTTTTTTCAGAAACTCCGGGGTGCCTGGAGGTCGCGGTGCACCACGCGACAGTTGTATTCCAAAACTGAGTCACTCAGATCACACATGCACCCAAACATGCTTGAAACTCATTCAAATGCAAGTGCCTCTATCTGTTGTCTTGATTGTTTCCCACTCATTCCTTTTGGTTTGGGGAATATGTCAAAATCCCATGCCCAGAGAACTTCAGATAGAGTTCGCGGAAATGCTCAGTGGACAACCCAGGCAGGGTAAGGATCAACATTTCCACACTACTCAGAGAATTTTTATTTTCAGGGATGGATTTTTAGCCCAATTCAAGTTGAAGAAAAGTGGTTTCGTGAAAATCGCAGAAAATTTTTTTTCAGAAACTCCGGGGTGCCTGGAGGTCGCGGTGCACCACGCGACAGTTGTATTCCAAAACTGAGTCACTCAGATCACACGAGCACCCAAGCATGCTTGAAACTCATTCAAATGCAAGTGCTTCTATCTGTTGTCTTGATTGCTTCCCACTCATTCCTTTTGGTTTGGGGAATATGTCAAAATCCCATGCCCAGAGAACTTCAGATAGAGTTCGCGGAAATGCTCAGTGGACAACCCAGGCAGGGTAAGGATCAACATTTCCACACTACTCAGAGAATTTTTATTTTCAGGGATGGATTTTTAGCACAATTCAAGTTGAAGAAAAGTGGTTTCGTGAAAATCGCAGAAAATTTTTTTTCAGAAACTCCGGGGTGCCTGGAGGTCGCGGTGCACCACGCGACAGTTGTATTCCAAAACTGAGTCACTCAGATCACACGAGCACCCAAGCATGCTTGAAACTCATTCAAATGCAAGTGCTTCTATCTGTTGTCTTGATTGCTTCCCACTCATTCCTTTTGGTTTGGGGAATATGTCAAAATCCCATGCCCAGAGAACTTCAGATAGAGTTCGCGGAAATGCTCAGTGGACAACCCAGGCAGGGTAAGGATCAACATTTCCACACTACTCAGAGAATTTTTATTTTCAGGGATGGATTTTTAGCACAATTCAAGTTGAAGAAAAGTGGTTTCGTGAAAATCGCAGAAAATTTTTTTTCAGAAACTCCGGGGTGCCTGGAGGTCGCGGTGCACCACGCGACAGTTGTATTCCAAAACTGAGTCACTCAGATCACACGAGCACCCAAGCATGCTTGAAACTCATTCAAATGCAAGTGCTTCTATCTGTTGTCTTTATTGTTTCCCACTCATTCCTTTTGGTTTGGGGAATATGTCAAAATCCCATGCCCAGAGAACTTCAGATAGAGTTCGCGGAAATGCTCAGTGGACATCCCAGGCAGGGTAAGGATCAGCATTTCCACACTACTCAGAGAATTTTTATTTTCAGGGATGGATTTTTAGCCCAATTCAAGTTGAAGAAAAGTGGTTTCGTGAAAATCGCAGAAAATTTTTTTTCAGAAACTCCGGGGTGCCTGGAGGTCGCGGTGCACCACGCGACAGTTGTATTCCAAAACTGAGTCACTCAGATCACACGAGCACCCAAGCATGCTTGAAACTCATTCAAATGCAAGTGCCTCTATCTGTTGTCTTGATTGTTTCCCACTCATTCCTTTTGGTTTGGGGAATATGTCAAAATCCCATGCCCAGAGAACTTCAGATAGAGTTCGCGGAAATGCTCAGTGGACAACCCAGGCAGGGTAAGGATCAGCATTTCCACACTACTCAGAGAATTTTTATTTTCAGGGATGGATTTTTAGCACAATTCAAGTTGAAGAAAAGTGGTTTCGTGAAAATCGCAGAAAATTTTTTTTCAGAAACTCCAGGGTGCCTGGAGGTCGCGGTGCACCACGCGACAGTTGTATTCCAAAACTGAGTCACTCAGATCACACGAGCACCCAAGCATGCTTGAAACTCATTCAAATGCAAGTGCTTCTATCTGTTGTCTTGATTGTTTCCCACTCATTCCTTTTGGTTTGGGGAATATGTCAAAATCCCATGCCCAGAGAACTTCAGATAGAGTTCGCGGAAATGCTCAGTGGACAACCCAGGCAGGGTAAGGATCAGCATTTCCACACTACTCAGAGAATTTTTATTTTCAGGGATGGATTTTTAGCACAATTCAAGTTGAAGAAAAGTGGTTTCGTGAAAATCGCAGAAAATTTTTTTTCAGAAACTCCGGGGTGCCTGGAGGTCGCGGTGCACCACGCGACAGTTGTATTCCAAAACTGAGTCACTCAGATCACACGAGCACCCAAGCATGCTTGAAACTCATTCAAATGCAAGTGCTTCTATCTGTTGTCTTGATTGCTTCCCACTCATTCCTTTTGGTTTGGGGAATATGTCAAAATCCCATGCCCAGAGAACTTCAGATAGAGTTCGCGGAAATGCTCAGTGGACATCCCAGGCAGGGTAAGGATCAGCATTTCCACACTACTCAGAGAATTTTTATTTTCAGGGATGGATTTTTAGCCCAATTCAAGTTGAAGAAAAGTGGTTTCGTGAAAATCACAGAAATTTTTTTTTCAGAAACTCCGGGGTGCCTGGAGGTCGCGGTGCACCACGCGACAGTTGTATTCCAAAACTGAGTCACTCAGATCACACGAGCACCCAAGCATGCTTGAAACTCATTCAAATGCAAGTGCTTCTATCTGTTGTCTTGATTGTTTCCCACTCATTCCTTTTGGTTTGGGGAATATGTCAAAATCCCATGCCCAGAGAACTTCAGATAGAGTTCGCGGAAATGCTCAGTGGACAACCCAGGCAGGGTAAGGATCAGCATTTCCACACTACTCAGAGAATTTTTATTTTCAGGGATGGATTTTTAGCACAATTCAAGTTGAAGAAAAGTGGTTTCGTGAAAATCGCAGAAAATTTTTTTTCAGAAACTCCGGGGTGCCTGGAGGTCGCGGTGCACCACGCGACAGTTGTATTCCAAAACTGAGTCACTCAGATCACACGAGCACCCAAGCATGCTTGAAACTCATTCAAATGCAAGTGCTTCTATCTGTTGTCTTGATTGCTTCCCACTCATTCCTTTTGGTTTGGGGAATATGTCAAAATCCCATGCCCAGAGAACTTCAGATAGAGTTCGCGGAAATGCTCAGTGGACATCCCAGGCAGGGTAAGGATCAGCATTTCCACACTACTCAGAGAATTTTTATTTTCAGGGATGGATTTTTAGCCCAATTCAAGTTGAAGAAAAGTGGTTTCGTGAAAATCGCAGAAAAATTTTTTTCAGAAACACCGGGGTGCCTGGAGGTCGCGGTGCACCACGCGACAGTTGTATTCCAAAACTGAGTCACTCAGATCACACGAGCACCCAAGCATGCTTGAAACTCATTCAAATGCAAGTGCTTCTATCTGTTGTCTTGATTGTTTCCCACTCATTCCTTTTGGTTTGGGGAATATGTCAAAATCCCATGCCCAGAGAACTTCAGATAGAGTTCGCGGAAATGCTCAGTGGACATCCCAGGCAGGGTAAGGATCAGCATTTCCACACTACTCAGAGAATTTTTATTTTCAGGGATGGATTTTTAGCCCAATTCAAGTTGAAGAAAAGTGGTTTCGTGAAAATTGCAGAAAATTTTTTTTCAGAAACTCCGGGGTGCCTGGAGGTCGCGGTGCACCACGCGACAGTTGTATTCCAAAACTGAGTCACTCAGATCACACGAGCACCCAAGCATGCTTGAAACTCATTCAAATGCAAGTGCTTCTATCTGTTGTCTTGATTGTTTCCCACTCATTCCTTTTGGTTTGGGGAATATGTCAAAATCCCATGCCCAGAGAACTTCAGATAGAGTTCGCGGAAATGCTCAGTGGACAACCCAGGCAGGGTAAGGATCAACATTTCCACACTACTCAGAGAATTTTTATTTTCAGGGATGGATTTTTAGCCCAATTCAAGTTGAAGAAAAGTGGTTTCGTGAAAATCGCAGAAAATTTTTTTTCAGAAACTCCGGGGTGCCTGGAGGTCGCGGTGCACCACGCGACAGTTGTATTCCAAAACTGAGTCACTCAGATCACACATGCACCCAAACATGCTTGAAACTCATTCAAATGCAAGTGCCTCTATCTGTTGTCTTGATTGTTTCCCACTCATTCCTTTTGGTTTGGGGAATATGTCAAAATCCCATGCCCAGAGAACTTCAGATAGAGTTCGCGGAAATGCTCAGTGGACAACCCAGGCAGGGTAAGGATCAACATTTCCACACTACTCAGAGAATTTTTATTTTCAGGGATGGATTTTTAGCCCAATTCAAGTTGAAGAAAAGTGGTTTCGTGAAAATCGCAGAAAATTTTTTTTCAGAAACTCCGGGGTGCCTGGAGGTCGCGGTGCACCACGCGACAGTTGTATTCCAAAACTGAGTCACTCAGATCACACGAGCACCCAAGCATGCTTGAAACTCATTCAAATGCAAGTGCTTCTATCTGTTGTCTTGATTGCTTCCCACTCATTCCTTTTGGTTTGGGGAATATGTCAAAATCCCATGCCCAGAGAACTTCAGATAGAGTTCGCGGAAATGCTCAGTGGACAACCCAGGCAGGGTAAGGATCAACATTTCCACACTACTCAGAGAATTTTTATTTTCAGGGATGGATTTTTAGCACAATTCAAGTTGAAGAAAAGTGGTTTCGTGAAAATCGCAGAAAATTTTTTTTCAGAAACTCCGGGGTGCCTGGAGGTCGCGGTGCACCACGCGACAGTTGTATTCCAAAACTGAGTCACTCAGATCACACGAGCACCCAAGCATGCTTGAAACTCATTCAAATGCAAGTGCTTCTATCTGTTGTCTTGATTGCTTCCCACTCATTCCTTTTGGTTTGGGGAATATGTCAAAATCCCATGCCCAGAGAACTTCAGATAGAGTTCGCGGAAATGCTCAGTGGACAACCCAGGCAGGGTAAGGATCAACATTTCCACACTACTCAGAGAATTTTTATTTTCAGGGATGGATTTTTAGCACAATTCAAGTTGAAGAAAAGTGGTTTCGTGAAAATCGCAGAAAATTTTTTTTCAGAAACTCCGGGGTGCCTGGAGGTCGCGGTGCACCACGCGACAGTTGTATTCCAAAACTGAGTCACTCAGATCACACGAGCACCCAAGCATGCTTGAAACTCATTCAAATGCAAGTGCTTCTATCTGTTGTCTTTATTGTTTCCCACTCATTCCTTTTGGTTTGGGGAATATGTCAAAATCCCATGCCCAGAGAACTTCAGATAGAGTTCGCGGAAATGCTCAGTGGACAACCCAGGCAGGGTAAGGATCAACATTTCCACACTACTCAGAGAATTTTTATTTTCAGGGATGGATTTTTAGCCCAATTCAAGTTGAAGAAAAGTGGTTTCGTGAAAATCGCAGAAAATTTTTTTTCAGAAACTCCGGGGTGCCTGGAGGTCGCGGTGCACCACGCGACAGTTGTATTCCAAAACTGAGTCACTCAGATCACACGAGCACCCAAGCATGCTTGAAACTCATTCAAATGCAAGTGCTTCTATCTGTTGTCTTGATTGTTTCCCACTCATTCCTTTTGGTTTGGGGAATATGTCAAAATCCCATGCCCAGAGAACTTCAGATAGAGTTCGCGGAAATGCTCAGTGGACAACCCAGGCAGGGTAAGGATCAACATTTCCACACTACTCAGAGAATTTTTATTTTCAGGGATGGATTTTTAGCCCAATTCAAGTTGAAGAAAAGTGGTTTCGTGAAAATCGCAGAAAATTTTTTTTCAGAAACTCCGGGGTGCCTGGAGGTCGCGGTGCACCACGCGACAGTTGTATTCCAAAACTGAGTCACTCAGATCACACGAGCACCAAAACATGCTTGAAACTCATTCAAATGCAAGTGCTTCTATCTGTTGTCTTGATTGCTTCCCACTCTTTCTTTTTGGTTTGGGGAATATGTCAAAATCCCATGCCCAGAGAACTTCAGATAGAGTTCGCGGAAATGCTCAGTGGACATCCCAGGCAGGGTAAGGATCAGCATTTCCACACTACTCAGAGAATTTTTATTTTCAGGGATGGATTTTTAGCCCAATTCAAGTTGAAGAAAAGTGGTTTCGTGAAAATCGCAGAAAATTTTTTTTCAGAAACTCCGGGGTGCCTGGAGGTCGCGGTGCACCACGCGACAGTTGTATTCCAAAACTGAGTCACTCAGATCACACGAGCACCCAAGCATGCTTGAAACTCATTCAAATGCAAGTGCTTCTATCTGTTGTCTTGATTGTTTCCCACTCATTCCTTTTGGTTTGGGGAATATGTCAAAATCCCATGCCCAGAGAACTTCAGATAGAGTTCGCGGAAATGCTCAGTGGACAACCCAGGCAGGGTAAGGATCAGCATTTCCACACTACTCAGAGAATTTTTATTTTCAGGGATGGATTTTTAGCACAATTCAAGTTGAAGAAAAGTGGTTTCGTGAAAATCGCAGAAAATTTTTTTTCAGAAACTCCGGGGTGCCTGGAGGTCGCGGTGCACCACGCGACAGTTGTATTCCAAAACTGAGTCACTCAGATCACACGAGCACCCAAGCATGCTTGAAACTCATTCAAATGCAAGTGCTTCTATCTGTTGTCTTGATTGTTTCCCACTCATTCCTTTTGGTTTGGGGAATATGTCAAAATCCCATGCCCAGAGAACTTCAGATAGAGTTCGCGGAAATGCTCAGTGGACAACCCAGGCAGGGTAAGGATCAACATTTCCACACTACTCAGAGAATTTTTATTTTCAGGGATGGATTTTTAGAACAATTCAAGTTGAAGAAAAGTGGTTTCGTGAAAATCGCAGAAAATTTTTTTTCAGAAACTCCGGGGTGCCTGGAGGTCGCGGTGCACCACGCGACAGTTGTATTCCAAAACTGAGTCACTCAGATCACACGAGCACCAAAACATGCTTGAAACTCATTCAAATGCAAGTGCTTCTATCTGTTGTCTTGATTGTTTCCCACTCATTCCTTTTGGTTTGGGGAATATGTCAAAATCCCATGCCCAGAGAACTTCAGATAGAGTTCGCGGAAATGCTCAGTGGACAACCCAGGCAGGGTAAGGATCAGCATTTCCACACTACTCAGAGAATTTTTATTTTCAGGGATGGATTTTTAGCACAATTCAAGTTGAAGAAAAGTGGTTTCGTGAAAATCGCAGAAAATTTTTTTTCAGAAACTCCGGGGTGCCTGGAGGTCGCGGTGCACCACGCGACAGTTGTATTCCAAAACTGAGTCACTCAGATCACACGAGCACCCAAGCATGCTTGAAACTCATTCAAATGCAAGTGCTTCTATCTGTTGTCTTGATTGCTTCCCACTCATTCCTTTTGGTTTGGGGAATATGTCAAAATCCCATGCCCAGAGAACTTCAGATAGAGTTCGCGGAAATGCTCAGTGGACATCCCAGGCAGGGTAAGGATCAGCATTTCCACACTACTCAGAGAATTTTTATTTTCAGGGATGGATTTTTAGCCCAATTCAAGTTGAAGAAAAGTGGTTTCGTGAAAATCGCAGAAAATTTTTTTTCAGAAACTCCGGGGTGCCTGGAGGTCGCGGTGCACCACGCGACAGTTGTATTCCAAAACTGAGTCACTCAGATCACACGAGCACCCAAGCATGCTTGAAACTCATTCAAATGCAAGTGCTTCTATCTGTTGTCTTGATTGTTTCCCACTCATTCCTTTTGGTTTGGGGAATATGTCAAAATCCCATGCCCAGAGAACTTCAGATAGAGTTCGCGGAAATGCTCAGTGGACAACCCAGGCAGGGTAAGGATCAGCATTTCCACACTACTCAGAGAATTTTTATTTTCAGGGATGGATTTTTAGCACAATTCAAGTTGAAGAAAAGTGGTTTCGTGAAAATCGCAGAAAATTTTTTTTCAGAAACTCCGGGGTGCCTGGAGGTCGCGGTGCACCACGCGACAGTTGTATTCCAAAACTGAGTCACTCAGATCACACGAGCACCCAAGCATGCTTGAAACTCATTCAAATGCAAGTGCTTCTATCTGTTGTCTTGATTGTTTCCCACTCATTCCTTTTGGTTTGGGGAATATGTCAAAATCCCATGCCCAGAGAACTTCAGATAGAGTTCGCGGAAATGCTCAGTGGACAACCCAGGCAGGGTAAGGATCAGCATTTCCACACTACTCAGAGAATTTTTATTTTCAGGGATGGATTTTTAGCACAATTCAAGTTGAAGAAAAGTGGTTTCGTGAAAATCGCAGAAAATTTTTTTTCAGAAACTCCGGGGTGCCTGGAGGTCGCGGTGCACCACGCGACAGTTGTATTCCAAAACTGAGTCACTCAGATCACACGAGCACCCAAGCATGCTTGAAACTCATTCAAATGCAAGTGCTTCTATCTGTTGTCTTGATTGTTTCCCACTCATTCCTTTTGGTTTGGGGAATATGTCAAAATCCCATGCCCAGAGAACTTCAGATAGAGTTCGCGGAAATGCTCAGTGGACAACCCAGGCAGGGTAAGGATCAGCATTTCCACACTACTCAGAGAATTTTTATTTTCAGGGATGGATTTTTAGCACAATTCAAGTTGAAGAAAAGTGGTTTCGTGAAAATCGCAGAAAATTTTTTTTCAGAAACTCCGGGGTGCCTGGAGGTCGCGGTGCACCACGCGACAGTTGTATTCCAAAACTGAGTCACTCAGATCACACGAGCACCCAAGCATGCTTGAAACTCATTCAAATGCAAGTGCTTCTATCTGTTGTCTTGATTGTTTCCCACTCATTCCTTTTGGTTTGGGGAATATGTCAAAATCCCATGCCCAGAGAACTTCAGATAGAGTTCGCGGAAATGCTCAGTGGACAACCCAGGCAGGGTAAGGATCAGCATTTCCACACTACTCAGAGAATTTTTATTTTCAGGGATGGATTTTTAGCCCAATTCAAGTTGAAGAAAAGTGGTTTCGTGAAAATCGCAGAAAATTTTTTTTCAGAAACTCCGGGGTGCCTGGAGGTCGCGGTGCACCACGCGACAGTTGTATTCCAAAACTGAGTCACTCAGATCACACGAGCACCCAAGCATGCTTGAAACTCATTCAAATGCAAGTGCTTCTATCTGTTGTCTTGATTGTTTCCCACTCATTCCTTTTGGTTTGGGGAATATGTCAAAATCCCATGCCCAGAGAACTTCAGATAGAGTTCGCGGAAATGCTCAGTGGACAACCCAGGCAGGGTAAGGATCAGCATTTCCACACTACTCAGAGAATTTTTATTTTCAGGGATGGATTTTTAGCACAATTCAAGTTGAAGAAAAGTGGTTTCGTGAAAATCGCAGAAAATTTTTTTTCAGAAACTCCGGGGTGCCTGGAGGTCGCGGTGCACCACGCGACAGTTGTATTCAAAAACTGAGTCACTCAGATCACACGAGCACCCAAGCATGCTTGAAACTCATTCAAATGCAAGTGCTTCTATCTGTTGTCTTGATTGTTTCCCACTCATTCCTTTTGGTTTGGGGAATATGTCAAAATCCCATGCCCAGAGAACTTCAGATAGAGTTCGCGGAAATGCTCAGTGGACAACCCAGGCAGGGTAAGGATCAGCATTTCCACACTACTCAGAGAATTTTTATTTTCAGGTATGGATTTCTAGCACAATTCAAGTTGAAGAAAAGTGGTTTCGTGAAAATCGCAGAAAATTTTTTTTCAGAAACTCCGGGGTGCCTGGAGGTCGCGGTGCACCACGCGACAGTTGTATTCCAAAACTGAGTCACTCAGATCACACGAGCACCCAAGCATGCTTGAAACTCATTCAAATGCAAGTGCTTCTATCTGTTGTCTTGATTGCTTCCCACTCATTCCTTTTGGTTTGGGGAATATGTCAAAATCCCATGCCCAGAGAACTTCAGATAGAGTTCGCGGAAATGCTCAGTGGACATCCCAGGCAGGGTAAGGATCAGCATTTCCACACTACTCAGAGAATTTTTATTTTCAGGGATGGATTTTTAGCCCAATTCAAGTTGAAGAAAAGTGGTTTCGTGAAAATCGCAGAAAATTTTTTTTCAGAAACTCCGGGGTGCCTGGAGGTCGCGGTGCACCACGCGACAGTTGTATTCCAAAACTGAGTCACTCAGATCACACGAGCACCCAAGCATGCTTGAAACTCATTCAAATGCAAGTGCTTCTATCTGTTGTCTTGATTGCTTCCCACTCATTCCTTTTGGTTTGGGGAATATGTCAAAATCCCATGCCCAGAGAACTTCAGATAGAGTTCGCGGAAATGCTCAGTGGACATCCCAGGCAGGGTAAGGATCAGCATTTCCACACTACTCAGGGAATTTTTATTTTCAGGGATGGATTTTTAGCCCAATTCAAGTTGAAGAAAAGTGGTTTCGTGAAAATCGCAGAAAATTTTTTTTCAGAAACTCCGGGGTGCCTGGAGGTCGCGGTGCACTACGAGACAGTTGTATTCCAAAACTGAGTCACTCAGATCACACGAGCACCCAAGCATGCTTGAAACTCATTCAAATGCAAGTGCTTCTATCTGTTGTCTTGATTGTTTCCCACTCATTCCTTTTGGTTTGGGGAATATGTCAAAATCCCATGCCCAGAGAACTTCAGATAGAGTTCGCGGAAATGCTCAGTGGACAACCCAGGCAGGGTAAGGATCAGCATTTCCACACTACTCAGAGAATTTTTATTTTCAGGGATGGATTTTTAGCACAATTCAAGTTGAAGAAAAGTGGTTTCGTGAAAATTGCAGAAAATTTTTTTTCAGAAACTCCGGGGTGCCTGGAGGTCGCGGTGCACCACGAGACAGTTGTATTCCAAAACTGAGTCACTCAGATCACACGAGCACCCAAGCATGCTTGAAACTCATTCAAATGCAAGTGCTTCTATCTGTTGTCTTGATTGTTTCCCACTCATTCCTTTTGGTTTGGGGAATATGTCAAAATCCCATGCCCAGAGAACTTCAGATAGAGTTCGCGGAAATGCTCAGTGGACAACCCAGGCAGGGTAAGGATCAACATTTCCACACTACTCAGAGAATTTTTATTTTCAGGGATGGATTTTTAGCCCAATTCAAGTTGAAGAAAAGTGGTTTCGTGAAAATCGCAGAAAATTTTTTTTCAGAAACTCCGGGGTGCCTGGAGGTCGCGGTGCACCACGCGACAGTTGTATTCCAAAACTGAGTCACTCAGATCACACGAGCACCCAAGCATGCTTGAAACTCATTCAAATGCAAGTGCTTCTATCTGTTGTCTTGATTGTTTCCCACTCATTCCTTTTGGTTTGGGAAATATGTCAAAATCCCATGCCCAGAGAACTTCAGATAGAGTTCACGGAAATGATCAGTGGACATCCCAGGCAGGGTAAGGATCAGCATTTCCACACTACTCAGAGAATTTTTATTTTCAGGGATGGATTTTTAGCACAATTCAAGTTGAAGAAAAGTGGTTTCGTGAAAATCGCAGAAAATTTTTTTTCAGAAACTCCGGGGTGCCTGGAGGTCGCGGTGCACCACGAGACAGTTGTATTCCAAAACTGAGTCACTCAGATCACACGAGCACCCAAGCATGCTTGAAACTCATTCAAATGCAAGTGCTTCTATCTGTTGTCTTGATTGTTTCCCACTCATTCCTTTTGGTTTGGGGAATATGTCAAAATCCCATGCCCAGAGAACTTCAGATAGAGTTCGCGGAAATGCTCAGTGGACATCCCAGGCAGGGTAAGGATCAACATTTCCACACTACTCAGAGAATTTTTATTTTCAGGGATGGATTTTTAGCCCAATTCAAGTTGAAGAAAAGTGGTTTCGTGAAAATCGCAGAAAATTTTTTTTCAGAAACTCCGGGGTGCCTGGAGGTCGCGGTGCACCACGCGACAGTTGTATTCCAAAACTGAGTCACTCAGATCACACGAGCACCCAAGCATGCTTGAAACTCATTCAAATGCAAGTGCTTCTATCTGTTGTCTTGATTGTTTCCCACTCATTCCTTTTGGTTTGGGAAATATGTCAAAATCCCATGCCCAGAGAACTTCAGATAGAGTTCACGGAAATGATCAGTGGACATCCCAGGCAGGGTAAGGATCAGCATTTCCACACTACTCAGAGAATTTTTATTTTCAGGGATGGATTTTTAGCACAATTCAAGTTGAAGAAAAGTGGTTTCGTGAAAATCGCAGAAAATTTTTTTTCAGAAACTCCGGGGTGCCTGGAGGTCGCGGTGCACCACGAGACAGTTGTATTCCAAAACTGAGTCACTCAGATCACACGAGCACCCAAGCATGCTTGAAACTCATTCAAATGCAAGTGCTTCTATCTGTTGTCTTGATTGTTTCCCACTCATTCCTTTTGGTTTGGGGAATATGTCAAAATCCCATGCCCAGAGAACTTCAGATAGAGTTCGCGGAAATGCTCAGTGGACAACCCAGGCAGGGTAAGGATCAGCATTTCCACACTACTCAGAGAATTTTTTTTTTCAGGGATGGATTTTTAGCCCAATTCAAGTTGAAGAAAAGTGGTTTCGTGAAAATCGCAGAAAATTTTTTTTCAGAAACTCCGGGGTGCCTGGAGGTCGCGGTGCACCACGCGACAGTTGTATTCCAAAACTGAGTCACTCAGATCACACGAGCAACCAAGCATGCTTGAAACTCATTCAAATGCAAGTGCTTCTATCTGTTGTCTTGATTGCTTCCCACTCATTCCTTTTGGTTTGGGGAATATGTCAAAATCCCATGCCCAGAGAACTTCAGATAGAGTTCGCGGAAATGATCAGTGGACATCCCAGGCAGGGTAAGGATCAGCATTTCCACACTACTCAGAGAATTTTTATTTTCAGGGATGGATTTTTAGCACAATTCAAGTTGAAGAAAAGTGGTTTCGTGAAAATCGCAGAAAATTTTTTTTCAGAAACTCCGGGGTGCCTGGAGGTCGCGGTGCACCACGAGACAGTTGTATTCCAAAACTGAGTCACTCAGATCACACGAGCACCCAAGCATGCTTGAAACTCATTCAAATGCAAGTGCTTCTATCTGTTGTCTTGATTGTTTCCCACTCATTCCTTTTGGTTTGGGGAATATGTCAAAATCCCATGCCCAGAGAACTTCAGATAGAGTTCGCGGAAATGCTCAGTGGACAACCCAGGCAGGGTAAGGATCAGCATTTCCACACTACTCAGAGAATTTTTATTTTCAGGGATGGATTTTTAGCCCAATTCAAGTTGAAGAAAAGTGGTTTCGTGAAAATCGCAGAAATTTTTTTTTCAGAAACTCCGGGGTGCCTGGAGGTCGCGGTGCACCACGCGACAGTTGTATTCCAAAACTGAGTCACTCAGATCACACGAGCAACCAAGCATGCTTGAAACTCATTCAAATGCAAGTGCTTCTATCTGTTGTCTTGATTGCTTCCCACTCATTCCTTTTGGTTTGGGGAATATGTCAAAATCCCATGCCCAGAGAACTTCAGATAGAGTTCGCGGAAATGCTCAGTGGACAACCCAGGCAGGGTAAGGATCAGCATTTCCACACTACTCAGAGAATTTTTATTTTCAGGGATGGATTTTTAGCCCAATTCAAGTTGAAGAAAAGTGGTTTCGTGAAAATCGCAGAAAATTTTTTTTCAGAAACTCCGGGGTGCCTGGAGGTCGCGGTGCACCACGCGACAGTTGTATTCCAAAACTGAGTCACTCAGATCACACGAGCACCCAAGCATGCTTGAAACTCATTCAAATGCAAGTGCTTCTATCTGTTGTCTTGATTGTTTCCCACTCATTCCTTTTGGTTTGGGGAATATGTCAAAATCCCATGCCCAGAGAACTTCAGATAGAGTTCGCGGAAATGCTCAGTGGACAACCCAGGCAGGGTAAGGATCAGCATTTCCACACTACTCAGAGAATTTTTATTTTCAGGGATGGATTTTTAGCACAATTCAAGTTGAAGAAAAGTGGTTTCGTGAAAATCGCAGAAAATTTTTTTTCAGAAACTCCGGGGTGCCTGGAGGTCGCGGTGCACCACGCGACAGTTGTATTCCAAAACTGAGTCACTCAGATCACACGAGCACCCAAGCATGCTTGAAACTCATTCAAATGCAAGTGCTTCTATCTGTTGTCTTGATTGCTTCCCACTCATTCCTTTTGGTTTGGGGAATATGTCAAAATCCCATGCCCAGAGAACTTCAGATAGAGTTCGCGGAAATGCTCAGTGGACATCCCAGGCAGGGTAAGGATCAGCATTTCCACACTACTCAGAGAATTTTTATTTTCAGGGATGGATTTTTAGCCCAATTCAAGTTGAAGAAAAGTGGTTTCGTGAAAATCACAGAAATTTTTTTTTCAGAAACTCCGGGGTGCCTGGAGGTCGCGGTGCACCACGCGACAGTTGTATTCCAAAACTGAGTCACTCAGATCACACGAGCACCCAAGCATGCTTGAAACTCATTCAAATGCAAGTGCTTCTATCTGTTGTCTTGATTGTTTCCCACTCATTCCTTTTGGTTTGGGGAATATGTCAAAATCCCATGCCCAGAGAACTTCAGATAGAGTTCGCGGAAATGCTCAGTGGACAACCCAGGCAGGGTAAGGATCAGCATTTCCACACTACTCAGAGTATTTTTATTTTCAGGGATGGATTTTTAGCACAATTCAAGTTGAAGAAAAGTGGTTTCGTGAAAATCGCAGAAAATTTTTTTTCAGAAACTCAGGGGTGCCTGGAGGTCGCGGTGCACCACGCGACAGTTGTATTCCAAAACTGAGTCACTCAGATCACACGAGCACCCAAGCATGCTTGAAACTCATTCAGATGCAAGTGCTTCTATCTGTTGTCTTGATTGCTTCCCACTCATTCCTTTTGGTTTGGGGAATATGTCAAAATCCCATGCCCAGAGAACTTCAGATAGAGTTCGCGGAAATGCTCAGTGGACATCCCAGGCAGGGTAAGGATCAGCATTTCCACACTACTCAGAGAATTTTTATTTTCAGGGATGGATTTTTAGCCCAATTCAAGTTGAAGAAAAGTGGTTTCGTGAAAATCGCAGAAAATTTTTTTTCAGAAACTCCGGGGTGCCTGGAGGTCGCGGTGCACCACGCGACAGTTGTATTCCAAAACTGAGTCACTCAGATCACACGAGCACCCAAGCATGCTTGAAACTCATTCAAATGCAAGTGCTTCTATCTGTTGTCTTGATTGCTTCCCACTCATTCCTTTTGGTTTGGGGAATATGTCAAAATCCCATGCCCAGAGAACTTCAGATAGAGTTCGCGGAAATGCTCAGTGGACATCCCAGGCAGGGTAAGGATCAGCATTTCCACACTACTCAGAGAATTTTTATTTTCAGGGATGGATTTTTAGCCCAATTCAAGTTGAAGAAAAGTGGTTTCGTGAAAATCGCAGAAAAATTTTTTTCAGAAACACCGGGGTGCCTGGAGGTCGCGGTGCACCACGCGACAGTTGTATTCCAAAACTGAGTCACTCAGATCACACGAGCACCCAAGCATGCTTGAAACTCATTCAAATGCAAGTGCTTCTATCTGTTGTCTTGATTGTTTCCCACTCATTCCTTTTGGTTTGGGGAATATGTCAAAATCCCATGCCCAGAGAACTTCAGATAGAGTTCGCGGAAATGCTCAGTGGACATCCCAGGCAGGGTAAGGATCAGCATTTCCACACTACTCAGAGAATTTTTATTTTCAGGGATGGATTTTTAGCCCAATTCAAGTTGAAGAAAAGTGGTTTCGTGAAAATTGCAGAAAATTTTTTTTCAGAAACTCCGGGGTGCCTGGAGGTCGCGGTGCACCACGCGACAGTTGTATTCCAAAACTGAGTCACTCAGATCACACGAGCACCCAAGCATGCTTGAAACTCATTCAAATGCAAGTGCTTCTATCTGTTGTCTTGATTGTTTCCCACTCATTCCTTTTGGTTTGGGGAATATGTCAAAATCCCATGCCCAGAGAACTTCAGATAGAGTTCGCGGAAATGCTCAGTGGACAACCCAGGCAGGGTAAGGATCAACATTTCCACACTACTCAGAGAATTTTTATTTTCAGGGATGGATTTTTAGCCCAATTCAAGTTGAAGAAAAGTGGTTTCGTGAAAATCGCAGATAATTTTTTTTCAGAAACTCCGGGGTGCCTGGAGGTCGCGGTGCACCACGCGACAGTTGTATTCCAAAACTGAGTCACTCAGATCACACATGCACCCAAGCATGCTTGAAACTCATTCAAATGCAAGTGCCTCTATCTGTTGTCTTGATTGTTTCCCACTCATTCCTTTTGGTTTGGGGAATATGTCAAAATCCCATGCCCAGAGAACTTCAGATAGAGTTCGCGGAAATGCTCAGTGGACAACCCAGGCAGGGTAAGGATCAACATTTCCACACTACTCAGAGAATTTTTATTTTCAGGGATGGATTTTTAGCCCAATTCAAGTTGAAGAAAAGTGGTTTCGTGAAAATCGCAGAAAATTTTTTTTCAGAAACACCGGGGTGCCTGGAGGTCGCGGTGCACCACGCGACAGTTGTATTCCAAAACTGAGTCACTCAGATCACACGAGCACCCAAGCATGCTTGAAACTCATTCAAATGCAAGTGCTTCTATCTGTTGTCTTGATTGCTTCCCACTCATTCCTTTTGGTTTGGGGAATATGTCAAAATCCCATGCCCAGAGAACTTCAGATAGAGTTCGCGGAAATGCTCAGTGGACAACCCAGGCAGGGTAAGGATCAACATTTCCACACTACTCAGAGAATTTTTATTTTCAGGGATGGATTTTTAGCACAATTCAAGTTGAAGAAAAGTGGTTTCGTGAAAATCGCAGAAAATTTTTTTTCAGAAACTCCGGGGTGCCTGGAGGTCGCGGTGCACCACGCGACAGTTGTATTCCAAAACTGAGTCACTCAGATCACACGAGCACCCAAGCATGCTTGAAACTCATTCAAATGCAAGTGCTTCTATCTGTTGTCTTGA
Organism: Lepisosteus oculatus; assembly: GCF_040954835.1. Lineage (NCBI taxonomy): Eukaryota > Metazoa > Chordata > Actinopteri > Semionotiformes > Lepisosteidae > Lepisosteus > Lepisosteus oculatus. The sequence goes on from NC_090698.1 coordinate 113,904, forward strand.
TTGCTTCCCACTCATTCCTTTTGGTTTGGGGAATATGTCAAAATCCCATGCCCAGAGAACTTCAGATAGAGTTCGCGGAAATGCTCAGTGGACAACCCAGGCAGGGTAAGGATCAACATTTCCACACTACTCAGAGAATTTTTATTTTCAGGGATGGATTTTTAGCACAATTCAAGTTGAAGAAAAGTGGTTTCGTGAAAATCGCAGAAAATTTTTTTTCAGAAACTCCGGGGTGCCTGGAGGTCGCGGTGCACCACGCGACAGTTGTATTCCAAAACTGAGTCACTCAGATCACACGAGCACCCAAGCATGCTTGAAACTCATTCAAATGCAAGTGCTTCTATCTGTTGTCTTGATTGTTTCCCACTCATTCCTTTTGGTTTGGGGAATATGTCAAAATCCCATGCCCAGAGAACTTCAGATAGAGTTCGCGGAAATGCTCAGTGGACAACCCAGGCAGGGTAAGGATCAACATTTCCACACTACTCAGAGAATTTTTATTTTCAGGGATGGATTTTTAGCCCAATTCAAGTTGAAGAAAAGTGGTTTCGTGAAAATCGCAGAAAATTTTTTTTCAGAAACTCCGGGGTGCCTGGAGGTCGCGGTGCACCACGCGACAGTTGTATTCCAAAACTGAGTCACTCAGATCACACGAGCACCCAAGCATGCTTGAAACTCATTCAAATGCAAGTGCTTCTATCTGTTGTCTTGATTGTTTCCCACTCATTCCTTTTGGTTTGGGGAATATGTCAAAATCCCATGCCCAGAGAACTTCAGATAGAGTTCGCGGAAATGCTCAGTGGACAACCCAGGCAGGGTAAGGATCAACATTTCCACACTACTCAGAGAATTTTTATTTTCAGGGATGGATTTTTAGCCCAATTCAAGTTGAAGAAAAGTGGTTTCGTGAAAATCGCAGAAAATTTTTTTTCAGAAACTCCGGGGTGCCTGGAGGTCGCGGTGCACCACGCGACAGTTGTATTCCAAAACTGAGTCACTCAGATCACACGAGCACCAAAACATGCTTGAAACTCATTCAAATGCAAGTGCTTCTATCTGTTGTCTTGATTGCTTCCCACTCTTTCTTTTTGGTTTGGGGAATATGTCAAAATCCCATGCCCAGAGAACTTCAGATAGAGTTCGCGGAAATGCTCAGTGGACATCCCAGGCAGGGTAAGGATCAGCATTTCCACACTACTCAGAGAATTTTTATTTTCAGGGATGGATTTTTAGCCCAATTCAAGTTGAAGAAAAGTGGTTTCGTGAAAATCGCAGAAAATTTTTTTTCAGAAACTCCGGGGTGCCTGGAGGTCGCGGTGCACCACGCGACAGTTGTATTCCAAAACTGAGTCACTCAGATCACACGAGCACCCAAGCATGCTTGAAACTCATTCAAATGCAAGTGCTTCTATCTGTTGTCTTGATTGTTTCCCACTCATTCCTTTTGGTTTGGGGAATATGTCAAAATCCCATGCCCAGAGAACTTCAGATAGAGTTCGCGGAAATGCTCAGTGGACAACCCAGGCAGGGTAAGGATCAGCATTTCCACACTACTCAGAGAATTTTTATTTTCAGGGATGGATTTTTAGCACAATTCAAGTTGAAGAAAAGTGGTTTCGTGAAAATCGCAGAAAATTTTTTTTCAGAAACTCCGGGGTGCCTGGAGGTCGCGGTGCACCACGCGACAGTTGTATTCCAAAACTGAGTCACTCAGATCACACGAGCACCCAAGCATGCTTGAAACTCATTCAAATGCAAGTGCTTCTATCTGTTGTCTTGATTGTTTCCCACTCATTCCTTTTGGTTTGGGGAATATGTCAAAATCCCATGCCCAGAGAACTTCAGATAGAGTTCGCGGAAATGCTCAGTGGACAACCCAGGCAGGGTAAGGATCAACATTTCCACACTACTCAGAGAATTTTTATTTTCAGGGATGGATTTTTAGCCCAATTCAAGTTGAAGAAAAGTGGTTTCGTGAAAATCGCAGAAAATTTTTTTTCAGAAACTCCGGGGTGCCTGGAGGTCGCGGTGCACCACGCGACAGTTGTATTCCAAAACTGAGTCACTCAGATCACACGAGCACCCAAGCATGCTTGAAACTCATTCAAATGCAAGTGCTTCTATCTGTTGTCTTGATTGTTTCCCACTCATTCCTTTTGGTTTGGGGAATATGTCAAAATCCCATGCCCAGAGAACTTCAGATAGAGTTCGCGGAAATGCTCAGTGGACAACCCAGGCAGGGTAAGGATCAACATTTCCACACTACTCAGAGAATTTTTATTTTCAGGGATGGATTTTTAGCCCAATTCAAGTTGAAGAAAAGTGGTTTCGTGAAAATCGCAGAAAATTTTTTTTCAGAAACTCCGGGGTGCCTGGAGGTCGCGGTGCACCACGCGACAGTTGTATTCCAAAACTGAGTCACTCAGATCACACGAGCACCAAAACATGCTTGAAACTCATTCAAATGCAAGTGCTTCTATCTGTTGTCTTGATTGTTTCCCACTCATTCCTTTTGGTTTGGGGAATATGTCAAAATCCCATGCCCAGAGAACTTCAGATAGAGTTCGCGGAAATGCTCAGTGGACAACCCAGGCAGGGTAAGGATCAGCATTTCCACACTACTCAGAGAATTTTTATTTTCAGGGATGGATTTTTAGCACAATTCAAGTTGAAGAAAAGTGGTTTCGTGAAAATCGCAGAAAATTTTTTTTCAGAAACTCCGGGGTGCCTGGAGGTCGCGGTGCACCACGCGACAGTTGTATTCCAAAACTGAGTCACTCAGATCACACGAGCACCCAAGCATGCTTGAAACTCATTCAAATGCAAGTGCTTCTATCTGTTGTCTTGATTGCTTCCCACTCATTCCTTTTGGTTTGGGGAATATGTCAAAATCCCATGCCCAGAGAACTTCAGATAGAGTTCGCGGAAATGCTCAGTGGACATCCCAGGCAGGGTAAGGATCAGCATTTCCACACTACTCAGAGAATTTTTATTTTCAGGGATGGATTTTTAGCCCAATTCAAGTTGAAGAAAAGTGGTTTCGTGAAAATCGCAGAAAATTTTTTTTCAGAAACTCCGGGGTGCCTGGAGGTCGCGGTGCACCACGCGACAGTTGTATTCCAAAACTGAGTCACTCAGATCACACGAGCACCCAAGCATGCTTGAAACTCATTCAAATGCAAGTGCTTCTATCTGTTGTCTTGATTGTTTCCCACTCATTCCTTTTGGTTTGGGGAATATGTCAAAATCCCATGCCCAGAGAACTTCAGATAGAGTTCGCGGAAATGCTCAGTGGACAACCCAGGCAGGGTAAGGATCAGCATTTCCACACTACTCAGAGAATTTTTATTTTCAGGGATGGATTTTTAGCACAATTCAAGTTGAAGAAAAGTGGTTTCGTGAAAATCGCAGAAAATTTTTTTTCAGAAACTCCGGGGTGCCTGGAGGTCGCGGTGCACCACGCGACAGTTGTATTCCAAAACTGAGTCACTCAGATCACACGAGCACCCAAGCATGCTTGAAACTCATTCAAATGCAAGTGCTTCTATCTGTTGTCTTGATTGTTTCCCACTCATTCCTTTTGGTTTGGGGAATATGTCAAAATCCCATGCCCAGAGAACTTCAGATAGAGTTCGCGGAAATGCTCAGTGGACAACCCAGGCAGGGTAAGGATCAGCATTTCCACACTACTCAGAGAATTTTTATTTTCAGGTATGGATTTTTAGCACAATTCAAGTTGAAGAAAAGTGGTTTCGTGAAAATCGCAGAAAATTTTTTTTCAGAAACTCCGGGGTGCCTGGAGGTCGCGGTGCACCACGCGACAGTTGTATTCCAAAACTGAGTCACTCAGATCACACGAGCACCCAAGCATGCTTGAAACTCATTCAAATGCAAGTGCTTCTATCTGTTGTCTTGATTGCTTCCCACTCATTCCTTTTGGTTTGGGGAATATGTCAAAATCCCATGCCCAGAGAACTTCAGATAGAGTTCGCGGAAATGCTCAGTGGACATCCCAGGCAGGGTAAGGATCAGCATTTCCACACTACTCAGAGAATTTTTATTTTCAGGGATGGATTTTTAGCCCAATTCAAGTTGAAGAAAAGTGGTTTCGTGAAAATCGCAGAAAATTTTTTTTCAGAAACTCCGGGGTGCCTGGAGGTCGCGGTGCACCACGCGACAGTTGTATTCCAAAACTGAGTCACTCAGATCACACGAGCACCCAAGCATGCTTGAAACTCATTCAAATGCAAGTGCTTCTATCTGTTGTCTTGATTGTTTCCCACTCATTCCTTTTGGTTTGGGGAATATGTCAAAATCCCATGCCCAGAGAACTTCAGATAGAGTTCGCGGAAATGCTCAGTGGACATCCCAGGCAGGGTAAGGATCAGCATTTCCACACTACTCAGGGAATTTTTATTTTCAGGGATGGATTTTTAGCCCAATTCAAGTTGAAGAAAAGTGGTTTCGTGAAAATCGCAGAAAATTTTTTTTCAGAAACTCCGGGGTGCCTGGAGGTCGCGGTGCACTACGAGACAGTTGTATTCCAAAACTGAGTCACTCAGATCACACGAGCACCCAAGCATGCTTGAAACTCATTCAAATGCAAGTGCTTCTATCTGTTGTCTTGATTGTTTCCCACTCATTCCTTTTGGTTTGGGGAATATGTCAAAATCCCATGCCCAGAGAACTTCAGATAGAGTTCGCGGAAATGCTCAGTGGACAACCCAGGCAGGGTAAGGATCAGCATTTCCACACTACTCAGAGAATTTTTATTTTCAGGGATGGATTTTTAGCACAATTCAAGTTGAAGAAAAGTGGTTTCGTGAAAATTGCAGAAAATTTTTTTTCAGAAACTCCGGGGTGCCTGGAGGTCGCGGTGCACCACGAGACAGTTGTATTCCAAAACTGAGTCACTCAGATCACACGAGCACCCAAGCATGCTTGAAACTCATTCAAATGCAAGTGCTTCTATCTGTTGTCTTGATTGTTTCCCACTCATTCCTTTTGGTTTGGGGAATATGTCAAAATCCCATGCCCAGAGAACTTCAGATAGAGTTCGCGGAAATGCTCAGTGGACAACCCAGGCAGGGTAAGGATCAACATTTCCACACTACTCAGAGAATTTTTATTTTCAGGGATGGATTTTTAGCCCAATTCAAGTTGAAGAAAAGTGGTTTCGTGAAAATCGCAGAAAATTTTTTTTCAGAAACTCCGGGGTGCCTGGAGGTCGCGGTGCACCACGCGACAGTTGTATTCCAAAACTGAGTCACTCAGATCACACGAGCACCCAAGCATGCTTGAAACTCATTCAAATGCAAGTGCTTCTATCTGTTGTCTTGATTGCTTCCCACTCATTCCTTTTGGTTTGGGGAATATGTCAAAATCCCATGCCCAGAGAACTTCAGATAGAGTTCGCGGAAATGATCAGTGGACATCCCAGGCAGGGTAAGGATCAGCATTTCCACACTACTCAGAGAATTTTTATTTTCAGGGATGGATTTTTAGCACAATTCAAGTTGAAGAAAAGTGGTTTCGTGAAAATCGCAGAAAATTTTTTTTCAGAAACTCCGGGGTGCCTGGAGGTCGCGGTGCACCACGCGACAGTTGTATTCCAAAACTGAGTCACTCAGATCACACGAGCACCCAAGCATGCTTGAAACTCATTCAAATGCAAGTGCTTCTATCTGTTGTCTTGATTGTTTCCCACTCATTCCTTTTGGTTTGTGGAATATGTCAAAATCCCATGCCCAGAGAACTTCAGATAGAGTTCGCGGAAATGCTCAGTGGACAACCCAGGCAGGGTAAGGATCAGCATTTCCACACTACTCAGAGAATTTTTATTTTCAGGGATGGATTTTTAGCCCAATTCAAGTTGAAGAAAAGTGGTTTCGTGAAAATCGCAGAAAATTTTTTTTCAGAAACTCCGGGGTGCCTGGAGGTCGCGGTGCACCACGCGACAGTTGTATTCCAAAACTGAGTCACTCAGATCACACGAGCACCCAAGCATGCTTGAAACTCATTCAAATGCAAGTGCTTCTATCTGTTGTCTTGATTGCTTCCCACTCATTCCTTTTGGTTTGGGGAATATGTCAAAATCCCATGCCCAGGGAACTTCAGATAGAGTTCGCGGAAATGCTCAGTGGACATCCCAGGCAGGGTAAGGATCAGCATTTCCACACTACTCAGAGAATTTTTATTTTCAGGGATGGATTTTTAGCCCAATTCAAGTTGAAGAAAAGTGGTTTCGTGAAAATCGCAGAAAATTTTTTCTCAGAAACACCGGGGTGCCTGGAGGTCGCGGTGCACCACGCGATAGTTGTATTCCAAAACTGAGTCACTCAGATCACACGAGCACCCAAGCATGCTTGAAACTCATTCAAATGCAAGTGCTTCTATCTGTTGTCTTGATTGTTTCCCACTCATTCCTATTGGTTTGGGAAATATATCAAAATCCCATGCCCAGAGAACTTCAGATAGAGTTCGCGGAAATGATCAGTGGACATCCCAGGCAGGGTAAGGATCAGCATTTCCACACTACTCAGAGAATTTTTATTTTCAGGGATGGATTTTTAGCACAATTCAAGTTGAAGAAAAGTGGTTTCGTGAAAATCGCAGAAAATTTTTTTTCAGAAACTCCGGGGTGCCTGGAGGTCGCGGTGCACCACGAGACAGTTGTATTCCAAAACTGAGTCACTCAGATCACACGAGCACCCAAGCATGCTTGAAACTCATTCAAATGCAAGTGCTTCTATCTGTTGTCTTGATTGTTTCCCACTCATTCCTTTTGGTTTGGGGAATATGTCAAAATCCCATGCCCAGAGAACTTCAGATAGAGTTCGCGGAAATGCTCAGTGGACAACCCAGGCAGGGTAAGGATCAGCATTTCCACACTACTCAGAGAATTTTTATTTTCAGGGATGGATTTTTAGCCCAATTCAAGTTGAAGAAAAGTGGTTTCGTGAAAATCGCAGAAATTTTTTTTTCAGAAACTCCGGGGTGCCTGGAGGTCGCGGTGCACCACGCGACAGTTGTATTCCAAAACTGAGTCACTCAGATCACACGAGCAACCAAGCATGCTTGAAACTCATTCAAATGCAAGTGCTTCTATCTGTTGTCTTGATTGCTTCCCACTCATTCCTTTTGGTTTGGGGAATATGTCAAAATCCCATGCCCAGAGAACTTCAGATAGAGTTCGCGGAAATGCTCAGTGGACAACCCAGGCAGGGTAAGGATCAGCATTTCCACACTACTCAGAGAATTTTTATTTTCAGGGATGGATTTTTAGCCCAATTCAAGTTGAAGAAAAGTGGTTTCGTGAAAATCGCAGAAAATTTTTTTCAGAAACTCCGGGGTGCCTGGAGGTCGCGGTGCACCACGCGACAGTTGTATTCCAAAACTGAGTCACTCAGATCACACGAGCACCCAAGCATGCTTGAAACTCATTCAAATGCAAGTGCTTCTATCTGTTGTCTTGATTGCTTCCCACTCATTCCTTTTGGTTTGGGGAATATGTCAAAATCCCATGCCCAGAGAACTTCAGATAGAGTTTGCGGAAATGATCAGTGGACATCCCAGGCAGGGTAAGGATCAGCATTTCCACACTACTCAGAGAATTTTTATTTTCAGGGATGGATTTTTAGCACAATTCAAGTTGAAGAAAAGTGGTTTCGTGAAAATCGCAGAAAATTTTTTTTCAGAAACTCCGGGGTGCCTGGAGGTCGCGGTGCACCACGCGACAGTTGTATTCCAAAACTGAGTCACTCAGATCACACGAGCACCCAAGAATGCTTGAAACTCATTCAAATGCAAGTGCTTCTATCTGTTGTCTTGATTGCTTCCCACTCATTCCTTTTGGTTTGGGGAATATGTCAAAATCCCATGCCCAGGGAACTTCAGATAGAGTTCGCGGAAATGCTCAGTGGACATCCCAGGCAGGGTAAGGATCAGCATTTCCACACTACTCAGAGAATTTTTATTTTCAGGGATGGATTTTTAGCCCAATTCAAGTTGAAGAAAAGTGGTTTCGTGAAAATCGCAGAAAAATTTTTTTCAGAAACACCGGGGTGCCTGGAGGTCGCGGTGCACCACGCGATAGTTGTATTCCAAAACTGAGTCACTCAGATCACACGAGCACCCAAGCATGCTTGAAACTCATTCAAATGCAAGTGCTTCTATCTGTTGTCTTGATTGTTTCCCACTCATTCCTATTGGTTTGGGAAATATGTCAAAATCCCATGCCCAGAGAACTTCAGATAGAGTTCGCGGAAATGATCAGTGGACATCCCAGGCAGGGTAAGGATCAGCATTTCCACACTACTCAGAGAATTTTTATTTTCAGGGATGGATTTTTAGCCCAATTCAAGTTGAAGAAAAGTGGTTTCGTGAAAATCGCAGAAAATTTTTTTTCAGAAACTCCGGGGTGCCTGGAGGTCGCGGTGCACCACGCGACAGTTGTATTCCAAAACTGAGTCACTCAGATCACACGAGCACCCGAGCATGCTTGAAACTCATTCAAATGCAAGTGCTTCTATCTGTTGTCTTGATTGTTTCCCACTCATTCCTTTTGGTTTGGGGAATATGTCAAAATCCCATGCCCAGAGAACTTCAGATAGAGTTCGCGGAAATGCTCAGTGGACAACCCAGGCAGGGTAAGGATCAGCATTTCCACACTACTCAGAGAATTTTTATTTTCAGGGATGGATTTTTAGCCCAATTCAAGTTGAAGAAAAGTGGTTTCGTGAAAATCGCAGAAAATTTTTTTTCAGAAACTCCGGGGTGCCTGGAGGTCGCGGTGCACCACGCGACAGTTGTATTCCAAAACTGAGTCACTCAGATCACACGAGCACCCAAGCATGCTTGAAACTCATTCAAATGCAAGTGCTTCTATCTGTTGTCTTGATTGCTTCCCACTCATTCCTTTTGGTTTGGGGAATATGTCAAAATCCCATGCCCAGAGAACTTCAGATAGAGTTCGCGGAAATGCTCAGTGGACATCCCAGGCAGGGTAAGGATCAGCATTTCCACACTACTCAGAGAATTTTTATTTTCAGGGATGGATTTTTAGCCCAATTCAAGTTGAAGAAAAGTGGTTTCGTGAAAATCGCAGAAATTTTTTTTTCAGAAACTCCGGGGTGCCTGGAGGTCGCGGTGCACCACGCGACAGTTGTATTCCAAAACTGAGTCACTCAGATCACACGAGCACCCAAGCATGCTTGAAACTCATTCAAATGCAAGTGCTTCTATCTGTTGTCTTGATTGTTTCCCACTCATTCCTTTTGGTTTGGGGAATATGTCAAAATCCCATGCCCAGAGAACTTCAGATAGAGTTCGCGGAAATGCTCAGTGGACAACCCAGGCAGGGTAAGGATCAGCATTTCCACACTACTCAGAGAATTTTTATTTTCAGGGATGGATTTTTAGCCCAATTCAAGTTGAAGAAAAGTGGTTTCGTGAAAATCGCAGAAATTTTTTTTTCAGAAACTCCGGGGTGCCTGGAGGTCGCGGTGCACCACGCGACAGTTGTATTCCAAAACTGAGTCACTCAGATCACACGAGCACCCAAGCATGCTTGAAACTCATTCAAATGCAAGTGCTTCTATCTGTTGTCTTGATTGTTTCCCACTCATTCCTATTGGTTTGGGAAATATGTCAAAATCCCATGCCCAGAGAACTTCAGATAGAGTTCGCGGAAATGCTCAGTGGACAACCCAGGCAGGGTAAGGATCAGCATTTCCACACTACTCAGAGAATTTTTATTTTCAGGGATGGATTTTTAGCCCAATTCAAGTTGAAGAAAAGTGGTTTCGTGAAAATCGCAGAAAATTTTTTTTCAGAAACTCCGGGGTGCCTGGAGGTCGCGGTGCACCACGCGACAGTTGTATTCCAAAACTGAGTTACTCAGATCACACGAGCACCCAAGCATGCTTGAAACTCATTCAAATGCAAGTGCTTCTATCTGTTGTCTTGATTGCTTCCCACTCATTCCTTTTGGTTTGGGGAATATGTCAAAATCCCATGCCCAGGGAACTTCAGATAGAGTTCGCGGAAATGCTCAGTGGACATCCCAGGCAGGGTAAGGATCAGCATTTCCACACTACTCAGAGAATTTTTATTTTCAGGGATGGATTTTTAGCCCAATTCAAGTTGAAGAAAAGTGGTTTCGTGAAAATCGCAGAAAATTTTTTTTCAGAAACACCGGGGTGCCTGGAGGTCGCGGTGCACCACGCGATAGTTGTATTCCAAAACTGAGTCACTCAGATCACACGAGCACCCAAGCATGCTTGAAACTCATTCAAATGCAAGTGCTTCTATCTGTTGTCTTGATTGTTTCCCACTCATTCCTATTGGTTTGGGAAATATGTCAAAATCCCATGCCCAGAGAACTTCAGATAGAGTTCGCGGAAATGATCAGTGGACATCCCAGGCAGGGTAAGGATCAGCATTTCCACACTACTCAGAGAATTTTTATTTTCAGGGATGGATTTTTAGCCCAATTCAAGTTGAAGAAAAGTGGTTTCGTGAAAATCGCAGAAAATTTTTTTTCAGAAACTCCGGGGTGCCTGGAGGTCGCGGTGCACCACGCGACAGTTGTATTCCAAAACTGAGTCACTCAGATCACACGAGCACCCAAGCATGCTTGAAACTCATTCAAATGCAAGTGCTTCTATCTGTTGTCTTGATTGTTTCCCACTCATTCCTTTTGGTTTGGGGAATATGTCAAAATCCCATGCCCAGAGAACTTCAGATAGAGTTCGCGGAAATGCTCAGTGGACAACCCAGGCAGGGTAAGGATCAGCATTTCCACACTACTCAGAGAATTTTTATTTTCAGGGATGGATTTTTAGCCCAATTCAAGTTGAAGAAAAGTGGTTTCGTGAAAATCGCAGAAAATTTTTTTTCAGAAACTCCGGGGTGCCTGGAGGTCGCGGTGCACCACGCGACAGTTGTATTCCAAAACTGAGTCACTCAGATCACACGAGCACCCAAGCATGCTTGAAACTCATTCAAATGCAAGTGCTTCTATCTGTTGTCTTGATTGCTTCCCACTCATTCCTTTTGGTTTGGGGAATATGTCAAAATCCCATGCCCAGAGAACTTCAGATAGAGTTCGCGGAAATGCTCAGTGGACATCCCAGGCAGGGTAAGGATCAGCATTTCCACACTACTCAGAGAATTTTTATTTTCAGGGATGGATTTTTAGCCCAATTCAAGTTGAAGAAAAGTGGTTTCGTGAAAATCGCAGAAATTTTTTTTTCAGAAACTCCGGGGTGCCTGGAGGTCGCGGTGCACCACGCGACAGTTGTATTCCAAAACTGAGTCACTCAGATCACACGAGCACCCAAGCATGCTTGAAACTCATTCAAATGCAAGTGCTTCTATCTGTTGTCTTGATTGTTTCCCACTCATTCCTTTTGGTTTGGGGAATATGTCAAAATCCCATGCCCAGAGAACTTCAGATAGAGTTCGCGGAAATGCTCAGTGGACAACCCAGGCAGGGTAAGGATCAGCATTTCCACACTACTCAGAGAATTTTTATTTTCAGGGATGGATTTTTAGCCCAATTCAAGTTGAAGAAAAGTGGTTTCGTGAAAATCGCAGAAATTTTTTTTTCAGAAACTCCGGGGTGCCTGGAGGTCGCGGTGCACCACGCGACAGTTGTATTCCAAAACTGAGTCACTCAGATCACACGAGCACCCAAGCATGCTTGAAACTCATTCAAATGCAAGTGCTTCTATCTGTTGTCTTGATTGCTTCCCACTCATTCCTTTTGGTTTGGGGAATATGTCAAAATCCCATGCCCAGAGAACTTCAGATAGAGTTCGCGGAAATGCTCAGTGGACAACCCAGGCAGGGTAAGGATCAGCATTTCCACACTACTCAGAGAATTTTTATTTTCAGGGATGGATTTTTAGCCCAATTCAAGTTGAAGAAAAGTGGTTTCGTGAAAATCGCAGAAATTTTTTTTTCAGAAACTCCGGGGTGCCTGGAGGTCGCGGTGCACCACGCGACAGTTGTATTCCAAAACTGAGTCACTCAGATCACACGAGCACCCAAGCATGCTTGAAACTCATTCAAATGCAAGTGCTTCTATCTGTTGTCTTGATTGTTTCCCACTCATTCCTATTGGTTTGGGAAATATGTCAAAATCCCATGCCCAGAGAACTTCAGATAGAGTTCGCGGAAATGCTCAGTGGACAACCCAGGCAGGGTAAGGATCAGCATTTCCACACTACTCAGAGAATTTTTATTTTCAGGGATGGATTTTTAGCCCAATTCAAGTTGAAGAAAAGTGGTTTCGTGAAAATCGCAGAAAATTTTTTTTCAGAAACTCCGGGGTGCCTGGAGGTCGCGGTGCACCACGCGACAGTTGTATTCCAAAACTGAGTTACTCAGATCACACGAGCACCCAAGCATGCTTGAAACTCATTCAAATGCAAGTGCTTCTATCTGTTGTCTTGATTGCTTCCCACTCATTCCTTTTGGTTTGGGGAATATGTCAAAATCCCATGCCCAGAGAACTTCAGATAGAGTTTGCGGAAATGATCAGTGGACATCCCAGGCAGGGTAAGGATCAGCATTTCCACACTACTCAGAGAATTTTTATTTTCAGGGATGGATTTTTAGCACAATTCAAGTTGAAGAAAAGTGGTTTCGTGAAAATCGCAGAAAATTTTTTTTCAGAAACTCCGGGGTGCCTGGAGGTCGCGGTGCACCACGCGACAGTTGTATTCCAAAACTGAGTCACTCAGATCACACGAGCACCCAAGAATGCTTGAAACTCATTCAAATGCAAGTGCTTCTATCTGTTGTCTTGATTGCTTCCCACTCATTCCTTTTGGTTTGGGGAATATGTCAAAATCCCATGCCCAGGGAACTTCAGATAGAGTTCGCGGAAATGCTCAGTGGACATCCCAGGCAGGGTAAGGATCAGCATTTCCACACTACTCAGAGAATTTTTATTTTCAGGGATGGATTTTTAGCCCAATTCAAGTTGAAGAAAAGTGGTTTCGTGAAAATCGCAGAAAATTTTTTTTCAGAAACACCGGGGTGCCTGGAGGTCGCGGTGCACCACGCGATAGTTGTATTCCAAAACTGAGTCACTCAGATCACACGAGCACCCAAGCATGCTTGAAACTCATTCAAATGCAAGTGCTTCTATCTGTTGTCTTGATTGTTTCCCACTCATTCCTATTGGTTTGGGAAATATGTCAAAATCCCATGCCCAGAGAACTTCAGATAGAGTTCGCGGAAATGATCAGTGGACATCCCAGGCAGGGTAAGGATCAGCATTTCCACACTACTCAGAGAATTTTTATTTTCAGGGATGGATTTTTAGCCCAATTCAAGTTGAAGAAAAGTGGTTTCGTGAAAATCGCAGAAAATTTTTTTTCAGAAACTCCGGGGTGCCTGGAGGTCGCGGTGCACCACGCGACAGTTGTATTCCAAAACTGAGTCACTCAGATCACACGAGAACCCAAGCATGCTTGAAACTCATTCAAATGCAAGTGCTTCTATCTGTTGTCTTGATTGTTTCCCACTCATTCCTTTTGGTTTGGGGAATATGTCAAAATCCCATGCCCAGAGAACTTCAGATAGAGTTCGCGGAAATGCTCAGTGGACAACCCAGGCAGGGTAAGGATCAGCATTTCCACACTACTCAGAGAATTTTTATTTTCAGGGATGGATTTTTAGCCCAATTCAAGTTGAAGAAAAGTGGTTTCGTGAAAATCGCAGAAAATTTTTTTTCAGAAACTCCGGGGTGCCTGGAGGTCGCGGTGCACCACGCGACAGTTGTATTCCAAAACTGAGTCACTCAGATCACACGAGCACCCAAGCATGCTTGAAACTCATTCAAATGCAAGTGCTTCTATCTGTTGTCTTGATTGCTTCCCACTCATTCCTTTTGGTTTGGGGAATATGTCAAAATCCCATGCCCAGAGAACTTCAGATAGAGTTCGCGGAAATGCTCAGTGGACATCCCAGGCAGGGTAAGGATCAGCATTTCCACACTACTCAGAGAATTTTTATTTTCAGGGATGGATTTTTAGCCCAATTCAAGTTGAAGAAAAGTGGTTTCGTGAAAATCGCAGAAATTTTTTTTTCAGAAACTCCGGGGTGCCTGGAGGTCGCGGTGCACCACGCGACAGTTGTATTCCAAAACTGAGTCACTCAGATCACACGAGCACCCAAGCATGCTTGAAACTCATTCAAATGCAAGTGCTTCTATCTGTTGTCTTGATTGTTTCCCACTCATTCCTTTTGGTTTGGGGAATATGTCAAAATCCCATGCCCAGAGAACTTCAGATAGAGTTCGCGGAAATGCTCAGTGGACAACCCAGGCAGGGTAAGGATCAGCATTTCCACACTACTCAGAGAATTTTTATTTTCAGGGATGGATTTTTAGCCCAATTCAAGTTGAAGAAAAGTGGTTTCGTGAAAATCGCAGAAATTTTTTTTTCAGAAACTCCGGGGTGCCTGGAGGTCGCGGTGCACCACGCGACAGTTGTATTCCAAAACTGAGTCACTCAGATCACACGAGCACCCAAGCATGCTTGAAACTCATTCAAATGCAAGTGCTTCTATCTGTTGTCTTGATTGTTTCCCACTCATTCCTATTGGTTTGGGAAATATGTCAAAATCCCATGCCCAGAGAACTTCAGATAGAGTTCGCGGAAATGATCAGTGGACATCCCAGGCAGGGTAAGGATCAGCATTTCCACACTACTCAGAGAATTTTTATTTTCAGGGATGGATTTTTAGCACAATTCAAGTTGAAGAAAAGTGGTTTCGTGAAAATAGCAGAAAATTTTTTTTCAGAAACTCCGGGGTGCCTGGAGGTCGCGGTGCACCACGAGACAGTTGTATTCCAAAACTGAGTCACTCAGATCACACGAGCACCCAAGCATGCTTGAAACTCATTCAAATGCAAGTGCTTCTATCTGTTGTCTTGATTGTTTCCCACTCATTCCTTTTGGTTTGGGGAATATGTCAAAATCCCATGCCCAGAGAACTTCAGATAGAGTTCGCGGAAATGCTCAGTGGACAACCCAGGCAGGGTAAGGATCAGCATTTCCACACTACTCAGAGAATTTTTATTTTCAGGGATGGATTTTTAGCACAATTCAAGTTTAAGAAAAGTGGTTACGTGAAAATCGCAGAAAATTTTTTTTCAGAAACTCCGGGGTGCCTGGAGGTCGCGGTGCACCACGCGACAGTTGTATTCCAAAACTGAGTCACTCAGATCACACGAGCACCCAAGCATGCTTGAAACTCATTCAAATGCAAGTGCTTCTATCTGTTGTCTTGATTGCTTCCCACTCATTCCTTTTGGTTTGGGGAATATGTCAAAATCCCATGCCCAGAGAACTTCAGATAGAGTTCGCGGAAATGCTCAGTTGACAACCCAGGCAGGGTAAGGATCAGCATTTCCACACTACTCAGAGAATTTTTATTTTCAGGGATGGATTTTTAGCCCAATTCAAATTGAAGAAAAGTGGTTTCGTGAAAATCGCAGAAAATTTTTTTTCAGAAACTCCGGGGTGCCTGGAGGTCGCGGTGCACCACGCGACAGTTGTATTCCAAAACTGAGTCACTCAGATCACACGAGCACCCAAGCATGCTTGAAACTCATTCAAATGCAAGTGCTTCTATCTGTTGTCTTGATTGTTTCCCACTCATTCCTTTTGGTTTGGGGAATATGTCAAAATCCCATGCCCAGAGAACTTCAGATAGAGTTCGCGGAAATGCTCAGTGGACAACCCAGGCAGGGTAAGGATCAGCATTTCCACACTACTCAGAGAATTTTTATTTTCAGGGATGGATTTTTAGCACAATTCAAGTTGAAGAAAAGTGGTTTCGTGAAAATCGCAGAAAATTTTTTTCAGAAACTCCGGGGTGCCTGGAGGTCGCGGTGCACCACGCGACAGTTGTATTCCAAAACTGAGTCACTCAGATCACACGAGCACCCAAGCATGCTTGAAACTCATTCAAATGCAAGTGCTTCTATCTGTTGTCTTGATTGTTTCCCACTCATTCCTTTTGGTTTGGGGAATATGTCAAAATCCCATGCCCAGAGAACTTCAGATAGAGTTCGCGGAAATGCTCAGTGGACAACCCAGGCAGGGTAAGGATCAGCATTTCCACACTACTCAGAGAATTTTTATTTTCAGGGATGGATTTTTAGCACAATTCAAGTTGAAGAAAAGTGGTTTCGTGAAAATCGCAAAAAAAATTTTTTCAGAAACTCCGGGGTGCCTGGAGGTCGCGGTGCACCACGCGACAGTTGTATTCCAAAACTGAGTCACTCAGATCACACGAGCACCCAAGCATGCTTGAAACTCATTCAAATGCAAGTGCTTCTATCTGTTGTCTTGATTGCTTCCCACTCATTCCTTTTGGTTTGGGGAATATGTCAAAATCCCATGCCCAGAGAACTTCAGATAGAGTTCGCGGAAATGCTCAGTGGACAACCCAGGCAGGGTAAGGATCAGCATTTCCACACTACTCAGAGAATTTTTATTTTCAGGGATGGATTTTTAGCACAATTCAAGTTGAAGAAAAGTGGTTTCGTGAAAATCGCAGAAAATTTTTTTCAGAAACTCCGGGGTGCCTGGAGGTCGCGGTGCACCACGCGACAGTTGTATTCCAAAACTGAGTCACTCAGATCACACGAGCACCCAAGCATGCTTGAAACTCATTCAAATGCAAGTGCTTCTATCTGTTGTCTTGATTGTTTCCCACTCATTCCTTTTGGTTTGGGGAATATGTCAAAATCCCATGCCCAGAGAACTTCAGATAGAGTTCGCGGAAATGCTCAGTGGACAACCCAGGCAGGGTAAGGATCAGCATTTCCACACTACTCAGAGAATTTTTATTTTCAGGGATGGATTTTTAGCACAATTCAAGTTGAAGAAAAGTGGTTTCGTGAAAATCGCAAAAAAATTTTTTTCAGAAACTCCGGGGTGCCTGGAGGTCGCGGTGCACCACGCGACAGTTGTATTCCAAAACTGAGTCACTCAGATCACACGAGCACCCAAGCATGCTTGAAACTCATTCAAATGCAAGTGCTTCTATCTGTTGTTTTGATTGCTTCCCACTCATTCCTTTTGGTTTGGGGAATATGTCAAAATCCCATGCCCAGAGAACTTCAGATAGAGTTCGCGGAAATGCTCAGTGGACATCCCAGGCAGGGTAAGGATCAGCATTTCCACACTACTCAGAGAATTTTTATTTTCAGGGATGGATTTTTAGCCCAATTCAAGTTGAAGAAAAGTGGTTTCGTGAAAATCGCAGAAATTTTTTTTTCAGAAACTCCGGGGTGCCTGGAGGTCGCGGTGCACCACGCGACAGTTGTATTCCAAAACTGAGTCACTCAGATCACACGAGCACCCAAGCATGCTTGAAACTCATTCAAATGCAAGTGCTTCTATCTGTTGTCTTGATTGTTTCCCACTCATTCCTTTTGGTTTGGGGAATATGTCAAAATCCCATGCCCAGAGAACTTCAGATAGAGTTCGCGGAAATGCTCAGTGGACAACCCAGGCAGGGTAAGGATCAGCATTTCCACACTACTCAGAGAATTTTTATTTTCAGGGATGGATTTTTAGCCCAATTCAAGTTGAAGAAAAGTGGTTTCGTGAAAATCGCAGAAATTTTTTTTTCAGAAACTCCGGGGTGCCTGGAGGTCGCGGTGCACCACGCGACAGTTGTATTCCAAAACTGAGTCACTCAGATCACACGAGCACCCAAGCATGCTTGAAACTCATTCAAATGCAAGTGCTTCTATCTGTTGTCTTGATTGTTTCCCACTCATTCCTATTGGTTTGGGAAATATGTCAAAATCCCATGCCCAGAGAACTTCAGATAGAGTTCGCGGAAATGATCAGTGGACATCCCAGGCAGGGTAAGGATCAGCATTTCCACACTACTCAGAGAATTTTTATTTTCAGGGATGGATTTTTAGCACAATTCAAGTTGAAGAAAAGTGGTTTCGTGAAAATCGCAGAAAATTTTTTTTCAGAAACTCCGGGGTGCCTGGAGGTCGCGGTGCACCACGAGACAGTTGTATTCCAAAACTGAGTCACTCAGATCACACGAGCACCCAAGCATGCTTGAAACTCATTCAAATGCAAGTGCTTCTATCTGTTGTCTTGATTGTTTCCCACTCATTCCTTTTGGTTTGGGGAATATGTCAAAATCCCATGCCCAGAGAACTTCAGATAGAGTTCGCGGAAATGCTCAGTGGACAACCCAGGCAGGGTAAGGATCAGCATTTCCACACTACTCAGAGAATTTTTATTTTCAGGGATGGATTTTTAGCACAATTCAAGTTTAAGAAAAGTGGTTACGTGAAAATCGCAGAAAATTTTTTTTCAGAAACTCCGGGGTGCCTGGAGGTCGCGGTGCACCACGCGACAGTTGTATTCCAAAACTGAGTCACTCAGATCACACGAGCACCCAAGCATGCTTGAAACTCATTCAAATGCAAGTGCTTCTATCTGTTGTCTTGATTGCTTCCCACTCATTCCTTTTGGTTTGGGGAATATGTCAAAATCCCATGCCCAGAGAACTTCAGATAGAGTTCGCGGAAATGCTCAGTTGACAACCCAGGCAGGGTAAGGATCAGCATTTCCACACTACTCAGAGAATTTTTATTTTCAGGGATGGATTTTTAGCCCAATTCAAATTGAAGAAAAGTGGTTTCGTGAAAATCGCAGAAAATTTTTTTTCAGAAACTCCGGGGTGCCTGGAGGTCGCGGTGCACCACGCGACAGTTGTATTCCAAAACTGAGTCACTCAGATCACACGAGCACCCAAGCATGCTTGAAACTCATTCAAATGCAAGTGCTTCTATCTGTTGTCTTGATTGTTTCCCACTCATTCCTTTTGGTTTGGGGAATATGTCAAAATCCCATGCCCAGAGAACTTCAGATAGAGTTCGCGGAAATGCTCAGTGGACAACCCAGGCAGGGTAAGGATCAGCATTTCCACACTACTCAGAGAATTTTTATTTTCAGGGATGGATTTTTAGCACAATTCAAGTTGAAGAAAAGTGGTTTCGTGAAAATCGCAAAAAAATTTTTTTCAGAAACTCCGGGGTGCCTGGAGGTCGCGGTGCACCACGCGACAGTTGTATTCCAAAACTGAGTCACTCAGATCACACGAGCACCCAAGCATGCTTGAAACTCATTCAAATGCAAGTGCTTCTATCTGTTGTCTTGATTGCTTCCCACTCATTCCTTTTGGTTTGGGGAATATGTCAAAATCCCATGCCCAGAGAACTTCAGATAGAGTTCGCGGAAATGCTCAGTGGACATCCCAGGCAGGGTAAGGATCAGCATTTCCACACTACTCAGAGAATTTTTATTTTCAGGGATGGATTTTTAGCCCAATTCAAGTTGAAGAAAAGTGGTTCCGTGAAAATCGCAGAAAATTTTTTTTCAGAAACTCCGGGGTGCCTGGAGGTCGCGGTGCACCACGCGACAGTTGTATTCCAAAACTGAGTCACTCAGATCACACGAGCACCCAAGCATGCTTGAAACTCATTCAAATGCAAGTGCTTCTATCTGTTGTCTTGATTGTTTCCCACTCATTCCTTTTGGTTTGGGGAATATGTCAAAATCCCATGCCCAGAGAACTTCAGATAGAGTTCGCGGAAATGCTCAGTGGACAACCCAGGCAGGGTAAGGATCAGCATTTCCACACTACTCAGAGAATTTTTATTTTCAGGGATGGATTTTTAGCACAATTCAAGTTGAAGAAAAGTGGTTTCGTGAAAATCGCAGAAAATTTTTTTTCAGAAACTCCGGGGTGCCTGGAGGTCGCGGTGCACCACGCGACAGTTGTATTCCAAAACTGAGTCACTCAGATCACACGAGCACCCAAGCATGCTTGAAACTCATTCAAATGCAAGTGCTTCTATCTGTTGTCTTGATTGCTTCCCACTCATTCCTTTTGGTTTGGGGAATATGTCAAAATCCCATGCCCAGAGAACTTCAGATAGAGTTCGCGGAAATGCTCAGTGGACATCCCAGGCAGGGTAAGGATCAGCATTTCCACACTACTCAGAGAATTTTTATTTTCAGGGATGGATTTTTAGCCCAATTCAAGTTGAAGAAAAGTGGTTTCGTGAAAATCGCAGAAAATTTTTTTTCAGAAACTCCGGGGTGCCTGGAGGTCGCGGTGCACTACGAGACAGTTGTATTCCAAAACTGAGTCACTCAGATCACACGAGCACCCAAGCATGCTTGAAACTCATTCAAATGCAAGTGCTTCTATCTGTTGTCTTGATTGTTTCCCACTCATTCCTTTTGGTTTGGGGAATATGTCAAAATCCCATGCCCAGAGAACTTCAGATAGAGTTCGCGGAAATGCTCAGTGGACAACCCAGGCAGGGTAAGGATCAGCATTTCCACACTACTCAGAGAATTTTTATTTTCAGGGATGGATTTTTAGCACAATTCAAGTTGAAGAAAAGTGGTTTCGTGAAAATTGCAGAAAATTTTTTTTCAGAAACTCCGGGGTCCCTGGAGGTCGCGGTGCACCACGAGACAGTTGTATTCCAAAACTGAGTCACTCAGATCACACGAGCACCCAAGCATGCTTGAAACTCATTCAAATGCTAGTGCTTCTATCTGTTGTCTTGATTGTTTCCCACTCATTCCTTTTGGTTTGGGGAATATGTCAAAATCCCATGCCCAGAGAACTTCAGATAGAGTTCGCGGAAATGCTCAGTGGACATCCCAGGCAGGGTAAGGATCAGCATTTCCACACTACTCAGAGAATTTTTATTTTCAGGGATGGATTTTTAGCCCAATTCAAGTTGAAGAAAAGTGGTTCCGTGAAAATCGCAGAAAATTTTTTTTCAGAAACTCCGGGGTGCCTGGAGGTCGCGGTGCACCACGCGACAGTTGTATTCCAAAACTGAGTCACTCAGATCACACGAGCACCCAAGCATGCTTGAAACTCATTCAAATGCAAGTGCTTCTATCTGTTGTCTTGATTGTTTCCCACTCATTCCTTTTGGTTTGGGGAATATGTCAAAATCCCATGCCCAGAGAACTTCAGATAGAGTTCGCGGAAATGCTCAGTGGACAACCCAGGCAGGGTAAGGATCAACATTTCCACACTACTCAGAGAATTTTTATTTTCAGGGATGGATTCTTAGCCCAATTCAAGTTGAAGAAAAGTGGTTTCGTGAAAATCGCAGAAAATTTTTTTTCAGAAACTCCGGGGTGCCTGGAGGTCGCGGTGCACCACGCGACAGTTGTATTCCAAAACTGAGTCACTCAGATCACACGAGCACCCAAGCATGCTTGAAACTCATTCAAATGCAAGTGCCTCTATCTGTTGTCTTGATTGTTTCCCACTCATTCCTTTTGGTTTGGGGAATATGTCAAAATCCCATGCCCAGAGAACTTCAGATAGAGTTCGCGGAAATGCTCAGTGGACAACCCAGGCAGGGTAAGGATCAGCATTTCCACACTACTCAGAGAATTTTTATTTTCAGGGATGGATTTTTAGCCCAATTCAAGTTGAAGAAAAGTGGTTTCGTGAAAATCGCAGAAAATTTTTTTTCAGAAACACCGGGGTGCCTGGAGGTCGCGGTGCACCACGCGACAGTTGTATTCCAAAACTGAGTCACTCAGATCACACGAGCACCCAAGCATGCTTGAAACTCATTCAAATGCAAGTGCTTCTATCTGTTGTCTTGATTGTTTCCCACTCATTCCTTTTGGTTTGGGGAATATGTCAAAATCCCATGCCCAGAGAACTTCAGATAGAGTTCGCGGAAATGCTCAGTGGACAACCCAGGCAGGGTAAGGATCAGCATTTCCACACTACTCAGAGAATTTTTATTTTCAGGGATGGATTTTTAGCACAATTCAAGTTTAAGAAAAGTGGTTACGTGAAAATCGCAGAAAATTTTTTTTCAGAAACTCCGGGGTGCCTGGAGGTCGCGGTGCACCACGCGACAGTTGTATTCCAAAACTGAGTCACTCAGATCACACGAGCACCCAAGCATGCTTGAAACTCATTCAAATGCAAGTGCTTCTATCTGTTGTCTTGATTGTTTCCCACTCATTCCTTTTGGTTTGGGGAATATGTCAAAATCCCATGCCCAGAGAACTTCAGATAGAGTTCGCGGAAATGCTCAGTGGACAACCCAGGCAGGGTAAGGATCAACATTTCCACACTACTCAGAGAATTTTTATTTTCAGGGATGGATTCTTAGCCCAATTCAAGTTGAAGAAAAGTGGTTTCGTGAAAATCGCAGAAAATTTTTTTTCAGAAACTCCGGGGTGCCTGGAGGTCGCGGTGCACCACGCGACAGTTGTATTCCAAAACTGAGTCACTCAGATCACACGAGCACCCAAGCATGCTTGAAACTCATTCAAATGCAAGTGCCTCTATCTGTTGTCTTGATTGTTTCCCACTCATTCCTTTTGGTTTGGGGAATATGTCAAAATCCCATGCCCAGAGAACTTCAGATAGAGTTCGCGGAAATGCTCAGTGGACAACCCAGGCAGGGTAAGGATCAGCATTTCCACACTACTCAGAGAATTTTTATTTTCAGGGATGGATTTTTAGCACAATTCAAGTTTAAGAAAAGTGGTTACGTGAAAATCATAGAAAATTTTTTTTCAGAAACTCCGGGGTGCCTGGAGGTCGCGGTGCACCACGCGACAGTTGTATTCCAAAACTGAGTCACTCAGATCACACGAGCACCCAAGCATGCTTGAAACTCATTCAAATGCAAGTGCTTCTATCTGTTGTCTTGATTGCTTCCCACTCATTCCTTTTGGTTTGGGGAATATGTCAAAATCCCATGCCCAGAGAACTTCAGATAGAGTTCGCGGAAATGCTCAGTGGACATCCCAGGCAGGGTAAGGATCAGCATTTCCACACTACTCAGAGAATTTTTATTTTCAGGGATGGATTTTTAGCCCAATTCAAGTTGAAGAAAAGTGGTTTCGTGAAAATTGCAGAAAATTTTTTTTCAGAAACTCCGGGGTGCCTGGAGGTCGCGGTGCACCACGAGACAGTTGTATTCCAAAACTGAGTCACTCAGATCACACGAGCACCCAAGCATGCTTGAAACTCATTCAAATGCAAGTGCTTCTATCTGTTGTCTTGATTGTTTCCCACTCATTCCTTTTGGTTTGGGGAATATGTCAAAATCCCATGCCCAGAGAACTTCAGATAGAGTTCGCGGAAATGCTCAGTGGACAACCCAGGCAGGGTAAGGATCAACATTTCCACACTACTCAGAGAATTTTTATTTTCAGGGATGGATTTTTAGCCCAATTCAAGTTGAAGAAAAGTGGTTTCGTGAAAATCGCAGAAAATTTTTTTTCAGAAACTCCGGGGTGCCTGGAGGTCGCGGTGCACCACGCGACAGTTGTATTCCAAAACTGAGTCACTCAGATCACACGAGCACCCAAGCATGCTTGAAACTCATTCAAATGCAAGTGCCTCTATCTGTTGTCTTGATTGTTTCCCACTCATTCCTTTTGGTTTGGGGAATATGTCAAAATCCCATGCCCAGAGAACTTCAGATAGAGTTCGCGGAAATGCTCAGTGGACAACCCAGGCAGGGTAAGGATCAAAATTTCCACACTACTCAGAGAATTTTTATTTTCAGGGATGGATTTTTAGCCCAATTCAAGTTGAAGAAAAGTGGTTTCGTGAAAATCGCAGAAAATTTTCTTTCAGAAACTCCGGGGTGCCTGGAGGTCGCGGTGCACCACGCGACAGTTGTATTCCAAAACTGAGTCACTCAGATCACACGAGCACCCAAGCATGCTTGAAACTCATTCAAATGCAAGTGCTTCTATCTGTTGTCTTGATTGTTTCCCACTCATTCCTTTTGGTTTGGGGAATATGTCAAAATCCCATGCCCAGAGAACTTCAGATAGAGTTCGCGGAAATGCTCAGTGGACAACCCAGGCAGGGTAAGGATCAACATTTCCACACTACTCAGAGAATTTTTATTTTCAGGGATGGATTTTTAGCCCAATTCAAGTTGAAGAAAAGTGGTTTCGTGAAAATCGCAGAAAATTTTTTTTCAGAAACTCCGGGGTGCCTGGAGGTCGCGGTGCACCACGCGACAGTTGTATTCCAAAACTGAGTCACTCAGATCACACGAGCACCCAAGCATGCTTGAAACTCATTCAAATGCAAGTGCTTCTATCTGTTGTCTTGATTGTTTCCCACTCATTCCTTTTGGTTTGTGGAATATGTCAAAATCCCATGCCCAGAGAACTTCAGATAGAGTTCGCGGAAATGCTCAGTGGACAACCCAGGCAGGGTAAGGATCAGCATTTCCACACTACTCAGAGAATTTTTATTTTCAGGGATGGATTTTTAGCCCAATTCAAGTTGAAGAAAAGTGGTTTCGTGAAAATCGCAGAAAATTTTTTTTCAGAAACTCCGGGGTGCCTGGAGGTCGCGGTGCACCACGCGACAGTTGTATTCCAAAACTGAGTCACTCAGATCACACGAGCACCCAAGCATGCTTGAAACTCATTCAAATGCAAGTGCTTCTATCTGTTGTCTTGATTGCTTCCCACTCATTCCTTTTGGTTTGGGGAATATGTCAAAATCCCATGCCCAGAGAACTTCAGATAGAGTTCGCGGAAATGCTCAGTGGACATCCCAGGCAGGGTAAGGATCAGCATTTCCACACTACTCAGAGAATTTTTATTTTCAGGGATGGATTTTTAGCCCAATTCAAGTTGAAGAAAAGTGGTTTCGTGAAAATCGCAGAAAATTTTTTTTCAGAAACTCCGGGGTGCCTGGAGGTCGCGGTGCACCACGCGACAGTTGTATTCCAAAACTGAGTCACTCAGATCACACGAGCACCCAAGCATGCTTGAAACTCATTCAAATGCAAGTGCTTCTATCTGTTGTCTTGATTGTTTCCCACTCATTCCTTTTGGTTTGGGGAATATGTCAAAATCCCATGCCCAGAGAACTTCAGATAGAGTTCGCGGAAATGCTCAGTGGACAACCCAGGCAGGGTAAGGATCAGCATTTCCACACTACTCAGAGAATTTTTATTTTCAGGGATGGATTTTTAGCACAATTCAAGTTGAAGAAAAGTGGTTTCGTGAAAATCGCAGAAAAGTTTTTTTCAGAAACTCCGGGGTGCCTGGAGGTCGCGGTGCACCACGCGACAGTTGTATTCCAAAACTGAGTCACTCAGATCACACGAGCACCCAAGCATGCTTGAAACTCATTCAAATGCAAGTGCTTCTATCTGTTGTCTTGATTGTTTCCCACTCATTCCTTTTGGTTTGGGGAATATGTCAAAATCCCATGCCCAGAGAACTTCAGATAGAGTTCGCGGAAATGCTCAGTGGACAACCCAGGCAGGGTAAGGATCAGCATTTCCACACTACTCAGAGAATTTTTATTTTCAGGGATGGATTTTTAGCCCAATTCAAGTTGAAGAAAAGTGGTTTCGTGAAAATCGCAGAAAATTTTTTTTCAGAAACTCCGGGGTGCCTGGAGGTCGCGGTGCACCACGCGACAGTTGTATTCCAAAACTGAGTCACTCAGATCACACGAGCACCCAAGCATGCTTGAAACTCATTCAAATGCAAGTGCTTCTATCTGTTGTCTTGATTGCTTCCCACTCATTCCTTTTGGTTTGGGGAATATGTCAAAATCCCATGCCCAGAGAACTTCAGATAGAGTTCGCGGAAATGCTCAGTGGACATCCCAGGCAGGGTAAGGATCAGCATTTCCACACTACTCAGAGAATTTTTATTTTCAGGGATGGATTTTTAGCACAATTCAAGTTGAAGAAAAGTGGTTTCGTGAAAATCGCAGAACATTTTTTTTCAGAAACTCCGGGGTGCCTGGAGGTCGCGGTGCACTACGAGACAGTTGTATTCCAAAACTGAGTCACTCAGATCACACGAGCACCCAAGCATGCTTGAAACTCATTCAAATGCAAGTGCTTCTATCTGTTGTCTTGATTGCTTCCCACTCATTCCTTTTGGTTTGGGGAATATGTCAAAATCCCATGCCCAGAGAACTTCAGATAGAGTTCGCGGAAATGCTCAGTGGACAACCCAGGCAGGGTAAGGATCAACATTTCCACACTACTCAGAGAATTTTTATTTTCAGGGATGGATTTTTAGCCCAATTCAAGTTGAAGAAAAGTGGTTGCGTGAAAATCGCAGAAAATTTTTTTTCAGAAACTCCGGGGTGCCTGGAGGTCGCAGTGCACCACGCGACAGTTGTATTCCAAAACTGAGTCACTCAGATCACACGAGCACCCAAGCATGCTTGAAACTCATTCAAATGCAAGTGCTTCTATCTGTTGTCTTGATTGTTTCCCACTCATTCCTTTTGGTTTGGGGAATATGTCAAAATCCCATGCCCAGAGAACTTCAGATAGAGTTCGCGGAAATGCTCAGTGGACATCCCAGGCAGGGTAAGGATCAGCATTTCCACACTACTCAGAGAATTTTTATTTTCAGGGATGGATTTTTAGCCCAATTCAAGTTGAAGAAAAGTGGTTTCGTGAAAATCGCAGAAATTTTTTTTTCAGAAACTCCGGGGTGCCTGGAGGTCGCGGTGCACCACGCGACAGTTGTATTCCAAAACGGAGTCACTCAGATCACACGAGCACCCAAGCATGCTTGAAACTCATTCAAATGCAAGTGCTTCTATCTGTTGTCTTGATTGTTTCCCACTCATTCCTTTTGGTTTGGGGAATATGTCAAAATCCCATGCCCAGAGAACTTCAGATAGAGTTCGCGGAAATGCTCAGTGGACAACCCAGGCAGGGTAAGGATCCGCATTTCCACACTTCTCAGAAAATTTTTATTATCAGGGATGGATTTTTAGCCCAATTCATGTTGAAGAAAAGTGGTTTCGTGAAAATCGCAGAAAATTTTTTTTCAGAAACTCCGGGGTGCCTGGATGTCGCGGTGCACCACGCGACAGTTGTATTCCAAAACTGAGTCACTCAGATCACACGAGCACCCAAGCATGCTTGAAACTCATTCAAATGCAAGTGCTTCTATCTGTTGTCTTGATTGCTTCCCACTCATTCCTTTTGGTTTGGGGAATATGTCAAAATCCCATGCCCAGAGAACTTCAGATAGAGTTCGTGGAAATGCTCAGTGGACAACCCAGGCAGGGTAAGGATCAGCATTTCCACACTACTCAGAGAATTTTTATTTTCAGGGATGGATTTTTAGCCCAATTCAAGTTGAAGAAAAGTGGTTTCGTGAAAATCGCAGAAAATTTTTTTTCAGAAACTCCGGGGTGCCTGGAGGTCGCGGTGCACCACGCGACAGTTGTATTCCAAAACTGAGTCACTCAGATCACACGAGCACCCAAGCATAATTGAAACTCATTCAAATGCAAGTGCCTCTATCTGTTGTCTTGATTGTTTCCCACTCATTCCTTTTGGTTTGGGGAATATGTCAAAATCCCATGCCCAGAGAACTTCAGATAGAGTTCGCGGAAATGCTCAGTGGACAACCCAGGCAGGGTAAGGATCAACATTTCCACACTACTCAGAGAATTTTTATTTTCAGGGATGGATTTTTAGCCCAATTCAAGTTGAAGAAAAGTGGTTTCGTGAAAATCGCAGAAAATTTTTTTTCAGAAACTCCGGGGTGCCTGGAGGTCGCGGTGCACCACGCGACAGTTGTATTCCAAAACTGAGTCATTCAGATCACACGAGCACCCAAGCATGCTTGAAACTCATTCAAATGCAAGTGCTTCTATCTGTTGTCTTGATTGTTTCCCACTCATTCCTTTTGGTTTGGGGAATATGTCAAAATCCCATGCCCAGAGAACTTCAGATAGAGTTCGCGGAAATGCTCAGTGGACAACCCAGGCAGGGTAAGGATCAACATTTCCACACTACTCAGAGAATTTTTATTTTCAGGGATGGATTTTTAGCCCAATTCAAGTTGAAGAAAAGTGGTTTCGTGAAAATCGCAGAAAAATTTTTTTCAGAAACTCCGGGGTGCCTGGAGGTCGCGGTGCACCACGCGACAGTTGTATTCCAAAACTGAGTCACTCAGATCACACGAGCACCCAAGCATGCTTGAAACTCATTCAAATGCAAGTGCTTCTATCTGTTGTCTTGATTGTTTCCCTCTCATTCCTTTTGGTTTGGGGAATATGTCAAAATCCCATGCCCAGAGAACTTCAGATAGAGTTCGCGGAAATGCTCAGTGGACAACCCAGGCAGGGTAAGGATCAGCATTTCCACACTACTCAGAGAATTTTTATTTTCAGGGATGGATTTTTAGCACAATTCAAGTTGAAGAAAAGTGGTTTCGTGAAAATCGCAGAAAATTTTTTTTCAGAAACTCCGGGGTGCCTGGAGGTCGCGGTGCACCACGCGACAGTTGTATTCAAAAACTGAGTCACTCAGATCACACGAGCACCCAAGCATGCTTGAAACTCATTCAAATGCAAGTGCTTCTATCTGTTGTCTTGATTGTTTCCCACTCATTCCTTTTGGTTTGGGGAATATGTCAAAATCCCATGCCCAGAGAACTTCAGATAGAGTTCGCGGAAATGCTCAGTGGACAACCCAGGCAGGGTAAGGATCAGCATTTCCACACTACTCAGAGAATTTTTATTTTCAGGGATGGATTTTTAGCCCAATTCAAGTTGAAGAAAAGTGGTTTCGTGAAAATCGCAGAAAATTTTTTTTCAGAAACTCCGGGGTGCCTGGAGGTCGCGGTGCACCACGCGACAGTTGTATTCCAAAACTGAGTCACTCAGATCACACGAGCACCCAAGCATGCTTGAAACTCATTCAAATGCAAGTGCTTCTATCTGTTGTCTTGATTGCTTCCCACTCATTCCTTTTGGTTTGGGGAATATGTCAAAATCCCATGCCCAGAGAACTTCAGATAGAGTTCGCGGAAATGCTCAGTGGACATCCCAGGCAGGGTAAGGATCAGCATTTCCCCACTACTCAGAGAATTTTTATTTTCAGGGATGGATTTTTAGCCCAATTCAAGTTGAAGAAAAGTGGTTTCGTGAAAATTGCAGAAAATTTTTTTTCAGAAACTCCGGGGTCCCTGGAGGTCGCGGTGCACCACGCGACAGTTGTATTCCAAAACTGAGTCACTCAGATCACACGAGCACCCAAGCATGCTTGAAACTCATTCAAATGCAAGTGCTTCTATCTGTTGTCTTGATTGCTTCCCACTCATTCCTTTTGGTTTGGGGAATATGTCAAAATCCCATGCCCAGAGAACTTCAGATAGAGTTCGCGGAAATGCTCAGTGGACAACCCAGGCAGGGTAAGGATCAACATTTCCACACTACTCAGAGAATTTTTATTTTCAGGGATGGATTTTTAGCACAATTCAAGTTGAAGAAAAGTGGTTTCGTGAAAATCGCAGAAAATTTTTTTTCAGAAACTCCGGGGTGCCTGGAGGTCGCGGTGCACCACGCGACAGTTGTATTCCAAAACTGAGTCACTCAGATCACACGAGCACCCAAGCATGCTTGAAACTCATTCAAATGCAAGTGCTTCTATCTGTTGTCTTGATTGTTTCCCACTCATTCCTTTTGGTTTGGGGAATATGTCAAAATCCCATGCCCAGAGAACTTCAGATAGAGTTCGCGGAAATGTTCAGTGGACAACCCAGGCAGGGTAAGGATCAACATTTCCACACTACTCAGAGAATTTTTATTTTCAGGGATGGATTTTTAGCCCAATTCAAGTTGAAGAAAAGTGGTTTCGTGAAAATCGCAGAAAATTTTTTTTCAGAAACTCCGGGGTGCCTGGAGGTCACGGTGCACCACGCGACAGTTGTATTCCAAAACTGAGTCACTCAGATCACACGAGCACCCAAGCATGCTTGAAACTCATTCAAATGCAAGTGCTTCTATCTGTTGTCTTGATTGTTTCCCACTCATTCCTTTTGGTTTGGGGAATATGTCAAAATCCCATGCCCAGAGAACTTCAGATAGAGTTCGCGGAAATGCTCAGTGGACAACCCAGGCAGGGTAAGGATCCGCATTTCCACACTTCTCAGAAAATTTTTATTATCAGGGATGGATTTTTAGCCCAATTCATGTTGAAGAAAAGTGGTTTTGTGAAAATCGCAGAAAATTTTTTTTCAGAAACTCCGGGGTGCCTGGAGGTCGCGGTGCACCACGCGACAGTTGTATTCCAAAACTGAGTCACTCAGATCACACGAGCACCCAAGCATGCTTGAAACTCATTCAAATGCAAGTGCTTCTATCTGTTGTCTTGATTGCTTCCCACTCATTCCTTTTGGTTTGGGGAATATGTCAAAATCCCATGCCCAGAGAACTTCAGATAGAGTTCGCGGAAATGCTCAGTGGACATCCCAGGCAGGGTAAGGATCAGCATTTCCACACTACTCAGAGAATTTTTATTTTCTGGGATGGATTTTTAGCCCAATTCAAGTTGAAGAAAAGTGGTTTCGTGAAAATTGCAGAAAATTTTTTTTCAGAAACTCCGGGGTGCCTGGAGATCGCGGTGCACCACGAGACAGTTGTATTCCAAAACTGAGTCACTCAGATCACACGAGCACCCAAGCATGCTTGAAACTCATTCAAATGCAAGTGCTTCTATCTGTTGTCTTGATTGTTTCCCACTCATTCCTTTTGGTTTGGGGAATATGTCAAAATCCCATGCCCAGAGAACTTCAGATAGAGTTCGCGGAAATGCTCAGTGGACAACCCAGGCAGGGTAAGGATCAGCATTTCCACACTACTCAGAGAATTTTTATTTTCAGGGATGGATTTTTAGCCCAATTCAAGTTGAAGAAAAGTGGTTTCGTGAAAATCGCATAAAATTTTTTTTCAGAAACTCCGGGGTGCCTGGAGGTCGCGGTGCACCACGCGACAGTTGTATTCCAAAACTGAGTCACTCAGATCACACGAGCACCCAAGCATGCTTAAAACTCATTCAAATGCAAGTGCCTCTATCTGTTGTCTTGATTGTTTCCCACTCATTCCTTTTGGTTTGGGGAATATGTCAAAATCCCATGCCCAGAGAACTTCAGATAGAGTTCGCGGAAATGCTCAGTGGACAACCCAGGCAGGGTAAGGATCAACATTTCCACACTACTCAGAGAATTTTTATTTTCAGGGATGGATTTTTAGCCCAATTCAAGTTGAAGAAAAGTGGTTTCGTGAAAATCGCAGAAAATTTTTTTTCAGAAACTCCGGGGTGCCTGGAGGTCGCGGTGCTCCACGCGACAGTTGTATTCCAAAACTGAGTCACTCAGATCACACGAGCACCCAAGCATGCTTGAAACTCATTCAAATGCAAGTGCTTCTATCTGTTGTCTTGATTGTTTCCCACTCATTCCTTTTGGTTTGGGGAATATGTCAAAATCCCATGCCCAGAGAACTTCAGATAGAGTTCGCGGAAATGCTCAGTGGACAACCCAGGCAGGGTAAGGATCAGCATTTCCACACTACTCAGAGAATTTTTATTTTCAGGGATGGATTTTTAGCACAATTCAAGTTGAAGAAAAGTGGTTTCGTGAAAATCGCAGAAAATATTTTTTCAGAAACTCCGGGGTGCCTGGAGGTCGCGGTGCACCACGCGACAGTTGTATTCCAAAACTGAGTCACTCAGATCACACGAGCACCCAAGCATGCTTGAAACTCATTCAAATGCAAGTGCTTCTATCTGTTGTCTTGATTGCTTCCCACTCATTCCTTTTGGTTTGGGGAATATGTCAAAATCCCATGCCCAGAGAACTTCAGATAGAGTTCGCGGAAATGCTCAGTGGACATCCCAGGCAGGGTAAGGATCAGCATTTCCCCACTACTCAGAGAATTTTTATTTTCAGGGATGGATTTTTAGCCCAATTCAAGTTGAAGAAAAGTGGTTTCGTGAAAATTGCAGAAAATTTTTTTTCAGAAACTCCGGGTTCCCTGGAGGTCGCGGTGCACCACGAGACAGTTGTATTCCAAAACTGAGTCACTCAGATCACACGAGCACCCAAGCATGCTTGAAACTCATTCAAATGCAAGTGCTTCTATCTGTTGTCTTTATTGTTTCCCACTCATTCCTTTTGGTTTGGGGAATATGTCAAAATCCCATGCCCAGAGAACTTCAGATAGAGTTCGCGGAAATGCTCAGTGGACAACCCAGGCAGCGTAAGGATCAACATTTCCACACTACTCAGAGAATTTTTATTTTCAGGGATGGATTTTTAGCCCAATTCAAGTTGAAGAAAAGTGGTTTCGTGAAAATCGCAGAAAATTTTTTTTCAGAAACTCCGGGGTGCCTGGAGGTCGCGGTGCACCACGCGACAGTTGTATTCCAAAACTGAGTCACTCAGATCACACGAGCACCCAAGCATGCTTGAAACTCATTCAAATGCAAGTGCTTCTATCTGTTGTCTTGATTGTTTCCCACTCATTCCTTTTGGTTTGGGAAATATGTCAAAATCCCATGCCCAGAGAACTTCAGATAGAGTTCGCGGAAATGCTCAGTGGACAACCCAGGCAGGGTAAGGATCAGCATTTCCACACTACTCAGAGAATTTTTATTTTCAGGGATGGATTTTTAGCCCAATTCAAGTTGAAGAAAAGTGGTTTCGTGAAAATCGCAGAAAATTTTTTTTCAGAAACACCGGGGTGCCTGGAGGTCGCGGTGCACCACGCGACAGTTGTATTCCAAAACTGAGTCACTCAGATCACACGAGCACCCAAGCATGCTTGAAACTCATTCAAATGCAAGTGCTTCTATCTGTTGTCTTGATTGTTTCACACTCATTCCTTTTGGTTTGGGGAATATGTCAAAATCCCATGCCCAGAGAACTTCAGATAGAGTTCGCGGAAATGCTCAGTGGACATCCCAGGCAGGGTAAGGATCAGCATTTCCCCACTACTCAGAGAATTTTTATTTTCAGGGATGGATTTTTAGCCCAATTCAAGTTGAAGAAAAGTGGTTTCGTGAAAATTGCAGAAAATTTTTTTTCAGAAACTCCGGGGTGCCTGGAGGTCGCGGTGCACCACGAGACAGTTGTATTCCAAAACTGAGTCACTCAGATCACACGAGCACCCAAGCATGCTTGAAACTCATTCAAATGCAAGTGCTTCTATCTGTTGTCTTGATTGTTTCCCACTCATTCCTTTTGGTTTGGGGAATATGTCAAAATCCCATGCCCAGGGAACTTCAGATAGAGTTCGCGGAAATGCTCAGTGGACATCCCAGGCAGGGTAAGGATCAGCATTTCCACACTACTCAGAGAATTTTTATTTTCAGGGATGGATTTTTAGCCCAATTCAAGTTGAAGAAAAGTGGTTTCGTGAAAATCGCAGAAAATTTTTTTTCAGAAACTCCGGGGTGCCTGGAGGTCGCGGTGCACCACGCGACAGTTGTATTCCAAATCCAAGTCACTCAGATCACACGAGCACCCAAGCATGCTTGAAACTCATTCAAATACAAGTGGTTCTATCTGTTGTCTTGATTGTTTCCCACTCATTCCTTTTGGTTTGGGGAATATGTCAAAATCCCATGCCCAGAGAACTTCAGATAGAGTTCGCGGAAATGCTCAGTGGACAACCCAGGCAGGGTAAGGATCTGCATTTCCACACTACTCAGAGAATTTTTATTTTCAGGGATGGATTTTTAGCCCAATTCAAGTTGAAGAAAAGTGGTTTCGTGAAAATCGCAGAAAATTTTTTTTCAGAAACTCCGGGGTGCCTGGAGGTCGCGGTGCACCACGCGACAGTTGTATTCCAAAACTGAGTCACTCAGATCACACGAGCACCCAAGCATGCTTGAAACTCATTCAAATGCAAGTGCTTCTATCTGTTGTCTTGATTGTTTCCCACTCATTCCTTTTGGTTTGGGAAATATGTCAAAATCCCATGCCCAGAGAACTTCAGATAGAGTTCGCGGAAATGATCAGTGGACATCCCAGGCAGGGTAAGGATCAGCATTTCCACACTACTCAGAGAATTTTTATTTTCAGGGATGGATTTTTAGCCCAATTCAAGTTGAAGAAAAGTGGTTTCGTGAAAATCGCAGAAAATTCTTTTTCAGAAACTCCGGGGTGCCTGGAGGTCGCGGTGCACCACGCGACAGTTGTATTCCAAAACTGAGTCACTCAGATCACACGAGCACCCAAGCATGCTTGAAACTCATTCAAATGCAAGTGCTTCTATCTGTTGTCTTGATTGTTTCCCACTCATTCCTTTTGGTTTGGGGAATATGTCAAAATCCCATGCACAGAGAACTTCAGATAGAGTTCGCGGAAATGCTCAGTGGACAACCCAGGCAGGGTAAGGATCAGCATTTCCACACTACTCAGAGAATTTTTATTTTCAGGGATGGATTTTTAGCCCAATTCAAGTTGAAGAAAAGTGGTTTCGTGAAAATCGCAGAAAATTTTTTTTCAGAAACTCCGGGGTGCCTGGAGGTCGCGGTGCACCACGCGACAGTTGTATTCCAAAACTGAGTCACTCAGATCACACGAGCACCCAAGCATGCTTGAAACTCATTCAAATGCAAGTGCTTCTATCTGTTGTCTTGATTGCTTCCCACTCATTCCTTTTGGTTTGGGGAATATGTCAAAATCCCATGCCCAGAGAACTTCCGATAGAGTTCGCGGAAATGCTCAGTGGACATCCCAGGCAGGGTAAGGATCAGCATTTCCACACTACTCAGAGAATTTTTATTTTCAGGGATGGATTTTTAGCCCAATTCAAGTTGAAGAAAAGTGGTTTCGTGAAAATTGCAGAAAATTTTTTTTCAGAAACTCCGGGGTGCCTGGAGGTCGCGGTGCACCACGAGACAGTTGTATTCCAAAACTGAGTCACTCAGATCACACGAGCACCCAAGCATGCTTAAAACTCATTCAAATGCAAGTGCTTCTATCTGTTGTCTTGATTGTTTCCCACTCATTCCTTTTGGTTTGGGGAATATGTCAAAATCCCATGCCCAGAGAACTTCAGATAGAGTTCGCGGAAATGCTGAGTGGACATCCCAGGCAGGGTAAGGATCAGCATTTCCACACTACTCAGAGAATTTTTATTTTCAGGGATGGATTTTTAGCCCAATTCAAGTTGAAGAAAAGTGGTTTCGTGAAAATTGCAGAAAATTTTTTTTCAGAAACTCCGGGGTGCCTGGAGGTCGCGGTGCACCACGAGACAGTTGTATTCCAAAACTGAGTCACTCAGATCACACGAGCACCCAAGCATGCTTGAAACTCATTCAAATGCAAGTGCTTCTATCTGTTGTCTTGATTGTTTCCCACTCATTCCTTTTGGTTTGGGGAATATGTCAAAATCCCATGCCCAGGGAACTTCAGATAGAGTTCGCGGAAATGCTCAGTGGACATCCCAGGCAGGGTAAGGATCAGCATTTCCACACTACTCAGAGAATTTTTATTTTCAGGGATGGATTTTTAGCGCAATTCAAGTTGAAGAAAAGTGGTTTCGTGAAAATCGCAGAAAATTTTTTTTCAGAAACTCCGGGGTGCCTGGAGGTCGCGGTGCACCACGCGACAGTTGTATTCCAAATCCAAGTCACTCAGATCACACGAGCACCCAAGCATGCTTGAAACTCATTCAAATACAAGTGGTTCTATCTGTTGTCTTGATTGTTTCCCACTCATTCCTTTTGGTTTGGGGAATATGTCAAAATCCCATGCCCAGAGAACTTCAGATAGAGTTCGCGGAAATGCTCAGTGGACAACCCAGGCAGGGTAAGGATCTGCATTTCCACACTACTCAGAGAATTTTTATTTTCAGGGATGGATTTTTAGCCCAATTCAAGTTGAAGAAAAGTGGTTTCGTGAAAATCGCAGAAAAATTTTTTTCAGAAACTCCGGGGTGCCTGGAGGTCGCGGTGCACCACGCGACAGTTGTATTCCAAAACTGAGTCACTCAGATCACACGAGCACCCAAGCATGCTTGAAACTCATTCAAATGCAAGTGCTTCTATCTGTTGTCTTGATTGCTTCCCACTCATTCCTTTTGGTTTGGGGAATATGTCAAAATCCCATGCCCAGAGAACTTCAGATAGAGTTCGCGGAAATGCTCAGTGGACATCCCAGGCAGGGTAAGGATCAGCATTTCCACACTACTCAGAGAATTTTTATTTTCAGGGATGGATTTTTAGCCCAATTCAAGTTGAAGAAAAGTGGTTTCGTGAAAATTGCAGAAAATTTTTTTTCAGAAACTCCGGGGTGCCTGGAGGTCGCGGTGCACCACGAGACAGTTGTATTCCAAAACTGAGTCACTCAGATCACACGAGCACCCAAGCATGCTTAAAACTCATTCAAATGCAAGTGCTTCTATCTGTTGTCTTGATTGTTTCCCACTCATTCCTTTTGGTTTGGGGAATATGTCAAAATCCCATGCCCAGAGAACTTCAGATAGAGTTCGCGGAAATGCTGAGTGGACATCCCAGGCAGGGTAAGGATCAGCATTTCCACACTACTCAGAGAATTTTTATTTTCAGGGATGGATTTTTAGCCCAATTCAAGTTGAAGAAAAGTGGTTTCGTGAAAATTGCAGAAAATTTTTTTTCAGAAACTCCGGGGTGCCTGGAGGTCGCGGTGCACCACGAGACAGTTGTATTCCCAAACTGAGTCACTCAGATCACACGAGCACCCAAGCATGCTTGAAACTCATTCAAATGCAAGTGCTTCTATCTGTTGTCTTGATTGTTTCCCACTCATTCCTTTTGGTTTGGGGAATATGTCAAAATCCCATGCCCAGAGAACTTCAGATAGAGTTCGCGGAAATGCTGAGTGGACATCCCAGGCAGGGTAAGGATCAGCATTTCCACACTACTCAGAGAATTTTTATTTTCAGGGATGGATTTTTAGCCCAATTCAAGTTGAAGAAAAGTGGTTTCGTGAAAATTGCAGAAAATTTTTTTTCAGAAACTCCGGGGTGCCTGGAGGTCGCGGTGCACCACGAGACAGTTGTATTCCAAAACTGAGTCACTCAGATCACACGAGCACCCAAGCATGCTTGAAACTCATTCAAATGCAAGTGCTTCTATCTGTTGTCTTGATTGTTTCCCACTCATTCCTTTTGGTTTGGGGAATATGTCAAAATCCCATGCCCAGGGAACTTCAGATAGAGTTCGCGGAAATGCTCAGTGGACATCCCAGGCAGGGTAAGGATCAGCATTTCCACACTACTCAGAGAATTTTTATTTTCAGGGATGGATTTTTAGCCCAATTCAAGTTGAAGAAAAGTGGTTTCGTGAAAATCGCAGAAAATTTTTTTTCAGAAACTCCGGGGTGCCTGGAGGTCGCGGTGCACCACGCGACAGTTGTATTCCAAATCCAAGTCACTCAGATCACACGAGCACCCAAGCATGCTTGAAACTCATTCAAATACAAGTGGTTCTATCTGTTGTCTTGATTGTTTCCCACTCATTCCTTTTGGTTTGGGGAATATGTCAAAATCCCATGCCCAGAGAACTTCAGATAGAGTTCGCGGAAATGCTCAGTGGACAACCCAGGCAGGGTAAGGATCAGCATTTCCACACTACTCAGAGAATTTTTATTTTCAGGGATGGATTTTTAGCCCAATTCAAGTTGAAGAAAAGTGGTTTCGTGAAAATCGCAGAAAATTTTTTTTCAGAAACTCCGGGGTGCCTGGAGGTCGCGGTGCACCACGCGACAGTTGTATTCCAAAACTGAGTCACTCAGATCACACGAGCACCCAAGCATGCTTGAAACTCATTCAAATGCAAGTGCTTCTATCTGTTGTCTTGATTGTTTCCCACTCATTCCTTTTGGTTTGGGGAATATGTCAAAATCCCATGCCCAGAGAACTTCAGATAGAGTTCGCGGAAATGCTCAGTGGACATCCCAGGCAGGGTTAGGATCAGCATTTCCACACTACTCAGAGAATTTTTATTTTCAGGGATGGATTTTTAGCCCAATTCCAGTTGAAGAAAAGTGGTTTCGTGAAAATCGCAGAAAATTCTTTTTCAGAAACTCCAGGGTGCATGGAGGTCGCGGTGCACCACGCGACAGTTGTATTCCAAAACTGAGTCACTCAGATCACACGAGCACCCAAGCATGCTTGAAACTCATTCAAATGCAAGTGCTTCTATCTGTTGTCTTGATTGTTTCCCACTCATTCCTTTTGGTTTGGGGAATATGTCAAAATCCCATGCCCAGAGAACTTCAGATAGAGTTCGCGGAAATGCTCAGTGGACATCCCAGGCAGGGTTAGGATCAGCATTTCCACACTACTCAGAGAATTTTTATTTTCAGGGATGGATTTTTAGCCCAATTCCAGTTGAAGAAAAGTGGTTTCGTGAAAATCGCAGAAAATTCTTTTTCAGAAACTCCGGGGTGCATGGAGGTCGCGGTGCACCACGCGACAGTTGTATTCCAAAACTGAGTCACTCAGATCACACGAGCACCCAAGCATGCTTGAAACTCATTCAAATGCAAGTGCTTCTATCTGTTGTCTTGATTGTTTCCCACTCATTCCTTTTGGTTTGGGGAATATGTCAAAATCCCATGCCCAGAGAACTTCAGATAGAGTTCGCGGAAATGCTCAGTGGACAACCCAGGCAGGGTAAGGATCAGCATTTCCACACTACTCAGAGAATTTTTATTTTCAGGGATGGATTTTTAGCCCAATTCAAGTTGAAGAAAAGTGGTTTCGTGAAAATCGCAGAAAATTTTTTTTCAGAAACTCCGGGGTGCCTGGAGGTCGCGGTGCACCACGCGACAGTTGTATTCCAAAACTGAGTCACTCAGATCACACGAGCACCCAAGCATGCTTGAAACTCATTCAAATGCAAGTGCTTCTATCTGTTGTCTTGATTGTTTCCCACTCATTCCTTTTGGTTTGGGGAATATGTCAAAATCCCATGCCCAGAGAACTTCAGATAGAGTTCGCGGAAATGCTCAGTGGACAACCCAGGCAGGGTTAGGATCAGCATTTCCACACTACTCAGAGAATTTTTATTTTCAGGGATGGATTTTTAGCCCAATTCAACTTGAAGAAAAGTGGTTTCGTGAAAATCGCAGAAAATTTTTTTTCAGAAACTCCGGGGTGCCTGGAGGTCGCGGTGCACCACGCGACAGTTGTATTCCAAAACTGAGTCACTCAGATCACACGAGCACCCAAGCATGCTTGAAACTCATTCAAATGCAAGTGCTTCTATCTGTTGTCTTGATTGTTTCCCACTCATTCCTTTTGGTTTGGGGAATATGTCAAAATCCCATGCCCAGAGAACTTCAGATAGAGTTCGCGGAAATGCTCAGTGGACAACCCAGGCAGGGTTAGGATCAGCATTTCCACACTACTCAGAGAATTTTTATTTTCAGGGATGGATTTTTAGCCCAATTCAAGTTGAAGAAAAGTGGTTTCGTGAAAATCGCAGAAAATTTTTTTTCAGAAACTCCGGGGTGCCTGGAGGTCGCGGTGCACCACGCGACAGTTGTATTCCAAAACTGAGTCACTCAGATCACACGAGCACCCAAGCATGCTTGAAACTCATTCAAATGCAAGTGCTTCTATTTGTTGTCTTGATTGTTTCCCACTCATTCCTTTTGGTTTGGGGAATATGTCAAAATCCCATGCCCAGAGAACTTCAGATAGAGTTCGCGGAAATGCTCAGTGGACATCCCAGGCAGGGTTAGGATCAGCATTTCCACACTACTCAGAGAATTTTTATTTTCAGGGATGGATTTTTAGCCCAATTCAAGTTGAAGAAAAGTGGTTTCGTGAAAATCGCAGAAAATTTTTTTTCAGAAACTCCGGGGTGCCTGGAGGTCGCGGTGCACCACGCGACAGTTGTATTCCAAAACTGAGTCACTCAGATCACACGAGCACCCAAGCATGCTTGAAACTCATAGAAATGCAAGTGCTTCTATCTGTTGTCTTGATTGTTTCCCACTCATTCCTTTTGGTTTGGGGAATATGTCAAAATCCCATGCCCAGAGAACTTCAGATAGAGTTCGCGGAAATGCTCAGTGGACATCCC
This sequence comes from Lepisosteus oculatus, assembly GCF_040954835.1. NCBI lineage: Eukaryota > Metazoa > Chordata > Actinopteri > Semionotiformes > Lepisosteidae > Lepisosteus > Lepisosteus oculatus. The sequence continues at coordinate 153,871 of NC_090698.1, forward strand.
AGGCAGGGTAAGGATCAGCATTTCCACACTACTCAGAGAATTTTTATTTTCAGGGATGGATTTTTAGCCCAATTCAAGTTGAAGAAAAGTGGTTTCGTGAAAATCGCAGAAAATTTTTTTTCAGAAACTCCGGGGTGCCTGGAGGTCGCGGTGCACCACGCGACAGTTGTATTCCAAAACTGAGTCACTCAGATCACACGAGCACCCAAGCATGCTTGAAACTCATTCAAATGCAAGTGCTTCTATCTGTTGTCTTGATTGTTTCCCACTCATTCCTTTTGGTTTGGGGAATATGTCAAAATCCCATGCCCAGAGAACTTCAGATAGAGTTCGCGGAAATGCTCAGTGGACAACCCAGGCAGGGTAAGGATCAGCATTTCCACACTACTCAGAGAATTTTTATTTTCAGGGATGGATTTTTAGCCCAATTCAAGTTGAAAAAAAGTGGTTTCGTGAAAATCGCAGAAAATTTTTTTTCAGAAACTCCGGGGTGCCTGGAGGTCGCGGTGCACCACGCGACAGTTGTACTCCAAAACTGAGTCACTCAGATCACACGAGCACCCAAGCATGCTTGAAACTCATTCAAATGCAAGTGCTTCTATCTGTTGTCTTCATTGTTTCCCACTCATTCCTTTTGGTTTGGGGAATATGTAGAAATCCCATGCCCAGAGAACTTCAGATAGAGTTCGCGGAAATGCTCAGTGGACATCCCAGGCAGGGTAAGGATCAGCATTTCCACACTACTCAGAGAATTTTTATTTTCAGGGATGGATTTTTAGCCCATTTTCAAGTTGAAGAAAAGTGGTTTCGTGAAAATCGCAGAAAATTTTTTTTCAGAAACTCCAGGGGTGCCTGGAGGTCGCGGTGCACCACGCGACAGTTGTATTCCAAAACTGAGTCACTCAGATCACACGAGAACCCAAGCATGCTTGAAACTCATTCAAATGCAAGTGCTTCTATCTGTTGTCTTGATTGTTTCCCACTCATTCCTTTTGTTTTGGGGAATATGTCAAAATCCCATGCCCAGAGAACTTCAGATAGAGTTCGCGGAAATGCTCAGTGGACAACCCAGGCAGGGTAAGGATCAGCATTTCCACACTACTCAGAGAATTTTTATTTTCAGGGATGGATTTTTAGCCCAATTCAAGTTGAAGAAAAGCGGTTTCTTGAAAATCGCAGAAAATTTTTTTTCAGAAACTCCGGGGTGCCTGGAGGTCGCGGTGCACCACGCGACAGTTGTATTCCAAAACTGAGTCACTCAGATCACACGAGCACCCAAGCATGCTTGAAACTCATTCAAATGCAAGTGCTTCTATCTGTTGTCTTGATTGTTTCCCACTCATTCCTTTTGGTTTGGGGAATATGTAGAAATCCCATGCCCAGAGAACTTCAGATAGAGTTCGCGGAAATGCTCAGTGGACATCCCAGGCTGGGTAAGGATCAGCATTTCAGCACTACTCAGAGAATTTTTATTTTCAGGGATGGACTTTTAGCCCAATTCAAGTTGAAGAAAAGTGGTTTCGTGAAAATCGCAGAAAATTTTTTTTCAGAAACTCCGGGGTGCCTGGAGGTCGCGGTGCACCACGCGACAGTTGTATTCCAAAACTGAGTCACTCAGATCACACGAGAACCCAAGCATGCTTGAAACTCATTCAAATGCAAGTGCTTCTATCTGTTGTCTTGATTGTTTCCCACTCATTCCTTTTGGTTTGGGGAATATGTCAAAATCCCATGCCCAGAGAACTTCAGATAGAGTTCGTGGAAATGCTCAGTGGACAACCCAGGCAGGGTAAGGATCAGCATTTCCACACTACTCAGAGAATTTTTATTTTCAGGGATGGATTTTTAGCCCAATTCAAGTTGAAGAAAAGTGGTTTCGTGAAAATCGCAGAAAATTTTTTTTCAGAAACTCCGGGGTGCCTGGAGGTCGCGGTGCACCACGCGACAGTTGTATTCCAAAACCGAGTCACTCAGATCACACGAGCACCCAAGCATGCTTGAAACTCATTCAAATGCAAGTGCTTCTATCTGTTGTCTTGATTGCTGCCCACTCATTCCTTTTGGTTTGGGGAATATGTCAAAATCCCATGCCCAGAGAACTTCAGATAGAGTTCGCGGAAATGCTCAGTGGACATCCCAGGCAGGGTAAGGATCAGCATTTCCACACTACTCAGAGAATTTTTATTTTCAGGGATGGATTTTTAGCCCAATTCAAGTTGAAGAAAAGTGGTTTCGTGAAAATCGCAGAAAATTTTTTTTCAGAAACTCCGGGGTGCCTGGAGGTCGCGGTGCACCACGCGACAGTTGTATTCCAAATCCAAGTCACTCAGATCACACGAGCACCCAAGCATGCTTGAAACTCATTCAAATACAAGTGGTTCTATCTGTTGTCTTGATTGTTTCCCACTCATTCCTTTTGGTTTGGGGAATATGTCAAAATCCCATGCCCAGAGAACTTCAGATAGAGTTCGCGGAAATGCTCAGTGGACAACCCAGGCAGGGTAAGGATCTGCATTTCCACACTACTCAGAGAATTTTTATTTTCAGGGATGGATTTTTAGCCCAATTCAAGTTGAAGAAAAGTGGTTTCGTGAAAATCGCAGAAAATTTTTTTTCAGAAACTCCGGGGTGCCTGGAGGTCGCGGTGCACCACGCGACAGTTGTATTCCAAAACTGAGTCACTCAGATCACACGAGCACCCAAGCATGCTTGAAACTCATTCAAATGCAAGTGCTTCTATCTGTTGTCTTGATTGTTTCCCACTCATTCCTTTTGGTTTGGGAAATATGTCAAAATCCCATGCCCAGAGAACTTCAGATAGAGTTCGCGGAAATGATCAGTGGACATCCCAGGCAGGGTAAGGATCAGCATTTCCACACTACTCAGAGAATTTTTATTTTCAGGGATGGATTTTTAGCCCAATTCAAGTTGAAGAAAAGTGGTTTCGTGAAAATCGCAGAAAATTCTTTTTCAGAAACTCCGGGGTGCCTGGAGGTCGCGGTGCACCACGCGACAGTTGTATTCCAAAACTGAGTCACTCAGATCACACGAGCACCCAAGCATGCTTGAAACTCATTCAAATGCAAGTGCTTCTATCTGTTGTCTTGATTGTTTCCCACTCATTCCTTTTGGTTTGGGGAATATGTCAAAATCCCATGCCCAGAGAACTTCAGATAGAGTTCGCGGAAATGCTCAGTGGACAACCCAGGCAGGGTAAGGATCAGCATTTCCACACTACTCAGAGAATTTTTATTTTCAGGGATGGATTTTTAGCCCAATTCAAGTTGAAGAAAAGTGGTTTCGTGAAAATCGCAGAAAATTTTTTTTCAGAAACTCCGGGGTGCCTGGAGGTCGCGGTGCACCACGCGACAGTTGTATTCCAAAACTGAGTCACTCAGATCACACGAGCACCCAAGCATGCTTGAAACTCATTCAAATGCAAGTGCTTCTATCTGTTGTCTTGATTGTTTCCCACTCATTCCTTTTGGTTTGGGGAATATGTCAAAATCCCATGCCCAGAGAACTTCAGATAGAGTTCGCGGAAATGCTCAGTGGACAACCCAGGCAGGGTTAGGATCAGCATTTCCACACTACTCAGAGAATTTTTATTTTCAGGGATGGATTTTTAGCCCAATTCAAGTTGAAGAAAAGTGGTTTCGTGAAAATCGCAGAAAATTTTTTTTCAGAAACTCCGGGGTGCCTGGAGGTCGCGGTGCACCACGCGACAGTTGTATTCCAAAACTGAGTCACTCAGATCACACGAGCACCCAAGCATGCTTGAAACTCATTCAAATGCAAGTGCTTCTATCTGTTGTCTTGATTGTTTCCCACTCATTCCTTTTGGTTTGGGGAATATGTCAAAATCCCATGCCCAGAGAACTTCAGATAGAGTTCGCGGAAATGCTCAGTGGACATCCCAGGCAGGGTTAGGATCAGCATTTCCACACTACTCAGAGAATTTTTATTTTCAGGGATGGATTTTTAGCCCAATTCAAGTTGAAGAAAAGTGGTTTCGTGAAAATCGCAGAAAATTCTTTTTCAGAAACTCCGGGGTGCCTGGAGGTCGCGGTGCACCACGCGACAGTTGTATTCCAAAACTGAGTCACTCAGATCACACGAGCACCCAAGCATGCTTGAAACTCATTCAAATGCAAGTGCTTCTATCTGTTGTCTTGATTGTTTCCCACTCATTCCTTTTGGTTTGGGGAATATGTCAAAATCCCATGCCCAGAGAACTTCAGATAGAGTTCGCGGAAATGCTCAGTGGACAACCCAGGCAGGGTAAGGATCAGCATTTCCACACTACTCAGAGAATTTTTATTTTCAGGGATGGATTTTTAGCCCAATTCAACTTGAAGAAAAGTGGTTTCGTGAAAATCGCAGAAAATTTTTTTTCAGAAACTCCGGGGTGCCTGGAGGTCGCGGTGCACCACGCGACAGTTGTATTCCAAAACTGAGTCACTCAGATCACACGAGCACCCAAGCATGCTTGAAACTCATTCAAATGCAAGTGCTTCTATCTGTTGTCTTGATTGTTTCCCACTCATTCCTTTTGGTTTGGGGAATATGTCAAAATCCCATGCCCAGAGAACTTCAGATAGAGTTCGCGGAAATGCTCAGTGGACAACCCAGGCAGGGTTAGGATCAGCATTTCCACACTACTCAGAGAATTTTTATTTTCAGGGATGGATTTTTAGCCCAATTCAACTTGAAGAAAAGTGGGTTCGTGAAAATCGCAGAAAATTTTTTTTCAGAAACTCCGGGGTGCCTGGAGGTCGCGGTGCACCACGCGACAGTTGTATTCCAAAACTGAGTCACTCAGATCACACGAGCACCCAAGCATGCTTGAAACTCATTCAAATGCAAGTGCTTCTATCTGTTGTCTTGATTGTTTCCCACTCATTCCTTTTGGTTTGGGGAATATGTCAAAATCCCATGCCCAGAGAACTTCAGATAGAGTTCGCGGAAATGCTCAGTGGACAACCCAGGCAGGGTTAGGATCAGCATTTCCACACTACTCATAGAATTTTTATTTTCAGGGATGGATTTTTAGCCCAATTCAAGTTGAAGAAAAGTGGTTTCGTGAAAATCGCAGAAAATTTTTTTTCAGAAACTCCGGGGTGCCTGGAGGTCGCGGTGCACCACGCGACAGTTGTATTCCAAAACTGAGTCACTCAGATCACACGAGCACCCAAGCATGCTTGAAACTCATTCAAATGCAAGTGCTTCTATCTGTTGTCTTGATTGTTTCCCACTCATTCCTTTTGGTTTGGGGAATATGTCAAAATCCCATGCCCAGAGAACTTCAGATAGAGTTCGCGGAAATGCTCAGTGGACATCCCAGGCAGGGTTAGGATCAGCATTTCCACACTACTCAGAGAATTTTTATTTTCAGGGATGGATTTTTAGCCCAATTCAAGTTGAAGAAAAGTGGTTTCGTGAAAATCGCAGAAAATTTTTTTTCAGAAACTCCGGGGTGCCTGGAGGTCGCGGTGCACCACGCGACAGTTGTATTCCAAAACTGAGTCACTCAGATCACACGAGCACCCAAGCATGCTTGAAACTCATAGAAATGCAAGTGCTTCTATCTGTTGTCTTGATTGTTTCCCACTCATTCCTTTTGGTTTGGGGAATATGTCAAAATCCCATGCCCAGAGAACTTCAGATAGAGTTCGCGGAAATGCTCAGTGGACATCCCAGGCAGGGTAAGGATCAGCATTTCCACACTACTCAGAGAATTTTTATTTTCAGGGATGGATTTTTAGCCCAATTCAAGTTGAAGAAAAGTGGTTTCGTGAAAATCGCAGAAAATTTTTTTTCAGAAACTCCGGGGTGCCTGGAGGTCGCGGTGCACCACGCGACAGTTGTATTCCAAAACTGAGTCACTCAGATCACACGAGCACCCAAGCATGCTTGAAACTCATTCAAATGCAAGTGCTTCTATCTGTTGTCTTGATTGTTTCCCACTCATTCCTTTTGGTTTGGGGAATATGTCAAAATCCCATGCCCAGAGAACTTCAGATAGAGTTCGCGGAAATGCTCAGTGGACAACCCAGGCAGGGTAAGGATCAGCATTTCCACACTACTCAGAGAATTTTTATTTTCAGGGATGGATTTTTAGCCCAATTCAAGTTGAAAAAAAGTGGTTTCGTGAAAATCGCAGAAAATTTTTTTTCAGAAACTCCGGGGTGCCTGGAGGTCGCGGTGCACCACGCGACAGTTGTACTCCAAAACTGAGTCACTCAGATCACACGAGCACCCAAGCATGCTTGAAACTCATTCAAATGCAAGTGCTTCTATCTGTTGTCTTCATTGTTTCCCACTCATTCCTTTTGGTTTGGGGAATATGTAGAAATCCCATGCCCAGAGAACTTCAGATAGAGTTCGCGGAAATGCTCAGTGGACATCCCAGGCAGGGTAAGGATCAGCATTTCCACACTACTCAGAGAATTTTTATTTTCAGGGATGGATTTTTAGCCCATTTTCAAGTTGAAGAAAAGTGGTGTCGTGAAAATCGCAGAAAATTTTTTTTCAGAAACTCCAGGGGTGCCTGGAGGTCGCGGTGCACCACGCGACAGTTGTATTCCAAAACTGAGTCACTCAGATCACACGAGAACCCAAGCATGCTTGAAACTCATTCAAATGCAAGTGCTTCTATCTGTTGTCTTGATTGTTTCCCACTCATTCCTTTTGGTTTGGGGAATATGTCAAAATCCCATGCCCAGAGAACTTCAGATAGAGTTCGCGGAAATGCTCAGTGGACAACCCAGGCAGGGTAAGGATCAGCATTTCCACACTACTCAGAGAATTTTTATTTTCAGGGATGGATTTTTAGCCCAATTCAAGTTGAAGAAAAGCGGTTTCTTGAAAATCGCAGAAAATTTTTTTTCAGAAACTCCGGGGTGCCTGGAGGTCGCGGTGCACCACGCGACAGTTGTATTCCAAAACTGAGTCACTCAGATCACACGAGCACCCAAGCATGCTTGAAACTCATTCAAATGCAAGTGCTTCTATCTGTTGTCTTGATTGTTTCCCACTCATTCCTTTTGGTTTGGGGAATATGTAGAAATCCCATGCCCAGAGAACTTCAGATAGAGTTCGCGGAAATGCTCAGTGGACATCCCAGGCTGGGTAAGGATCAGCATTTCAGCACTACTCAGAGAATTTTTATTTTCAGGGATGGACTTTTAGCCCAATTCAAGTTGAAGAAAAGTGGTTTCGTGAAAATCGCAGAAAATTTTTTTTCAGAAACTCCGGGGTGCCTGGAGGTCGCGGTGCACCACGCGACAGTTGTATTCCAAAACTGAGTCACTCAGATCACACGAGAACCCAAGCATGCTTGAAACTCATTCAAATACAAGTGGTTCTATCTGTTGTCTTGATTGTTTCCCACTCATTCCTTTTGGTTTGGGGAATATGTCAAAATCCCATGCCCAGAGAACTTATGATAGAGTTCGCGGAAATGCTCAGTGGACAACCCAGGCAGGGTAAGGATCAGCATTTCCACACTACTCAGAGAATTTTTATTTTCAGGGATGGATTTTTAGCCCAATTCAAGTTGAAGAAAAGTGGTTTCGTGAAAATCGCAGAAAATTTTTTTTCAGAAACTCCGGGGTGCCTGGAGGTCGCGGTGCACCACGCGACAGTTGTATTCCAAAACTGAGTCACTCAGATCACACGAGCACCCAAGCATGCTTGAAACTCATTCAAATGCAAGTGCTTCTATCTGTTGTCTTGATTGTTTCCCACTCATTCCTTTTGGTTTGGGGAATATGTCAAAATCCCATGCCCAGAGAACTTCAGATAGAGTTCGCGGAAATGCTCAGTGGACAACCCAGGCAGGGTTAGGATCAGCATTTCCACACTACTCAGAGAATTTTTATTTTCAGGGATGGATTTTTAGCCCAATTCAAGTTGAAGAAAAGTGGTTTCGTGAAAATCGCAGAAAATTTTTTTTCAGAAACTCCGGGGTGCCTGGAGGTCGCGGTGCACCACGCGACAGTTGTATTCCAAAACTGAGTCACTCAGATCACACGAGCACCCAAGCATGCTTGAAACTCATTCAAATGCAAGTGCTTCTATCTGTTGTCTTGATTGTTTCCCACTCATTCCTTTTGGTTTGGGGAATATGTCAAAATCCCATGCCCAGGGAACTTCAGATAGAGTTCGCGGAAATGCTCAGTGGACATCCCAGGCAGGGTAAGGATCAGCATTTCCACACTACTCAGAGAATTTTTATTTTCAGGGATGGATTTTTAGCCCAATTCAAGTTGAAGAAAAGTGGTTTCGTGAAAATCGCAGAAAATTTTTTTTCAGAAACTCCGGGGTGCATGGAGGTCGCGGTGCACCACGCGACAGTTGTATTCCAAAACTGAGTCACTCAGATCACACGAGCACCCAAGCATGCTTGAAACTCATTCAAATGCAAGTGCTTCTATCTGTTGTCTTGATTGTTTCCCACTCATTCCTTTTGGTTTGGGGAATATGTCAAAATCCCATGCCCAGAGAACTTCAGATAGAGTTCGCGGAAATGCTCAGTGGACAACCCAGGCAGGGTAAGGATCAGCATTTCCACACTACTCAGAGAATTTTTATTTTCAGGGATGGATTTTTAGCCCAATTCAAGTTGAAGAAAAGCGGTTTCGTGAAAATCGCAGAAAATTTTTTTTCAGAAACTCCGGGGTGCCTGGAGGTCGCGGTGCACCACGCGACAGTTGTATTCCAAAACTGAGTCACTCAGATCACACGAGCACCCAAGCATGCTTGAAACTCATTCAATTGCAAGTGCTTCTATCTGTTGTCTTGATTGTTTCCCACTCATTCCTTTTGGTTTGGGGAATATGTAGAAATCCCATGCCCAGAGAACTTCAGATAGAGTTCGCGGAAATGCTCAGTGGACATCCCAGGCAGGGTTAGGATCAGCATTTCCACACTACTCAGAGAATTTTTATTTTCAGGGATGGATTTTTAGCCCAATTCAAGTTGAAGAAAAGTGGTTTCGTGAAAATCGCAGAAAATTTTTTTTCAGAAACTCCGGGGTGCCTGGAGGTCGCGGTGCACCACGCGACAGTTGTATTCCAAAACTGAGTCACTCAGATCACACGAGAACCCAAGCATGCTTGAAACTCATTCAAATGCAAGTGCTTCTATCTGTTGTCTTGATTGTTTCCCACTCATTCCTTTTGGTTTGGGGAATATGTCAAAATCCCATGCCCAGAGAACTTCAGATAGAGTTCGTGGAAATGCTCAGTGGACAACCCAGGCAGGGTAAGGATCAGCATTTCCAAACTACTTAGAGAATTTTTATTTTCAGGGATGGATTTTTAGCCCAATTCAAGTTGAAGAAAAGTGGTTTCGTGAAAATCGCAGAAAATTTTTTTTCAGAAACTCCGGGGTGCCTGGAGGTCGCGGTGCACCACGCGACAGTTGTATTCCAAAACCGAGTCACTCAGATCACTCGAGCACCCAAGCATGCTTGAAACTCATTCAAATACAAGTGGTTCTATCTGTTGTCTTGATTGTTTCCCACTCATTCCTTTTGGTTTGGGGAATATGTCAAAATCCCATGCCCAGAGAACTTATGATAGAGTTCGCGGAAATGCTCAGTGGACAACCCAGGCAGGGTAAGGATCAGCATTTCCACACTACTCAGAGAATTTTTATTTTCAGGGATGGATTTTTAGCCCAATTCAAGTTGAAGAAAAGTGGTTTCGTGAAAATCGCAGAAAATTTTTTTTCAGAAACTCCGGGGTGCCTGGAGGTCGCGGTGCACCACGCGACAGTTGTATTCCAAAACTGAGTCACTCAGATCACACGAGCACCCAAGCATGCTTGAAACTCATTCAAATGCAAGTGCTTCTATCTGTTGTCTTGATTTTTTCCCACTCATTCCTTTTGGTTTGGGGAATATGTCAAAATCCCATGCCCAGAGAACTTCAGATAGAGTTCGCGGAAATGCTCAGTGGACAACCCAGGCAGGGTTAGGATCAGCATTTCCACACTACTCAGAGAATTTTTATTTTCAGGGATGGATTTTTAGCCCAATTCAACTTGAAGAAAAGTGGTTTCGTGAAAATCGCAGAAAATTTTTTTTCAGAAACTCCGGGGTGCCTGGAGGTCGCGGTGCACCACGCGACAGTTGTATTCCAAAACTGAGTCACTCAGATCACACAAGCACCCAAGCATGCTTGAAACTCATTCAAATGCAAGTGCTTCTATCTGTTGTCTTGATTGTTTCCCACTCATTCCTTTTGGTTTGGGGAATATGTCAAAATCCCATGCCCAGAGAACTTCAGATAGAGTTCGCGGAAATGCTCAGTGGACAACCCAGGCAGGGTTAGGATCAGCATTTCCACACTACTCAGAGAATTTTTATTTTCAGGGATGGATTTTTAGCCCAATTCAAGTTGAAGAAAAGTGGTTTCGTGAAAATCGCAGAAAATTTTTTTTCAGAAACTTCGGGGTGCCTGGAGGTCGCGGTGCACCACGCGACAGTTGTATTCCAAAACTGAGTCACTCAGATCACACGAGCACCCAAGCATGCTTGAAACTCATTCAAATGCAAGTGCTTCTATCTGTTGTCTTGATTGTTTCCCACTCATTCCTTTTGGTTTGGGGAATATGTAGAAATCCCATGCCCAGAGAACTTCAGATAGAGTTCGCGGAAATGCTCAGTGGACATCCCAGGCAGGGTTAGGATCAGCATTTCCACACTACTTAGAGAATTTTTATTTTCAGGGATGGATTTTTAGCCCAATTCAAGTTGAAGAAAAGTGGTTTCGTGAAAATCGCAGAAAATTTTTTTTCAGAAACTCCGGGGTGCCTGGAGGTCGCGGTGCACCACGCGACAGTTGTATTCCAAAACTGAGTCACTCAGATCACACGAGCACCCAAGCATGCTTGAAACTCATTCAAATGCAAGTGCTTCTATCTGTTGTCTTGATTGTTTCCCACTCATTCCTTTTGGTTTGGGGAATATGTCAAAATCCCATGCCCAGAGAACTTCAGATAGAGTTCGCGGAAATGCTCAGTGGACAACCCAGGCAGGGTTAGGATCAGCATTTCCACACTACTCAGAGAATTTTTATTTTCAGGGATGGATTTTTAGCCCAATTCAAGTTGAAGAAAAGTGGTTTCGTGAAAATCGCAGAAAATTTTTTTTCAGAAACTCCGGGGTGCCTGGAGGTCGCGGTGCACCACGCGACAGTTGTATTCCAAAACTGAGTCACTCAGATCACACGAGCACCCAAGCATGCTTGAAACTCATTCAAATGCAAGTGCTTCTATCTGTTGTTTTGATTGTTTCCCACTCATTCCTTTTGGTTTGGGGAATATGTCAAAATCCCATGCCCAGAGAACTTCAGATAGAGTTCGCGGAAATGCTCAGTGGACAACCCAGGCAGGGTAAGGATCAGCATTTCCACACTACTCAGAGAATTTTTATTTTCAGGGATGGATTTTTAGCCCAATTCAAGTTGAAGAAAAGCGGTTTCGTGAAAATCGCAGAAAATTTTTTTTCAGAAACTCCGGGGTGCCTGGAGGTCGCGGTGCACCACGCGACAGTTGTATTCCAAAACTGAGTCACTCAGATCACACGAGAACCCAAGCATGCTTGAAACTCATTCAAATGCAAGTGCTTCTATCTGTTGTCTTGATTGTTTCCCACTCATTCCTTTTGGTTTGGGGAATATGTCAAAATCCCATGCCCAGAGAACTTCAGATAGAGTTCGCGGAAATGCTCAGTGGACAACCCAGGCAGGGTAAGGATCAGCATTTCCACACTACTCAGAGAACTTTTATTTTCAGGGATGGATTTTTAGCCCAATTCAAGTTGAAGAAAAGTGGTTTCGTGAAAATCGCAGAAAATTTTTTTTCAGAATCTCCGGGGTGCCTGGAGGTCGCGGTGCACCACGCGACAGTTGTATTCCGAACCTGAGTCACTCAGATCACACGAGCCACCAAGCATGCTTGAAACTCATTCAAATGCAAGTGCTTCTATCTGTTGTCTTGATTGCTTCCCACTCATTCCTTTTGGTTTGGGGAATATGTCAAAATCCCATGCCCAGAGAACTTCAGATAGAGTTCGCGGAAATGCTCAGTGGACATCCCAGGCAGGGTAAGGATCAGCATTTCCACAATACTCAGAGAATTTTTATTTTCAGGGATGGATTTTTAGCCCAATTCAAGTTGAAGAAAAGTGGTTTCGTGAAAATCGCAGAAAATTTTTTTTCAGAAACTCCGGGGTGCCTGGAGGTCGCGGTGCACCACGCGACAGTTGTATTCCAAAACTGAGTCACTCAGATCACACGAGCACCCAAGCATGCTTGAAACTCATTCAAATGCAACTGCTTCTATCTGTTGTCTTGATTGTTTCCCACTCATTCCTTTTGGTTTGGGGAATATGTCAAAATCCCATGTCCAGAGAACTTCAGATAGAGTTCGCGGAAATGCTCAGTGGACAACCCAGCCAGGGTAAGGATCAGCATTTCCACACTACTCAGAGAATTTTTATTTTCAGGGATGGATTTTTAGCCCAATTCAAGTTGAAGAAAAGTGGTTTCGTGAAAATCGCAGAAAATTTTTTTTCAGAAACTCCGGGGTGCCTGGAGGTCGCGGTGCACCACGCGACAGTTGTATTCCAAAACTGAGTAACTCAGATCACACTAGCACCCAAGCATGCTTGAAACTCATTCAAATGCAAGTGCTTCTATCTGTTGTCTTGATTGTTTCCCACTCATTCCTTTTGGTTTGGGGAATATGTCAAAATCCCATGCCCAGAGAACTTCAGATAGAGTTCGTGGAAATGCTCAGTGGACAACCCAGGCAGGGTAAAGATCAGCATTTCCACACTACTCAGAGAATTTTTATTTTCAGGGATGGATTTTTAGCCCAATTCAAGTTGAAGAAAAGTGGTTTCGTGAAAATCGCAGAAATTTTTTTTTCAGAAACTCCGGGGTGCCTGGAGGTCGCGGTGCACCACGCGACAGTTGTATTCCAAAACCGAGTCACTCAGATCACTCGAGCACCCAAGCATGCTTGAAACTCATTCAAATACAAGTGGTTCTATCTGTTGTCTTGATTGTTTCCCACTCATTCCTTTTGGTTTGGGGAATATGTCAAAATCCCATGCCCAGAGAACTTCAGATAGAGTTCGCGGAAATGCTCAGTGGACATCCCAGGCTGGGTAAGGATCAGCATTTCCACACTACTCAGAGAATTTTTATTTTCAGGGATGGATTTTTAGCCCAATTCAAGTTGAAGAAAAGCGGTTTCGTGAAAATCGCAGAAAAATTTTTTTCAGAAACTCCGGGGTGCCTGGAGGTCGCGGTGCACCACGCGACAGTTGTATTCCAAAACTGAGTCACTCAGATCACACGAGCACCCAAGCATGCTTGAAACTCATTCAATTGCAAGTGCTTCTATCTGTTGTCTTGATTGTTTCCCACTCATTCCTTTTGGTTTGGGGAATATGTAGAAATCCCATGCCCAGAGAACTTCAGATAGAGTTCGTGGAAATGCTCAGTGGACATCCCAGGCAGGGTTAGGATCAGCATTTCCACACTACTCAGAGAATTTTTATTTTCAGGGATGGATTTTTAGCCCAATTCAAGTTGAAGAAAAGTGGTTTCGTGAAAATCGCAGAAAATTTTTTTTCAGAAACTCCGGGGTGCCTGGAGGTCGCGGTGCACCACGCGACAGTTGTATTCCAAAACTGAGTCACTCAGATCACTCGAGCACCCAAGCATGCTTGAAACTCATTCAAATACAAGTGGTTCTATCTGTTGTCTTGATTGTTTCCCACTCATTCCTTTTGGATTGGGGAATATGTCAAAATCCCATGCCCAGAGAACTTATGATAGAGTTCGCGGAAATGCTCAGTGGACAACCCAGGCAGGGTAAGGATCAGCATTTCCACACTACTCAGAGAATTTTTATTTTCAGGGATGGATTTTTAGCCCAATTCAAGTTGAAGAAAAGTGGTTTCGTGAAAATCGCAGAAAATTTTTTTTCAGAAACTCCGGGGTGCCTGGAGGTCGCGGTGCACCACGCGACAGTTGTATTCCAAAACTGAGTCACTCAGATCACACGAGCACCCAAGCATGCTTGAAACTCATTCAAATGCAAGTGCTTCTATCTGTTGTCTTGATTGTTTCCCACTCATTCCTTTTGGTTTGGGGAATATGTCAAAATCCCATGCCCAGAGAACTTCAGATAGAGATCGCGGAAATGCTCAGTGGACAACCCAGGCAGGGTTAGGATCAGCATTTCCACACTACTCAGAGAATTTTTATTTTCAGGGATGGATTTTTAGCCCAATTCAAGTTGAAGAAAAGTGGTTTCGTGAAAATCGCAGAAAATTTTTTTTCATAAACTCCGGGGTGCCTGGAGGTCGCGGTGCACCACGCGACAGTTGTATTCCAAAACTGAGTCACTCAGATCACACGAGCACCCAAGCATGCTTGAAACTCATTCAAATGCAAGTGCTTCTATCTGTTGTCTTGATTGTTTCCCACTCATTCCTTTTGGTTTGGGGAATATGTCAAAATCCCATGCCCAGAGAACTTCAGATAGAGTTCGCGGAAATGCTCAGTGGACAACCCAGGCAGGGTAAGGATCAGCATTTCCACACTACTTAGAGAATTTTTATTTTCAGGGATGGATTTTTAGCCCAATTCAAGTTGAAGAAAAGTGGTTTCGTGAAAATCGCAGAAAATTGTTTTTCAGAAACTCCGGGGTGCCTGGAGGTCGCGGTGAACCACGCGACAGTTGTATTCCAAAACCGAGTCACTCAGATCACTCGAGCACCCAAGCATGCTTGAAACTCATTCAAATACAAGTGGTTCTATCTGTTGTCTTGATTGTTTCCCACTCATTCCTTTTGGTTTGGGGAATATGTCAAAATCCCATGCCCAGAGAACTTCAGATAGAGTTCGCGGAAATGCTCAGTGGACAACCCAGGCAGGGTAAGGATCAGCATTTCCACACTACTCAGAGAATTTTTATTTTCAGGGATGGATTTTTAGCCCAATTCAAGTTGAAGAAAAGCGGTTTCGTGAAAATCGCAGAAAATTTTTTTTCAGAAACTCCGGGGTGCCTGGAGGTCGCGGTGCACCACGCGACAGTTGTATTCCAAAACTGAGTCACTCAGATCACACGAGAACCCAAGCATGCTTGAAACTCATTCAAATGCAAGTGCTTCTATCTGTTGTCTTGATTGTTTCCCACTCATTCCTTTTGGTTTGGGGAATATGTCAAAATCCCATGCCCAGAGAACTTCAGATAGAGTTCGCGGAATTGCTCAGTGGACAACCCAGGCAGGGTAAGGATCAGCATTTCCACACTACTCAGAGAATTTTTATTTTCAGGGATGGATTTTTAGCCCAATTCAAGTTGAAGAAAAGCGGTTTCGTGAAAATCGCAGAAAATTTTTTTTCAGAAACTCCGGGGTGCCTGGAGGTCGCGGTGCACCACGCGACAGTTGTATTCCGAAACTGAGTCACTCAGATCACACGAGCACCCAAGCATGCTTGAAACTCATTCAAATGCAAGTGCTTCTATCTGTTGTCTTGATTGCTTCCCACTCATTCCTTTTGGTTTGGGGAATATGTCAAAATCCCATGCCCAGAAAACTTCAGATAGAGTTCGCGGAAATGCTCAGTGGACAACCCAGGCAGGGTTAGGATCAGCATTTCCACACTACTCAGAGAATTTTTATTTTCAGGGATGGATTTTTAGCCCAATTCAAGTTGAAGAAAAGTGGTTTCGTGAAAATCGCAGAAAATTTTTTTTCAGAAACTTCGGGGTGCCTGGAGGTCGCGGTGCACCACGCGACAGTTGTATTCCAAAACTGAGTCACTCAGATCACACGAGCACCCAAGCATGCTTGAAACTCATTCAAATGCAAGTGCTTCTATCTGTTGTCTTGATTGTTTCCCACTCATTCCTTTTGGTTTGGGGAATATGTAGAAATCCCATGCCCAGAGAACTTCAGATAGAGTTCGCGGAAATGCTCAGTGGACATCCCAGGCAGGGTTAGGATCAGCATTTCCACACTACTCAGAGAATTTTTATTTTCAGGGATGGATTTTTAGCCCAATTCAAGTTGAAGAAAAGTGGTTTCGTGAAAATCGCAGAAAATTTTTTTTCAGAAACTCCGGGGTGCCTGGAGGTCGCGGTGTACCACACGACAGTTGTATTCCAAAACTGAGTCACTCAGATCACACGAGAACCCAAGCATGCTTGAAACTCATTCAAATGCAAGTGCTTCTATCTGTTGTCTTGATTGTTTCCCACTCATTCCTTTTGGTTTGGGGAATATGTCAAAATCCTATGCCCAGAGAACTTCAGATAGAGTTCGCGGAAATGCTCAGTGGACAACCCAGGCAGGGTAAGGATCAGCATTTCCACACTACTCAGAGAATTTTTATTTTCAGGGATGGATTTTTAGCCCAATTCAAGTTGAAGAAAAGTGGTTTCGTGAAAATCGCAGAAAATTTTTTTTCAGAAACTCCGGGGTGCCTGGAGGTCGCGGTGCACCACGCGACAGTTGTATTCCAAAACTGAGTCACTCAGATCACACGAGCACCCAAGCATGCTTGAAACTCATTCAAATGCAAGTGCTTCTATCTGTTGTTTTGATTGTTTCCCACTCATTCCTTTTGGTTTGGGGAATATGTCAAAATCCCATGCCCAGAGAACTTCAGATAGAGTTCGCGGAAATGCTCAGTGGACAACCCAGGCAGGGTAAGGATCAGCATTTCCACACTACTCAGAGAATTTTTATTTTCAGGGATGGATTTTTAGCCCAATTCAAGTTGAAGAAAAGCGGTTTCGTGAAAATCGCAGAAAATTTTTTTTCAGAAACTCCGGGGTGCCTGGAGGTCGCGGTGCACCACGCGACAGTTGTATTCCAAAACTGAGTCACTCAGATCACACGAGAACCCAAGCATGCTTGAAACTCATTCAAATGCAAGTGCTTCTATCTGTTGTCTTGATTGTTTCCCACTCATTCCTTTTGGTTTGGGGAATATGTCAAAATCCCATGCCCAGAGAACTTCAGATAGAGTTCGCGGAAATGCTCAGTGGACAACCCAGGCAGGGTAAGGATCAGCATTTCCACACTACTCAGAGAATTTTTATTTTCAGGGATGGATTTTTAGCCCAATTCAAGTTGAAGAAAAGTGGTTTCGTGAAAATCGCAGAAAATTTTTTTTCAGAATCTCCGGGGTGCCTGGAGGTCGCGGTGCACCACGCGACAGTTGTATTCCGAAACTGAGTCACTCAGATCACACGAGCCACCAAGCATGCTTGAAACTCATTCAAATGCAAGTGCTTCTATCTGTTGTCTTGATTGCTTCCCACTCATTCCTTTTGGTTTGGGGAATATGTCAAAATCCCATGTCCACAGAACTTCAGATAGAGTTCGCGGAAATGCTCAGTGGACAACCCAGGCAGGGTAAGGATCAGCATTTCCACACTACTCAGAGAATTTTTATTTTCAGGGATGGATTTTTAGCCCAATTCAAGTTGAAGAAAAGCGGTTTCGTGAAAATCGCAGAAAATTTTTTTTCAGAAACTCCGGGGTGCCTGGAGGTCGCGGTGCACCACGCGACAGTTGTATTCCAAAACTGAGTCACTCAGATCACACTAGCACCCAAGCATGCTTGAAACTCATTCAAATGCAAGTGCTTCTATCTGTTGTCTTGATTGTTTCCCACTCATTCCTTTTGGTTTGGGGAATATGTAGAAATCCCATGCCCAGAGAACTTCAGATAGAGTTTGCGGAAATGCTCAGTGGACATCCCAGGCTGGGTAAGGATCAGCATTTCCACACTACTCAGAGAATTTTTATTTTCAGGGATGGACTTTTAGCCCAATTCAAGTTGAAGAAAAGTGGTTTCGTGAAAATCGCAGAAAATTTTTTTTCAGAAACTCCGGGGTGCCTGGAGGTCGCGGTGCACCACGCGACAGTTGTATTCCAAAACTGAGTCACTCAGATCACATGAGCACCCAAGCATGCTTGAAACTCATTCAAATGCAAGTGCTTCTATCTGTTGTCTTGATTGTTTCCCACTCATTCCTTTTGGTTTGGGGAATATGTCAAAATCCCATGCCCAGAGAACTTCAGATAGAGTTCGTGGAAATGCTCAGTGGACAACCCAGGCAGGGTAAGGATCAGCATTTCCACACTACTCAGAGAATTTTTATTTTCAGGGATGGATTTTTAGCCCAATTCAAGTTGAAGAAAAGTGGTTTCGTGAAAATCGCAGAAAATTTTTTTTCAGAAACTCCGGGGTGCCTGGAGGTCGCGGTGCACCACGCGACAGTTGTATTCCAAAACCGAGTCACTCAGATCACTCGAGCACCCAAGCATGCTTGAAACTCATTCAAATACAAGTGGTTCTATCTGTTGTCTTGATTGTTTCCCACTCATTCCTTTTGGTTTGGGGAATATGTCAAAATCCCATGCCCAGAGAACTTCAGATAGAGTTCGCGGAAATGCTCAGTGGACATCCCAGGCTGGGTAAGGATCAGCATTTCCACACTACTCAGAGAATTTTTATTTTCAGGGATGGATTTTTAGCCCAATTCAAGTTGAAGAAAAGCGGTTTCGTGAAAATCGCAGAAAATTTTTTTTCAGAAACTCCGGGGTGCCTGGAGGTCGCGGTGCACCACGCGACAGTTGTATTCCAAAACTGAGTCACTCAGATCACACGAGCACCCAAGCATGCTTGAAACTCATTCAATTGCAAGTGCTTCTATCTGTTGTCTTGATTGTTTCCCACTCATTCCTTTTGGTTTGGGGAATATGTAGAAATCCCATGCCCAGAGAACTTCAGATAGAGTTCGCGGAAATGCTCAGTGGACATCCCAGGCAGGGTTAGGATCAGCATTTCCACACTACTCAGAGAATTTTTATTTTCAGGGATGGATTTTTAGCCCAATTCAAGTTGAAGAAAAGTGGTTTCGTGAAAATCGCAGAAAATTTTTTTTCAGAAACTCCGGGGTGCTTGGAGGTCGCGGTGCACCACGCGACAGTTGTATTCCAAAACTGAGTCACTCAGATCACACGAGAACCCAAGCATGCTTGAAACTCATTCAAATGCAAGTGCTTCTATCTGTTGTCTTGATTGTTTCCCACTCATTCCTTTTGGTTTGGGGAATATGTCAAAATCCCATGCCCAGAGAACTTCAGATAGAGATCGCGGAAATGCTCAGTGGACAACCCAGGCAGGGTTAGGATCAGCATTTCCACACTACTCAGAGAATTTTTATTTTCAGGGATGGATTTTTAGCCCAATTCAAGTTGAAGAAAAGTGGTTTCGTGAAAATCGCAGAAAATTTTTTTTCAGAAACTCCGGGGTGCCTGGAGGTCGCGGTGCACCACGCGACAGTTGTATTCCAAAACTGAGTCACTCAGATCACACGAGCACCCAAGCATGCTTGAAACTCATTCAAATGCAAGTGCTTCTATCTGTTGTCTTGATTGTTTCCCACTCATTCCTTTTGGTTTGGGGAATATGTCAAAATCCCATGCCCAGAGAACTTCAGATAGAGTTCGCGGAAATTCTCAGTGGACAACCCAGGCAGGGTTAGGATCAGCATTTCCACACTACTCAGAGAATTTTTATTTTCAGGGATGGATTTTTAGCCCAATTCAAGTTGAAGAAAAGTGGTTTCGTGAAAATCGCAGAAAATTTTTTTTCAGAAACTCCGGGGTGCCTGGAGGTCGCGGTGCACCACGCGACAGTTGTATTCCAAAACTGAGTCACTCAGATCACACGAGCACCCAAGCATGCTTGAAACTCATTCAAATGCAAGTGCTTCTATCTGTTGTCTTGATTGTTTCCCACTCATTCCTTTTGGTTTGGGGAATATGTAGAAATCCCATGCCCAGAGAACTTCAGATAGAGTTCGCGGAAATGCTCAGTGGACATCCCAGGCAGGGTTAGGATCAGCATTTCCACACTACTCAGAGAATTTTTATTTTCAGGGATGGATTTTTAGCCCAATTCAAGTTGAAGAAAAGTGGTTTCGTGAAAATCGCAGAAAATTTTTTTTCAGAAACTCCGGGGTGCCTGGAGGTCGCGGTGCACCACGCGACAGTTGTATTCCAAAACTGAGTCACTCAGATCACACGAGAACCCAAGCATGCTTGAAACTCATTCAAATGCAAGTGCTTCTATCTGTTGTCTTGATTGTTTCCCACTCATTCCTTTTGGTTTGGGGAATATGTCAAAATCCCATGCCCAGAGAACTTCAGATAGAGTTCGTGGAAATGCTCAGTGGACAACCCAGGCAGGGTAAGGATCAGCATTTCCACACTACTTAGAGAATTTTTATTTTCAGGGATGGATTTTTAGCCCAATTCAAGTTGAAGAAAAGTGGTTTCGTGAAAATCGCAGAAAATTGTTTTTCAGAAACTCCGGGGTGCCTGGAGGTCGCGGTGCACCACGCGACAGTTGTATTCCAAAACCGAGTCACTCAGATCACTCGAGCACCCAAGCATGCTTGAAACTCATTCAAATGCAAGTGCTTCTATCTGTTGTCTTGATTGTTTCCCACTCATTCCTTTTGGTTTGGGGAATATGTCAAAATGCCATGCCCAGAGAACTTCAGATAGAGTTCGCGGAAATGCTCAGTGGACAACCCAGGCAGGGTTAGGATCAGCATTTCCACACTACTCAGAGAATTTTTATTTTCAGGGATGGATTTATAGCCCAATTCAAGTTGAAGAAAAGTGGTTTCGTGAAAATCGCAGAAAATTTTTTTTCAGAAACTCCGGGGTGCCTGGAGGTCGCGGTGCACCACGCGACAGTTGTATTCCAAAACTGAGTCACTCAGATCACACGAGAACCCAAGCATGCTTGAAACTCATTCAAATGCAAGTGCTTCTATCTGTTGTCTTGATTGTTTCCCACTCATTCCTTTTGGTTTGGGGAATATGTCAAAATCCCATGCCCAGAGAACTTCAGATAGAGTTCGCGGAAATGCTCAGTGGACAACCCAGGCAGGGTAAGGATCAGCATTTCCACACTACTCAGAGAATTTTTATTTTCAGGGATGGATTTTTAGCCCAATTCAAGTTGAAGAAAAGTGGTTTCGTGAAAATCGCAGAAAATTTTTTTTCAGAATCTCCGGGGTGCCTGGAGGTCGCGGTGCACCACGCGACAGTTGTATTCCGAAACTGAGTCACTCAGATCACACGAGCCACCAAGCATGCTTGAAACTCATTCAAATGCAAGTGCTTCTATCTGTTGTCTTGATTGCTTCCCACTCATTCCTTTTGGTTTGGGGAATATTTCAAAATCCCATGCCCAGAGAACTTCAGATAGAGTTCGCGGAAATGCTCAGTGGACATCCCAGGCAGGGTAAGGATCAGCATTTCCACACTACTCAGAGAATTTTTATTTTCAGGGATGGATTTTTAGCCCAATTCAAGTTGAAGAAAAGTGGTTTCGTGAAAATCGCAGAAAATTTTTTTTCAGAAACTCCGGGGTGCCTGGAGGTCGCGGTGCACCACGCGACAGTTGTATTCCAAAACTGAGTCACTCAGATCACACGAGAACCCAAGCATGCTTGAAACTCATTCAAATGCAAGTGCTTCTATCTGTTGTCTTGATTGTTTCCCACTCATTCCTTTTGGTTTGGGGAATATGTCAAAATCCCATGCCCAGAGAACTTCAGATAGAGTTCGCGGAATTGCTCAGTGGACAACCCAGGCAGGGTAAGGATCAGCATTTCCACACTACTCAGAGAATTTTTATTTTCAGGGATGGATTTTTAGCCCAATTCAAGTTGAAGAAAAGCGGTTTCGTGAAAATCGCAGAAAATTTTTTTTCAGAAACTCCGGGGTGCCTGGAGGTCGCGGTGCACCACGCGACAGTTGTATTCCGAAACTGAGTCACTCAGATCACACGAGCACCCAAGCATGCTTGAAACTCATTCAAATGCAAGTGCTTCTATCTGTTGTTTTGATTGTTTCCCACTCATTCCTTTTGGTTTGGGGAATATGTCAAAATCCCATGCCCAGAGAACTTCAGATAGAGTTCGCGGAAATGCTCAGTGGACAACCCAGGCAGGGTAAGGATCAGCATTTCCACACTACTCAGAGAATTTTTATTTTCAGGGATGGATTTTTAGCCCAATTCAAGTTGAAGAAAAGCGGTTTCGTGAAAATCGCAGAAAATTTTTTTTCAGAAACTCCGGGGTGCCTGGAGGTCGCGGTGCACCACGCGACAGTTGTATTCCAAAACTGAGTCACTCAGATCACACGAGAACCCAAGCATGCTTGAAACTCATTCAAATGCAAGTGCTTCTATCTGTTGTCTTGATTGTTTCCCACTCATTCCTTTTGGTTTGGGGAATATGTCAAAATCCCATGCCCAGAGAACTTCAGATAGAGTTCGCGGAAATGCTCAGTGGACAACCCAGGCAGGGTAAGGATCAGCATTTCCACACTACTCAGAGAATTTTTATTTTCAGGGATGGATTTTTAGCCCAATTCAAGTTGAAGAAAAGTGGTTTCGTGAAAATCGCAGAAAATTTTTTTTCAGAATCTCCGGGGTGCCTGGAG
This sequence comes from Lepisosteus oculatus, assembly GCF_040954835.1. Classification (NCBI taxonomy): domain Eukaryota; kingdom Metazoa; phylum Chordata; class Actinopteri; order Semionotiformes; family Lepisosteidae; genus Lepisosteus; species Lepisosteus oculatus. Next base: position 176,447 of record NC_090698.1, read on the forward strand.
GTCGCGGTGCACCACGCGACAGTTGTATTCCGAAACTGAGTCACTCAGATCACACGAGCCACCAAGCATGCTTGAAACTCATTCAAATGCAAGTGCTTCTATCTGTTGTCTTGATTGCTTCCCACTCATTCCTTTTGGTTTGGGGAATATTTCAAAATCCCATGCCCAGAGAACTTCAGATAGAGTTCGCGGAAATGCTCAGTGGACATCCCAGGCAGGGTAAGGATCAGCATTTCCACACTACTCAGAGAATTTTTATTTTCAGGGATGGATTTTTAGCCCAATTCAAGTTGAAGAAAAGTGGTTTCGTGAAAATCGCAGAAAATTTTTTTTCAGAAACTCCGGGGTGCCTGGAGGTCGCGGTGCACCACGTGACAGTTGTATTCCAAAACTGAGTCACTCAGATCACACGAGCACCCAAGCATGCTTGAAACTCATTCAAATGCAAGTGCTTCTATCTGTTGTCTTGATTGTTTCCCACTCATTCCTTTTGGTTTGGGGAATATGTCAAAATCCCATGTCCACAGAACTTCAGATAGAGTTCGCGGAAATGCTCAGTGGACAACCCAGGCAGGGTAAGGATCAGCATTTCCACACTACTCAGAGAATTTTTATTTTCAGGGATGGATTTTTAGCCCAATTCAAGTTGAAGAAAAGTGGTTTCGTGAAAATCGCAGAAAATTTTTTTTCAGAAACTCCGGGGTGCCTGGAGGTCGCGGTGCACCACGCGACAGTTGTATTCCAAAACTGAGTCACTCAGATCACACTAGCACCCAAGCATGCTTGAAACTCATTCAAATGCAAGTGCTTCTATCTGTTGTCTTGATTGTTTCCCACTCATTCCTTTTGGTTTGGGGAATATGTAGAAATCCAATGCCCAGAGAACTTCAGATAGAGTTTGCGGAAATGCTCAGTGGACATCCCAGGCTGGGTAAGGATCAGCATTTCCACACTACTCAGAGAATTTTTATTTTCAGGGATGGACTTTTAGCCCAATTCAAGTTGAAGAAAAGTGGTTTCGTGAAAATCGCAGAAAATTTTTTTTCAGAAACTCCGGGGTGCCTGGAGGTCGCGGTGCACCACGCGACAGTTGTATTCCAAAACTGAGTCACTCAGATCACACGAGCACCCAAGCATGCTTGAAACTCATTCAATTGCAAGTGCTTCTATCTGTTGTCTTGATTGTTTCCCACTCATTCCTTTTGGTTTGGGGAATATGTAGAAATCCCATGCCCAGAGAACTTCAGATAGAGTTCGCGGAAATGCTCAGTGGACATCCCAGGCAGGGTTAGGATCAGCATTTCCACACTACTCAGAGAATTTTTATTTTCAGGGATGGATTTTTAGCCCAATTCAAGTTGAAGAAAAGTGGTTTCGTGAAAATCGCAGAAAATTTTTTTTCAGAAACTCCGGGGTGCCTGGAGGTCGCGGTGCACCACGCGACAGTTGTATTCCAAAACTGAGTCACTCAGATCACACGAGAACCCAAGCATGCTTGAAACTCATTCAAATGCAAGTGCTTCTATCTGTTGTCTTGATTGTTTCCCACTCATTCCTTTTGGTTTGGGGAATATGTCAAAATCCCATGCCCAGAGAACTTCAGATAGAGATCGCGGAAATGCTCAGTGGACAACCCAGGCAGGGTTAGGATCAGCATTTCCACACTACTCAGAGAATTTTTATTTTCAGGGATGGATTTTTAGCCCAATTCAACTTGAAGAAAAGTGGTTTCGTGAAAATCGCAGAAAATTTTTTTTCAGAAACTCCGGGGTGCCTGGAGGTCGCGGTGCACCACGCGACAGTTGTATTCCAAAACTGAGTCACTCAGATCACACGAGCACCCAAGCATGCTTGAAACTCATTCAAATGCAAGTGCTTCTATCTGTTGTCTTGATTGTTTCCCACTCATTCCTTTTGGTTTGGGGAATATGTCAAAATCCCATGCCCAGAGAACTTCAGATAGAGTTCGCGGAAATTCTCAGTGGACAACCCAGGCAGGGTTAGGATCAGCATTTCCACACTACTCAGAGAATTTTTATTTTCAGGGATGGATTTTTAGCCCAATTCAAGTTGAAGAAAAGTGGTTTCGTGAAAATCGCAGAAAATTTTTTTTCAGAAACTCCGGGGTGCCTGGAGGTCGCGGTGCACCACGCGACAGTTGTATTCCAAAACCGAGTCACTCAGATCACTCGAGCACCCAAGCATGCTTGAAACTCATTCAAATACAAGTGGTTCTATCTGTTGTCTTGATTGTTTCCCACTCATTCCTTTTGGTTTGGGGAATATGTCAAAATCCCATGCCCAGAGAACTTATCATAGAGTTCGCGGAAATGCTCAGTGGACAACCCAGGCAGGGTAAGGATCAGCATTTCCACACTACTCAGAGAATTTTTATTTTCAGGGATGGATTTTTAGCCCAATTCAAGTTGAAGAAAAGTGGTTTCGTGAAAATCGCAGAAAATTTTTTTTCAGAAACTCCGGGGTGCCTGGAGGTCGCGGTGCACCACGCGACAGTTGTATTCCAAAACTGAGTCACTCAGATCACACGAGCACCCAAGCATGCTTGAAACTCATTCAAATGCAAGTGCTTCTATCTGTTGTCTTGATTGTTTCCCACTCATTCCATTTGGTTTGGGGAATATGTCAAAATCCCATGCCCAGAGAACTTCAGATAGAGTTCGCGGAAATGCTCAGTGGACAACCCAGGCAGGGTTAGGATCAGCATTTCCACACTACTCAGAGAATTTTTATTTTCAGGGATGGATTTTTAGCCCAATTCAAGTTGAAGAAAAGTGGTTTCGTGAAAATCGCAGAAAATTTTTTTTCAGAAACTCCGGGGTGCCTGGAGGTCGCGGTGCACCACGCGACAGTTGTATTCCAAAACCGAGTCACTCAGATCACACGAGCACCCAAGCATGCTTGAAACTCATTCAAATGCAAGTGCTTCTATCTGTTGTCTTGATTGTTTCCCACTCATTCCTTTTGGTTTGGGGAATATGTCAAAATCCCATGCCCAGAGAACTTCAGATAGAGTTCGCGGAAATGCTCAGTGGACAACCCAGGCAGGGTTAGGATCAGCATTTCCACACTACTCAGAGAATTTTTATTTTCAGGGATGGATTTTTAGCCCAATTCAAGTTGAAGAAAAGTGGTTTCGTGAAAATCGCAGAAAATTTTTTTTCAGAAACTCCGGGGTGCCTGGAGGTCGCGGTGAACCACGCGACAGTTGTATTCCAAAACCGAGTCACTCAGATCACACGAGCACCCAAGCATGCTTGAAACTCATTCAAATGCAAGTGCTTCTATCTGTTGTCTTGATTGTTTCCCACTCATTCCTTTTGGTTTGGGGAATATGTCAAAATCCCATGCCCAGAGAACTTCAGATAGAGTTCGCGGAAATGCTCAGTGGACATCCCAGGCAGGGTAAGGATCAGCATTTCCACACTACTCAGAGAATTTTTATTTTCAGGGATGGATTTTTAGCCCAATTCAAGTTGAAGAAAAGTGGTTTCGTGAAAATCGCAGAAAATTTTTTTTCAGAAACTCCGGGGTGCCTGGAGGTCGCGGTGAACCACGCGACAGTTGTATTCCAAAACCGAGTCACTCAGATCACACGAGCACCCAAGCATGCTTGAAACTCATTCAAATGCAAGTGCTTCTATCTGTTGTCTTGATTGTTTCCCACTCATTCCTTTTGGTTTGGGGAATATGTCAAAATCCCATGCCCAGAGAACTTCAGATAGAGTTCGCGGAAATGCTCAGTGGACAACCCAGGCAGGGTAAGGATCAGCATTTCCACACTACTCAGAGAATTTTTATTTTCAGGGATGGATTTTTAGCCCAATTCAAGTTGAAGAAAAGCGGTTTCGTGAAAATCGCAGAAAATTTTTTTTCAGAAACTCCGGGGTGCCTGGAGGTCGCGGTGCACCACGCGACAGTTGTATTCCAAAACTGAGTCACTCAGATCACACGAGAACCCAAGCATGCTTGAAACTCATTCAAATGCAAGTGCTTCTATCTGTTGTCTTGATTGTTTCCCACTCATTCCTTTTGGTTTGGGGAATATGTCAAAATCCCATGCCCAGAGAACTTCAGATAGAGTTCGCGGAATTGCTCAGTGGACAACCCAGGCAGGGTAAGGATCAGCATTTCCACACTACTCAGAGAATTTTTATTTTCAGGGATGGATTTTTAGCCCAATTCAAGTTGAAGAAAAGCGGTTTCGTGAAAATCGCAGAAAATTTTTTTTCAGAAACTCCGGGGTGCCTGGAGGTCGCGGTGCACCACGCGACAGTTGTATTCCGAAACCGAGTCACTCAGATCACACGAGCACCCAAGCATGCTTGAAACTCATTCAAATGCAAGTGCTTCTATCTGTTGTCTTGATTGTTTCCCACTCATTCCTTTTGGTTTGGGGAATATGTCAAAATCCCATGCCCAGAGAACTTCAGATAGAGTTCGCGGAAATGCTCAGTGGACAACCCAGGCAGGGTAAGGATCAGCATTTCCACACTACTCAGAGAATTTTTATTTTCAGGGATGGATTTTTAGCCCAATTCAAGTTGAAGAAAAGCGGTTTCGTGAAAATCGCAGAAAATTTTTTTTCAGAAACTCCGGGGTGCCTGGAGGTCGCGGTGCACCACGCGACAGTTGTATTCCAAAACTGAGTCACTCAGATCACACGAGAACCCAAGCATGCTTGAAACTCATTCAAATGCAAGTGCTTCTATCTGTTGTCTTGATTGTTTCCCACTCATTCCTTTTGGTTTGGGGAATATGTCAAAATCCCATGCCCAGAGAACTTCAGATAGAGTTCGCGGAAATGCTCAGTGGACAACCCAGGCAGGGTAAGGATCAGCATTTCCACACTACTCAGAGAATTTTTATTTTCAGGGATGGATTTTTAGCCCAATTCAAGTTGAAGAAAAGTGGTTTCGTGAAAATCGCAGAAAATTTTTTTTCAGAATCTCCGGGGTGCCTGGAGGTCGCGGTGCACCACGCGACAGTTGTATTCCAAAACTGAGTCACTCAGATCACACTAGCACCCAAGCATGCTTGAAACTCATTCAAATGCAAGTGCTTCTATCTGTTGTCTTGATTGTTTCCCACTCATTCCTTTTGGTTTGGGGAATATGTAGAAATCCCATGCCCAGAGAACTTCAGATAGAGTTTGCGGAAATGCTCAGTGGACATCCCAGGCTGGGTAAGGATCAGCATTTCCACACTACTCAGAGAATTTTTATTTTCAGGGATGGACTTTTAGCCCAATTCAAGTTGAAGAAAAGTGGTTTCGTGAAAATCGCAGAAAATTTTTTTTCAGAAACTCCGGGGTGCCTGGAGGTCGCGGTGCACCACGCGACAGTTGTATTCCAAAACTGAGTCACTCAGATCACATGAGCACCCAAGCATGCTTGAAACTCATTCAAATGCAAGTGCTTCTATCTGTTGTCTTGATTGTTTCCCACTCATTCCTTTTGGTTTGGGGAATATGTCAAAATCCCATGCCCAGAGAACTTCAGATAGAGTTCGTGGAAATGCTCAGTGGACAACCCAGGCAGGGTAAGGATCAGCATTTCCACACTACTCAGAGAATTTTTATTTTCAGGGATGGATTTTTAGCCCAATTCAAGTTGAAGAAAAGTGGTTTCGTGAAAATCGCAGAAAATTTTTTTTCAGAAACTCCGGGGTGCCTGGAGGTCGCGGTGCACCACGCGACAGTTGTATTCCAAAACTGAGTCACTCAGATCACACGAGCACCCAAGCATGCTTGAAACTCATTCAATTGCAAGTGCTTCTATCTGTTGTCTTGATTGTTTCCCACTCATTCCTTTTGGTTTGGGGAATATGTAGAAATCCCATGCCCAGAGAACTTCAGATAGAGTTCGCGGAAATGCTCAGTGGACATCCCAGGCAGGGTTAGGATCAGCATTTCCACACTACTCAGAGAATTTTTATTTTCAGGGATGGATTTTTAGCCCAATTCAAGTTGAAGAAAAGTGGTTTCGTGAAAATCGCAGAAAATTTTTTTTCAGAAACTCCGGGGTGCCTGGAGGTCGCGGTGCACCACGCGACAGTTGTATTCCAAAACTGAGTCACTCAGATCACACGAGAACCCAAGCATGCTTGAAACTCATTCAAATGCAAGTGCTTCTATCTGTTGTCTTGATTGTTTCCCACTCATTCCTTTTGGTTTGGGGAATATGTCAAAATCCCATGCCCAGAGAACTTCAGATAGAGATCGCGGAAATGCTCAGTGGACAACCCAGGCAGGGTTAGGATCAGCATTTCCACACTACTCAGAGAATTTTTATTTTCAGGGATGGATTTTTAGCCCAATTCAACTTGAAGAAAAGTGGTTTCGTGAAAATCGCAGAAAATTTTTTTTCAGAAACTCCGGGGTGCCTGGAGGTCGCGGTGCACCACGCGACAGTTGTATTCCAAAACTGAGTCACTCAGATCACACGAGCACCCAAGCATGCTTGAAACTCATTCAAATGCAAGTGCTTCTATCTGTTGTCTTGATTGTTTCCCACTCATTCCTTTTGGTTTGGGGAATATGTCAAAATCCCATGCCCAGAGAACTTCAGATAGAGTTCGCGGAAATTCTCAGTGGACAACCCAGGCAGGGTTAGGATCAGCATTTCCACACTACTCAGAGAATTTTTATTTTCAGGGATGGATTTTTAGCCCAATTCAAGTTGAAGAAAAGTGGTTTCGTGAAAATCGCAGAAAATTTTTTTTCAGAAACTCCGGGGTGCCTGGAGGTCGCGGTGCACCACGCGACAGTTGTATTCCAAAACTGAGTCACTCAGATCACACGAGCACCCAAGCATGCTTGAAACTCATTCAAATGCAAGTGCTTCTATCTGTTGTCTTGATTGTTTCCCACTCATTCCTTTTGGTTTGGGGAATATGTAGAAATCCCATGCCCAGAGAACTTCAGATAGAGTTCGCGGAAATGCTCAGTGGACATCCCAGGCAGGGTTAGGATCAGCATTTCCACACTACTCAGAGAATTTTTATTTTCAGGGATGGATTTTTAGCCCAATTCAAGTTGAAGAAAAGTGGTTTCGTGAAAATCGCAGAAAATTTTTTTTCAGAAACTCCGGGGTGCCTGGAGGTCGCGGTGCACCACGCGACAGTTGTATTCCAAAACTGAGTCACTCAGATCACACGAGAACCCAAGCATGCTTGAAACTCATTCAAATGCAAGTGCTTCTATCTGTTGTCTTGATTGTTTCCCACTCATTCCTTTTGGTTTGGGGAATATGTCAAAATCCCATGCCCAGAGAACTTCAGATAGAGTTCGTGGAAATGCTCAGTGGACAACCCAGGCAGGGTAAGGATCAGCATTTCCACACTACTTAGAGAATTTTTATTTTCAGGGATGGATTTTTAGCCCAATTCAAGTTGAAGAAAAGTGGTTTCGTGAAAATCGCAGAAAATTGTTTTTCAGAAACTCCGGGGTGCCTGGAGGTCGCGGTGCACCACGCGACAGTTGTATTCCAAAACCGAGTCACTCAGATCACTCGAGCACCCAAGCATGCTTGAAACTCATTCAAATACAAGTGGTTCTATCTGTTGTCTTGATTGTTTCCCACTCATTCCTTTTGGTTTGGGGAATATGTCAAAATCCCATGCCCAGAGAACTTCAGATAGAGATCGCGGAAATGCTCAGTGGACAACCCAGGCAGGGTTAGGATCAGCATTTCCACACTACTCAGAGAATTTTTATTTTCAGGGATGGATTTTTAGCCCAATTCAAGTTGAAGAAAAGTGGTTTCGTGAAAATCGCAGAAAATTTTTTTTCAGAAACTCCGGGGTGCCTGGAGGTCGCGGTGCACCACGCGACAGTTGTATTCCAAAACTGAGTCACTCAGATCACACGAGCACCCAAGCATGCTTGAAACTCATTCAAATGCAAGTGCTTCTATCTGTTGTCTTGATTGTTTCCCACTCATTCCTTTTGGTTTGGGGAATATGTCAAAATCCCATGCCCAGAGAACTTCAGATAGAGTTCGCGGAAATGCTCAGTGGACAACCCAGGCAGGGTTAGGATCAGCATTTCCACACTACTCAGAGAATTTTTATTTTCAGGGATGGATTTTTAGCCCAATTCAAGTTGAAGAAAAGTGGTTTCGTGAAAATCGCAGAAAATTTTTTTTCAGAAACTCCGGGGTGCCTGGAGGTCGCGGTGCACCACGCGACAGTTGTATTCCAAAACTGAGTCACTCAGATCACACGAGCACCCAAGCATGCTTGAAACTCATTCAAATGCAAGTGCTTCTATCTGTTGTCTTGATTGTTTCCCACTCATTCCTTTTGGTTTGGGGAATATGTAGAAATCCCATGCCCAGAGAACTTCAGATAGAGTTCGCGGAAATGCTCAGTGGACATCCCAGGCAGGGTTAGGATCAGCATTTCCACACTACTCAGAGAATTTTTATTTTCAGGGATGGATTTTTAGCCCAATTCAAGTTGAAGAAAAGTGGTTTCGTGAAAATCGCAGAAAATTTTTTTTCAGAAACTCCGGGGTGCCTGGAGGTCGCGGTGCACCACGCGACAGTTGTATTCCAAAACTGAGTCACTCAGATCACACGAGAACCCAAGCATGCTTGAAACTCATTCAAATGCAAGTGCTTCTATCTGTTGTCTTGATTGTTTCCCACTCATTCCTTTTGGTTTGGGGAATATGTCAAAATCCCATGCCCAGAGAACTTCAGATAGAGTTCGTGGAAATGCTCAGTGGACAACCCAGGCAGGGTAAGGATCAGCATTTCCACACTACTTAGAGAATTTTTATTTTCAGGGATGGATTTTTAGCCCAATTCAAGTTGAAGAAAAGTGGTTTCGTGAAAATCGCAGAAAATTGTTTTTCAGAAACTCCGGGGTGCCTGGAGGTCGCGGTGCACCACGCGACAGTTGTATTCCAAAACCGAGTCACTCAGATCACTCGAGCACCCAAGCATGCTTGAAACTCATTCAAATACAAGTGGTTCTATCTGTTGTCTTGATTGTTTCCCACTCATTCCTTTTGGTTTGGGGAATATGTCAAAATCCCATGCCCAGAGAACTTATCATAGAGTTCGCGGAAATGCTCAGTGGACAACCCAGGCAGGGTAAGGATCAGCATTTCCACACTACTCAGAGAATTTTTATTTTCAGGGATGGATTTTTAGCCCAATTCAAGTTGAAGAAAAGTGGTTTCGTGAAAATCGCAGAAAATTTTTTTTCAGAAACTCCGGGGTGCCTGGAGGTCGCGGTGCACCACGCGACAGTTGTATTCCAAAACTGAGTCACTCAGATCACACGAGCACCCAAGCATGCTTGAAACTCATTCAAATGCAAGTGCTTCTATCTGTTGTCTTGATTGTTTCCCACTCATTCCTTTTGGTTTGGGGAATATGTCAAAATCCCATGCCCAGAGAACTTCAGATAGAGTTCGCGGAAATGCTCAGTGGACAACCCAGGCAGGGTTAGGATCAGCATTTCCACACTACTCAGAGAATTTTTATTTTCAGGGATGGATTTTTAGCCCAATTCAAGTTGAAGAAAAGTGGTTTCGTGAAAATCGCAGAAAATTTTTTTTCAGAAACTCCGGGGTGCCTGGAGGTCGCGGTGCACCACGCGACAGTTGTATTCCAAAACCGAGTCACTCAGATCACACGAGCACCCAAGCATGCTTGAAACTCATTCAAATGCAAGTGCTTCTATCTGTTGTCTTGATTGTTTCCCACTCATTCCTTTTGGTTTGGGGAATATGTCAAAATCCCATGCCCAGAGAACTTCAGATAGAGTTCGCGGAAATGCTCAGTGGACAACCCAGGCAGGGTTAGGATCAGCATTTCCACACTACTCAGAGAATTTTTATTTTCAGGGATGGATTTTTAGCCCAATTCAAGTTGAAGAAAAGTGGTTTCGTGAAAATCGCAGAAAATTTTTTTTCAGAAACTCCGGGGTGCCTGGAGGTCGCGGTGAACCACGCGACAGTTGTATTCCAAAACCGAGTCACTCAGATCACACGAGCACCCAAGCATGCTTGAAACTCATTCAAATGCAAGTGCTTCTATCTGTTGTCTTGATTGTTTCCCACTCATTCCTTTTGGTTTGGGGAATATGTCAAAATCCCATGCCCAGAGAACTTCAGATAGAGTTCGCGGAAATGCTCAGTGGACAACCCAGGCAGGGTAAGGATCAGCATTTCCACACTACTCAGAGAATTTTTATTTTCAGGGATGGATTTTTAGCCCAATTCAAGTTGAAGAAAAGCGGTTTCGTGAAAATCGCAGAAAATTTTTTTTCAGAAACTCCGGGGTGCCTGGAGGTCGCGGTGCACCACGCGACAGTTGTATTCCAAAACTGAGTCACTCAGATCACACGAGAACCCAAGCATGCTTGAAACTCATTCAAATGCAAGTGCTTCTATCTGTTGTCTTGATTGTTTCCCACTCATTCCTTTTGGTTTGGGGAATATGTCAAAATCCCATGCCCAGAGAACTTCAGATAGAGTTCGCGGAATTGCTCAGTGGACAACCCAGGCAGGGTAAGGATCAGCATTTCCACACTACTCAGAGAATTTTTATTTTCAGGGATGGATTTTTAGCCCAATTCAAGTTGAAGAAAAGCGGTTTCGTGAAAATCGCAGAAAATTTTTTTTCAGAAACTCCGGGGTGCCTGGAGGTCGCGGTGCACCACGCGACAGTTGTATTCCGAAACTGAGTCACTCAGATCACTCGAGCACCCAAGCATGCTTGAAACTCATTCAAATGCAAGTGCTTCTATCTGTTGTCTTGATTGCTTCCCACTCATTCCTTTTGGTTTGGGGAATATGTCAAAATCCCATGCCCAGAGAACTTCAGATAGAGTTCGCGGAAATGCTCAGTGGACATCCCAGGCTGGGTAAGGATCAGCATTTCCACACTACTCAGAGAATTTTTATTTTCAGGGATGGATTTTTAGCCCAATTCAAGTTGAAGAAAAGTGGTTTCGTGAAAATCGCAGAAAATTTATTTTCAGAAACTCCGGGGTGCCTGGAGGTCGCGGTGCACCACGCGACAGTTGTATTCCAAAACTGAGTCACTCAGATCACACGAGCACCCAAGCATGCTTGAAACTCATTCAAATGCAAGTGCTTCTATCTGTTGTCTTGATTGTTTCCCACTCATTCCTTTTGGTTTGGGGAATATGTCAAAATCCCATGCCCAGAGAACTTCAGATAGAGTTCGCGGAAATGCTCAGTGGACAACCCAGGCAGGGTTAGGATCAGCATTTCCACACTACTCAGAGAATTTTTATTTTCAGGGATGGATTTTTAGCCCAATTCAAGTTGAAGAAAAGTGGTTTCGTGAAAATCGCAGAAAATTTTTTTTCAGAAACTCCGGGGTGCCTGGAGGTCGCGGTGCACCACGCGACAGTTGTATTCCAAAACTGAGTCACTCAGATCACACGAGCACCCAAGCATGCTTGAAACTCATTCAAATGCAAGTGCTTCTATCTGTTGTCTTGATTGTTTCCCACTCATTCCTTTTGGTTTGGGGAATATGTAGAAATCCCATGCCCAGAGAACTTCAGATAGAGTTCGCGGAAATGCTCAGTGGACATCCCAGGCAGGGTTAGGATCAGCATTTCCACACTACTCAGAGAATTTTTATTTTCAGGGATGGATTTTTAGCCCAATTCAAGTTGAAGAAAAGTGGTTTCGTGAAAATCGCAGAAAATTTTTTTTCAGAAACTCCGGGGTGCCTGGAGGTCGCGGTGCACCACGCGACAGTTGTATTCCAAAACTGAGTCACTCAGATCACACGAGAACCCAAGCATGCTTGAAACTCATTCAAATGCAAGTGCTTCTATCTGTTGTCTTGATTGTTTCCCACTCATTCCTTTTGGTTTGGGGAATATGTCAAAATCCCATGCCCAGAGAACTTCAGATAGAGTTCGTGGAAATGCTCAGTGGACAACCCAGGCAGGGTAAGGATCAGCATTTCCACACTACTTAGAGAATTTTTATTTTCAGGGATGGATTTTTAGCCCAATTCAAGTTGAAGAAAAGTGGTTTCGTGAAAATCGCAGAAAATTGTTTTTCAGAAACTCCGGGGTGCCTGGAGGTCGCGGTGCACCACGCGACAGTTGTATTCCAAAACCGAGTCACTCAGATCACTCGAGCACCCAAGCATGCTTGAAACTCATTCAAATACAAGTGGTTCTATCTGTTGTCTTGATTGTTTCCCACTCATTCCTTTTGGTTTGGGGAATATGTCAAAATCCCATGCCCAGAGAACTTATCATAGAGTTCGCGGAAATGCTCAGTGGACAACCCAGGCAGGGTAAGGATCAGCATTTCCACACTACTCAGAGAATTTTTATTTTCAGGGATGGATTTTTAGCCCAATTCAAGTTGAAGAAAAGTGGTTTCGTGAAAATCGCAGAAAATTTTTTTTCAGAAACTCCGGGGTGCCTGGAGGTCGCGGTGCACCACGCGACAGTTGTATTCCAAAACTGAGTCACTCAGATCACACGAGCACCCAAGCATGCTTGAAACTCATTCAAATGCAAGTGCTTCTATCTGTTGTCTTGATTGTTTCCCACTCATTCCTTTTGGTTTGGGGAATATGTCAAAATCCCATGCCCAGAGAACTTCAGATAGAGTTCGCGGAAATGCTCAGTGGACAACCCAGGCAGGGTTAGGATCAGCATTTCCACACTACTCAGAGAATTTTTATTTTCAGGGATGGATTTTTAGCCCAATTCAAGTTGAAGAAAAGTGGTTTCGTGAAAATCGCAGAAAATTTTTTTTCAGAAACTCCGGGGTGCCTGGAGGTCGCGGTGCACCACGCGACAGTTGTATTCCAAAACTGAGTCACTCAGATCACACGAGCACCCAAGCATGCTTGAAACTCATTCAAATGCAAGTGCTTCTATCTGTTGTCTTGATTGTTTCCCACTCATTCCTTTTGGTTTGGGGAATATGTCAAAATCCCATGCCCAGAGAACTTCAGATAGAGTTCGCGGAAATGCTCAGTGGACAACCCAGGCAGGGTTAGGATCAGCATTTCCACACTACTCAGAGAATTTTTATTTTCAGGGATGGATTTTTAGCCCAATTCAAGTTGAAGAAAAGTGGTTTCGTGAAAATCGCAGAAAATTTTTTTTCAGAAACTCCGGGGTGCCTGGAGGTCGCGGTGAACCACGCGACAGTTGTATTCCAAAACCGAGTCACTCAGATCACACGAGCACCCAAGCATGCTTGAAACTCATTCAAATGCAAGTGCTTCTATCTGTTGTCTTGATTGTTTCCCACTCATTCCTTTTGGTTTGGGGAATATGTCAAAATCCCATGCCCAGAGAACTTCAGATAGAGTTCGCGGAAATGCTCAGTGGACAACCCAGGCAGGGTAAGGATCAGCATTTCCACACTACTCAGAGAATTTTTATTTTCAGGGATGGATTTTTAGCCCAATTCAAGTTGAAGAAAAGCGGTTTCGTGAAAATCGCAGAAAATTTTTTTCAGAAACTCCGGGGTGCCTGGAGGTCGCGGTGCACCACGCGACAGTTGTATTCCAAAACTGAGTCACTCAGATCACACGAGAACCCAAGCATGCTTGAAACTCATTCAAATGCAAGTGCTTCTATCTGTTGTCTTGATTGTTTCCCACTCATTCCTTTTGGTTTGGGGAATATGTCAAAATCCCATGCCCAGAGAACTTCAGATAGAGTTCGCGGAATTGCTCAGTGGACAACCCAGGCAGGGTAAGGATCAGCATTTCCACACTACTCAGAGAATTTTTATTTTCAGGGATGGATTTTTAGCCCAATTCAAGTTGAAGAAAAGCGGTTTCGTGAAAATCGCAGAAAATTTTTTTTCAGAAACTCCGGGGTGCCTGGAGGTCGCGGTGCACCACGCGACAGTTGTATTCCGAAACTGAGTCACTCAGATCACTCGAGCACCCAAGCATGCTTGAAACTCATTCAAATGCAAGTGCTTCTATCTGTTGTCTTGATTGCTTCCCACTCATTCCTTTTGGTTTGGGGAATATGTCAAAATCCCATGCCCAGAGAACTTCAGATAGAGTTCGCGGAAATGCTCAGTGGACATCCCAGGCTGGGTAAGGATCAGCATTTCCACACTACTCAGAGAATTTTTATTTTCAGGGATGGATTTTTAGCCCAATTCAAGTTGAAGAAAAGCGGTTTCGTGAAAATCGCAGAAAATTTTTTTTCAGAAACTCCGGGGTGCCTGGAGGTCGCGGTGCACCACGCGACAGTTGTATTCCAAAACTGAGTCACTCAGATCACACGAGCACCCAAGCATGCTTGAAACTCATTCAAATGCAAGTGCTTCTATCTGTTGTCTTGATTGTTTCCCACTCATTCCTTTTGGTTTGGGGAATATGTAGAAATCCCATGCCCAGAGAACTTCAGATAGAGTTCGCGGAAATGCTCAGTGGACATCCCAGGCTGGGTAAGGATCAGCATTTCCACACTACTCAGAGAATTTTTATTTTCAGGGATGGACTTTTAGCCCAATTCAAGTTGAAGTAAAGTGGTTTCGTGAAAATCGCAGAAAATTTTTTTTCAGAAACTCCGGGGTGCCTGGAGGTCGCGGTGCACCACGCGACAGTTGTATTCCAAAACTGAGTCACTCAGATCACACGAGCACCCAAGCATGCTTGAAACTCATTCAAATGCAAGTGCTTCTATCTGTTGTCTTGATTGTTTCCCACTCATTCCTTTTGGTTTGGGGAATATGTCAAAATCCCATGCCCAGAGAACTTCAGATAGAGTTCGCGGAAATGCTCAGTGGACAACCCAGGCAGGGTTAGGATCAGCATTTCCACACTACTCAGAGAATTTTTATTTTCAGGGATGGATTTTTAGCCCAATTCAAGTTGAAGAAAAGTGGTTTCGTGAAAATCGCAGAAAATTTTTTTTCAGAAACTCCGGGGTGCCTGGAGGTCGCGGCGCACCACGCGACAGTTGTATTCCAAAACTGAGTCACTCAGATCACACGAGCACCCAAGCATGCTTGAAACTCATTCAAATGCAAGTGCTTCTATCTGTTGTCTTGATTGTTTCCCACTCATTCCTTTTGGTTTGGGGAATATGTAGAAATCCCATGCCCAGAGAACTTCAGATAGAGTTGGCGGAAATGCTCAGTGGACATCCCAGGCAGGGTTAGGATCAGCATTTCCACACTACTCAGAGAATTTTTATTTTCAGGGATGGATTTTTAGCCCAATTCAAGTTGAAGAAAAGTGGTTTCGTGAAAATCGCAGAAAATTGTTTTTCAGAAACTCCGGGGTGCCTGGAGGTCGCGGTGCACCACGCGACAGTTGTATTCCAAAACCGAGTCACTCAGATCACTCGAGCACCCAAGCATGCTTGAAACTCATTCAAATACAAGTGGTTCTATCTGTTGTCTTGATTGTTTCCCACTCATTCCTTTTGGTTTGGGGAATATGTCAAAATCCCATGCCCAGAGAACTTATCATAGAGTTCGCGGAAATGCTCAGTGGACAACCCAGGCAGGGTAAGGATCAGCATTTCCACACTACTCAGAGAATTTTTATTTTCAGGGATGGATTTTTAGCCCAATTCAAGTTGAAGAAAAGTGGTTTCGTGAAAATCGCAGAAAATTTTTTTTCAGAAACTCCGGGGTGCCTGGAGGTCGCGGTGCACCACGCGACAGTTGTATTCCAAAACTGAGTCACTCAGATCACACGAGCACCCAAGCATGCTTGAAACTCATTCAAATGCAAGTGCTTCTATCTGTTGTCTTGATTGTTTCCCACTCATTCCTTTTGGTTTGGGGAATATGTCAAAATCCCATGCCCAGAGAACTTCAGATAGAGTTCGCGGAAATGCTCAGTGGACAACCCAGGCAGGGTTAGGATCAGCATTTCCACACTACTCAGAGAATTTTTATTTTCAGGGATGGATTTTTAGCCCAATTCAAGTTGAAGAAAAGTGGTTTCGTGAAAATCGCAGAAAATTTTTTTTCAGAAACTCCGGGGTGCCTGGAGGTCGCGGTGAACCACGCGACAGTTGTATTCCAAAACTGAGTCACTCAGATCACACGAGCACCCAAGCATGCTTGAAACTCATTCAAATGCAAGTGCTTCTATCTGTTGTCTTGATTGTTTCCCACTCATTCCTTTTGGTTTGGGGAATATGTCAAAATCCCATGCCCAGAGAACTTCAGATAGAGTTCGCGGAAATGCTCAGTGGACAACCCAGGCAGGGTAAGGATCAGCATTTCCACACTACTCAGAGAATTTTTATTTTCAGGGATGGATTTTTAGCCCAATTCAAGTTGAAGAAAAGCGGTTTCGTGAAAATCGCAGAAAATTTTTTTTCAGAAACTCCGGGGTGCCTGGAGGTCGCGGTGCACCACGCGACAGTTGTATTCCAAAACTGAGTCACTCAGATCACACGAGAACCCAAGCATGCTTGAAACTCATTCAAATGCAAGTGCTTCTATCTGTTGTCTTGATTGTTTCCCACTCATTCCTTTTGGTTTGGGGAATATGTCAAAATCCCATGCCCAGAGAACTTCAGATAGAGTTCGCGGAATTGCTCAGTGGACAACCCAGGCAGGGTAAGGATCAGCATTTCCACACTACTCAGAGAATTTTTATTTTCAGGGATGGATTTTTAGCCCAATTCAAGTTGAAGAAAAGCGGTTTCGTGAAAATCGCAGAAAATTTTTTTTCAGAAACTCCGGGGTGCCTGGAGGTCGCGGTGCACCACGCGACAGTTGTATTCCGAAACTGAGTCACTCAGATCACTCGAGCACCCAAGCATGCTTGAAACTCATTCAAATGCAAGTGCTTCTATCTGTTGTCTTGATTGCTTCCCACTCATTCCTTTTGGTTTGGGGAATATGTCAAAATCCCATGCCCAGAGAACTTCAGATAGAGTTCGCGGAAATGCTCAGTGGACATCCCAGGCTGGGTAAGGATCAGCATTTCCACACTACTCAGAGAATTTTTATTTTCAGGGATGGATTTTTAGCCCAATTCAAGTTGAAGAAAAGCGGTTTCGTGAAAATCGCAGAAAATTTTTTTTCAGAAACTCCGGGGTGCCTGGAGGTCGCGGTGCACCACGCGACAGTTGTATTCCAAAACTGAGTCACTCAGATCACACGAGCACCCAAGCATGCTTGAAACTCATTCAAATGCAAGTGCTTCTATCTGTTGTCTTGATTGTTTCCCACTCATTCCTTTTGGTTTGGGGAATATGTAGAAATCCCATGCCCAGAGAACTTCAGATAGAGTTCGCGGAAATGCTCAGTGGACATCCCAGGCTGGGTAAGGATCAGCATTTCCACACTACTCAGAGAATTTTTATTTTCAGGGATGGACTTTTAGCCCAATTCAAGTTGAAGTAAAGTGGTTTCGTGAAAATCGCAGAAAATTTTTTTTCAGAAACTCCGGGGTGCCTGGAGGTCGCGGTGCACCACGCGACAGTTGTATTCCAAAACTGAGTCACTCAGATCACACGAGCACCCAAGCATGCTTGAAACTCATTCAAATGCAAGTGCTTCTATCTGTTGTCTTGATTGTTTCCCACTCATTCCTTTTGGTTTGGGGAATATGTCAAAATCCCATGCCCAGAGAACTTCAGATAGAGTTCGCGGAAATGCTCAGTGGACAACCCAGGCAGGGTTAGGATCAGCATTTCCACACTACTCAGAGAATTTTTATTTTCAGGGATGGATTTTTAGCCCAATTCAAGTTGAAGAAAAGTGGTTTCGTGAAAATCGCAGAAAATTTTTTTTCAGAAACTCCGGGGTGCCTGGAGGTCGCGGCGCACCACGCGACAGTTGTATTCCAAAACTGAGTCACTCAGATCACACGAGCACCCAAGCATGCTTGAAACTCATTCAAATGCAAGTGCTTCTATCTGTTGTCTTGATTGTTTCCCACTCATTCCTTTTGGTTTGGGGAATATGTAGAAATCCCATGCCCAGAGAACTTCAGATAGAGTTCGCGGAAATGCTCAGTGGACATCCCAGGCAGGGTTAGGATCAGCATTTCCACACTACTCAGAGAATTTTTATTTTCAGGGATGGATTTTTAGCCCAATTCAAGTTGAAGAAAAGTGGTTTCGTGAAAATCGCAGAAAATTGTTTTTCAGAAACTCCGGGGTGCCTGGAGGTCGCGGTGCACCACGCGACAGTTGTATTCCAAAACCGAGTCACTCAGATCACTCGAGCACCCAAGCATGCTTGAAACTCATTCAAATACAAGTGGTTCTATCTGTTGTCTTGATTGTTTCCCACTCATTCCTTTTGGTTTGGGGAATATGTCAAAATCCCATGCCCAGAGAACTTATCATAGAGTTCGCGGAAATGCTCAGTGGACAACCCAGGCAGGGTAAGGATCAGCATTTCCACACTACTCAGAGAATTTTTATTTTCAGGGATGGATTTTTAGCCCAATTCAAGTTGAAGAAAAGTGGTTTCGTGAAAATCGCAGAAAATTTTTTTTCAGAAACTCCGGGGTGCCTGGAGGTCGCGGTGCACCACGCGACAGTTGTATTCCAAAACTGAGTCACTCAGATCACACGAGCACCCAAGCATGCTTGAAACTCATTCAAATGCAAGTGCTTCTATCTGTTGTCTTGATTGTTTCCCACTCATTCCTTTTGGTTTGGGGAATATGTCAAAATCCCATGCCCAGAGAACTTCAGATAGAGTTCGCGGAAATGCTCAGTGGACAACCCAGGCAGGGTTAGGATCAGCATTTCCACACTACTCAGAGAATTTTTATTTTCAGGGATGGATTTTTAGCCCAATTCAAGTTGAAGAAAAGTGGTTTCGTGAAAATCGCAGAAAATTTTTTTTCAGAAACTCCGGGGTGCCTGGAGGTCGCGGTGCACCACGCGACAGTTGTATTCCAAAACTGAGTCACTCAGATCACACGAGCACCCAAGCATGCTTGAAACTCATTCAAATGCAAGTGCTTCTATCTGTTGTCTTGATTGTTTCCCACTCATTCCTTTTGGTTTGGGGAATATGTCAAAATCCCATGCCCAGAGAACTTCAGATAGAGTTCGCGGAAATGCTCAGTGGACAACCCAGGCAGGGTTAGGATCAGCATTTCCACACTACTCAGAGAATTTTTATTTTCAGGGATGGATTTTTAGCCCAATTCAAGTTGAAGAAAAGTGGTTTCGTGAAAATCGCAGAAAATTTTTTTTCAGAAACTCCGGGGTGCCTGGAGGTCGCGGTGAACCACGCGACAGTTGTATTCCAAAACCGAGTCACTCAGATCACACGAGCACCCAAGCATGCTTGAAACTCATTCAAATGCAAGTGCTTCTATCTGTTGTCTTGATTGTTTCCCACTCATTACTTTTGGTTTGGGGAATATGTCAAAATCCCATGCCCAGAGAACTTCAGATAGAGTTCGCGGAATTGCTCAGTGGACAACCCAGGCAGGGTAAGGATCAGCATTTCCACACTACTCAGAGAATTTTTATTTTCAGGGATGGATTTTTAGCCCAATTCAAGTTGAAGAAAAGCGGTTTCGTGAAAATCGCAGAAAATTTTTTTTCAGAAACTCCGGGGTGCCTGGAGGTCGCGGTGCACCACGCGACAGTTGTATTCCGAAACTGAGTCACTCAGATCACTCGAGCACCCAAGCATGCTTGAAACTCATTCAAATGCAAGTGCTTCTATCTGTTGTCTTGATTGCTTCCCACTCATTCCTTTTGGTTTGGGGAATATGTCAAAATCCCATGCCCAGAGAACTTCAGATAGAGTTCGCGGAAATGCTCAGTGGACATCCCAGGCTGGGTAAGGATCAGCATTTCCACACTACTCAGAGAATTTTTATTTTCAGGGATGGATTTTTAGCCCAATTCAAGTTGAAGAAAAGCGGTTTCGTGAAAATCGCAGAAAATTTTTTTTCAGAAACTCCGGGGTGCCTGGAGGTCGCGGTGCACCACGCGACAGTTGTATTCCAAAACTGAGTCACTCAGATCACACGAGCACCCAAGCATGCTTGAAACTCATTCAAATGCAAGTGCTTCTATCTGTTGTCTTGATTGTTTCCCACTCATTCCTTTTGGTTTGGGGAATATGTAGAAATCCCATGCCCAGAGAACTTCAGATAGAGTTCGCGGAAATGCTCAGTGGACATCCCAGGCTGGGTAAGGATCAGCATTTCCACACTACTCAGAGAATTTTTATTTTCAGGGATGGACTTTTAGCCCAATTCAAGTTGAAGTAAAGTGGTTTCGTGAAAATCGCAGAAAATTTTTTTTCAGAAACTCCGGGGTGCCTGGAGGTCGCGGTGCACCACGCGACAGTTGTATTCCAAAACTGAGTCACTCAGATCACACGAGCACCCAAGCATGCTTGAAACTCATTCAAATGCAAGTGCTTCTATCTGTTGTCTTGATTGTTTCCCACTCATTCCTTTTGGTTTGGGGAATATGTAGAAATCCCATGCCCAGAGAACTTCAGATAGAGTTCGCGGAAATGCTCAGTGGACATCCCAGGCAGGGTTAGGATCAGCATTTCCACACTACTCAGAGAATTTTTATTTTCAGGGATGGATTTTTAGCCCAATTCAAGTTGAAGAAAAGTGGTTTCGTGAAAATCGCAGAAAATTTTTTTTCAGAAACTCCGGGGTGCCTGGAGGTCGCGGTGCACCACGCGACAGTTGTATTCCAAAACTGAGTCACTCAGATCACACGAGAACCCAAGCATGCTTGAAACTCATTCAAATGCAAGTGCTTCTATCTGTTGTCTTGATTGTTTCCCACTCATTCCTTTTGGTTTGGGGAATATGTCAAAATCCCATGCCCAGAGAACTTCAGATAGAGTTCGTGGAAATGCTCAGTGGACAACCCAGGCAGGGTAAGGATCAGCATTTCCACACTACTTAGAGAATTTTTATTTTCAGGGATGGATTTTTAGCCCAATTCAAGTTGAAGAAAAGTGGTTTCGTGAAAATCGCAGAAAATTGTTTTTCAGAAACTCCGGGGTGCCTGGAGGTCGCGGTGCACCACGCGACAGTTGTATTCCAAAACTGAGTCACTCAGATCACTCGAGCACCCAAGCATGCTTGAAACTCATTCAAATACAAGTGGTTCTATCTGTTGTCTTGATTGTTTCCCACTCATTCCTTTTGGTTTGGGGAATATGTCAAAATCCCATGCCCAGAGAACTTATGATAGAGTTCGCGGAAATGCTCAGTGGACAACCCAGGCAGGGTAAGGATCAGCATTTCCACACTACTCAGAGAATTTTTATTTTCAGGGATGGATTTTTAGCCCAATTCAAGTTGAAGAAAAGTGGTTTCGTGAAAATCGCAGAAAATTTTTTTTCAGAAACTCCGGGGTGCCTGGAGGTCGCGGTGCACCACGCGACAGTTGTATTCCAAAACTGAGTCACTCAGATCACACGAGCACCCAAGCATGCTTGAAACTCATTCAAATGCAAGTGCTTCTATCTGTTGTCTTGATTGTTTCCCACTCATTCCTTTTGGTTTGGGGAATATGTAGAAATCCCATGCCCAGAGAACTTCAGATAGAGTTCGCGGAAATGCTCAGTGGACATCCCAGGCAGGGTTAGGATCAGCATTTCCACACTACTCAGAGAATTTTTATTTTCAGGGATGGATTTTTAGCCCAATTCAAGTTGAAGAAAAGTGGTTTCGTGAAAATCGCAGAAAATTGTTTTTCAGAAACTCCGGGGTGCCTGGAGGTCGCGGTGCACCACGCGACAGTTGTATTCCAAAACCGAGTCACTCAGATCACTCGAGCACCCAAGCATGCTTGAAACTCATTCAAATACAAGTGGTTCTATCTGTTGTCTTGATTGTTTCCCACTCATTCCTTTTGGTTTGGGGAATATGTCAAAATCCCATGCCCAGAGAACTTATGATAGAGTTCGCGGAAATGCTCAGTGGACAACCCAGGCAGGGTAAGGATCAGCATTTCCACACTACTCAGAGAATTTTTATTTTCAGGGATGGATTTTTAGCCCAATTCAAGTTGAAGAAAAGTGGTTTCGTGAAAATCGCAGAAAATTTTTTTTCAGAAACTCCGGGGTGCCTGGAGGTCGCGGTGCACCACGCGACAGTTGTATTCCAAAACTGAGTCACTCAGATCACACGAGCACCCAAGCATGCTTGAAACTCATTCAAATGCAAGTGCTTCTATCTGTTGTCTTGATTGTTTCCCACTCATTCCTTTTGGTTTGGGGAATATGTCAAAATCCCATGCCCAGAGAACTTCAGATAGAGATCGCGGAAATGCTCAGTGGACAACCCAGGCAGGGTTAGGATCAGCATTTCCACACTACTCAGAGAATTTTTATTTTCAGGGATGGATTTTTAGCCCAATTCAAGTTGAAGAAAAGTGGTTTCGTGAAAATCGCAGAAAATTTTTTTTCAGAAACTCTGGGGTGCCTGGAGGTCGCGGTGCACCACGCGACAGTTGTATTCCAAAACTGAGTCACTCAGATCACACGAGCACCCAAGCATGCTTGAAACTCATTCAAATGCAAGTGCTTCTATCTGTTGTCTTGATTGTTTCCCACTCATTCCTTTTGGTTTGGGGAATATGTCAAAATCCCATGCCCAGAGAACTTCAGATAGAGTTCGCGGAAATGCTCAGTGGACAACCCAGGCAGGGTTAGGATCAGCATTTCCACACTACTCAGAGAATTTTTATTTTCAGGGATGGATTTTTAGCCCAATTCAAGTTGAAGAAAAGTGGTTTCGTGAAAATCGCAGAAAATTTTTTTTCAGAAACTCCGGGGTGCCTGGAGGTCGCGGTGCACCACGCGACAGTTGTATTCCAAAACTGAGTCACTCAGATCACACGAGCACCCAAGCATGCTTGAAACTCATTCAAATGCAAGTGCTTCTATCTGTTGTCTTGATTGTTTCCCACTCATTCCTTTTGGTTTGGGGAACATGTAGAAATCCCATGCCCAGAGAACTTCAGATAGAGTTCGCGGAAATGCTCAGTGGACATCCCAGGCAGGGTTAGGATCAGCATTTCCACACTACTCAGAGAATTTTTATTTTCAGGGATGGATTTTTAGCCCAATTCAAGTTGAAGAAAAGTGGTTTCGTGAAAATCGCAGAAAATTTTTTTTCAGAAACTCCGGGGTGCCTGGAGGTCGCGGTGCACCACGCGACAGTTGTATTCCAAAACTGAGTCACTCAGATCACACGAGAACCCAAGCATGCTTGAAACTCATTCAAATGCAAGTGCTTCTATCTGTTGTCTTGATTGTTTCCCACTCATTCCTTTTGGTTTGGGGAATATGTCAAAATCCCATGCCCAGAGAACTTCAGATAGAGTTCGTGGAAATGCTCAGTGGACAACCCAGGCAGGGTAAGGATCAGCATTTCCACACTACTTAGAGAATTTTTATTTTCAGGGATGGATTTTTAGCCCAATTCAAGTTGAAGAAAAGTGGTTTCGTGAAAATCGCAGAAAATTGTTTTTCAGAAACTCCGGGGTGCCTGGAGGTCGCGGTGCACCACGCGACAGTTGTATTCCAAAACCGAGTCACTCAGATCACTCGAGCACCCAAGCATGCTTGAAACTCATTCAAATACAAGTGGTTCTATCTGTTGTCTTGATTGTTTCCCACTCATTCCTTTTGGTTTGGGGAATATGTCAAAATCCCATGCCCAGAGAACTTATGATAGAGTTCGCG
Source organism: Lepisosteus oculatus (assembly GCF_040954835.1). NCBI lineage: Eukaryota > Metazoa > Chordata > Actinopteri > Semionotiformes > Lepisosteidae > Lepisosteus > Lepisosteus oculatus. The sequence continues at coordinate 200,133 of NC_090698.1, forward strand.
GAAATGCTCAGTGGACAACCCAGGCAGGGTAAGGATCAGCATTTCCACACTACTCAGAGAATTTTTATTTTCAGGGATGGATTTTTAGCCCAATTCAAGTTGAAGAAAAGTGGTTTCGTGAAAATCGCAGAAAATTTTTTTTCAGAAACTCCGGGGTGCCTGGAGGTCGCGGTGCACCACGCGACAGTTGTATTCCAAAACTGAGTCACTCAGATCACACGAGCACCCAAGCATGCTTGAAACTCATTCAAATGCAAGTGCTTCTATCTGTTGTCTTGATTGTTTCCCACTCATTCCTTTTGGTTTGGGGAATATGTCAAAATCCCATGCCCAGAGAACTTCAGATAGAGTTCGCGGAAATGCTCAGTGGACAACCCAGGCAGGGTTAGGATCAGCATTTCCACACTACTCAGAGAATTTTTATTTTCAGGGATGGATTTTTAGCCCAATTCAAGTTGAAGAAAAGTGGTTTCGTGAAAATCGCAGAAAATTTTTTTTCAGAAACTCCGGGGTGCCTGGAGGTCGCGGTGCACCACGCGACAGTTGTATTCCAAAACTGAGTCACTCAGATCACACGAGCACCCAAGCATGCTTGAAACTCATTCAAATGCAAGTGCTTCTATCTGTTGTCTTGATTGTTTCCCACTCATTCCTTTTGGTTTGGGGAATATGTCAAAATCCCATGCCCAGAGAACTTCAGATAGAGTTCGCGGAAATGCTCAGTGGACAACCCAGGCAGGGTTAGGATCAGCATTTCCACACTACTCAGAGAATTTTTATTTTCAGGGATGGATTTTTAGCCCAATTCAAGTTGAAGAAAAGTGGTTTCGTGAAAATCGCAGAAAATTTTTTTTCAGAAACTCCGGGGTGCCTGGAGGTCGCGGTGAACCACGCGACAGTTGTATTCCAAAACCGAGTCACTCAGATCACACGAGCACCCAAGCATGCTTGAAACTCATTCAAATGCAAGTGCTTCTATCTGTTGTCTTGATTGTTTCCCACTCATTCCTTTTGGTTTGGGGAATATGTCAAAATCCCATGCCCAGAGAACTTCAGATAGAGTTCGCGGAAATGCTCAGTGGACAACCCAGGCAGGGTAAGGATCAGCATTTCCACACTACTCAGAGAATTTTTATTTTCAGGGATGGATTTTTAGCCCAATTCAAGTTGAAGAAAAGCGGTTTCGTGAAAATCGCAGAAAATTTTTTTTCAGAAACTCCGGGGTGCCTGGAGGTCGCGGTGCACCACGCGACAGTTGTATTCCAAAACTGAGTCACTCAGATCACACGAGAACCCAAGCATGCTTGAAACTCATTCAAATGCAAGTGCTTCTATCTGTTGTCTTGATTGTTTCCCACTCATTCCTTTTGGTTTGGGGAATATGTCAAAATCCCATGCCCAGAGAACTTCAGATAGAGTTCGCGGAATTGCTCAGTGGACAACCCAGGCAGGGTAAGGATCAGCATTTCCACACTACTCAGAGAATTTTTATTTTCAGGGATGGATTTTTAGCCCAATTCAAGTTGAAGAAAAGCGGTTTCGTGAAAATCGCAGAAAATTTTTTTTCAGAAACTCCGGGGTGCCTGGAGGTCGCGGTGCACCACGCGACAGTTGTATTCCGAAACTGAGTCACTCAGATCACTCGAGCACCCAAGCATGCTTGAAACTCATTCAAATGCAAGTGCTTCTATCTGTTGTCTTGATTGCTTCCCACTCATTCCTTTTGGTTTGGGGAATATGTCAAAATCCCATGCCCAGAGAACTTCAGATAGAGTTCGCGGAAATGCTCAGTGGACATCCCAGGCTGGGTAAGGATCAGCATTTCCACACTACTCAGAGAATTTTTATTTTCAGGGATGGATTTTTAGCCCAATTCAAGTTGAAGAAAAGCGGTTTCGTGAAAATCGCAGAAAATTTTTTTTCAGAAACTCCGGGGTGCCTGGAGGTCGCGGTGCACCACGCGACAGTTGTATTCCAAAACTGAGTCACTCAGATCACACGAGCACCCAAGCATGCTTGAAACTCATTCAAATGCAAGTGCTTCTATCTGTTGTCTTGATTGTTTCCCACTCATTCCTTTTGGTTTGGGGAATATGTAGAAATCCCATGCCCAGAGAACTTCAGATAGAGTTCGCGGAAATGCTCAGTGGACATCCCAGGCTGGGTAAGGATCAGCATTTCCACACTACTCAGAGAATTTTTATTTTCAGGGATGGACTTTTAGCCCAATTCAAGTTGAAGAAAAGTGGTTTCGTGAAAATCGCAGAAAATTTTTTTTCAGAAACTCCGGGGTGCCTGGAGGTCGCGGTGCACCACGCGACAGTTGTATTCCAAAACTGAGTCACTCAGATCACACGAGCACCCAAGCATGCTTGAAACTCATTCAAATGCAAGTGCTTCTATCTGTTGTCTTGATTGTTTCCCACTCATTCCTTTTGGTTTGGGGAATATGTAGAAATCCCATGCCCAGAGAACTTCAGATAGAGTTCGCGGAAATGCTCAGTGGACATCCCAGGCAGGGTTAGGATCAGCATTTCCACACTACTCAGAGAATTTTTATTTTCAGGGATGGATTTTTAGCCCAATTCAAGTTGAAGAAAAGTGGTTTCGTGAAAATCGCAGAAAATTTTTTTTCAGAAACTCCGGGGTGCCTGGAGGTCGCGGTGCACCACGCGACAGTTGTATTCCAAAACTGAGTCACTCAGATCACACGAGCACCCAAGCATGCTTGAAACTCATTCAAATGCAAGTGCTTCTATCTGTTGTCTTGATTGTTTCCCACTCATTCCTTTTGGTTTGGGGAATATGTCAAAATCCCATGCCCAGAGAACTTCAGATAGAGTTCGCGGAAATGCTCAGTGGACAACCCAGGCAGGGTAAGGATCAGCATTTCCACACTACTCAGAGAATTTTTATTTTCAGGGATGGATTTTTAGCCCAATTCAAGTTGAAGAAAAGCGGTTTCGTGAAAATCGCAGAAAATTTTTTTTCAGAAACTCCGGGGTGCCTGGAGGTCGCGGTGCACCACGCGACAGTTGTATTCCAAAACTGAGTCACTCAGATCACACGAGAACCCAAGCATGCTTGAAACTCATTCAAATGCAAGTGCTTCTATCTGTTGTCTTGATTGTTTCCCACTCATTCCTTTTGGTTTGGGGAATATGTCAAAATCCCATGCCCAGAGAACTTCAGATAGAGTTCGCGGAATTGCTCAGTGGACAACCCAGGCAGGGTAAGGATCAGCATTTCCACACTACTCAGAGAATTTTTATTTTCAGGGATGGATTTTTAGCCCAATTCAAGTTGAAGAAAAGCGGTTTCGTGAAAATCGCAGAAAATTTTTTTTCAGAAACTCCGGGGTGCCTGGAGGTCGCGGTGCACCACGCGACAGTTGTATTCCGAAACTGAGTCACTCAGATCACTCGAGCACCCAAGCATGCTTGAAACTCATTCAAATGCAAGTGCTTCTATCTGTTGTCTTGATTGCTTCCCACTCATTCCTTTTGGTTTGGGGAATATGTCAAAATCCCATGCCCAGAGAACTTCAGATAGAGTTCGCGGAAATGCTCAGTGGACATCCCAGGCTGGGTAAGGATCAGCATTTCCACACTACTCAGAGAATTTTTATTTTCAGGGATGGATTTTTAGCCCAATTCAAGTTGAAGAAAAGCGGTTTCGTGAAAATCGCAGAAAATTTTTTTTCAGAAACTCCGGGGTGCCTGGAGGTCGCGGTGCACCACGCGACAGTTGTATTCCAAAACTGAGTCACTCAGATCACACGAGCACCCAAGCATGCTTGAAACTCATTCAAATGCAAGTGCTTCTATCTGTTGTCTTGATTGTTTCCCACTCATTCCTTTTGGTTTGGGGAATATGTAGAAATCCCATGCCCAGAGAACTTCAGATAGAGTTCGCGGAAATGCTCAGTGGACATCCCAGGCTGGGTAAGGATCAGCATTTCCACACTACTCAGAGAATTTTTATTTTCAGGGATGGACTTTTAGCCCAATTCAAGTTGAAGAAAAGTGGTTTCGTGAAAATCGCAGAAAATTTTTTTTCAGAAACTCCGGGGTGCCTGGAGGTCGCGGTGCACCACGCGACAGTTGTATTCCAAAACTGAGTCACTCAGATCACACGAGCACCCAAGCATGCTTGAAACTCATTCAAATGCAAGTGCTTCTATCTGTTGTCTTGATTGTTTCCCACTCATTCCTTTTGGTTTGGGGAATATGTAGAAATCCCATGCCCAGAGAACTTCAGATAGAGTTCGCGGAAATGCTCAGTGGACATCCCAGGCAGGGTTAGGATCAGCATTTCCACACTACTCAGAGAATTTTTATTTTCAGGGATGGATTTTTAGCCCAATTCAAGTTGAAGAAAAGTGGTTTCGTGAAAATCGCAGAAAATTTTTTTTCAGAAACTCCGGGGTGCCTGGAGGTCGCGGTGCACCACGCGACAGTTGTATTCCAAAACTGAGTCACTCAGATCACACGAGAACCCAAGCATGCTTGAAACTCATTCAAATGCAAGTGCTTCTATCTGTTGTCTTGATTGTTTCCCACTCATTCCTTTTGGTTTGGGGAATATGTCAAAATCCCATGCCCAGAGAACTTCAGATAGAGTTCGTGGAAATGCTCAGTGGACAACCCAGGCAGGGTAAGGATCAGCATTTCCACACTACTTAGAGAATTTTTATTTTCAGGGATGGATTTTTAGCCCAATTCAAGTTGAAGAAAAGTGGTTTCGTGAAAATCGCAGAAAATTGTTTTTCAGAAACTCCGGGGTGCCTGGAGGTCGCGGTGCACCACGCGACAGTTGTATTCCAAAACCGAGTCACTCAGATCACTCGAGCACCCAAGCATGCTTGAAACTCATTCAAATACAAGTGGTTCTATCTGTTGTCTTGATTGTTTCCCACTCATTCCTTTTGGTTTGGGGAATATGTCAAAATCCCATGCCCAGAGAACTTATGATAGAGTTCGCGGAAATGCTCAGTGGACAACCCAGGCAGGGTAAGGATCAGCATTTCCACACTACTCAGAGAATTTTTATTTTCAGGGATGGATTTTTAGCCCAATTCAAGTTGAAGAAAAGTGGTTTCGTGAAAATCGCAGAAAATTTTTTTTCAGAAACTCCGGGGTGCCTGGAGGTCGCGGTGCACCACGCGACAGTTGTATTCCAAAACTGAGTCACTCAGATCACACGAGCACCCAAGCATGCTTGAAACTCATTCAAATGCAAGTGCTTCTATCTGTTGTCTTGATTGTTTCCCACTCATTCCTTTTGGTTTGGGGAATATGTCAAAATCCCATGCCCAGAGAACTTCAGATAGAGTTCGCGGAAATGCTCAGTGGACAACCCAGGCAGGGTTAGGATCAGCATTTCCACACTACTCAGAGAATTTTTATTTTCAGGGATGGATTTTTAGCCCAATTCAAGTTGAAGAAAAGTGGTTTCGTGAAAATCGCAGAAAATTTTTTTTCAGAAACTCCGGGGTGCCTGGAGGTCGCGGTGCACCACGCGACAGTTGTATTACAAAACTGAGTCACTCAGATCACACGAGCACCCAAGCATGCTTGAAACTCATTCAAATGCAAGTGCTTCTATCTGTTGTCTTGATTGTTTCCCACTCATTCCTTTTGGTTTGGGGAATATGTCAAAATCCCATGCCCAGAGAACTTCAGATAGAGTTCGCGGAAATGCTCAGTGGACAACCCAGGCAGGGTTAGGATCAGCATTTCCACACTACTCAGAGAATTTTTATTTTCAGGGATGGATTTTTAGCCCAATTCAAGTTGAAGAAAAGTGGTTTCGTGAAAATCGCAGAAAATTTTTTTTCAGAAACTCCGGGGTGCCTGGAGGTCGCGGTGAACCACGCGACAGTTGTATTCCAAAACCGAGTCACTCAGATCACACGAGCACCCAAGCATGCTTGAAACTCATTCAAATGCAAGTGCTTCTATCTGTTGTCTTGATTGTTTCCCACTCATTCCTTTTGGTTTGGGGAATATGTCAAAATCCCATGCCCAGAGAACTTCAGATAGAGTTCGCGGAAATGCTCAGTGGACAACCCAGGCAGGGTAAGGATCAGCATTTCCACACTACTCAGAGAATTTTTATTTTCAGGGATGGATTTTTAGCCCAATTCAAGTTGAAGAAAAGCGGTTTCGTGAAAATCGCAGAAAATTTTTTTTCAGAAACTCCGGGGTGCCTGGAGGTCGCGGTGCACCACGCGACAGTTGTATTCCAAAACTGAGTCACTCAGATCACACGAGAACCCAAGCATGCTTGAAACTCATTCAAATGCAAGTGCTTCTATCTGTTGTCTTGATTGTTTCCCACTCATTCCTTTTGGTTTGGGGAATATGTCAAAATCCCATGCCCAGAGAACTTCAGATAGAGTTCGCGGAATTGCTCAGTGGACAACCCAGGCAGGGTAAGGATCAGCATTTCCACACTACTCAGAGAATTTTTATTTTCAGGGATGGATTTTTAGCCCAATTCAAGTTGAAGAAAAGCGGTTTCGTGAAAATCGCAGAAAATTTTTTTTCAGAAACTCCGGGGTGCCTGGAGGTCGCGGTGCACCACGCGACAGTTGTATCCTGAAACTGAGTCACTCAGATCACTCGAGCACCCAAGCATGCTTGAAACTCATTCAAATGCAAGTGCTTCTATCTGTTGTCTTGATTGCTTCCCACTCATTCCTTTTGGTTTGGGGAATATGTCAAAATCCCATGCCCAGAGAACTTCAGATAGAGTTCGCGGAAATGCTCAGTGGACATCCCAGGCTGGGTAAGGATCAGCATTTCCACACTACTCAGAGAATTTTTATTTTCAGGGATGGATTTTTAGCCCAATTCAAGTTGAAGAAAAGCGGTTTCGTGAAAATCGCAGAAAATTTTTTTTCAGAAACTCCGGGGTGCCTGGAGGTCGCGGTGCACCACGCGACAGTTGTATTCCAAAACTGAGTCACTCAGATCACACGAGCACCCAAGCATGCTTGAAACTCATTCAAATGCAAGTGCTTCTATCTGTTGTCTTGATTGTTTCCCACTCATTCCTTTTGGTTTGGGGAATATGTAGAAATCCCATGCCCAGAGAACTTCAGATAGAGTTCGCGGAAATGCTCAGTGGACATCCCAGGCTGGGTAAGGATCAGCATTTCCACACTACTCAGAGAATTTTTATTTTCAGGGATGGACTTTTAGCCCAATTCAAGTTGAAGAAAAGTGGTTTCGTGAAAATCGCAGAAAATTTTTTTTCAGAAACTCCGGGGTGCCTGGAGGTCGCGGTGCACCACGCGACAGTTGTATTCCAAAACTGAGTCACTCAGATCACATGAGCACCCAAGCATGCTTGAAACTCATTCAAATGCAAGTGCTTCTATCTGTTGTCTTGATTGTTTCCCACTCATTCCTTTTGGTTTGGGGAATATGTCAAAATCCCATGCCCAGAGAACTTCAGATAGAGTTCGCGGAAATGCTCAGTGGACATCCCAGGCAGGGTTAGGATCAGCATTTCCACACTACTCAGAGAATTTTTATTTTCAGGGATGGATTTTTAGCCCAATTCAAGTTGAAGAAAAGTGGTTTCGTGAAAATCGCAGAAAATTTTTTTTCAGAAACTCCGGGGTGCCTGGAGGTCGCGGTGCACCACGCGACAGTTGTATTCCAAAACTGAGTCACTCAGATCACACGAGAACCCAAGCATGCTTGAAACTCATTCAAATGCAAGTGCTTCTATCTGTTGTCTTGATTGTTTCCCACTCATTCCTTTTGGTTTGGGGAATATGTAGAAATCCCATGCCCAGAGAACTTCAGATAGAGTTCGTGGAAATGCTCAGTGGACAACCCAGGCAGGGTAAGGATCAGCATTTCCACACTACTTAGAGAATTTTTATTTTCAGGGATGGATTTTTAGCCCAATTCAAGTTGAAGAAAAGTGGTTTCGTGAAAATCGCAGAAAATTGTTTTTCAGAAACTCCGGGGTGCCTGGAGGTCGCGGTGCACCACGCGACAGTTGTATTCCAAAACCGAGTCACTCAGATCACTCGAGCACCCAAGCATGCTTGAAACTCATTCAAATACAAGTGGTTCTATCTGTTGTCTTGATTGTTTCCCACTCATTCCTTTTGGTTTGGGGAATATGTCAAAATCCCATGCCCAGAGAACTTATGATAGAGTTCGCGGAAATGCTCAGTGGACAACCCAGGCAGGGTAAGGATCAGCATTTCCACACTACTCAGAGAATTTTTATTTTCAGGGATGGATTTTTAGCCCAATTCAAGTTGAAGAAAAGTGGTTTCGTGAAAATCGCAGAAAATTTTTTTTCAGAAACTCCGGGGTGCCTGGAGGTCGCGGTGCACCACGCGACAGTTGTATTCCAAAACTGAGTCACTCAGATCACACGAGCACCCAAGCATGCTTGAAACTCATTCAAATGCAAGTGCTTCTATCTGTTGTCTTGATTGTTTCCCACTCATTCCTTTTGGTTTGGGGAATATGTCAAAATCCCATGCCCAGAGAACTTCAGATAGAGTTCGCGGAAATGCTCAGTGGACAACCCAGGCAGGGTTAGGATCAGCATTTCCACACTACTCAGAGAATTTTTATTTTCAGGGATGGATTTTTAGCCCAATTCAAGTTGAAGAAAAGTGGTTTCGTGAAAATCGCAGAAAATTTTTTTTCAGAAACTCCGGGGTGCCTGGAGGTCGCGGTGCACCACGCGACAGTTGTATTCCAAAACTGAGTCACTCAGATCACACGAGCACCCAAGCATGCTTGAAACTCATTCAAATGCAAGTGCTTCTATCTGTTGTCTTGATTGTTTCCCACTCATTCCTTTTGGTTTGGGGAATATGTCAAAATCCCATGCCCAGAGAACTTCAGATAGAGTTCGCGGAAATGCTCAGTGGACAACCCAGGCAGGGTTAGGATCAGCATTTCCACACTACTCAGAGAATTTTTATTTTCAGGGATGGATTTTTAGCCCAATTCAAGTTGAAGAAAAGTGGTTTCGTGAAAATCGCAGAAAATTTTTTTTCAGAAACTCCGGGGTGCCTGGAGGTCGCGGTGAACCACGCGACAGTTGTATTCCAAAACTGAGTCACTCAGATCACACGAGCACCCAAGCATGCTTGAAACTCATTCAAATGCAAGTGCTTCTATCTGTTGTCTTGATTGTTTCCCACTCATTCCTTTTGGTTTGGGGAATATGTCAAAATCCCATGCCCAGAGAACTTCAGATAGAGTTCGCGGAAATGCTCAGTGGACAACCCAGGCAGGGTAAGGATCAGCATTTCCACACTACTCAGAGAATTTTTATTTTCAGGGATGGATTTTTAGCCCAATTCAAGTTGAAGAAAAGCGGTTTCGTGAAAATCGCAGAAAATTTTTTTTCAGAAACTCCGGGGTGCCTGGAGGTCGCGGTGCACCACGCGACAGTTGTATTCCAAAACTGAGTCACTCAGATCACACGAGAACCCAAGCATGCTTGAAACTCATTCAAATGCAAGTGCTTCTATCTGTTGTCTTGATTGTTTCCCACTCATTCCTTTTGGTTTGGGGAATATGTCAAAATCCCATGCCCAGAGAACTTCAGATAGAGTTCGCGGAATTGCTCAGTGGACAACCCAGGCAGGGTAAGGATCAGCATTTCCACACTACTCAGAGAATTTTTATTTTCAGGGATGGATTTTTAGCCCAATTCAAGTTGAAGAAAAGCGGTTTCGTGAAAATCGCAGAAAATTTTTTTTCAGAAACTCCGGGGTGCCTGGAGGTCGCGGTGCACCACGCGACAGTTGTATTCCGAAACTGAGTCACTCAGATCACACGAGCACCCAAGCATGCTTGAAACTCATTCAAATGCAAGTGCTTCTATCTGTTGTCTTGATTGCTTCCCACTCATTCCTTTTGGTTTGGGGAATATGTCAAAATCCCATGCCCAGAGAACTTCAGATAGAGTTCGCGGAAATGCTCAGTGGACATCCCAGGCTGGGTAAGGATCAGCATTTCCACACTACTCAGAGAATTTTTATTTTCAGGGATGGACTTTTAGCCCAATTCAAGTTGAAGAAAAGTGGTTTCGTGAAAATCGCAGAAAATTTTTTTTCAGAAACTCCGGGGTGCCTGGAGGTCGCGGTGCACCACGCGACAGTTGTATTCCAAAACTGAGTCACTCAGATCACATGAGCACCCAAGCATGCTTGAAACTCATTCAAATGCAAGTGCTTCTATCTGTTGTCTTGATTGTTTCCCACTCATTCCTTTTGGTTTGGGGAATATGTCAAAATCCCATGCCCAGAGAACTTCAGATAGAGTTCGCGGAAATGCTCAGTGGACATCCCAGGCAGGGTAAGGATCAGCATTTCCACACTACTCAGAGAATTTTTATTTTCAGGGATGGATTTTTAGCCCAATTCAAGTTGAAGAAAAGTGGTTTCGTGAAAATCGCAGAAAATTTTTTTTCAGAAACTCCGGGGTGCCTGGAGGTCGCGGTGCACCACGCGACAGTTGTATTCCAAAACCGAGTCACTCAGATCACTCGAGCACCCAAGCATGCTTGAAACTCATTCAAATACAAGTGGTTCTATCTGTTGTCTTGATTGTTTCCCACTCATTCCTTTTGGTTTGGGGAATATGTCAAAATCCCATGCCCAGAGAACTTCAGATAGAGTTCGCGGAAATGCTCAGTGGACATCCCAGGCTGGGTAAGGATCAGCATTTCCACACTACTCAGAGAATTTTTATTTTCAGGGATGGATTTTTAGCCCAATTCAAGTTGAAGAAAAGCGGTTTCGTGAAAATCGCAGAAAATTTTTTTTCAGAAACTCCGGGGTGCCTGGAGGTCGCGGTGCACCACGCGACAGTTGTATTCCAAAACTGAGTCACTCAGATCACACGAGCACCCAAGCATGCTTGAAACTCATTCAAATGCAAGTGCTTCTATCTGTTGTCTTGATTGTTTCCCACTCATTCCTTTTGGTTTGGGGAATATGTAGAAATCCCATGCCCAGAGAACTTCAGATAGAGTTCGCGGAAATGCTCAGTGGACATCCCAGGCAGGGTTAGGATCAGCATTTCCACACTACTCAGAGAATTTTTATTTTCAGGGATGGATTTTTAGCCCAATTCAAGTTGAAGAAAAGTGGTTTCGTGAAAATCGCAGAAAATTTTTTTTCAGAAACTCCGGGGTGCCTGGAGGTCGCGGTGCACCACGCGACAGTTGTATTCCAAAACCGAGTCACTCAGATCACTCGAGCACCCAAGCATGCTTGAAACTCATTCAAATACAAGTGGTTCTATCTGTTGTCTTGATTGTTTCCCACTCATTCCTTTTGGTTTGGGGAATATGTCAAAATCCCATGCCCAGAGAACTTCAGATAGAGTTCGCGGAAATGCTCAGTGGACATCCCAGGCTGGGTAAGGATCAGCATTTCCACACTACTCAGAGAATTTTTATTTTCAGGGATGGATTTTTAGCCCAATTCAAGTTGAAGAAATGCGGTTTCGTGAAAATCGCAGAAAATTTTTTTTCAGAAACTCCGGGGTGCCTGGAGGTCGCGGTGCACCACGCGACAGTTGTATTCCAAAACTGAGTCACTCAGATCACACGAGCACCCAAGCATGCTTGAAACTCATTCAATTGCAAGTGCTTCTATCTGTTGTCTTGATTGTTTCCCACTCATTCCTTTTGGTTTGGGGAATATGTAGAAATCCCATGCCCAGAGAACTTCAGATAGAGTTCGCGGAAATGCTCAGTGGACATCCCAGGCAGGGTTAGGATCAGCATTTCCACACTACTCAGAGAATTTTTATTTTCAGGGATGGATTTTTAGCCCAATTCAAGTTGAAGAAAAGTGGTTTCGTGAAAATCGCAGAAAATTTTTTTTCAGAAACTCCGGGGTGCCTGGAGGTCGCGGTGCACCACGCGACAGTTGTATTCCAAAACTGAGTCACTCAGATCACACGAGCACCCAAGCATGCTTGAAACTCATTCAAATGCAAGTGCTTCTATCTGTTGTCTTGATTGTTTCCCACTCATTCCTTTTGGTTTGGGGAATATGTCAAAATCCCATGCCCAGAGAACTTATGATAGAGTTCGCGGAAATGCTCAGTGGACAACCCAGGCAGGGTAAGGATCAGCATTTCCACACTACTCAGAGAATTTTTATTTTCAGGGATGGATTTTTAGCCCAATTCAAGTTGAAGAAAAGTGGTTTCGTGAAAATCGCAGAAAATTTTTTTTCAGAAACTCCGGGGTGCCTGGAGGTCGCGGTGCACCACGCGACAGTTGTATTCCAAAACTGAGTCACTCAGATCACACGAGCACCCAAGCATGCTTGAAACTCATTCAAATGCAAGTGCTTCTATCTGTTGTCTTGATTGTTTCCCACTCATTCCTTTTGGTTTGGGGAATATGTAGAAATCCCATGCCCAGAGAACTTCAGATAGAGTTCGCGGAAATGCTCAGTGGACATCCCAGGCAGGGTTAGGATCAGCATTTCCACACTACTCAGAGAATTTTTATTTTCAGGGATGGATTTTTAGCCCAATTCAAGTTGAAGAAAAGTGGTTTCGTGAAAATCGCAGAAAATTTTTTTTCAGAAACTCCGGGGTGCCTGGAGGTCGCGGTGCACCACGCGACAGTTGTATTCCAAAACTGAGTCACTCAGATCACACGAGAACCCAAGCATGCTTGAAACTCATTCAAATGCAAGTGCTTCTATCTGTTGTCTTGATTGTTTCCCACTCATTCCTTTTGGTTTGGGGAATATGTCAAAATCCCATGCCCAGAGAACTTCAGATAGAGTTCGTGGAAATGCTCAGTGGACAACCCAGGCAGGGTAAGGATCAGCATTTCCACACTACTTAGAGAATTTTTATTTTCAGGGATGGATTTTTAGCCCAATTCAAGTTGAAGAAAAGTGGTTTCGTGAAAATCGCAGAAAATTTTTTTTCAGAAACTCCGGGGTGCCTGGAGGTCGCGGTGCACCACGCGACAGTTGTATTCCAAAACCGAGTCACTCAGATCACTCGAGCACCCAAGCATGCTTGAAACTCATTCAAATACAAGTGGTTCTATCTGTTGTCTTGATTGTTTCCCACTCATTCCTTTTGGTTTGGGGAATATGTCAAAATCCCATGCCCAGAGAACTTATGATAGAGTTCGCGGAAATGCTCAGTGGACAACCCAGGCAGGGTAAGGATCAGCATTTCCACACTACTCAGAGAATTTTTATTTTCAGGGATGGATTTTTAGCCCAATTCAAGTTGAAGAAAAGTGGTTTCGTGAAAATCGCAGAAAATTTTTTTTCAGAAACTCCGGGGTGCCTGGAGGTCGCGGTGCACCACGCGACAGTTGTATTCCAAAACTGAGTCACTCAGATCACACGAGCACCCAAGCATGCTTGAAACTCATTCAAATGCAAGTGCTTCTATCTGTTGTCTTGATTGTTTCCCACTCATTCCTTTTGGTTTGGGGAATATGTCAAAATCCCATGCCCAGAGAACTTCAGATAGAGTTCGCGGAAATGCTCAGTGGACAACCCAGGCAGGGTTAGGATCAGCATTTCCACACTACTCAGAGAATTTTTATTTTCAGGGATGGATTTTTAGCCCAATTCAAGTTGAAGAAAAGTGGTTTCGTGAAAATCGCAGAAAATTTTTTTTCAGAAACTCCGGGGTGCCTGGAGGTCGCGGTGCACCACGCGACAGTTGTATTCCAAAACTGAGTCACTCAGATCACACGAGCACCCAAGCATGCTTGAAACTCATTCAAATGCAAGTGCTTCTATCTGTTGTCTTGTTTGTTTCCCACTCATTCCTTTTGGTTTGGGGAATATGTCAAAATCCCATGCCCAGAGAACTTCAGATAGAGTTCGCGGAAATGCTCAGTGGACAACCCAGGCAGGGTAAGGATCAGCATTTCCACACTACTCAGAGAATTTTTATTTTCAGGGATGGATTTTTAGCCCAATTCAAGTTGAAGAAAAGCGGTTTCGTGAAAATCGCAGAAAATTTTTTTTCAGAAACTCCGGGGTGCCTGGAGGTCGCGGTGCACCACGCGACAGTTGTATTCCAAAACTGAGTCACTCAGATCACACGAGAACCCAGGCATGCTTGAAACTCATTCAAATGCAAGTGCTTCTATCTGTTGTCTTGATTGTTTCCCACTCATTCCTTTTGGTTTGGGGAATATGTCAAAATCCCATGCCCAGAGAACTTCAGATAGAGTTCGCGGAAATGCTCAGTGGACAACCCAGGCAGGGTAAGGATCAGAATTCCACACTACTCAGAGAATTTTTATTTTCAGGGATGGATTTTTAGCCCAATTCAAGTTGAAGAAAAGCGGTTTCGTGAAAATCGCAGAAAATTTTTTTTCAGAAACTCCGGGGTGCCTGGAGGTCGCGGTGCACCACGCGACAGTTGTATTCCAAAACTGAGTCACTCAGATCACACGAGAACCCAAGCATGCTTGAAACTCATTCAAATGCAAGTGCTTCTATCTGTTGTCTTGATTGTTTCCCACTCATTCCTTTTGGTTTGGGGAATATGTCAAAATCCCATGCCCAGAGAACTTCAGATAGAGTTCGCGGAAATGCTCAGTGGACAACCCAGGCAGGGTAAGGATCAGCATTTCCACACTACTCAGAGAATTTTTATTTTCAGGGATAGATTTTTAGCCCAATTCAAGTTGAAGAAAAGTGGTTTCGTGAAAATCGCAGAAAATTTTTTTTCAGAAACTCCGGGGTGCCTGGAGGTCGCGGTGCACCACGCGACAGTTGTATTCCGAAACTGAGTCACTCAGATCACACGAGCACCCAAGCATGCTTGAAACTCATTCAAATGCAAGTGCTTCTATCTGTTGTCTTGATTGTTTCCCACTCATTCCTTTTGGTTTGGGGAATATGTCAAAATCCCATGCCCAGAGAACTTATGATAGAGTTCGCGGAAATGCTCAGTGGACAACCCAGGCAGGGTAAGGATCAGCATTTCCACACTACTCAGAGAATTTTTATTTTCAGGGATGGATTTTTAGCCCAATTCAAGTTGAAGAAAAGTGGTTTCGTGAAAATCGCAGAAAATTTTTTTTCAGAAACTCCGGGGTGCCTGGAGGTCGCGGTGCACCACGCGACAGTTGTATTCCAAAACTGAGTCACTCAGATCACACGAGCACCCAAGCATGCTTGAAACTCATTCAAATGCAAGTGCTTCTATCTGTTGTCTTGATTGTTTCCCACTCATTCCTTTTGGTTTGGGGAATATGTCAAAATCCCATGCCCAGAGAACTTCAGATAGAGTTCGCGGAAATGCTCAGTGGACAACGCAGGCAGGGTTAGGATCAGCATTTCCACACTACTCAGAGAATTTTTATTTTCAGGGATGGATTTTTAGCCCAATTCAAGTTGAAGAAAAGTGGTTTCGTGAAAATCGCAGAAAATTTTTTTTCAGAAACTCCGGGGTGCCTGGAGGTCGCGGTGCACCACGCGACAGTTGTATTCCAAAACTGAGTCACTCAGATCACACGAGCACCCAAGCATGCTTGAAACTCATTCAAATGCAAGTGCTTCTATCTGTTGTCTTGATTGTTTCCCACTCATTCCTTTTGGTTTGGGGAATATGTCAAAATCCCATGCCCAGAGAACTTCAGATAGAGTTCGCGGAAATGCTCAGTGGACAACCCAGGCAGGGTAAGGATCAGCATTTCCACACTACTCAGAGAATTTTTATTTTCAGGGATGGATTTTTAGCCCAATTCAAGTTGAAGAAAAGCGGTTTCGTGAAAATCGCAGAAATTTTTTTTTCAGAAACTCCGGGGTGCCTGGAGGTCGCGGTGCACCACGCGACAGTTGTATTCCAAAACTGAGTCACTCAGATCACACGAGAACCCAAGCATGCTTGAAACTCATTCAAATGCAAGTGCTTCTATCTGTTGTCTTGATTGTTTCCCACTCATTCCTTTTGGTTTGGGGAATATGTCAAAATCCCATGCCCAGAGAACTTCAGATAGAGTTCGCGGAAATGCTCAGTGGACAACCCAGGCAGGGTAAGGATCAGAATTCCACACTACTCAGAGAATTTTTATTTTCAGGGATGGATTTTTAGCCCAATTCAAGTTGAAGAAAAGCGGTTTCGTGAAAATCGCAGAAAATTTTTTTTCAGAAACTCCGGGGTGCCTGGAGGTCGCGGTGCACCACGCGACAGTTGTATTCCAAAACTGAGTCACTCAGATCACACGAGAACCCAAGCATGCTTGAAACTCATTCAAATGCAAGTGCTTCTATCTGTTGTCTTGATTGTTTCCCACTCATTCCTTTTGGTTTGGGGAATATGTCAAAATCCCATGCCCAGAGAACTTCAGATAGAGTTCGCGGAAATGCTCAGTGGACAACCCAGGCAGGGTAAGGATCAGCATTTCCACACTACTCAGAGAATTTTTATTTTCAGGGATAGATTTTTAGCCCAATTCAAGTTGAAGAAAAGTGGTTTCGTGAAAATCGCAGAAAATTTTTTTTCAGAAACTCCGGGGTGCCTGGAGGTCGCGGTGCACCACGCGACAGTTGTATTCCGAAACTGAGTCACTCAGATCACACGAGCACCCAAGCATGCTTGAAACTCATTCAAATGCAAGTGCTTCTATCTGTTGTCTTGATTGTTTCCCACTCATTCCTTTTGGTTTGGGGAATATGTCAAAATCCCATGCCCAGAGAACTTATGATAGAGTTCGCGGAAATGCTCAGTGGACAACCCAGGCAGGGTAAGGATCAGCATTTCCACACTACTCAGAGAATTTTTATTTTCAGGGATGGATTTTTAGCCCAATTCAAGTTGAAGAAAAGTGGTTTCGTGAAAATCGCAGAAAATTTTTTTTCAGAAACTCCGGGGTGCCTGGAGGTCGCGGTGCACCACGCGACAGTTGTATTCCAAAACTGAGTCACTCAGATCACACGAGCACCCAAGCATGCTTGAAACTCATTCAAATGCAAGTGCTTCTATCTGTTGTCTTGATTGTTTCCCACTCATTCCTTTTGGTTTGGGGAATATGTCAAAATCCCATGCCCAGAGAACTTCAGATAGAGTTCGCGGAAATGCTCAGTGGACAACCCAGGCAGGGTTAGGATCAGCATTTCCACACTACTCAGAGAATTTTTATTTTCAGGGATGGATTTTTAGCCCAATTCAAGTTGAAGAAAAGTGGTTTCGTGAAAATCGCAGAAAATTTTTTTTCAGAAACTCCGGGGTGCCTGGAGGTCGCGGTGCACCACGCGACAGTTGTATTCCAAAACTGAGTCACTCAGATCACACGAGCACCCAAGCATGCTTTAAACTCATTCAAATGCAAGTGCTTCTATCTGTTGTCTTGATTGTTTCCCACTCATTCCTTTTGGTTTGGGGAATATGTCAAAATCCCATGCCCAGAGAACTTCAGATAGAGTTCGCGGAAATGCTCAGTGGACAACCCAGGCAGGGTAAGGATCAGCATTTCCACACTACTCAGAGAATTTTTATTTTCAGGGATGGATTTTTAGCCCAATTCAAGTTGAAGAAAAGCGGTTTCGTGAAAATCGCAGAAATTTTTTTTTCAGAAACTCCGGGGTGCCTGGAGGTCGCGGTGCACCACGCGACAGTTGTATTCCAAAACTGAGTCACTCAGATCACACGAGAACCCAAGCATGCTTGAAACTCATTCAAATGCAAGTGCTTCTATCTGTTGTCTTGATTGTTTCCCACTCATTCCTTTTGGTTTGGGGAATATGTCAAAATCCCATGCCCAGAGAACTTCAGATAGAGTTCGCGGAAATGCTCAGTGGACAACCCAGGCAGGGTAAGGATCAGAATTCCACACTACTCAGAGAATTTTTATTTTCAGGGATGGATTTTTAGCCCAATTCAAGTTGAAGAAAAGCGGTTTCGTGAAAATCGCAGAAAATTTTTTTTCAGAAACTCCGGGGTGCCTGGAGGTCGCGGTGCACCACGCGACAGTTGTATTCCAAAACTGAGTCACTCAGATCACACGAGAACCCAAGCATGCTTGAAACTCATTCAAATGCAAGTGCTTCTATCTGTTGTCTTGATTGTTTCCCACTCATTCCTTTTGGTTTGGGGAATATGTCAAAATCCCATGCCCAGAGAACTTCAGATAGAGTTCGCGGAAATGCTCAGTGGACAACCCAGGCAGGGTAAGGATCAGCATTTCCACACTACTCAGAGAATTTTTATTTTCAGGGATAGATTTTTAGCCCAATTCAAGTTGAAGAAAAGTGGTTTCGTGAAAATCGCAGAAAATTTTTTTTCAGAAACTCCGGGGTGCCTGGAGGTCGCGGTGCACCACGCGACAGTTGTATTCCGAAACTGAGTCACTCAGATCACACGAGCACCCAAGCATGCTTGAAACTCATTCAAATGCAAGTGCTTCTATCTGTTGTCTTGATTGCTTCCCACTCATTCCTTTTGGTTTGGGGAATATGTCAAAATCCCATGCCCAGAGAACTTCAGATAGAGTTCACGGAAATGCTCAGTGGACATCCCAGGCAGGGTAAGGATCAGCATTTCCACACTACTCAGAGAATTTTTATTTTCAGGGATGGATTTTTAGCCCAATTCAAGTTGAAGAAAAGTGGTTTCGTGAAAATCGCAGAAATTTTTTTTTCAGAAACTCCGGGGTGCCTGGAGGTCGCGGTGCACCACGCGACAGTTGTATTCCAAAACTGAGTCACTCAGATCACACGAGCACCCAAGCATGCTTGAAACTCATTCAAATGCAAGTGCTTCTATCTGTTGTCTTGATTGTTTCCCACTCATTCCTTTTGGTTTGGGGAATATGTCAAAATCCCATGCCCAGAGAACTTCAGATAGAGTTCGCGGAAATGCTCAGTGGACAACCCAGGCAGGGTAAGGATCAGCATTTCCACACTACTCAGAGAATTTTTATTTTCAGGGATGGATTTTTAGCCCAATTCAAGTTGAAGAAAAGCGGTTTCGTGAAAATCGCAGAAAATTTTTTTTCAGAAACTCCGGGGTGCCTGGAGGTCGCGGTGCACCACGCGACAGTTGTATTCCAAAACTGAGTCACTCAGATCACACGAGAACCCAAGCATGCTTGAAACTCATTCAAATGCAAGTGCTTCTATCTGTTGTCTTGATTGTTTCCCACTCATTCCTTTTGGTTTGGGGAATATGTCAAAATCCCATGCCCAGAGAACTTCAGATAGAGTTCGCGGAAATGCTCAGTGGACAACCCAGGCAGGGTAAGGATCAGCATTTCCACACTACTCAGAGAATTTTTATTTTCAGGGATGGATTTTTAGCCCAATTCAAGTTGAAGAAAAGCGGTTTCGTGAAAATCGCAGAAAATTTTTTTTCAGAAACTCCGGGGTGCCTGGAGGTCGCGGTGCACCACGCGACAGTTGTATTCCAAAACTGAGTCACTCAGATCACACGAGAACCCAAGCATGCTTGAAACTCATTCAAATGCAAGTGCTTCTATCTGTTGTCTTGATTGTTTCCCACTCATTCCTTTTGGTTTGGGGAATATGTCAAAATCCCATGCCCAGAGAACTTCAGATAGAGTTCGCGGAAATGCTCAGTGGACAACCCAGGCAGGGTAAGGATCAGCATTTCCACACTACTCAGAGAATTTTTATTTTCAGGGATGGATTTTTAGCCCAATTCAAGTTGAAGAAAAGTAGTTTCGTGAAAATCGCAGAAAATTTTTTTTCAGAAACTCCGGGGTGCCTGGAGGTCGCGGTGCACCACGCGACAGTTGTATTCCGAAACTGAGTCACTCAGATCACACGAGCACCCAAGCATGCTTGAAACTCATTCAAATGCAAGTGCTTCTATCTGTTGTCTTGATTGCTTCCCACTCATTCCTTTTGGTTTGGGGAATATGTCAAAATCCCATGCCCAGAGAACTTCAGATAGAGTTCGCGGAAATGCTCAGTGGACAACCCAGGCAGGGTTAGGATCAGCATTTCCACACTACTCAGAGAATTTTTATTTTCAGGGATGGATTTTTAGCCCAATTCAAGTTGAAGAAAAGTGGTTTCGTGAAAATCGCAGAAAATTTTTTTTCAGAAACTCCGGGGTGCCTGGAGGTCGCGGTGCACCACGCGACAGTTGTATTCCAAAACTGAGTCACTCAGATCACACGAGCACCCAAGCATGCTTGAAACTCATTCAAATGCAAGTGCTTCTATCTGTTGTCTTGATTGTTTCCCACTCATTCCTTTTGGTTTGGGGAATATGTCAAAATCCCATGCCCAGAGAACTTCAGATAGAGTTCGCGGAAATGCTCAGTGGACAACCCAGGCAGGGTAAGGATCAGCATTTCCACACTACTCAGAGAATTTTTATTTTCAGGGATGGATTTTTAGCCCAATTCAAGTTGAAGAAAAGCGGTTTCGTGAAAATCGCAGAAATTTTTTTTTCAGAAACTCCGGGGTGCCTGGAGGTCGCGGTGCACCACGCGACAGTTGTATTCCAAAACTGAGTCACTCAGATCACACGAGAACCCAAGCATGCTTGAAACTCATTCAAATGCAAGTGCTTCTATCTGTTGTCTTGATTGTTTCCCACTCATTCCTTTTGGTTTGGGGAATATGTCAAAATCCCATGCCCAGAGAACTTCAGATAGAGTTCGCGGAAATGCTCAGTGGACAACCCAGGCAGGGTAAGGATCAGAATTCCACACTACTCAGAGAATTTTTATTTTCAGGGATGGATTTTTAGCCCAATTCAAGTTGAAGAAAAGCGGTTTCGTGAAAATCGCAGAAAATTTTTTTTCAGAAACTCCGGGGTGCCTGGAGGTCGCGGTGCACCACGCGACAGTTGTATTCCAAAACTGAGTCACTCAGATCACACGAGCACCCAAGCATGCTTGAAACTCATTCAAATGCAAGTGCTTCTATCTGTTGTCTTGATTGTTTCCCACTCATTCCTTTTGGTTTGGGGAATATGTCAAAATCCCATGCCCAGAGAACTTCAGATAGAGTTCGCGGAAATGCTCAGTGGACAACCCAGGCAGGGTAAGGATCAGCATTTCCACACTACTCAGAGAATTTTTATTTTCAGGGATAGATTTTTAGCCCAATTCAAGTTGAAGAAAAGTGGTTTCGTGAAAATCGCAGAAAATTTTTTTTCAGAAACTCCGGGGTGCCTGGAGGTCGCGGTGCACCACGCGACAGTTGTATTCCGAAACTGAGTCACTCAGATCACACGAGCACCCAAGCATGCTTGAAACTCATTCAAATGCAAGTGCTTCTATCTGTTGTCTTGATTGTTTCCCACTCATTCCTTTTGGTTTGGGGAATATGTCAAAATCCCATGCCCAGAGAACTTATGATAGAGTTCGCGGAAATGCTCAGTGGACAACCCAGGCAGGGTAAGGATCAGCATTTCCACACTACTCAGAGAATTTTTATTTTCAGGGATGGATTTTTAGCCCAATTCAAGTTGAAGAAAAGTGGTTTCGTGAAAATCGCAGAAAATTTTTTTTCAGAAACTCCGGGGTGCCTGGAGGTCGCGGTGCACCACGCGACAGTTGTATTCCAAAACTGAGTCACTCAGATCACACGAGCACCCAAGCATGCTTGAAACTCATTCAAATGCAAGTGCTTCTATCTGTTGTCTTGATTGTTTCCCACTCATTCCTTTTGGTTTGGGGAATATGTCAAAATCCCATGCCCAGAGAACTTCAGATAGAGTTCGCGGAAATGCTCAGTGGACAACCCAGGCAGGGTAAGGATCAGCATTTCCACACTACTCAGAGAATTTTTATTTTCAGGGATGGATTTTTAGCCCAATTCAAGTTGAAGAAAAGCGGTTTCGTGAAAATCGCAGAAATTTTTTTTTCAGAAACTCCGGGGTGCCTGGAGGTCGCGGTGCACCACGCGACAGTTGTATTCCAAAACTGAGTCACTCAGATCACACGAGAACCCAAGCATGCTTGAAACTCATTCAAATGCAAGTGCTTCTATCTGTTGTCTTGATTGTTTCCCACTCATTCCTTTTGGTTTGGGGAATATGTCAAAATCCCATGCCCAGAGAACTTCAGATAGAGTTCGCGGAAATGCTCAGTGGACAACCCAGGCAGGGTAAGGATCAGAATTCCACACTACTCAGAGAATTTTTATTTTCAGGGATGGATTTTTAGCCCAATTCAAGTTGAAGAAAAGCGGTTTCGTGAAAATCGCAGAAAATTTTTTTTCAGAAACTCCGGGGTGCCTGGAGGTCGCGGTGCACCACGCGACAGTTGTATTCCAAAACTGAGTCACTCAGATCACACGAGAACCCAAGCATGCTTGAAACTCATTCAAATGCAAGTGCTTCTATCTGTTGTCTTGATTGTTTCCCACTCATTCCTTTTGGTTTGGGGAATATGTCAAAATCCCATGCCCAGAGAACTTCAGATAGAGTTCGCGGAAATGCTCAGTGGACAACCCAGGCAGGGTAAGGATCAGCATTTCCACACTACTCAGAGAATTTTTATTTTCAGGGATAGATTTTTAGCCCAATTCAAGTTGAAGAAAAGTGGTTTCGTGAAAATCGCAGAAATTTTTTTTTCAGAAACTCCGGGGTGCCTGGAGGTCGCGGTGCACCACGCGACAGTTGTATTCCGAAACTGAGTCACTCAGATCACACGAGCACCCAAGCATGCTTGAAACTCATTCAAATGCAAGTGCTTCTATCTGTTGTCTTGATTGCTTCCCACTCATTCCTTTTGGTTTGGGGAATATGTCAAAATCCCATGCCCAGAGAACTTCAGATAGAGTTCACGGAAATGCTCAGTGGACATCCCAGGCAGGGTAAGGATCAGCATTTCCACACTACTCAGAGAATTTTTATTTTCAGGGATGGATTTTTAGCCCAATTCAAGTTGAAGAAAAGTGGTTTCGTGAAAATCGCAGAAAATTTTTTTTCAGAAACTCCGGGGTGCCTGGAGGTCGCGGTGCACCACGCGACAGTTGTATTCCAAAACTGAGTCACTCAGATCACACGAGCACCCAAGCATGCTTGAAACTCATTCAAATGCAAGTGCTTCTATCTGTTGTCTTGATTGTTTCCCACTCATTCCTTTTGGTTTGGGGAATATGTCAAAATCCCATGCCCAGAGAACTTCAGATAGAGTTCGCGGAAATGCTCAGTGGACAACCCAGGCAGGGTAAGGATCAGCATTTCCACACTACTCAGAGAATTTTTATTTTCAGGGATGGATTTTTAGCCCAATTCAAGTTGAAGAAAAGCGGTTTCGTGAAAATCGCAGAAAATTTTTTTTCAGAAACTCCGGGGTGCCTGGAGGTCGCGGTGCACCACGCGACAGTTGTATTCCAAAACTGAGTCACTCAGATCACACGAGAACCCAAGCATGCTTGAAACTCATTCAAATGCAAGTGCTTCTATCTGTTGTCTTGATTGTTTCCCACTCATTCCTTTTGGTTTGGGGAATATGTCAAAATCCCATGCCCAGAGAACTTCAGATAGAGTTCGCGGAAATGCTCAGTGGACAACCCAGGCAGGGTAAGGATCAGCATTTCCACACTACTCAGAGAATTTTTATTTTCAGGGATGGATTTTTAGCCCAATTCAAGTTGAAGAAAAGCGGTTTCGTGAAAATCGCAGAAAATTTTTTTTCAGAAACTCCGGGGTGCCTGGAGGTCGCGGTGCACCACGCGACAGTTGTATTCCAAAACTGAGTCACTCAGATCACACGAGAACCCAAGCATGCTTGAAACTCATTCAAATGCAAGTGCTTCTATCTGTTGTCTTGATTGTTTCCCACTCATTCCTTTTGGTTTGGGGAATATGTCAAAATCCCATGCCCAGAGAACTTCAGATAGAGTTCGCGGAAATGCTCAGTGGACAACCCAGGCAGGGTAAGGATCAGCATTTCCACACTACTCAGAGAATTTTTATTTTCAGGGATGGATTTTTAGCCCAATTCAAGTTGAAGAAAAGTAGTTTCGTGAAAATCGCAGAAAATTTTTTTTCAGAAACTCCGGGGTGCCTGGAGGTCGCGGTGCACCACGCGACAGTTGTATTCCGAAACTGAGTCACTCAGATCACACGAGCACCCAAGCATGCTTGAAACTCATTCAAATGCAAGTGCTTCTATCTGTTGTCTTGATTGCTTCCCACTCATTCCTTTTGGTTTGGGGAATATGTCAAAATCCCATGCCCAGAGAACTTCAGATAGAGTTCGCGGAAATGCTCAGTGGACATCCCAGGCAGGGTAAGGATCAGCATTTCCACACTACTCAGAGAATTTTTATTTTCAGGGATGGATTTTTAGCCCAATTCAAGTTGAAGAAAAGTGGTTTCGTGAAAATCGCAGAAAAATTTTTTTCAGAAACTCCGGGGTGCCTGGAGGTCGCGGTGCACCACGCGACAGTTGTATTCCAAAACTGAGTCACTCAGATCACACGAGCACCCAAGCATGCTTGAAACTCATTCAAATGCAAGTCCTTCTATCTGTTGTCTTGATTGTTTCCCACTCATTCCTTTTGGTTTGGGGAATATGTCAAAATCCCATGTCCACAGAACTTCAGATAGAGTTCGCGGAAATGCTCAGTGGACAACCCAGGCAGGGTAAGGATCAGCATTTCCACACTACTCAGAGAATTTTTATTTTCAGGGATGGATTTTTAGCCCAATTCAAGTTGAAGAAAAGCGGTTTCGTGAAAATCGCAGAAAATTTTTTTTCAGAAACTCCGGGGTGCCTGGAGGTCGCGGTGCACCACGCGACAGTTGTATTCCAAAACTGAGTCACTCAGATCACACGAGCACCCAAGCATGCTTGAAACTCATTCAAATGCAAGTGCTTCTATCTGTTGTCTTGATTGTTTCCCACTCATTCCTTTTGGTTTGGGGAATATGTAGAAATCCCATGCCCAGAGAACTTCAGATAGAGTTCGCGGAAATGCTCAGTGGACATCCCAGGCTGGGTAAGGATCAGCATTTCCACACTACTCAGAGAATTTTTATTTTCAGGGATGGACTTTTAGCCCAATTCAAGTTGAAGAAAAGTGGTTTCGTGAAAATCGCAGAAAATTTTTTTTCAGAAACTCCGGGGTGCCTGGAGGTCGCGGTGCACCACGCGACAGTTGTATTCCAAAACTGAGTCACTCAGATCACATGAGCACCCAAGCATGCTTGAAACTCATTCAAATGCAAGTGCTTCTATCTGTTGTCTTGATTGTTTCCCACTCATTCCTTTTGGTTTGGGGAATATGTCAAAATCCCATGCCCAGAGAACTTCAGATAGAGTTCGTGGAAATGCTCAGTGGACAACCCAGGCAGGGTAAGGATCAGCATTTCCACACTACTCAGAGAATTTTTATTTTCAGGGATGGATTTTTAGCCCAATTCAAGTTGAAGAAAAGTGGTTTCGTGAAAATCGCAGAAAATTTTTTTTCAGAAACTCCGGGGTGCCTGGAGGTCGCGGTGCACCACGCGACAGTTGTATTCCAAAACTGAGTCACTCAGATCACACGAGAACCCAAGCATGCTTGAAACTCATTCAAATGCAAGTGCTTCTATCTGTTGTCTTGATTGTTTCCCACTCATTCCTTTTGGTTTGGGGAATATGTCAAAATCCCATGCCCAGAGAACTTCAGATAGAGTTCGCGGAAATGCTCAGTGGACAACCCAGGCAGGGTTAGGATCAGCATTTCCACACTACTCAGAGAATTTTTATTTTCAGGGATGGATTTTTAGCCCAATTCAAGTTGAAGAAAAGTGGTTTCGTGAAAATCGCAGAAATTTTTTTTTCAGAAACTCCGGGGTGCCTGGAGGTCGCGGTGCACCACGCGACAGTTGTATTCCGAAACTGAGTCACTCAGATCACACGAGCACCCAAGCATGCTTGAAACTCATTCAAATGCAAGTGCTTCTATCTGTTGTCTTGATTGCTTCCCACTCATTCCTTTTGGTTTGGGGAATATGTCAAAATCCCATGCCCAGAGAACTTCAGATAGAGTTCGCGGAAATGCTCAGTGGACATCCCAGGCAGGGTAAGGATCAGCATTTCCACACTACTCAGAGAATTTTTATTTTCAGGGATGGATTTTTAGCCCAATTCAAGTTGAAGAAAAGTGGTTTCGTGAAAATCGCAGAAAATTTTTTTTCAGAAACTCCGGGGTGCCTGGAGGTCGCGGTGCACCACGCGACAGTTGTATTCCAAAACTGAGTCACTCAGATCACACGAGCACCCAAGCATGCTTGAAACTCATTCAAATGCAAGTGCTTCTATCTGTTGTCTTGATTGTTTCCCACTCATTCCTTTTGGTTTGGGGAATATGTCAAAATCCCATGTCCACAGAACTTCAGATAGAGTTCGCGGAAATGCTCAGTGGACAACCCAGGCAGGGTAAGGATCAGCATTTCCACACTACTCAGAGAATTTTTATTTTCAGGGATGGATTTTTAGCCCAATTCAAGTTGAAGAAAAGCGGTTTCGTGAAAATCGCAGAAAATTTTTTTTCAGAAACTCCGGGGTGCCTGGAGGTCGCGGTGCACCACGCGACAGTTGTATTCCGAAACTGAGTCACTCAGATCACACGAGCACCCAAGCATGCTTGAAACTCATTCAAATGCAAGTGCTTCTATCTGTTGTCTTGATTGCTTCCCACTCATTCCTTTTGGTTTGGGGAATATGTAGAAATCCCATGCCCAGAGAACTTCAGATAGAGTTCGCGGAAATGCTCAGTGGACATCCCAGGCTGGGTAAGGATCAGCATTTCCACACTACTCAGAGAATTTTTATTTTCAGGGATGGACTTTTAGCCCAATTCAAGTTGAAGAAAAGTGGTTTCGTGAAAATCGCAGAAAATTTTTTTTCAGAAACTCCGGGGTGCCTGGAGGTCGCGGTGCACCACGCGACAGTTGTATTCCAAAACTGAGTCACTCAGATCACATGAGCACCCAAGCATGCTTGAAACTCATTCAAATGCAAGTGCTTCTATCTGTTGTCTTGATTGTTTCCCACTCATTCCTTTTGGTTTGGGGAATATGTCAAAATCCCATGCCCAGAGAACTTCAGATAGAGTTCGTGGAAATGCTCAGTGGACAACCCAGGCAGGGTAAGGATCAGCATTTCCACACTACTCAGAGAATTTTTATTTTCAGGGATGGATTTTTAGCCCAATTCAAGTTGAAGAAAAGTGGTTTCGTGAAAATCGCAGAAAATTTTTTTTCAGAAACTCCGGGGTGCCTGGAGGTCGCGGTGCACCACGCGACAGTTGTATTCCAAAACCGAGTCACTCAGATCACTCGAGCACCCAAGCATGCTTGAAACTCATTCAAATACAAGTGGTTCTATCTGTTGTCTTGATTGTTTCCCACTCATTCCTTTTGGTTTGGGGAATATGTCAAAATCCCATGCCCAGAGAACTTCAGATAGAGTTCGCGGAAATGCTCAGTGGACTTCCCAGGCTGGGTAAGGATCAGCATTTCCACACTACTCAGAGAATTTTTATTTTCAGGGATGGATTTTTAGCCGAATTCAAGTTGAAGAAAAGTGGTTTCGTGAAAATCGCAGAAAATTTTTTTTCAGAAACTCCGGGGTGCCTGGAGGTCGCGGTGCACCACGCGACAGTTGTATTCCAAAACTGAGTCACTCAGATCACACGAGCACCCAAGCATGCTTGAAACTCATTCAAATGCAAGTGCTTCTATCTGTTGTCTTGATTGTTTCCCACTCATTCCTTTTGGTTTGGGGAATATGTCAAAATCCCATGTCCACAGAACTTCAGATAGAGTTCGCGGAAATGCTCAGTGGACAACCCAGGCAGGGTAAGGATCAGCATTTCCACACTACTCAGAGAATTTTTATTTTCAGGGATGGATTTTTAGCCCAATTCAAGTTGAAGAAAAGCGGTTTCGTGAAAATCGCAGAAAATTTTTTTTCAGAAACTCCGGGGTGCCTGGAGGTCGCGGTGCACCACGCGACAGTTGTATTCCAAAACTGAGTCACTCAGATCACACGAGCACCCAAGCATGCTTGAAACTCATTCAAATGCAAGTGCTTCTATCTGTTGTCTTGATTGTTTCCCACTCATTCCTTTTGGTTTGGGGAATATGTAGAAATCCCATGCCCAGAGAACTTCAGATAGAGTTCGCGGAAATGCTCAGTGGACATCCCAGGCTGGGTAAGGATCAGCATTTCCACACTACTCAGAGAATTTTTATTTTCAGGGATGGACTTTTAGCCCAATTCAAGTTGAAGAAAAGTGGTTTCGTGAAAATCGCAGAAAATTTTTTTTCAGAAACTCCGGGGTGCCTGGAGGTCGCGGTGCACCACGCGACAGTTGTATTCCAAAACTGAGTCACTCAGATCACATGAGCACCCAAGCATGCTTGAAACTCATTCAAATGCAAGTGCTTCTATCTGTTGTCTTGATTGTTTCCCACTCATTCCTTTTGGTTTGGGGAATATGTCAAAATCCCATGCCCAGAGAACTTCAGATAGAGTTCGTGGAAATGCTCAGTGGACAACCCAGGCAGGATAAGGATCAGCATTTCCACACTACTTAGAGAATTTTTATTTTCAGGGATGGATTTTTAGCCCAATTCAAGTTGAAGAAAAGTGGTTTCGTGAAAATCGCAGAAAATTTTTTTTCAGAAACTCCGGGGTGCCTGGAGGTCGCGGTGCACCACGCGACAGTTGTATTCCAAAACCGAGTCACTCAGATCACTCGAGCACCCAAGCATGCTTGAAACTCATTCAAATACAAGTGGTTCTATCTGTTGTCTTGATTGTTTCCCACTCATTCCTTTTGGTTTGGGGAATATGTCAAAATCCCATGCCCAGAGAACTTCAGATAGAGTTCGCGGAAATGCTCAGTGGACAACCCAGGCAGGGTTAGGATCAGCATTTCCACACTACTCAGAGAATTTTTATTTTCAGGGATGGATTTTTAGCCCAATTCAAGTTGAAGAAAAGTGGTTTCGTGAAAATCGCAGAAAATTTTTTTTCAGAAACTCCGGGGTGCCTAGAGGTCGCGGTGCACCACGCGACAGTTGTATTCCAAAACTGAGTCACTCAGATCACACGAGCACCCAAGCATGCTTGAAACTCATTCAAATGCAAGTGCTTCTATCTGTTGTCTTGATTGTTTCCCACTCATTCCTTTTGGTTTGGGGAATATGTCAAAATCCCATGCCCAGAGAACTTCAGATAGAGTTCGCGGAAATGCTCAGTGGACAACCCAGGCAGGGTAAGAATCAGCATTTCCACGCTACTCAGAGAATTTTTATTTTCAGGGATGGATTTTTAGCCCAATTCAAGTTGAAGAAAAGTGGTTTCGTGAAAATCGCAGAAAATTTTTTTTCAGAAACTCCGGGGTGCCTGGAGGTCACGGTGCACCACGCGACAGTTGTATTCCAAAACTGAGTCACTCAGATCACACGAGAACCCAAGCATGCTTGAAACTCATTCAATTGCAAGTGCTTCTATCTGTTGTCTTGATTGTTTCCCACTCATTCCTTTTGGTTTGGGGAATATGTAGAAATCCCATGCCCAGAGAACTTCAGATAGAGTACGCGGAAATGCTCAGTGGACATCCCAGGCAGGGTTAGGATCAGCATTTCCACACTACTCAGAGAATTTTTATTTTCAGGGATGGATTTTTAGCCCAATTCAAGTTGAAGAAAAGTGGTTTCGTGAAAATCGCAGAAAATTTTTTTTCAGAAACTCCGGGGTGCCTGGAGGTCGCGGTGCACCACGCGACAGTTGTATTCCAAAACTGAGTAACTCAGATCACACGAGAACCCAAGCATGCTTGAAACTCATTCAAATGCAAGTGCTTCTATCTGTTGTCTTGATTGTTTCCCACTCATTCCTTTTGGTTTGGGGAATATGTCAAAATCCCATGCCCAGAGAACTTCAGATAGAGTTCGCGGAAATGCTCAGTGGACAACCCAGGCAGGGTAAGGATCAGCATTTCCACACTACTCAGAGAATTTTTATTTTCAGGGATGGATTTTTAGCCCAATTCAAGTTGAAGAAAAGTGGTTTCGTGAAAATCGCAGAAAATTTTTTTTCAGAAACTCCGGGGTGCCTGGAGGTCGCGGTGCACCACGCTACAGTTGTATTCCAAAACTGAGTCACTCAGATCACACGAGCACCCAAGCATGCTTGAAACTCATTCAAATGCAAGTCCTTCTATCTGTTGTCTTGATTGCTTCCCACTCATTCCTTTTGGTTTGGGGAATATGTCAAAATCCCATGCCTAGAGAACTTCAGATAGAGTTCGCGGAAATGCTCAGTGGACATCCCAGGCAGGGTAAGGATCAGCATTTCCACACTACTCAGAGAATTTTTATTTTCAGGGATGGATTTTTAGCCCAATTCAAGTTGAAGAAAAGTGGTTTCGTGAAAATCGCAGAAAATTTTTTTTCAGAAACTCCGGGGTGCCTGGAGGTCGCGGTGCACCACGCGACAGTTGTATTCCAAAACTGAGTCACTCAGATCACACGAGCACCCAAGCATGCTTGAAACTCATTCAAATGCAAGTGCTTCTATCTGTTGTCTTGATTGTTTCCCACTCATTCCTTTTGGTTTGGGGAATATGTAGAAATCCCATGCCCAGAGAACTTCAGATAGAGTTCGCGGAAATGCTCAGTGGACATCCCAGGCTGGGTAAGGATCAGCATTTCCACACTACTCAGAGAATTTTTATTTTCAGGGATGGATTTTTAGCCCAATTCAAGTTGAAGAAAAGTGGTTTCGTGAAAATCGCAGAAAATTTTTTTTCAGAAACTCCGGGGTGCCTGGAGGTAGCGGTGCACCACGCGACAGTTGTATTCCAAAACTGAGTCACTCAGATCACACGAGCACCCAAGCATGCTTGAAACTCATTCAAATGCAAGTGCTTCTATCTGTTGTCTTGATTGTTTCCCACTCATTCCTTTTGGTTTGGGGAATATGTCAAAATCCCATGCCCAGAGAACTTCAGATAGAGTTCGCGGAAATGCTCAGTGGACAACCCAGGCAGGGTAAGGATCAGCATTTCCACACTACTCAGAGAATTTTTATTTTCAGGGATGGTTTTTAGCCTAATTCAAGTGGAAGAAAAGTGGTTTCGTGA
Source organism: Lepisosteus oculatus (assembly GCF_040954835.1). Classification (NCBI taxonomy): domain Eukaryota; kingdom Metazoa; phylum Chordata; class Actinopteri; order Semionotiformes; family Lepisosteidae; genus Lepisosteus; species Lepisosteus oculatus. The sequence goes on from NC_090698.1 coordinate 231,220, forward strand.
AAATCGCAGAAAATTTTTTTTCAGAAACTCCGGGGTGCCTGGAGGTCGCGGTGCACCACGCGACAGTTGTATTCCAAAACTGAGTCACTCAGATCACACGAGCACCCAAGCATGCTTGAAACTCATTGAAATGCAAGTGCTTCTATCTGTTGTCTTGATTGTTTCGCACTCATTCCTTTTGGTTTGGGGAATATGTCAAAATCCCATGCCCAGAGAACTTCAGATAGAGTTCGCGGAAATGCTCAGTGGACAACCCAGGCAGGGTAAGGATCAGCATTTCCACACTACTCAGAGAATTTTTATTTTCAGGGATGGATTTTTAGCCCAATTCAAGTTGAAGAAAAGTGGTTTCGTGAAAACCGCAGAAAATTTTTTTTCAGAAACTCCGGGGTGCCTGGAGGTCGTGGTGCACCACGCGACACTTGTATTCCAAAACTGAGTCACTCAGATCACACGAGCACCCAAGCATGCTTGAAACTCATTCAAATGCAAGTGCTTCTATCTGTTGTCTTGATTGCTTCCCACTCATTCCTTTTGGTTTGGGGAATATGTCAAAATCCCATGCCCAGAGAACTTCAGATAAAGTTCGCGGAAATGCTCAGTGGACAACCCAGGCAGGGTTAGGATCAGCATTTCCACACTACTCAGAGAATTTTTATTTTCAGGGATGGATTTTTAGCCCAATTCAAGTTGAAGAAAAGTGGTTTCGTGAAAATCGCAGAAAATTTTTTTTCAGAAACTCCGGGGTGCCTGGAGGTCGCGGTGCACCACGCGACAGTTGTATTCCAAAACTGAGTCACTCAGATCACACGAGCACCCAAGCATGCTTGAAACTCATTCAAATGCAAGTCCTTCTATCTGTTGTCTTGATTGCTTCCCACTCATTCCTTTTGGTTTGGGGAATATGTCAAAATCCCATGCCCAGAGAACTTCAGATAGAGTTCGCGGAAATGCTCAGTGGACATCCCAGGCAGGGTAAGGATCAGCATTTCCACACTACTCAGAGAATTTTTATTTTCAGGGATGGATTTTTAGCCCAATTCAAGTTGAAGAAAAGTGGTTTCGTGAAAATCGCAGAAAATTTTTTTTCAGAAACTCCGGGGTGCCTGGAGGTCGCGGTGCACCACGCGACAGTTGTATTCCAAAACTGAGTCACTCAGATCACACGAGCACCCAAGCATGCTTGAAACTCATTCAAATGCAAGTGCTTCTATCTGTTGTCTTGATTGTTTCCCACTCATTCCTTTTGGTTTGGGGAATATGTAGAAATCCCATGCCCAGAGAACTTCAGATAGAGTTCGCGGAAATGCTCAGTGGACATCCCAGGCTGGGTAAGGATCAGCATTTCCACACTACTCAGAGAATTTTTATTTTCAGGGATGGATTTTTAGCCCAATTCAAGTTGAAGAAAAGTGGTTTCGTGAAAATCGCAGAAAATTTTTTTTCAGAAACTCCGGGGTGCCTGGAGGTCGCGGTGCACCACGCGACAGTTGTATTCCAAAACTGAGTCACTCAGATCACACGAGCACCCAAGCATGCTTGAAACTCATTGAAATGCAAGTGCTTCTATCTGTTGTCTTGATTGTTTCGCACTCATTCCTTTTGGTTTGGGGAATATGTCAAAATCCCATGCCCAGAGAACTTCAGATAGAGTTCGCGGAAATGCTCAGTGGACAACCCAGGCAGGGTAAGGATCAGCATTTCCACACTACTCAGAGAATTTTTATTTTCAGGGATGGATTTTTAGCCCAATTCAAGTTGAAGAAAAGTGGTTTCGTGAAAACCGCAGAAAATTTTTTTTCAGAAACTCCGGGGTGCCTGGAGGTCGCGGTGCACCACGCGACACTTGTATTCCAAAACTGAGTCACTCAGATCACACGAGCACCCAAGCATGCTTGAAACTCATTCAAATGCAAGTGCTTCTATCTGTTGTCTTGATTGCTTCCCACTCATTCCTTTTGGTTTGGGGAATATGTCAAAATCCCATGCCCAGAGAACTTCAGATAGAGTTCGCAGAAAAGCTCAGTGGACATCCCAGGCAGGGTAAGGATCAGCATTTCCACACTACTCAGAGAATTTTTATTTTCAGGGATGGATTTTTAGCCCAATTCAAGTTGAAGAAAAGTGGTTTCGTGAAAATCGCAGAAAATTTTTTTTCAGAAACTCCGGGGTGCCTGGAGGTCGCGGTGCACCACGCGACAGTTGTATTCCAAAACTGAGTCACTCAGATCACACGAGCACCCAAGCATGCTTGAAACTCATTCAAATGCAAGTGCTTCTATCTGTTGTCTTGATTGTTTCCCACTCATTCCTTTTGGTTTGGGGAATATGTCAAAATCCCATGCCCAGAGAACTTCAGATAGAGTTCGCGGAAATGCTCAGTGGACAACCCAGGCAGGGTAAGGATCAGCATTTCTACACTACTCAGAGAATTTTTATTTTCAGGGATGGATTTTTAGCCCAATTCAAGTTGAAGAAAAGTGGTTTCGTGAAAATCGCAGAAAAATTTTTCAGAAACTCTGGGGTGCCTGGAGGTCGCGGTGAACCACGTGACAATTGTATTCCAAAACTGAGTCACTCAGATCACACGAGCACCCAAGCATGCTTGAAACTCATTCAAATGCAAGTCCTTCTATCTGTTGTCTTGATTGTTTCCCACTCATTCCTTTTGGTTTGGGGAATATGTAGAAATCCCATGCCCAGAGAACTTCAGATAGAGTTCGCGGAAATGCTCAGTGGACATCCCAGGCAGGGTAAGGATCAGCATTTCCACACTACTCAGAGAATTTCTATTTTCAGGGATGGATTTTTAGCCCAATTCAAGTTGAAGAAAAGTGGTTTCGTGAAAATCGCAGAAAATTTTTTTTCAGAAACTCCGGGGTGCCTGGAGGTCGCGGTGCACCACGCGACAGTTATATTCCAAAACTGAGTCACTCAGATCACACGAGCACCCAAGCATGCTTGAAACTCATTCAAATGCAAGTGCTTCTATCTGTTGTCTTGATTGTTTCCCACTCATTCCTTTTGGTTTGGGGAATATGTAGAAATCCCATGCCCAGAGAACTTCAGATAGAGTTCGCGGAAATGCTCAGTGGACATCCCAGGCAGGGTAAGGATCAGCATTTCCACACTACTCAGAGAATTTCTATTTTCAGGGATGGATTTTTAGCCCAATTCAAGTTGAAGAAAAGTGGTTTCGTGAAAACCGCAGAAAATTTTTTTTCAGAAACTCCGGGGTGCCTGGAGGTCGTGGTGCACCACGCGACACTTGTATTCCAAAACTGAGTCACTCAGATCACACGAGCACCCAAGCATGCTTGAAACTCATTCAAATGCAAGTGCTTCTATCTGTTGTCTTGATTGCTTCCCACTCATTCCTTTTGGTTTGGGGAATATGTCAAAATCCCATGCCCAGAGAACTTCAGATAAAGTTCGCGGAAATGCTCAGTGGACAACCCAGGCAGGGTTAGGATCAGCATTTCCACACTACTCAGAGAATTTTTATTTTCAGGGATGGATTTTTAGCCCAATTCAAGTTGAAGAAAAGTGGTTTCGTGAAAATCGCAGAAAATTTTTTTTCAGAAACTCCGGGGTGCCTGGAGGTCGCGGTGCACCACGCGACAGTTGTATTCCAAAACTGAGTTACTCAGATCACACGAGCACCCAAGCATGCTTGAAACTCATTCAAATGCAAGTCCTTCTATCTGTTGTCTTGATTGCTTCCCACTCATTCCTTTTGGTTTGGGGAATATGTCAAAATCCCATGCCCAGAGAACTTCAGATAGAGTTCGCGGAAATGCTCAGTGGACATCCCAGGCAGGGTAAGGATCAGCATTTCCACACTACTCAGAGAATTTTTATTTTCAGGGATGGATTTTTAGCCCAATTCAAGTTGAAGAAAAGTGGTTTCGTGAAAATCGCAGAAAATTTTTTTTCAGAAACTCCGGGGTGCCTGGAGGTCGCGGTGCACCACGCGACAGTTGTATTCCAAAACTGAGTCACTCAGATCACACGAGCACCCAAGCATGCTTGAAACTCATTCAAATGCAAGTGCTTCTATCTGTTGTCTTGATTGTTTCCCACTCATTCCTTTTGGTTTGGGGAATATGTAGAAATCCCATGCCCAGAGAACTTCAGATAGAGTTCGCGGAAATGCTCAGTGGACATCCCAGGCTGGGTAAGGATCAGCATTTCCACACTACTCAGAGAATTTTTATTTTCAGGGATGGATTTTTAGCCCAATTCAAGTTGAAGAAAAGTGGTTTCGTGAAAATCGCAGAAAATTTTTTTTCAGAAACTCCGGGGTGCCTGGAGGTAGCGGTGCACCACGCGACAGTTGTATTCCAAAACTGAGTCACTCAGATCACACGAGCACCCAAGCATGCTTGAAACTCATTCAAATGCAAGTGCTTCTATCTGTTGTCTTGATTGTTTCCCACTCATTCCTTTTGGTTTGGGGAATATGTCAAAATCCCATGCCCAGAGAACTTCAGATAGAGTTCGCGGAAATGCTCAGTGGACAACCCAGGCAGGGTAAGGATCAGCATTTCCACACTACTCAGAGAATTTTTATTTTCAGGGATGGTTTTTGCCCTAATTCAAGTGGAAGAAAAGTGGTTTCGTGAAAATCGCAGAAAATTTTTTTTCAGAAACTCCGGGGTGCCTGGAGGTCGCGGTGCACCACGCGACAGTTGTATTCCAAAACTGAGTCACTCAGATCACACGAGCACCCAAGCATGCTTGAAACTCATTCAAATGCAAGTGCTTCTATCTGTTGTCTTGATTGCTTCCCACTCATTCCTTTTGGTTTGGGGAATATGTCAAAATCCCATGCCCAGAGAACTTCAGATAGAGTTCGCAGAAATGCTCAGTGGACATCCCAGGCAGGGTAAGGATCAGCATTTCCACACTACTCAGAGAATTTTTATTTTCAGGGATGGATTTTTAGCCCAATTCAAGTTGAAGAAAAGTGGTTTCGTGAAAATCGCAGAAAATTTTTTTTTTTCAGAAACTCCGGGGTGCCTGGAGGTCGCGGTGCACCACGCGACAGTTGTATTCCAAAACTGAGTCACTCAGATCACACGAGCACCCAAGCATGCTTGAAACTCATTCAAATGCAAGTGCTTCTATCTGTTGTCTTGATTGTTTCCCACTCATTCCTTTTGGTTTGGGGAATATGTCAAAATCCCATGCCCAGAGAACTTCAGATAGAGTTCGCGGAAATGCTCAGTGGACAACCCAGGCAGGGTAAGGATCAGCATTTCTACACTACTCAGAGAATTTTTATTTTCAGGGATGGATTTTTAGCCCAATTCAAGTTGAAGAAAAGTGGTTTCGTGAAAATCGCAGAAAAATTTTTCAGAAACTCTGGGGTGCCTGGAGGTCGCGGTGAACCACGTGACAATTGTATTCCAAAACTGAGTCACTCAGATCACACGAGCACCCAAGCATGCTTGAAACTCATTCAAATGCAAGTGCTTCTATCTGTTGTCTTGATTGTTTCCCACTCATTCCTTTTGGTTTGGGGAATATGTAGAAATCCCATGCCCAGAGAACTTCAGATAGAGTTCGCGGAAATGCTCAGTGGACATCCCAGGCAGGGTAAGGATCAGCATTTCCACACTACTCAGAGAATTTCTATTTTCAGGGATGGATTTTTAGCCCAATTCAAGTTGAAGAAAAGTGGTTTCGTGAAAATCGCAGAAAATTTTTTTTCAGAAACTCCGGGGTGCCTGGAGGTCGCGGTGCACCACGCGACAGTTATATTCCAAAACTGAGTCACTCAGATCACACGAGCACCCAAGCATGCTTGAAACTCATTCAAATGCAAGTGCTTCTATCTGTTGTCTTGATTGTTTCCCACTCATTCCTTTTGGTTTGGGGAATATGTCAAAATCCCATGCCCAGAGAACTTCAGATAGAGTTCGCAGAAATGCTCAGTGGACATCCCAGGCAGGGTAAGGATCAGCATTTCCACACTACTCAGAGAATTTTTATTTTCAGGGATGGATTTTTAGCCCAATTCAAGTTGAAGAAAAGTGGTTTCGTGAAAATCGCAGAAAAATATTTTAGAAACTCTGGGGTGCCTGGAGGTCGCGGTGCACCACGTGACAGTTGTATTCCAAAACTGAGTCACTCAGATCACACGAGCACCCAAGCATGCTTGAAACTCATTCAAATGCAAGTGCTTCTATCTGTTGTCTTGATTGTTTCCCACTCATTCCTTTTGGTTTGGGGAATATGTCAAAATCCCATGCCCAGAGAACTTCAGATAGAGTTCGCGGAAATGCTCAGTGGACATCCCAGGCAGGGTAAGGATCAGCATTTCCACACTACTCAGAGAATTTTTATTTTCAGGGATGGATTTTTAGCCCAATTCAAGTTGAAGAAAAGTGGTTTCGTGAAAATCGCAGAAAATTTTTTTTCAGAAACTCCGGGGTGCACCACGCGACAGTTGTATTCCAAAACCGAGTCACTCAGATCACTCGAGCACCCAAGCATGCTTGAAACTCATTCAAATGCAAGTGCTTCTATCTGTTGTCTTGATTGTTTCCCACTCATTCCTATTGGTTTGGGGAATATGTCAAAATCCCATGCCCAGAGAACTTCAGATAGAGTTCGCGGAAATGCTCAGTGGACAACCCAGGCAGGGTAAGGATCAGCATTTCCACACTACTCAGAGAATTTTTATTTTCAGGGATGGATTTTTAGCCCAATTCAAGTTGAAGAAAAGCGGTTTCGTGAAAATCGCAGAAAATTTTTTTTCAGAAACTCCGGGGTGCCTGGAGGTCGCGGTGCACCACGCGACAGTTGTATTCCAAAACTGAGTCACTCAGATCACAGGAGCACCCAAGCATGCTTGAAAGTCATTCAATTGCAAGTGCTTCTATCTGTTGTCTTGATTGTTTCCCACTCATTCCTTTTGGTTTGGGGAATATGTAGAAATCCCATGCCCAGAGAACTTCAGATAGAGTTCGCGGAAATGCTCAGTGGACATCCCAGGCAGGGTAAGGATCAGCATTTCCACACTACTCAGAGAATTTTTATTTTCAGGGATGGATTTTTAGCCCAATTCAAGTTGAAGAAAAGTGGTTTCGTGAAAATCGCAGAAAATTTTTTTTCAGAAACTCCGGGGTGCCTGGAGGTCGCGGTGCACCACGCGACAGTTGTATTCCAAAACTGAGTCACTCAGATCACACGAGCACCCAAGCATGCTTGAAACTCATTCAAATGCAAGTGCTTCTATCTGTTGTCTTGATTGTTTCCCACTCATTCCTTTTGGTTTGGGGAATATGTCAAAATCCCATGCCCAGAGAACTTCAGATAGAGTTCGCGGAAATGCTCAGTGGACAACCCAGGCAGGGTAAGGATCAGCATTTCTACACTACTCAGAGAATTTTTATTTTCAGGGATGGATTTTTAGCCCAATTCAAGTTGAAGAACAGTGGTTTCGTAAAAATCGCAGAAAAATTTTTCAGAAACTCTGGGGTGCCTGGAGGTCGCGGTGAACCACGTGACAATTGTATTCCAAAACTGAGTCACTCAGATCACACGAGCACCCAAGCATGCTTGAAACTCATTCAAATGCAAGTGCTTCTATCTGTTGTCTTGATTGTTTCCCACTCATTCCTTTTGGTTTGGGGAATATGTCAAAATCCCATGCCCAGAGAACTTCAGATAGAGTTCGCGGAAATGCTCAGTGGACATCCCAGGCAGGGTAAGGATCAGCATTTCCACACTACTCAGAGAATTTTTATTTTCAGGGATGGATTTTTAGCCCAATTCAAGTTGAAGAAAAGTGGTTTCGTGAAAATCGCAGAAAATCTTTTTTCAGAAACTCCGGGGTGCCTGGAGGTCGCGGTGCACCACGCGACAGTTGTATTCCAAAACTGAGTCACTCAGATCACACGAGCACCCAAGCATGCTTGAAACTCATTCAAATGCAAGTGCTTCTATCTGTTGTCTTGATTGTTTCCCACTCATTCCTTTTGGTTTGGGGAATATGTCAAAATCCCATGCCCAGAGAACTTCAGATAGAGTTCGCAGAAATGCTTAGTGGACATCCCAGGCAGGGTAAGGATCAGCATTTCCACACTACTCAGAGAATTTTTATTTTCAGGGATGGATTTTTAGCCCAATTCAAGTTGAAGAAAAGTGGTTTCGTGAAAATCGCAGAAAATTTTTTTTCAGAAACTCCGGGGTGCCTGGAGGTCGCGGTGCACCACGTGACAGTTGTATTCCAAAACTGAGTCACTCAGATCACACGAGCACCCAAGCATGCTTGAAACTCATTCAAATGCAAGTGCTTCTATCTGTTGTCTTGATTGTTTCCCACTCATTCCTTTTGGTTTGGGGAATATGTAGAAATCCCATGCCCAGAGAACTTCAGATAGAGTTCGCGGAAATGCTCAGTGGACATCCCAGGCTGGGTAAGGATCAGCATTTCCACACTACTCAGAGAATTTTTATTTTCAGGGATGGATTTTTAGCCCAATTCAAGTTGAAGAAAAGTGGTTTCGTGAAAATCGCAGAAAATTTTTTTTCAGAAACTCCGGGGTGCCTGGAGGTCGCGGTGCACCACGCGACAGTTGTATTCCAAAACTGAGTCACTCAGATCACACGAGAACCCAAGCATGCTTGAAACTCATTCAAATGCAAGTGCTTCTATCTGTTGTCTTGATTGTTTCCCACTCATTCCTTTTGGTTTGGGGAATATGTCAAAATCCCATGCCCAGAGAACTTCAGATAGAGTTCGTGGAAATGCTCAGTGGACAACCCAGGCAGGGTAAGGATCAGCATTTCCACACTACTCAGAGAATTTTTATTTTCAGGGATGGATTTTTAGACCAATTCAAGTTGAAGAAAAGTGGTTTCGTGAAAATCGCAGAAATTTTTTTTTCAGAAACTCCGGGGTGCACCACGCGACAGTTGTATTCCAAAACCGAGTCACTCAGATCACTCGAGCACCCAAGCATGCTTGAAACTCATTCAAATGCAAGTGCTTCTATCTGTTGTCTTGATTGTTTCCCACTCATTCCTTTTGGTTTGGGGAATATGTCAAAATCCCATGCCCAGAGAACTTCAGATAGAGTTCGCGGAAATGCTCAGTGGACAACCCAGGCAGGGTAAGGATCAGCATTTCCACACTACTCAGAGAATTTTTATTTTCAGGGATGGATTTTTAGCCCAATTCAAGTTGAAGTAAAGTGGTTTCGTGAAAATCGCAGAAAATTTTTTTTCAGAAACTCCGGGGTGCCTGGAGGTCGCGGTGCACCACGCGACAGTTGTATTCCAAAACTGAGTCACTCAGATCACAGGAGCACCCAAGCATGCTTGAAAGTCATTCAATTGCAAGTGCTTCTATCTGTTGTCTTGATTGTTTCCCACTCATTCCTTTTGGTTTGGGGAATATGTAGAAATCCCATGCCCAGAGAACTTCAGATAGAGTTCGCGGAAATGCTCAGTGGACATCCCAGGCAGGGTAAGGATCAGCATTTCCACACTACTCAGAGAATTTTTATTTTCAGGGATGGATTTTTAGCCCAATTCAAGTTGAAGAAAAGTGGTTTCGTGAAAATCGCAGAAAATTTTTTTTCAGAAACTCCGGGGTGCCTGGAGGTCGCGGTGCACCACGCGACAGTTGTATTCCAAAACTGAGTCACTCAGATCACACGAGAACCCAAGCATGCCTGAAACTCATTCAAATGCAAGTGCTTCTATCTGTTGTCTTGATTGTTTCCCACTCATTCATTTTGGTTTGGGGAATATGTCAAAATCCCATGCCCAGAGAACTTCAGATAGAGTTCGCGGAAAGGCTCAGTGGACAACCCAGGCAGGGTAAGGATCAGCATTTCCACACTACTCAGAGAATTTTTATTTTCAGGGATGGATTTTTAGCCCAATTCAAGTTGAAGAAAAGTGGTTTCGTGAAAATCGCAGAAAATTTTTTTTCAGAAACTCCGGGGTGCACCACGCGACAGTTGTATTCCAAAACCGAGTCACTCAGATCACTCGAGCACCCAAGCATGCTTGAAACTCATTCAAATGCAAGTGCTTCTATCTGTTGTCTTGATTGTTTCCCACTCATTCCTTTTGGTTTGGGGAATATGTCAAAATCCCATGCCCAGAGAACTTCAGATAGAGTTCGCGGAAATGCTCAGTGGACATCCCAGGCAGGGTAAGGATCAGCATTTCCACACTACTCAGAGAATTTTTATTTTCAGGGATGGATTTTTAGCCCAATTCAAGTTGAAGAACAGTGGTTTCGTAAAAATCGCAGAAAAATTTTTCAGAAACTCTGGGGTGCCTGGAGGTCGCGGTGAACCACGTGACAATTGTATTCCAAAACTGAGTCACTCAGATCACACGAGCACCCAAGCATGCTTGAAACTCATTCAAATGCAAGTGCTTCTATCTGTTGTCTTGATTGTTTCCCACTCATTCCTTTTGGTTTGGGGAATATGTCAAAATCCCATGCCCAGAGAACTTCAGATAGAGTTCGCGGAAATGCTCAGTGGACATCCCAGGCAGGGTAAGGATCAGCATTTCCACACTACTCAGAGAATTTTTATTTTCAGGGATGGATTTTTAGCCCAATTCAAGTTGAAGAAAAGTGGTTTCGTGAAAATCGCAGAAAATCTTTTTTCAGAAACTCCGGGGTGCCTGGAGGTCGCGGTGCACCACGCGACAGTTGTATTCCAAAACTGAGTCACTCAGATCACACGAGCACCCAAGCATGCTTGAAACTCATTCAAATGCAAGTGCTTCTATCTGTTGTCTTGATTGTTTCCCACTCATTCCTTTTGGTTTGGGGAATATGTCAAAATCCCATGCCCAGAGAACTTCAGATAGAGTTCGCAGAAATGCTTAGTGGACATCCCAGGCAGGGTAAGGATCAGCATTTCCACACTACTCAGAGAATTTTTATTTTCAGGGATGGATTTTTAGCCCAATTCAAGTTGAAGAAAAGTGGTTTCGTGAAAATCGCAGAAAATTTTTTTTCAGAAACTCCGGGGTGCCTGGAGGTCGCGGTGCACCACGTGACAGTTGTATTCCAAAACTGAGTCACTCAGATCACACGAGCACCCAAGCATGCTTGAAACTCATTCAAATGCAAGTGCTTCTATCTGTTGTCTTGATTGTTTCCCACTCATTCCTTTTGGTTTGGGGAATATGTAGAAATCCCATGCCCAGAGAACTTCAGATAGAGTTCGCGGAAATGCTCAGTGGACATCCCAGGCTGGGTAAGGATCAGCATTTCCACACTACTCAGAGAATTTTTATTTTCAGGGATGGATTTTTAGCCCAATTCAAGTTGAAGAAAAGTGGTTTCGTGAAAATCGCAGAAAATTTTTTTTCAGAAACTCCGGGGTGCCTGGAGGTCGCGGTGCACCACGCGACAGTTGTATTCCAAAACTGAGTCACTCAGATCACACGAGAACCCAAGCATGCTTGAAACTCATTCAAATGCAAGTGCTTCTATCTGTTGTCTTGATTGTTTCCCACTCATTCCTTTTGGTTTGGGGAATATGTCAAAATCCCATGCCCAGAGAACTTCAGATATAGTTCGCGGAAATGCTAAGTGGACAACCCAGGCAGGGTAAGGATCAGCATTTCCACACTACTCAGAGAATTTTTATTTTCAGGGATGGATTTTTAGCCCAATTCAAGTTGAAGAAAAGTGGTTTCGTGAAAATCGCAGAAAATTTTTTTTCAGAAACTCCGGGGTGCCTGGAGGTCGCGGTGCACCACGCGACAGTTGTATTCCAAAACTGAGTCACTCAGATCACAGGAGCACCCAAGCATGCTTGAAAGTCATTCAATTGCAAGTGCTTCTATCTGTTGTCTTGATTGTTTCCCACTCATTCCTTTTGGTTTGGGGAATATGTCAAAATCCCATGCCCAGAGAACTTCAGATAGAGTTCGCGGAAATGCTCAGTGGACAACCCAGGCAGGGTAAGGATTAGCATTTCTACACTACTCAGAGAATTTTTATTTTCAGGGATGGATTTTTAGCCCAATTCAAGTTGAAGAAAAGTGGTTTCGTGAAAACCGCAGAAAATTTTTTTTCAGAAACTCCGGGGTGCCTGGAGGTCGCGGTGCACCACGCGACAGTTGTATTCCAAAACTGAGTCACTCAGATCACACGAGCACCCAAGCATGCTTGAAACTCATTCAAATGCAAGTGCTTCTATCTGTTGTCTTGATTGCTTCCCACTCATTCCTTTTGGTTTGGGGAATATGTCAAAATCCCATGCCCAGAGAACTTCAGATAGAGTTCGCAGAAATGCTCAGGGGACATCCCAGGCAGGGTAAGGATCAGCATTTCCACACTACTCAGAGAATTTTTATTTTCAGGGATGGATTTTTAGCCCAATTCAAGTTGAAGAAAAGTGGTTTCGTGAAAATCGCAGAAAATTTTTTTTCAGAAACTCCGGGGTGCCTGGAGGTCGCGGTGCACCACGCGACAGTTGTATTCCAAAACTGAGTCACTCAGATCACACGAGCACCCAAGCATGCTTGAAACTCATTCAAATGCAAGTGCTTCTATCTGTTGTCTTGATTGTTTCCCACTCATTCCTTTTGGTTTGGGGAATATGTCAAAATCCCATGCCCAGAGAACTTCAGATAGAGTTCGCGGAAATGCTCAGTGGACAACCCAGGCAGGGTAAGGATCAGCATTTCTACACTACTCAGAGAATTTTTATTTTCAGGGATGGATTTTTAGCCCAATTCAAGTTGAAGAAAAGTGGTTTCGTGAAAATCGCAGAAAAATTTTTCAGAAACTCTGGGGTGCCTGGAGGTCGCGGTGAACCACGTGACAATTGTATTCCAAAACTGAGTCACTCAGATCACACGAGCACCCAAGCATGCTTGAAACTCATTCAAATGCAAGTGCTTCTATCTGTTGTCTTGATTGTTTCCCACTCATTCCTTTTGGTTTGGGGAATATGTCAAAATCCCATGCCCAGAGAACTTCAGATAGAGTTCGCGGAAATGCTCAGTGGACAACCCAGGCAGGGTTAGGATCAGCATTTCCACACTACTCAGAGAATTTTTATTTTCAGGGATGGATTTTTAGCCCAATTCAAGTTGAAGAAAAGTGGTTTCGTGAAAATCGCAGAAAATTTTTTTTCATAAACTCCGGGGTGCCTGGAGGTTGCGGTGCACCACGTGACAGTTGTATTCCAAAACTGAGTCACTCAGATCACACGAGCACCCAAGCATGCTTGAAACTCATTCAAATGCAAGTGCTTCTATCTGTTGTCTTGATTGTTTCCCACTCATTCCTTTTGGTTTGGGGAATATGTCAAAATCCCATGCCCAGAGAACTTCAGATAGAGTTCGCGGAAATGCTCAGTGGACAACCCAGGCAGGGTAAGGATCAGCATTTCCACACTACTCAGAGAATTTTTATTTTCAGGGATGGATTTTTAGCCCAATTCAAGTTGAAGAAAAGCGGTTTCGTGAAAATCGCAGAAATTTTTTTTTCAGAAACTCCGGGGTGCCTGGAGGTCGCGGTGCACCACGCGACAGTTGTATTCCAAAACTGAGTCACTCAGATCACACGAGCACCCAAGCATGCTTGAAACTCATTCAAATGCAAGTGCTTCTATCTGTTGTCTTGATTGCTTCCCACTCATTCCTTTTGGTTTGGGGAATATGTCAAAATCCCATGCCCAGAGAACTTCAGATAGAGTTCGCGGAAATGCTCAGTGGACATCCCAGGCAGGGTAAGGGTCAGCATTTCCACACTACTCAGAGAATTTTTATTTTCAGGGATGGATTTTTAGCCCAATTCAAGTTGAAGAAAAGTGGTTTCGTGAAAATTGCAGAAAATTTTTTTTCAGAAACTCCGGGGTGCCTGGAGGTCGCGGTGCACCACGCGACAGTTGTATTCCAAAACTGAGTCACTCAGATCACACGAGCACCCAAGCATGCTTGAAACTCATTCAAATGCAAGTGCTTCTATCTGTTGTCTTGATTGTGTCCCACTCATTCCTTTTGGTTTGGGGAATATGTCAAAATCCCATGCCCAGAGAACTTCAGATAGAGTTCGCGGAAATGCTCAGTGGACAACCCAGGCAGGGTAAGGATCAGCATTTCCACACTACTCAGAGAATTTTTATTTTCAGGGATGGATTTTTAGCCCAATTCAAGTTGAAGAAAAGTGGTTTCGTGAAAATCGCAGAAAATTTTTTTTCAGAAACTCCGGGGTGCCTGGAGGTCGCGGTGCACCACGCGACAGTTGTATTCCAAAACTGAGTCACTCAGATCACACGAGAACCCAAGCATGCTTGAAACTCATTCAAATGCAAGTGCTTCTATCTGTTGTCTTGATTGTTTCCCACTCATTCCTTTTGGTTTGGGGAATATGTCAAAATCCCATGCCCAGAGAACTTCAGATAGAGTTCGCGGAAATGCTCAGTGGACATCACAGGCAGGGTAAGGATCAGCATTTCCACACTACTCAGAGAATTTTTATTTTCAGGGATGGATTTTTAGCCCAATTCAAGTTGAAGAAAAGTGGTTTCGTGAAAATCGCAGAAAATTTTTTTTCAGAAACTCCGGGGTGCCTGGAGGTCGCGGTGCACCACGCGACAGTTGTATTCCAAAACTGAGTCACTCAGATCACACGAGCACCCAAGCATGCTTGAAACTCATTCAAATGCAAGTGCTTCTATCTGTTGTCTTGATTGTTTCCCACTCATTCCTTTTGGTTTGGGGAATATGTCAAAATCCCATGCCCAGAGAACTTCAGATAGAGTTCGCGGAAATGCTCAGTGGACATCCCAGGCAGGGTAAGGATCAGCATTTCCACACTACTCAGAGAATTTTTATTTTCAGGGATGGATTTTTAGCCCAATTCAAGTTGAAGAAAAGTGGTTTCGTGAAAATCGCAGAAAATTTTTTTTCAGAAACTCCAGGGGTGCCTGGAGGTCGCGGTGCACCACGCGACAGTTGTATTCCAAAACTGAGTCACTCAGATCACACGAGAACCCAAGCATGCTTGAAACTCATTCAAATGCAAGTGCTTCTATCTGTTGTCTTGATTGTTTCCCACTCATTCCTTTTGGTTTGGGGAATATGTCAAAATCCCATGCCCAGAGAACTTCAGATAGAGTTCGCGGAAATGCTCAGTGGACAACCCAGGCAGGGTAAGGATCAGCATTTCCACACTACTCAGAGAATTTTTATTTTCAGGGATGGATTTTTAGCCCAATTCAAGTTGAAGAAAAGTGGTTTCGTGAAAATCGCAGAATTTTTTTTTTCAGAAACTCCGGGGTGCCTGGAGGTCGCGGTGCACCACGCGACAGTTGTATTCCAAAACTGAGTCACTCAGATCACACGAGCACTGAAGCATGCTTGAAACTCATTCAAATGCAAGTGCTTCTATCTGTTGTCTTGATTGCTTCCCACTCATTCCTTTTGGTTTGGGGAATATGTCAAAATCCCATGCCCAGAGAACTTCAGATAGAGTTCGCGGAAATGCTCAGTGGACATCCCAGGCAGGGTAAGGATCAGCATTTCCACACTACTCAGAGAATTTTTATTTTCAGGGATGGATTTTTAGCCCAATTCAAGTTGAAGAAAAGTGGTTTCGTGAAAATCGCAGAAAATTTTTTTTCAGAAACTCCGGGGTGCCTGGAGGTCGCGGTGCACCACGCGACAGTTGTATTCCAAAACTGAGTCACTCAGATCACACGAGCACCCAAGCATGCTTGAAACTCATTCAAATGCAAGTGCTTCTATCTGTTGTCTTGATTGTTTCCCACTCATTCCTTTTGGTTTGGGGAATATGTCAAAATCCCATGCCCAGAGAACTTCAGATAGAGTTCGCGGAAATGCTCAGTGGACAACCCAGGCAGGGTAAGGATCAGCATTTCCACACTACTCAGAGAATTTTTATTTTCAGGGATGGATTTTTAGCCCAATTCAAGTTGAAGAAAAGTGGTTTCGTGAAAATCGCAGAAAATTTTTTTTCAGAAACTCCAGGGGTGCCTGGAGGTCGCGGTGCACCACGCGACAGTTGTATTCCAAAACTGAGTCACTCAGATCACACGAGAACCCAAGCATGCTTGAAACTCATTCAAATGCAAGTGCTTCTATCTGTTGTCTTGATTGTTTCCCACTCATTCCTTTTGGTTTGGGGAATATGTCAAAATCCCATGCCCAGAGAACTTCAGATAGAGTTCGCGGAAATGCTCAGTGGACAACCCAGGCAGGGTAAGGATCAGCATTTCCACACTACTCAGAGAATTTTTATTTTCAGGGATGGATTTTTAGCCCAATTCAAGTTGAAGAAAAGTGGTTTCGTGAAAATCGCAGAAATTTTTTTTCAGAAACTCCGGGGTGCCTGGAGGTCGCGGTGCACCACGCGACAGTTGTATTCCAAAACTGAGTCACTCAGATCACACGAGCACCCAAGCATGCTTGAAACTCATTCAAATGCAAGTGCTTCTATCTGTTGTCTTGATTACTTCCCACTCATTCCTTTTGGTTTGGGGAATATGTCAAAATCCCATGCCCAGAGAACTTCAGATAGAGTTCGCGGAAATGCTCAGTGGACAACCCAGGCAGGGTAAGGATCAGCATTTCCACACTACTCAGAGAATTTTTATTTTCAGGGATGGATTTTTAGCCCAATTCAAGTTGAAGAAAAGTGGTTTCGTGAAAATCGCAGAAAATTTTTTTTCAGAAACTCCGGGGTGCCTGGAGGTCGCGGTGCACCACGCGACAGTTGTATTCCAAAACTGAGTCACTCAGATCACACGAGCACCCAAGCATGCTTGAAACTCATTCAAATGCAAGTGCTTCTATCTGTTGTCTTGATTGTTTCCCACTCATTCCTTTTGGTTTGGGGAATATGTCAAAATCCCATGCCCAGAGAACTTCAGATAGAGTTCGCGGAAATGCTCAGTGGACAACCCAGGCAGGGTAAGGATCAGCATTTCCACACTACTCAGAGAATTTTTATTTTCAGGGATGGATTTTTAGCCCAATTCAAGTTGAAGAAAAGTGGTTTCGTGAAAATCGCAGAAAATTTTTTTTCAGAAACTCCAGGGGTGCCTGGAGGTCGCGGTGCACCACGCGACAGTTGTATTCCAAAACTGAGTCACTCAGATCACACGAGAACCCAAGCATGCTTGAAACTCATTCAAATGCAAGTGCTTCTATCTGTTGTCTTGATTGTTTCCCACTCATTCCTTTTGGTTTGGGGAATATGTCAAAATCCCATGCCCAGAGAACTTCAGATAGAGTTCGCGGAAATGCTCAGTGGACAACCCAGGCAGGGTAAGGATCAGCATTTCCACACTACTCAGAGAATTTTTATTTTCAGGGATGGATTTTTAGCCCAATTCAAGTTGAAGAAAAGTGGTTTCGTGAAAATCGCAGAAATTTTTTTTCAGAAACTCCGGGGTGCCTGGAGGTCGCGGTGCACCACGCGACAGTTGTATTCCAAAACTGAGTCACTCAGATCACACGAGCACCCAAGCATGCTTGAAACTCATTCAAATGCAAGTGCTTCTATCTGTTGTCTTGATTACTTCCCACTCATTCCTTTTGGTTTGGGGAATATGTCAAAATCCCATGCCCAGAGAACTTCAGATAGAGTTCGCGGAAATGCTCAGTGGACAACCCAGGCAGGGTAAGGATCAGCATTTCCACACTACTCAGAGAATTTTTATTTTCAGGGATGGATTTTTAGCCCAATTCAAGTTGAAGAAAAGTGGTTTCGTGAAAATCGCAGAAAATTTTTTTTCAGAAACTCCGGGGTGCCTGGAGGTCGCGGTGCACCACGCGACAGTTGTATTCCAAAACTGAGTCACTCAGATCACACGAGCACCCAAGCATGCTTGAAACTCATTCAAATGCAAGTGCTTCTATCTGTTGTCTTGATTGTTTCCCACTCATTCCTTTTGGTTTGGGGAATATGTCAAAATCCCATGCCCAGAGAACTTCAGATAAAGTTCGCGGAAATGCTCAGTGGACAACCCAGGCAGGGTTAGGATCAGCATTTCCACACTACTCAGAGAATTTTTATTTTCAGGGATGGATTTTTAGCCCAATTCAAGTTGAAGAAAAGTGGTTTCGTGAAAATCGCAGAAATTTTTTTTTCAGAAACTCCGGGGTGCCTGGAGGTCGCGGTGCACCACGCGACAGTTGTATTCCAAAACTGAGTCACTCAGATCACACGAGCACCCAAGCATGCTTGAAACTCATTCAAATGCAAGTGCTTCTATCTGTTGTCTTGATTGTTTCCCACTCATTCCTTTTGGTTTGGGGAATATGTCAAAATCCCATGCCCAGAGAACTTCAGATAGAGTTCGCGGAAATGCTCAGTGGACAACCCAGGCAGGGTAAGGATCAGCATTTCCACACTACTCAGAGAATTTTTATTTTCAGGGATGGATTTTTAGCCCAATTCAAGTTGAAGAAAAGTGGTTTCGTGAAAATCGCAGAAAATTTTTTTTCAGAAACTCCGGGGTGCCTGGAGGTCGCGGTGCACCACTCGACAGTTGTATTCCAAAACTGACTCACTCAGATCCCACGAGCACCCAAGCATGCTTGAAACTCATTCAAATGCAAGTGCTTCTATCTGTTGTCTTGATTGTTTCCCACTCATTCCTTTTGGTTTGGGGAATATGTAGAAATCCCATGCCCAGAGAACTTCAGATAGAGTTCGCGGAAATGCTCAGTGGACATCCCAGGCAGGGTAAGGATCAGCATTTCCACACTACTCAGAGAATTTTTATTTTCAGGGATGGATTTTTAGCCCAATTCAAGTTGAAGAAAAGTGGTTTCGTGAAAATCGCAGAAAATTTTTTTTCAGAAACTCCGGGGTGCCTGGAGGTCGCGGTGCACCACGCGACAGTTGTATTCCAAAACTGAGTCACTCAGATCACACGAGCACCCAAGCATGCTTGAAACTCATTCAAATGCAAGTGCTTCTATCTGTTGTCTTGATTGTTTCCCACTCATTCCTTTTGGTTTGGGGAATATGTCAAAATCCCATGCCCAGAGAACTTCAGATAGAGTTCGTGGAAATGCTCAGTGGACAACCCAGGCAGGGTAAGGATCAGCATTTCCACACTACTCAGAGAATTTTTATTTTCAGGGATGGATTTTTAGCCCAATTCAAGTTGAAGAAAAGTGGTTTTGTGAAAATCGCAGAAACTTTTTTTCAGAAACTCCGGGGTGCCTGGAGGTCGCGGTGCACCACGCGACAGTTGTATTCCAAAACTGAGTCACTCAGATCACACGAGCACCCAAGCATGCTTGAAACTCATTCAAATGCAAGTGCTTCTATCTGTTGTCTTGATTACTTCCCACTCATTCCTTTTGGTTTGGGGAATATGTCAAAATCCCATGCCCAGAGAACTTCAGATAGAGTTCGCGGAAATGCTCAGTGGACATCCCAGGCTGGGTAAGGATCAGCATTTCCACACTACTCAGAGAATTTTTATTTTCAGGGATGGATTTTTAGCCCAATTCAAGTTGAAGAAAAGTGGTTTCGTGAAAATCGCAGAAATTTTTTTTTCAGAAACTCCGGGGTGCCTGGAGGTCGCGGTGCACCACGCGACAGTTGTATTCCAAAACTGAGTCACTCAGATCACACGAGCACCCAAGCATGCTTGAAACTCATTCAAATGCAAGTGCTTCTATCTGTTGTCTTGATTGTTTCCCACTCATTCCTTTTGGTTTGGGGAATATGTCAAAATCCCATGCCCAGAGAACTTCAGATAGAGTTCGCGGAAATGCTCAGTGGACATCCCAGGCAGGGTAAGGATCAGCATTTCCACACTACTCAGAGAATTTTTATTTTCAGGGATGGATTTTTAGCCCAATTCAAGTTGAAGAAAAGTGGTTTCGTGAAAATCGCAGAAAATTTTTTTTCAGAAACTCCGGGGTGCCTGGAGGTCGCGGTGCACCACGCGACAGTTGTATTCCAAAACTGAGTCACTCAGAACACACGAGAACCCAAGCATGCTTGAAACTCATTCAAATGCAAGTGCTTCTATCTGTTGTCTTGATTGTTTCCCACTCATTCCTTTTGGTTTGGGGAATATGTCAAAATCCCATGCCCAGAGAACTTCAGAGAGAGTTCGCGGAAATGCTCAGTGGACAACCCAGGCAGGGTAAGGATCAGCATTTCCACACTACTCAGAGAATTTTTATTTTCAGGGATTGATTTTTAGCCCAATTCAAGTTGAAGAAAAGTGGTTTCGTGAAAATCGCAGAAATTTTTTGTTCAGAAACTCCGGGGTGCCTGGAGGTCGCGGTGCACCACGCGACAGTTGTATTCCAAAACTGAGTCACTCAGATCACACGAGCACCCAAGCATGCTTGAAACTCATTCAAATGCAAGTGCTTCTATCTGTTGTCTTGATTGCTTCCCACTCATTCCTTTTGGTTTGGGGAATATGTCAAAATCCCATGCCCAGAGAACTTCAGATAGAGTTCGCGGAAATGCTCAGTGGACATCCCAGGCAGGGTAAGGATCAGCATTTCCACACTACTCAGAGAATTTTTATTTTCAGGGATGGATTTTTAGCCCAATTCACGTTGAAGAAAAGTGGTTTCGTGAAAATCGCAGAAAATTTTTTTTCAGAAACTCCGGGGTGCCTGGAGGTCGCGGTGCACCATGCGACAGTTGTATTCCAAAACTGAGTCACTCAGATCACACGAGCACCCAAGCATGCTTGAAACTCATTCAAATGCAAGTGCTTCTATCTGTTGTCTTGATTGTTTCCCACTCATTCCTTTTGGTTTGGGGAATATGTCAAGATCCCATGCCCAGAGAACTTCAGATAGAGTTCGCGGAAATGCTCAGTGGACAACCCAGGCAGGGTAAGGATCAGCATTTCCACACTACTCAGAGAATTTTTATTTTCAGGGATGGATTTTTAGCCCAATTCAAGTTGAAGAAAAGTGGTTTCGTGAAAATCGCAGAAAATTTTTTTTCAGAAACTCCGGGGTGCCTGGAGGTCGCGGTGCACCACGCGACAGTTGTATTCCAAAACTGAGTCACTCAGATCACACGAGCACCCAAGCATGCTTGAAACTCATTCAAATGCAAGTGCTTCTATCTGTTGTCTTGATTGCTTCCCACTCATTCCTTTTGGTTTGGGGAATATGTCAAAATCCCATGCCCAGAGAACTTCAGATAGAGTTCGCGGAAATGCTCAGTGGACATCCCAGGCAGGGTAAGGATCAGCATTTCCACACTACTCAGAGAATTTTTATTTTCAGGGATGGATTTTTAGCCCAATTCAAGTTGAAGAAAAGTGGTTTCGTGAAAATCGCAGAAAATTTTTTTTCAGAAACTCTGGGGTGCCTGGAGGTCGCGGTGCACCACGCGACAGTTGTATTCCAAAACTGAGTCACTCAGATCACACGAGAACCCAAGCATGCTTGAAACTCATTCAAATGGAAGTGCTTCTATCTGTTGTCTTGATTGTTTCCCACTCATTCCTTTTGGTTTGGGGAATATGTCAAAATCCCATGCCCAGAGAACTTCAGATAGAATTCGCGTAAATGCTCAGTGGACATCCCAGGCAGGGTAAGGATCAGCATTTCCACACTACTCAGAGAATTTTTATTTTCAGGGATGGATTTTTAGCCCAATTCAAGTTGAAGAACAGTGGTTTCGTGAAAATCGCAGAAAATTTTTTTTCAGAAACTCCGGGGTGCCTGGAGGTCGCGGTGCACCACGCGACAGTTGTATTCCAAAACTGAGTCACTCAGATCACACGAGAACCCAAGCATGCTTGAAACTCATTCAAATGCAAGTGCTTCTATCTGTTGTCTTGATTGTTTCCCACTCATTCCTTTTGGTTTGGGGAATATGTCAAAATCCCATGCCCAGAGAACTTCTGATAGAGTTCGCGGAAATGCTCAGTGGACATCCCAGGGTGGGTAAGGATCAGCATTTCCACACAACTCAGAGAATTTTTATTTTCAGGGATGGATTTTTAGCCCAATTCAAGTTGAAGAAAAGCGGTTTCGTGAAAATCGCAGAAAATTTTTTTTCAGAAACTCCGGGGTGCCTGGAGGTCGCGGTGCACCACGCGACAGTTGTATTCCAAAACTGAGTCACTCAGATCACACGAGCTCCCAAGCATTCTTGAAACTCATAAAATGCAAGTGCTTCTATATGTTGTCTTGATTGTTTCCCACTCATTCCTTTTGGTTTGGGGAATATGTCAAAATCCCATGCCCAGAGAACTTCAGATAGAGTTCGCGGAAATGTTCAGTGGACAACCCAGGCAGGGTTAGGATCAGCATTTCCACACTACTCAGAGAATTTTTATTTTCAGGGATGGATTTTTAGCCCAATTCAAGTTGAAGAAAAGTGGTTTCGTGAAAATCGCAGAAAATTTTTTTTCAGAAACTCCGGGGTGCCTGGAGGTCGCGGTGCACCACGCGACAGTTGTATTCCAAAACTGAGTCACTCAGATCACACGAGCACCCAAGCATGCTTGAAACTCATTCAAATGCAAGTGCTTCTATCTGTTGTCTTGATTGCTTCCCACTCATTCCTTTTGGATTGGGGAATATGTCAAAATCCCATGCCCAGAGAACTTCAGATAGAGTTCGCGGAAATGCTCAGTGGACATCCCAGGCAGGGTAAGGATCAGCATTTCCACACTACTCAGAGAATTTTTATTTTCAGGGATGGATTTTTAGCCCAATTCAAGTTGAAGAAAAGTGGTTTCGTGAAAATAGCAGAAATTTTTTTTTCAGAAACTCCGGGGTGCCTGGAGGTCGCGGTGCACCACGCGACAGTTGTATTCCAAAACTGAGTCACTCAGATCACACGAGCACCCAAGCATGCTTGAAACTCATTCAAATGCAAGTGCTTCTATCTGTTGTCTTGATTGTTTCCCACTCATTCCTTTTGGTTTGGGGAATATGTAGAAATCCCATGCCCAGAGAACTTCAGATAAAGTTCGCGGAAATGCTCAGTGGACATCCCAGGCAGGGTAAGGATCAGCATTTCCACACTACTCAGAGAATTTTTATTTTCAGGGATGGATTTTTAGCCCAATTCAAGTTGAAGAAAAGTGGTTTCGTGAAAATCGCAGAAAATTTTTTTTCAGAAACTCCGGGGTGCCTGGAGGTCGCGGTGCACCACGCGACAGTTGTATTCCAAATCCAAGTCACTCAGATCACACGAGTACCCAAGCATGCTTGAAACTCATTCAAATGCAAGTGCTTCTATCTGTTAACTTGATTGTTTCCCACTCATTCCTTTTGGTTTGGGGAATATGTCAAAATCCCATGCCCAGAGAACTTCAGATAGAGTTCGCGGAAATGCTCAGTGGACAACCCAGGCAGGGTAAGGATCAGCATTTCCACACTACTCAGAGAATTTTTATTTTCAGGGATGGATTTTTAGCCCAATTCAAGTTGAAGAAAAGTGGTTTCGTGAAAATCGCAGAAAATTTTTTTTCAGAAACTCCGGGGTGCCTGGAGGTCGCGGTGCACCACGCGACAGTTGTATTCCAAAACTGAGTCACTCAGATCACACGAGCACCCAAGCATGCTTGAAACTCATTCAAATGCAAGTGCTTCTATCTGTTGTCTTGATTGTTTCCCACTCATTCCTTTTGGTTTGGGGAATATGTCAAAATCCCATGCCCAGAGAACTTCAGATAGAGTTCGCGGAAATGCTCAGTGGACATCCCAGGCAGGGTAAGGATCAGCATTTCCACACTACTCAGAGAATTTTTATTTTCAGGGATGGATTTTTAGCCCAATTCAAGTTGAAGAAAAGTGGTTTCGTGAAAATCGCAGAAAATTTTTTTTCAGAAACTCCGGGGTGCCTGGAGGTCGCGGTGCACCACGCGACAGTTGTATTCCAAATCCAAGTCACTCAGATCACACGAGTACCCAAGCATGCTTGAAACTCATTCAAATGCAAGGGCTTCTATCTGTTGTCTTGATTGTTTCCCACTCATTCCTTTTGGTTTGGGGAATATGTCAAAATCCCATGCCCAGAGAACTTCAGATAGAGTTCGCGGAAATGCTCAGTGGACAACCCAGGCAGGGTAAGGATCAGCATTTCCACACTACTCAGAGAATTTTTATTTTCAGGGATGGATTTTTAGCCCAATTCAAGTTGAAGAAAAGTGGTTTCGTGAAAATCGCAGAAAATTTTTTTTCAGAAACTCCGGGGTGCCTGGAGGTCGCGGTGCACCACGCGACAGTTGTATTCCAAAACTGAGTCACTCAGATCACACGAGCACCCAAGCATGCTTGAAACTCATTCAAATGCAAGTGCTTCTATCTGTTGTCTTGATTGTTTCCCACTCATTCCTTTTGGTTTGGGGAATATGTCAAAATCCATTGCCCAGAGAACTTCAGATAGAGTTCGCGGAAATGCTCAGTGGACAACTCAGGCAGGGTAAGGATCAGCATTTCCACACTACTCAGAGAATTTTTATTTTCAGGGATGGATTTTTAGCCCAATTCAAGTTGAAGAAAAGTGGTTTCGTGAAAATCGCAGAAAATTTTTTTTCAGAAACTCCGGGGTGCCTGGAGGTCGCGGTGCACCACGCGACAGTTGTATTCCAAAACTGAGTCACTCAGATCACACGAGCACCCAAGCATGCTTGAAACTCATTCAAATGCAAGTGCTTCTATCTGTTGTCTTGATTGCTTCCCACTCATTCCTTTTGGTTTGGGGAATATGTCAAAATCCCATGCCCAGAGAACTTCAGATAGAGTTCGCGGAAATGCTCAGTGGACATCCCAGGCAGGGTAAGGATCAGCATTTCCACACTACTCAGAGAATTTTTATTTTCAGGGATGGATTTTTAGCCCAATTCAAGTTGAAGAAAAGTGGTTTCGTGAAAATCGCAGAAAATTTTTTTTCAGAAACTCCGGGGTGCCTGGAGGTCGCGGTGCACCACGCGACAGTTGTATTCCAAAACTGAGTCACTCAGATCACACGAGCACCCAAGCATGCTTGAAACTCATTCAAATGCAAGTGCTTCTATCTGTTGTCTTGATTGTTTCCCACTCATTCCTTTTAGTTTGGGGAATATGTCAAAATCCCATGCCCAGAGAACTTCAGATAGAGTTCGCGGAAATGCTCAGTGGACAACCCAGGCAGGGTAAGGATCAGCATTTCCACACTAGTCAGAGAATTTTTATTTTCAGGGATGGATTTTTAGCCCAATTCAAGTTGAAGAAAAGTGGTTTCGTGAAAATCGCAGAAATTTTTTTTTCAGAAACTCCGGGGTGCCTGGAGGTCGCGGTGCACCACGCGACAGTTGTATTCCAAAACTGAGTCACTCAGATCACACGAGCACCCAAGCATGCTTGAAACTCATTCAAATGCAAGTGCTTCTATCTGTTGTCTTGATTGTTTCCCACTCATTCCTTTTGGTTTGGGGAATATGTAGAAATCCCATGCCCAGAGAACTTCAGATAGAGTTCGCGGAAATTCTCAGTGGACATCCCAGGCAGGGTAAGGATCAGCATTTCCACACTACTCAGAGAATTTTTATTTTCAGGGATGGATTTTTAGCCCAATTCAAGTTGAAGAAAAGTGGTTTCGTGAAAATCGCAGAAAATTTTTTTTCAGAAACTCCGGGGTGCCTGGAGGTCGCGGTGCACCACGCGACAGTTGTATTCCAAATCCAAGTCACTCAGATCACACGAGTACCCAAGCATGCTTGAAACTCATTCAAATGCAAGTGCTTCTATCTGTTAACTTGATTGTTTCCCACTCATTCCTTTTGGTTTGGGGAATATGTCAAAATCCCATGCCCAGAGAACTTCAGATAGAGTTCGCGGAAATGCTCAGTGGACAACCCAGGCAGGGTAAGGATCAGCATTTCCACACTACTCAGAGAATTTTTATTTTCAGGGATGGATTTTTAGCCCAATTCAAGTTGAAGAAAAGTGGTTTCGTGAAAATCGCAGAAAATTTTTTTTCAGAAACTCCGGGGTGCCTGGAGGTCGCGGTGCACCACGCGACAGTTGTATTCCAAAACTGAGTCACTCAGATCACACGAGCACCCAAGCATGCTTGAAACTCATTCAAATGCAAGTGCTTCTATCTGTTGTCTTGATTGTTTCCCACTCATTCCTTTTGGTTTGGGGAATATGTCAAAATCCCATGCCCAGAGAACTTCAGATAGAGTTCGCGGAAATGCTCAGTGGACATCCCAGGCAGGGTAAGGATCAGCATTTCCACACTACTCAGAGAATTTTTATTTTCAGGGATGGATTTTTAGCCCAATTCAAGTTGAAGAAAAGTGGTTTCGTGAAAATCGCAGAAAATTTTTTTTCAGAAACTCCGGGGTGCCTGGAGGTCGCGGTGCACCACGCGACAGTTGTATTCCAAATCCAAGTCACTCAGATCACACGAGTACCCAAGCATGCTTGAAACTCATTCAAATGCAAGGGCTTCTATCTGTTGTCTTGATTGTTTCCCACTCATTCCTTTTGGTTTGGGGAATATGTCAAAATCCCATGCCCAGAGAACTTCAGATAGAGTTCGCGGAAATGCTCAGTGGACAACCCAGGCAGGGTAAGGATCAGCATTTCCACACTACTCAGAGAATTTTTATTTTCAGGGATGGATTTTTAGCCCAATTCAAGTTGAAGAAAAGTGGTTTCGTGAAAATCGCAGAAAATTTTTTTTCAGAAACTCCGGGGTGCCTGGAGGTCGCGGTGCACCACGCGACAGTTGTATTCCAAAACTGAGTCACTCAGATCACACGAGCACCCAAGCATGCTTGAAACTCATTCAAATGCAAGTGCTTCTATCTGTTGTCTTGATTGTTTCCCACTCATTCCTTTTGGTTTGGGGAATATGTCAAAATCCCATGCCCAGAGAACTTCGGATAGAGTTCGCGGAAATGCTCAGTGGACAACCCAGGCAGGGTAAGGATCAGCATTTCCACAGTACTCAGAGAATTTTTATTTTCAGGGATGGATTTTTTGCCCATTTCAAGTTGAAGAAAAGTGGTTTCGTGAAAATCGCAGAAAATTTTTTTTCAGAAACTCCGGGGTGCCTGGAGGTCGCGGTGCACCACGCGACAGTTGTATTCCAAAACTGAGTCACTCAGATCACACAAGCACCCAAGCATGCTTGAAACTCATTCAAATGCAAGTGCTTCTATCTGTTGTCTTGATTGTTTCCCACTCATTCCTTTTGGTTTGGGGAATATGTCAAAATCCCATGCCCAGAGAACTTCAGATAGAGTTCGCGGAAATGCTTAGTGGACAACCCAGGCAGGGTAAGGATCAGCATTTCCACACTACTCAGAGAATTTTTATTTTCAGGGATGGATTTTTAGCCCAATTCAAGTTGAAGAAAAGCGGTTTCGTGAAAATCGCAGAAAATTTTTTTTCAGAAACTCCGGGGTGCCTGGAGGTCGCGGTGCACCACGCGACAGTTGTATTCCAAAACTGAGTCACTCAGATCACACGAGAACCCAAGCATGCTTGAAACTCATTCAAATGCAAGTGCTTCTATCTGTTGTCTTGATTGTTTCCCACTCATTCCTTTTGGTTTGGGGAATATGTCAAAATCCCATGCCCAGAGAACTTCAGATAGAGTTCGCGGAAATGCTCAGTGGACATCCCAGGCAGGGTAAGGATCAGCATTTCCACACTACTCAGAGAATTTTTATTTTCAGGGATGGATTTTTAGCCCAATTCAAGTTGAAGAAAAGCGGTTTCGTGAAAATCGCAGAAAATTTTTTTTCAGAAACTCCGGGGTGCCTGGAGGTCGCGGTGCACCACGCGACAGTTGTATTCCAAATCCAAGTCACTCAGATCACACGAGAACCCAAGCATGCTTGAAACTCATTCAAATGCAAGTGCTTCTATCTGTTGTCTTGATTGTTTCCCACTCATTCCTTTTGGTTTGGGGAATATGTCAAAATCCCATGCCCAGAGAACTTCAGATAGAGTTCGCGGAAATGCTCAGTGGACATCCCAGGCAGGGTAAGGATCAGCATTTCCACACTACTCAGAGAATTTTTATTTTCAGGGATGGATTTTTAGCCCAATTCAAGTTGAAGAAAAGTGGTTTCGTGAAAATCGCAGAAAATTTTTTTTCAGAAACTCCGGGGTGCCTGGAGGTCGCGGTGCACCACGCGACAGTTGTATTCCAAAACTGAGTCACTCAGATCACACGAGCACCCAAGCATGCTTGAAACTCATTCAAATGCAAGTGCTTCTATCTGTTGTCTTGATTGTTTCCCACTCATTCCTTTTGGTTTGGGGAATATGTCAAAATCCCATGCCCAGAGAACTTCAGATAGAGTTCGCGGAAATGCTCAGTGGACAACCCAGGCAGGGTAAGGATCAGCATTTCCACACTAGTCAGAGAATTTTTATTTTCAGGGATGGATTTTTAGCCCAATTCAAGTTGAAGAAAAGTGGTTTCGTGAAAATCGCAGAAATTTTTTTTTCAGAAACTCCGGGGTGCCTGGAGGTCGCGGTGCACCACGCGACAGTTGTATTCCAAAACTGAGTCACTCAGATCACACGAGCACCCAAGCATGCTTGAAACTCATTCAAATGCAAGTGCTTCTATCTGTTGTCTTGATTGTTTCCCACTCATTCCTTTTGGTTTGGGGAATATGTAGAAATCCCATGCCCAGAGAACTTCAGATAGAGTTCGCGGAAATGCTCAGTGGACATCCCAGGCAGGGTAAGGATCAGCATTTCCACACTACTCAGAGAATTTTTATTTTCAGGGATGGATTTTTAGCCCAATTCAAGTTGAAGAAAAGTGGTTTCGTGAAAATCGCAGAAAATTTTTTTTCAGAAACTCCGGGGTGCCTGGAGGTCGCGGTGCACCACGCGACAGTTGTATTCCAAATCCAAGTCACTCAGATCACACGAGTACCCAAGCATGCTTGAAACTCATTCAAATGCAAGTGCTTCTATCTGTTAACTTGATTGTTTCCCACTCATTCCTTTTGGTTTGGGGAATATGTCAAAATCCCATGCCCAGAGAACTTCAGATAGAGTTCGCGGAAATGCTCAGTGGACAACCCAGGCAGGGTAAGGATCAGCATTTCCACACTACTCAGAGAATTTTTATTTTCAGGGATGGATTTTTAGCCCAATTCAAGTTGAAGAAAAGTGGTTTCGTGAAAATCGCAGAAAATTTTTTTTCAGAAACTCCGGGGTGCCTGGAGGTCGCGGTGCACCACGCGACAGTTGTATTCCAAAACTGAGTCACTCAGATCACACGAGCACCCAAGCATGCTTGAAACTCATTCAAATGCAAGTGCTTCTATCTGTTGTCTTGATTGTTTCCCACTCATTCCTCTTGGTTTGGGGAATATGTCAAAATCCCATGCCCAGAGAACTTCAGATAGAGTTCGCGGAAATGCTCAGTGGACAACCCAGGCAGGGTAAGGATCAGCATTTCCACACTACTCAGAGAATTTTTATTTTCAGGGATGGATTTTTAGCCCAATTCAAGTTGAAGAAAAGTGGTTTCGTGAAAATCGCAGAAAATTTTTTTTCAGAAACTCCGGGGTGCCTGGAGGTCGCGGTGCACCACGCGACAGTTGTATTCCAAAACTGAGTCACTCAGATCACACGAGCACCCAAGCATGCTTGAAACTCATTCAAATGCAAGTGCTTCTATCTGTTATCTTGATTGTTTCCCACTCATTCCTTTTGGTTTGGGGAATATGTCAAAATCCATTGCCCAGAGAACTTCAGATAGAGTTCGCGGAAATGCTCAGTGGACAACCCAGGCAGGGTAAGGATCAGCATTTCCACACTACTCAGAGAATTTTTATTTTCAGGGATGGATTTTTAGCCCAATTCAAGTTGAAGAAAAGTGGTTTCGTGAAAATCGCAGAAAATTTTTTTTCAGAAACTCCGGGGTGCCTGGAGGTCGCGGTGCACCACGCGACAGTTGTATTCCAAAACTGAGTCACTCAGATCACACGAGCACCCAAGCATGCTTGAAACTCATTCAAATGCAAGTGCTTCTATCTGTTGTCTTGATTGTTTCCCACTCATTCCTTTTGGTTTGGGGAATATGTCAAAATCCCATGCCCAGAGAACTTCAGATAGAGTTCGCGGAAATGCTCAGTGGACAACCCAGGCAGGGTAAGGATCAGCATTTCCACAGTACTCAGAGAATTTTTATTTTCAGGGATGGATTTTTTGCCCATTTCAAGTTGAAGAAAAGTGGTTTCGTGAAAATCGCAGAAAATTTTTTTTCAGAAACTCCGGGGTGCCTGGAGGTCGCGGTGCACCACGCGACAGTTGTATTCCAAAACTGAGTCACTCAGATCACACGAGCACCCAAGCATGCTTGAAACTCATTCAAATGCAAGTGCTTCTATCTGTTGTCTTGATTGTTTCCCACTCATTCCTTTTGGTTTGGGGAATATGTCAAAATCCCATGCCCAGAGAACTTCAGATAGAGTTCGCGGAAATGCTCAGTGGACAACCCAGGCAGGGTAAGGATCAGCATTTCCACACTAGTCAGAGAATTTTTATTTTCAGGGATGGATTTTTAGCCCAATTCAAGTTGAAGAAAAGTGGTTTCGTGAAAATCGCAGAAATTTTTTTTTCAGAAACTCCGGGGTGCCTGGAGGTCGCGGTGCACCACGCGACAGTTGTATTCCAAAACTGAGTCACTCAGATCACACGAGCACCCAAGCATGCTTGAAACTCATTCAAATGCAAGTGCTTCTATCTGTTGTCTTGATTGTTTCCCACTCATTCCTTTTGGTTTGGGGAATATGTAGAAATCCCATGCCCAGAGAACTTCAGATAGAGTTCGCGGAAATGCTCAGTGGACAACCCAGGCAGGGTAAGGATCAGCATTTCCACACTACTCAGAGAATTTTTATTTTCAGGGATGGATTTTTAGCCCAATTCAAGTTGAAGAAAAGTGGTTTCGTGAAAATCGCAGAAAATTTTTTTTCAGAAACTCCGGGGTGCCTGGAGGTCGCGGTGCACCACGCGACAGTTGTATTCCAAAACTGAGTCACTCAGATCACACGAGCACCCAAGCATGCTTGAAACTCATTCAAATGCAAGTGCTTCTATCTGTTGTCTTGATTGTTTCCCACTCATTCCTTTTGGTTTGGGGAATATGTCAAAATCCCATGCCCAGAGAACTTCAGATAGAGTTCGCGGAAATGCTCAGTGGACAACCCAGGCAGGGTAAGGATCAGCATTTCCACAGTACTCAGAGAATTTTTATTTTCAGGGATGGATTTTTTGCCCATTTCAAGTTGAAGAAAAGTGGTTTCGTGAAAATCGCAGAAAATTTTTTTTCAGAAACTCCGGGGTGCCTGGAGGTCGCGGTGCACCACGCGACAGTTGTATTCCAAAACTGAGTCACTCAGATCACACGAGCACCCAAGCATGCTTGAAACTCATTCAAATGCAAGTGCTTCTATCTGTTGTCTTGATTGTTTCCCACTCATTCCTTTTGGTTTGGGGAATATGTCAAAATCCCATGCCCAGAGAACTTCAGATAGAGCTCGCGGAAATGCTCAGTGGACAACCCAGGCAGGATAAGGATCAGCATTTCCACACTACTCAGAGAATTTTTATTTTCAGGGATGGATTTTTAGCCCAATTCAAGTTGAAGAAAAGTGGTTTCGTGAAAATCGCAGAAAATTTTTTTTCAGAAACTCCGGGGTGCCTGGAGGTCGCGGTGCACCACGCGACAGTTGTATTCCAAAACTGAGTCACTCAGATCACACGAGCACCCAAGCATGCTTGAAACTCATTCAAATGCAAGTGCTTCTATCTGTTGTCTTGATTGTTTCCCACTCATTCCTTTTGGTTTGGGGAATATGTCAAAATCCCATGCCCAGAGAACTTCAGATAGAGTTCGCGGAAATGCTCAGTGGACAACCCAGGCAGGGTAAGGATCAGCATTTCCACAGTACTCAGAGAATTTTTATTTTCAGGGATGGATTTTTTGCCCATTTCAAGTTGAAGAAAAGTGGTTTCGTGAAAATCGCAGAAAATTTTTTTTCAGAAACTCCGGGGTGCCTGGAGGTCGCGGTGCACCACGCGACAGTTGTATTCCAAAACTGAGTCACTCAGATCACACGAGCACCCAAGCATGCTTGAAACTCATTCAAATGCAAGTGCTTCTATCTGTTGTCTTGATTGTTTCCCACTCATTCCTTTTGGTTTGGGGAATATGTCAAAATCCCATGCCCAGAGAACTTCAGATAGAGTTCGCGGAAATGCTCAGTGGACAACCCAGGCAGGGTAAGGATCAGCATTTCCACACTACTCAGAGAATTTTTATTTTCAGGGATGGATTTTTAGCCCAATTCAAGTTGAAGAAAAGCGGTTTCGTGAAAATCGCAGAAAATTTTTTTTCAGAAACTCCGGGGTGCCTGGAGGTCGCGGTGCACCACGCGACAGTTGTATTCCAAAACTGAGTCACTCAGATCACACGAGAACCCAAGCATGCTTGAAACTCATTCAAATGCAAGTGCTTCTATCTGTTGTCTTGATTGTTTCCCACTCATTCCTTTTGGTTTGGGGAATATGTCAAAATCCCATGCCCAGAGAACTTCAGATAGAGTTCGCGGAAATGCTCAGTGGACATCCCAGGCAGGGTAAGGATCAGCATTTCCACACTACTCAGAGAATTTTTATTTTCAGGGATGGATTTTTAGCCCAATTCAAGTTGAAGAAAAGCGGTTTCGTGAAAATCGCAGAAAATTTTTTTTCAGAAACTCCGGGGTGCCTGGAGGTCGCGGTGCACCACGCGACAGTTGTATTCCAAATCCAAGTCACTCAGATCACACGAGAACCCAAGCATGCTTGAAACTCATTCAAATGCAAGTGCTTCTATCTGTTGTCTTGATTGTTTCCCACTCATTCCTTTTGGTTTGGGGAATATGTCAAAATCCCATGCCCAGAGAACTTCAGATAGAGTTCGCGGAAATGCTCAGTGGACATCCCAGGCAGGGTAAGGATCAGCATTTCCACACTACTCAGAGAATTTTTATTTTCAGGGATGGATTTTTAGCCCAATTCAAGTTGAAGAAAAGTGGTTTCGTGAAAATCGCAGAAAATTTTTTTTCAGAAACTCCGGGGTGCCTGGAGGTCGCGGTGCACCACGCGACAGTTGTATTCCAAAACTGAGTCACTCAGATCACACGAGCACCCAAGCATGCTTGAAACTCATTCAAATGCAAGTGCTTCTATCTGTTGTCTTGATTGTTTCCCACTCATTCCTTTTGGTTTGGGGAATATGTCAAAATCCCATGCCCAGAGAACTTCAGATAGAGTTCGCGGAAATGCTCAGTGGACAACCCAGGCAGGGTAAGGATCAGCATTTCCACACTAGTCAGAGAATTTTTATTTTCAGGGATGGATTTTTAGCCCAATTCAAGTTGAAGAAAAGTGGTTTCGTGAAAATCGCAGAAATTTTTTTTTCAGAAACTCCGGGGTGCCTGGAGGTCGCGGTGCACCACGCGACAGTTGTATTCCAAAACTGAGTCACTCAGATCACACGAGCACCCAAGCATGCTTGAAACTCATTCAAATGCAAGTGCTTCTATCTGTTGTCTTGATTGTTTCCCACTCATTCCTTTTGGTTTGGGGAATATGTAGAAATCCCATGCCCAGAGAACTTCAGATAGAGTTCGCGGAAATGCTCAGTGGACATCCCAGGCAGGGTAAGGATCAGCATTTCCACACTACTCAGAGAATTTTTATTTTCAGGGATGGATTTTTAGCCCAATTCAAGTTGAAGAAAAGTGGTTTCGTGAAAATCGCAGAAAATTTTTTTTCAGAAACTCCGGGGTGCCTGGAGGTCGCGGTGCACCACGCGACAGTTGTATTCCAAATCCAAGTCACTCAGATCACACGAGTACCCAAGCATGCTTGAAACTCATTCAAATGCAAGTGCTTCTATCTGTTAACTTGATTGTTTCCCACTCATTCCTTTTGGTTTGGGGAATATGTCAAAATCCCATGCCCAGAGAACTTCAGATAGAGTTCGCGGAAATGCTCAGTGGACAACCCAGGCAGGGTAAGGATCAGCATTTCCACACTACTCAGAGAATTTTTATTTTCAGGGATGGATTTTTAGCCCAATTCAAGTTGAAGAAAAGTGGTTTCGTGAAAATCGCAGAAAATTTTTTTTCAGAAACTCCGGGGTGCCTGGAGGTCGCGGTGCACCACGCGACAGTTGTATTCCAAAACTGAGTCACTCAGATCACACGAGCACCCAAGCATGCTTGAAACTCATTCAAATGCAAGTGCTTCTATCTGTTGTCTTGATTGTTTCCCACTCATTCCTCTTGGTTTGGGGAATATGTCAAAATCCCATGCCCAGAGAACTTCAGATAGAGTTCGCGGAAATGCTCAGTGGACATCCCAGGCAGGGTAAGGATCAGCATTTCCACACTACTCAGAGAATTTTTATTTTCAGGGATGGATTTTTAGCCCAATTCAAGTTGAAGAAAAGTGGTTTCGTAAAAATCGCAGAAAATTTTTTTTCAGAAACTCCGGGGTGCCTGGAGGTCGCGGTGCACCACGCGACAGTTGTATTCCAAATCCAAGTCACTCAGATCACACGAGTACCCAAGCATGCTTGAAACTCATTCAAATGCAAGGGCTTCTATCTGTTGTCTTGATTGTTTCCCACTCATTCCTTTTGGTTTGGGGAATATGTCAAAATCCCATGCCCAGAGAACTTCAGATAGAGTTCGCGGAAATGCTCAGTGGACAACCCAGGCAGGGTAAGGATCAGCATTTCCACACTACTCAGAGAATTTTTATTTTCAGGGATGGATTTTTAGCCCAATTCAAGTTGAAGAAAAGTGGTTTCGTGAAAATCGCAGAAAATTTTTTTTCAGAAACTCCGGGGTGCCTGGAGGTCGCGGTGCACCACGCGACAGTTGTATTCCAAAACTGAGTCACTCAGATCACACGAGCACCCAAGCATGCTTGAAACTCATTCAAATGCAAGTGCTTCTATCTGTTATCTTGATTGTTTCCCACTCATTCCTTTTGGTTTGGGGAATATGTCAAAATCCATTGCCCAGAGAACTTCAGATAGAGTTCGCGGAAATGCTCAGTGGACAACCCAGGCAGGGTAAGGATCAGCATTTCCACACTACTCAGAGAATTTTTATTTTCAGGGATGGATTTTTAGCCCAATTCAAGTTGAAGAAAAGTGGTTTCGTGAAAATCGCAGAAAATTTTTTTTCAGAAACTCCGGGGTGCCTGGAGGTCGCGGTGCACCACGCGACAGTTGTATTCCAAAACTGAGTCACTCAGATCACACGAGCACCCAAGCATGCTTGAAACTCATTCAAATGCAAGTGCTTCTATCTGTTGTCTTGATTGTTTCCCACTCATTCCTTTTGGTTTGGGGAATATGTCAAAATCCCATGCCCAGAGAACTTCAGATAGAGTTCGCGGAAATGCTCAGTGGACAACCCAGGCAGGGTAAGGATCAGCATTTCCACAGTACTCAGAGAATTTTTATTTTCAGGGATGGATTTTTTGCCCATTTCAAGTTGAAGAAAAGTGGTTTCGTGAAAATCGCAGAAAATTTTTTTTCAGAAACTCCGGGGTGCCTGGAGGTCGCGGTGCACCACGCGACAGTTGTATTCCAAAACTGAGTCACTCAGATCACACGAGCACCCAAGCATGCTTGAAACTCATTCAAATGCAAGTGCTTCTATCTGTTGTCTTGATTGTTTCCCACTCATTCCTTTTGGTTTGGGGAATATGTCAAAATCCCATGCCCAGAGAACTTCAGATAGAGCTCGCGGAAATGCTCAGTGGACAACCCAGGCAGGATAAGGATCAGCATTTCCACACTACTCAGAGAATTTTTATTTTCAGGGATGGATTTTTAGCCCAATTCAAGTTGAAGAAAAGTGGTTTCGTGAAAATCGCAGAAAATTTTTTTTCAGAAACTCCGGGGTGCCTGGAGGTCGCGGTGCACCACGCGACAGTTGTATTCCAAAACTGAGTCACTCAGATCACACGAGCACCCAAGCATGCTTGAAACTCATTCAAATGCAAGTGCTTCTATCTGTTGTCTTGATTGTTTCCCACTCATTCCTTTTGGTTTGGGGAATATGTCAAAATCCCATGCCCAGAGAACTTCAGATAGAGTTCGCGGAAATGCTCAGTGGACAACCCAGGCAGGGTAAGGATCAGCATTTCCACAGTACTCAGAGAATTTTTATTTTCAGGGATGGATTTTTTGCCCATTTCAAGTTGAAGAAAAGTAGTTTCGTGAAAATCGCAGAAAATTTTTTTTCAGAAACTCCGGGGTGCCTGGAGGTCGCGGTGCACCACGCGACAGTTGTATTCCAAAACTGAGTCACTCAGATCACACGAGCACCCAAGCATGCTTGAAACTCATTCAAATGCAAGTGCTTCTATCTGTTGTCTTGATTGTTTCCCACTCATTCCTTTTGGTTTGGGGAATATGTCAAAATCCCATGCCCAGAGAACTTCAGATAGAGTTCGCGGAAATGCTCAGTGGACAACCCAGGCAGGGTAAGGATCAGCATTTCCACACTACTCAGAGAATTTTTATTTTCAGGGATGGATTTTTAGCCCAATTCAAGTTGAAGAAAAGCGGTTTCGTGAAAATCGCAGAAAATTTTTTTTCAGAAACTCCGGGGTGCCTGGAGGTCGCGGTGCACCACGCGACAGTTGTATTCCAAAACTGAGTCACTCAGATCACACGAGAACCCAAGCATGCTTGAAACTCATTCAAATGCAAGTGCTTCTATCTGTTGTCTTGATTGTTTCCCACTCATTCCTTTTGGTTTGGGGAATATGTCAAAATCCCATGCCCAGAGAACTTCAGATAGAGTTCGCGGAAATGCTCAGTGGACATCCCAGGCAGGGTAAGGATCAGCATTTCCACACTACTCAGAGAATTTTTATTTTCAGGGATGGATTTTTAGCCCAATTCAAGTTGAAGAAAAGCGGTTTCGTGAAAATCGCAGAAAATTTTTTTTCAGAAACTCCGGGGTGCCTGGAGGTCGCGGTGCACCACGCGACAGTTGTATTCCAAATCCAAGTCACTCAGATCACACGAGAACCCAAGCATGCTTGAAACTCATTCAAATGCAAGTGCTTCTATCTGTTGTCTTGATTGTTTCCCACTCATTCCTTTTGGTTTGGGGAATATGTCAAAATCCCATGCCCAGAGAACTTCAGATAGAGTTCGCGGAAATGCTCAGTGGACATCCCAGGCAGGGTAAGGATCAGCATTTCCACACTACTCAGAGAATTTTTATTTTCAGGGATGGATTTTTAGCCCAATTCAAGTTGAAGAAAAGTGGTTTCGTGAAAATCGCAGAAAATTTTTTTTCAGAAACTCCGGGGTGCCTGGAGGTCGCGGTGCACCACGCGACAGTTGTATTCCAAAACTGAGTCACTCAGATCACACGAGCACCCAAGCATGCTTGAAACTCATTCAAATGCAAGTGCTTCTATCTGTTGTCTTGATTGTTTCCCACTCATTCCTTTTGGTTTGGGGAATATGTCAAAATCCCATGCCCAGAGAACTTCAGATAGAGTTCGCGGAAATGCTCAGTGGACAACCCAGGCAGGGTAAGGATCAGCATTTCCACACTAGTCAGAGAATTTTTATTTTCAGGGATGGATTTTTAGCCCAATTCAAGTTGAAGAAAAGTGGTTTCGTGAAAATCGCAGAAATTTTTTTTTCAGAAACTCCGGGGTGCCTGGAGGTCGCGGTGCACCACGCGACAGTTGTATTCCAAAACTGAGTCACTCAGATCACACGAGCACCCAAGCATGCTTGAAACTCATTCAAATGCAAGTGCTTCTATCTGTTGTCTTGATTGTTTCCCACTCATTCCTTTTGGTTTGGGGAATATGTAGAAATCCCATGCCCAGAGAACTTCAGATAGAGTTCGCGGAAATGCTCAGTGGACATCCCAGGCAGGGTAAGGATCAGCATTTCCACACTACTCAGAGAATTTTTATTTTCAGGGATGGATTTTTAGCCCAATTCAAGTTGAAGAAAAGTGGTTTCGT
Organism: Lepisosteus oculatus; assembly: GCF_040954835.1. Taxonomy (NCBI): domain Eukaryota; kingdom Metazoa; phylum Chordata; class Actinopteri; order Semionotiformes; family Lepisosteidae; genus Lepisosteus; species Lepisosteus oculatus. The sequence continues at coordinate 269,251 of NC_090698.1, forward strand.
GAAAATCGCAGAAAATTTTTTTTCAGAAACTCCGGGGTGCCTGGAGGTCGCGGTGCACCACGCGACAGTTGTATTCCAAATCCAAGTCACTCAGATCACACGAGTACCCAAGCATGCTTGAAACTCATTCAAATGCAAGTGCTTCTATCTGTTAACTTGATTGTTTCCCACTCATTCCTTTTGGTTTGGGGAATATGTCAAAATCCCATGCCCAGAGAACTTCAGATAGAGTTCGCGGAAATGCTCAGTGGACAACCCAGGCAGGGTAAGGATCAGCATTTCCACACTACTCAGAGAATTTTTATTTTCAGGGATGGATTTTTAGCCCAATTCAAGTTGAAGAAAAGTGGTTTCGTGAAAATCGCAGAAAATTTTTTTTCAGAAACTCCGGGGTGCCTGGAGGTCGCGGTGCACCACGCGACAGTTGTATTCCAAAACTGAGTCACTCAGATCACACGAGCACCCAAGCATGCTTGAAACTCATTCAAATGCAAGTGCTTCTATCTGTTGTCTTGATTGTTTCCCACTCATTCCTCTTGGTTTGGGGAATATGTCAAAATCCCATGCCCAGAGAACTTCAGATAGAGTTCGCGGAAATGCTCAGTGGACATCCCAGGCAGGGTAAGGATCAGCATTTCCACACTACTCAGAGAATTTTTATTTTCAGGGATGGATTTTTAGCCCAATTCAAGTTGAAGAAAAGTGGTTTCGTAAAAATCGCAGAAAATTTTTTTTCAGAAACTCCGGGGTGCCTGGAGGTCGCGGTGCACCACGCGACAGTTGTATTCCAAATCCAAGTCACTCAGATCACACGAGTACCCAAGCATGCTTGAAACTCATTCAAATGCAAGGGCTTCTATCTGTTGTCTTGATTGTTTCCCACTCATTCCTTTTGGTTTGGGGAATATGTCAAAATCCCATGCCCAGAGAACTTCAGATAGAGTTCGCGGAAATGCTCAGTGGACAACCCAGGCAGGGTAAGGATCAGCATTTCCACACTACTCAGAGAATTTTTATTTTCAGGGATGGATTTTTAGCCCAATTCAAGTTGAAGAAAAGTGGTTTCGTGAAAATCGCAGAAAATTTTTTTTCAGAAACTCCGGGGTGCCTGGAGGTCGCGGTGCACCACGCGACAGTTGTATTCCAAAACTGAGTCACTCAGATCACACGAGCACCCAAGCATGCTTGAAACTCATTCAAATGCAAGTGCTTCTATCTGTTATCTTGATTGTTTCCCACTCATTCCTTTTGGTTTGGGGAATATGTCAAAATCCATTGCCCAGAGAACTTCAGATAGAGTTCGCGGAAATGCTCAGTGGACAACCCAGGCAGGGTAAGGATCAGCATTTCCACACTACTCAGAGAATTTTTATTTTCAGGGATGGATTTTTAGCCCAATTCAAGTTGAAGAAAAGTGGTTTCGTGAAAATCGCAGAAAATTTTTTTTCAGAAACTCCGGGGTGCCTGGAGGTCGCGGTGCACCACGCGACAGTTGTATTCCAAAACTGAGTCACTCAGATCACACGAGCACCCAAGCATGCTTGAAACTCATTCAAATGCAAGTGCTTCTATCTGTTGTCTTGATTGTTTCCCACTCATTCCTTTTGGTTTGGGGAATATGTCAAAATCCCATGCCCAGAGAACTTCAGATAGAGTTCGCGGAAATGCTCAGTGGACAACCCAGGCAGGGTAAGGATCAGCATTTCCACAGTACTCAGAGAATTTTTATTTTCAGGGATGGATTTTTTGCCCATTTCAAGTTGAAGAAAAGTGGTTTCGTGAAAATCGCAGAAAATTTTTTTTCAGAAACTCCGGGGTGCCTGGAGGTCGCGGTGCACCACGCGACAGTTGTATTCCAAAACTGAGTCACTCAGATCACACGAGCACCCAAGCATGCTTGAAACTCATTCAAATGCAAGTGCTTCTATCTGTTGTCTTGATTGTTTCCCACTCATTCCTTTTGGTTTGGGGAATATGTCAAAATCCCATGCCCAGAGAACTTCAGATAGAGTTCGCGGAAATGCTCAGTGGACATCCCAGGCAGGGTAAGGATCAGCATTTCCACACTACTCAGAGAATTTTTATTTTCAGGGATGGATTTTTAGCCCAATTCAAGTTGAAGAAAAGTGGTTTTGTGAAAATCGCAGAAAATTTTTTTTCAGAAACTCCGGGGTGCCTGGAGGTCGCGGTGCACCACGCGACAGTTGTATTCCAAAACTGAGTCACTCAGATCACACGAGCACCCAAGCATGCTTGAAACTCATTCAAATGCAAGTGCTTCTATCTGTTGTCTTGATTGTTTCCCACTCATTCCTTTTGGTTTGGGGAATATGTCAAAATCCCATGCCCAGAGAACTTCAGATAGAGTTCGCGGAAATGCTCAGTGGACAACCCAGGCAGGGTAAGGATCAGCATTTCCACACTACTCAGAGAATTTTTATTTTCAGGGATGGATTTTTAGCCCAATTCAAGTTGAAGAAAAGTGGTTTCGTGAAAATCGCAGAAAATTTTTTTTCAGAAACTCCGGGGTGCCTGGAGGTCGCGGTGCACCACGCGACAGTTGTATTCCAAAACTGAGTCACTCAGATCACACGAGCACCCAAGCATGCTTGAAACTCATTCAAATGCAAGTGCTTCTATCTGTTGTCTTGATTGTTTCCCACTCATTCCTTTTGGTTTGGGGAATATGTCAAAATCCCATGCCCAGAGAACTTCAGATAGAGTTCGCGGAAATGCTCAGTGGACAACCCAGGCAGGGTAAGGATCAGCATTTCCACAGTACTCAGAGAATTTTTATTTTCAGGGATGGATTTTTTGCCCATTTCAAGTTGAAGAAAAGTGGTTTCGTGAAAATCGCAGAAAATTTTTTTTCAGAAACTCCGGGGTGCCTGGAGGTCGCGGTGCACCACGCGACAGTTGTATTCCAAAACTGAGTCACTCAGATCACACGAGCACCCAAGCATGCTTGAAACTCATTCAAATGCAAGTGCTTCTATCTGTTGTCTTGATTGTTTCCCACTCATTCCTTTTGGTTTGGGGAATATGTCAAAATCCCATGCCCAGAGAACTTCAGATAGAGCTCGCGGAAATGCTCAGTGGACAACCCAGGCAGGGTAAGGATCAGCATTTCCACACTACTCAGAGAATTTTTATTTTCAGGGATGGATTTTTAGCCCAATTCAAGTTGAAGAAAAGCGGTTTCGTGAAAATCGCAGAAAATTTTTTTTCAGAAACTCCGGGGTGCCTGGAGGTCGCGGTGCACCACGCGACAGTTGTATTCCAAAACTGAGTCACTCAGATCACACGAGAACCCAAGCATGCTTGAAACTCATTCAAATGCAAGTGCTTCTATCTGTTGTCTTGATTGTTTCCCACTCATTCCTTTTGGTTTGGGGAATATGTCAAAATCCCATGCCCAGAGAACTTCAGATAGAGTTCGCGGAAATGCTCAGTGGACAACCCAGGCAGGGTAAGGATCAGCATTTCCACACTACTCAGAGAATTTTTATTTTCAGGGATGGATTTTTAGCCCAATTCAAGTTGAAGAAAAGTGGTTTCGTGAAAATCGCAGAAAATTTTTTTTCAGAAACTCCGGGGTGCCTGGAGGTCGCGGTGCACCACGCGACAGTTGTATTCCAAAACTGAGTCACTCAGATCACACGAGAACCCAAGCATGCTTGAAACTCATTCAAATGCAAGTGCTTCTATCTGTTGTCTTGATTGTTTCCCACTCATTCCTTTTGGTTTGGGGAATATGTCAAAATCCCATGCCCAGAGAACTTCAGATAGAGTTCGCGGAAATGCTCAGTGGACAACCCAGGCAGGGTAAGGATCAGCATTTCCACACTACTCAGAGAATTTTTATTTTCAGGGATGGATTTTTAGCCCAATTCAAGTTGAAGAAAAGTGGTTTCGTGAAAATCGCAGAAAATTTTTTTTCAGAAACTCCGGGGTGCCTGGAGGTCGCGGTGCACCACGCGACAGTTGTATTCCAAAACTGAGTCACTCAGATCACACGAGCACCCAAGCATGCTTGAAACTCATTCAAATGCAAGTGCTTCTATCTGTTGTCTTGATTGTTTCCCACTCATTCCTTTTGGTTTGGGGAATATGTCAAAATCCCATGCCCAGAGAACTTCAGATAGAGTTCGCGGAAATGCTCAGTGGACATCCCAGGCAGGGTAAGGATCAGCATTTCCACACTACTCAGAGAATTTTTATTTTCAGGGATGGATTTTTAGCCCAATTCAAGTTGAAGAAAAGTGGTTTTGTGAAAATCGCAGAAAATTTTTTTTCAGAAACTCCGGGGTGCCTGGAGGTCGCGGTGCACCACGCGACAGTTGTATTCCAAAACTGAGTCACTCAGATCACACGAGCACCCAAGCATGCTTGAAACTCATTCAAATGCAAGTGCTTCTATCTGTTGTCTTGATTGTTTCCCACTCATTCCTTTTGGTTTGGGGAATATGTCAAAATCCCATGCCCAGAGAACTTCAGATAGAGTTCGCGGAAATGCTCAGTGGACAACCCAGGCAGGGTAAGGATCAGCATTTCCACACTACTCAGAGAATTTTTATTTTCAGGGATGGATTTTTAGCCCAATTCAAGTTGAAGAAAAGTGGTTTCGTGAAAATCGCAGAAAATTTTTTTTCAGAAACTCCGGGGTGCCTGGAGGTCGCGGTGCACCACGCGACAGTTGTATTCCAAAACTGAGTCACTCAGATCACACGAGCACCCAAGCATGCTTGAAACTCATTCAAATGCAAGTGCTTCTATCTGTTGTCTTGATTGTTTCCCACTCATTCCTTTTGGTTTGGGGAATATGTCAAAATCCCATGCCCAGAGAACTTCAGATAGAGTTCGCGGAAATGCTCAGTGGACAACCCAGGCAGGGTAAGGATCAGCATTTCCACAGTACTCAGAGAATTTTTATTTTCAGGGATGGATTTTTTGCCCATTTCAAGTTGAAGAAAAGTGGTTTCGTGAAAATCGCAGAAAATTTTTTTTCAGAAACTCCGGGGTGCCTGGAGGTCGCGGTGCACCACGCGACAGTTGTATTCCAAAACTGAGTCACTCAGATCACACGAGCACCCAAGCATGCTTGAAACTCATTCAAATGCAAGTGCTTCTATCTGTTGTCTTGATTGTTTCCCACTCATTCCTTTTGGTTTGGGGAATATGTCAAAATCCCATGCCCAGAGAACTTCAGATAGAGCTCGCGGAAATGCTCAGTGGACAACCCAGGCAGGGTAAGGATCAGCATTTCCACACTACTCAGAGAATTTTTATTTTCAGGGATGGATTTTTAGCCCAATTCAAGTTGAAGAAAAGCGGTTTCGTGAAAATCGCAGAAAATTTTTTTTCAGAAACTCCGGGGTGCCTGGAGGTCGCGGTGCACCACGCGACAGTTGTATTCCAAAACTGAGTCACTCAGATCACACGAGAACCCAAGCATGCTTGAAACTCATTCAAATGCAAGTGCTTCTATCTGTTGTCTTGATTGTTTCCCACTCATTCCTTTTGGTTTGGGGAATATGTCAAAATCCCATGCCCAGAGAACTTCAGATAGAGTTCGCGGAAATGCTCAGTGGACAACCCAGGCAGGGTAAGGATCAGCATTTCCACACTACTCAGAGAATTTTTATTTTCAGGGATGGATTTTTAGCCCAATTCAAGTTGAAGAAAAGTGGTTTCGTGAAAATCGCAGAAAATTTTTTTTCAGAAACTCCGGGGTGCCTGGAGGTCGCGGTGCACCACGCGACAGTTGTATTCCAAAACTGAGTCACTCAGATCACACGAGAACCCAAGCATGCTTGAAACTCATTCAAATGCAAGTGCTTCTATCTGTTGTCTTGATTGTTTCCCACTCATTCCTTTTGGTTTGGGGAATATGTCAAAATCCCATGCCCAGAGAACTTCAGATAGAGTTCGCGGAAATGCTCAGTGGACAACCCAGGCAGGGTAAGGATCAGCATTTCCACACTACTCAGAGAATTTTTATTTTCAGGGATGGATTTTTAGCCCAATTCAAGTTGAAGAAAAGTGGTTTCGTGAAAATCGCAGAAAATTTTTTTTCAGAAACTCCGGGGTGCCTGGAGGTCGCGGTGCACCACGCGACAGTTGTATTCCAAAACTGAGTCACTCAGATCACACGAGCACCCAAGCATGCTTGAAACTCATTCAAATGCAAGTGCTTCTATCTGTTGTCTTGATTGTTTCCCACTCATTCCTTTTGGTTTGGGGAATATGTAGAAATCCCATGCCCAGAGAACTTCAGATAGAGTTCGCGGAAATGCTCAGTGGACATCCCAGGCAGGGTAAGGATCAGCATTTTCCACACTACTCAGAGAATTTTTATTTTCAGGGATGGATTTTTAGCCCAATTCAAGTTGAAGAAAAGTGGTTTCGTGAAAATCGCAGAAAATTTTTTTTCAGAAACTCCGGGGTGCCTGGAGGTCGCGGTGCACCACGCGACAGTTGTATTCCAAAACTGAGTCACTCAGATCACACGAGCACCCAAGCATGCTTGAAACTCATTCAAATGCAAGTGCTTCTATCTGTTGTCTTGATTGTTTCCCACTCATTCCTTTTGGTTTGGGGAATATGTCAAAATCCCATGCCCAGAGAACTTCAGATAGAGTTCGCGGAAATGCTCAGTGGACAACCCAGGCAGGGTAAGGATCAGCATTTCCACAGTACTCAGAGAATTTTTATTTTCAGGGATGGATTTTTTGCCCATTTCAAGTTGAAGAAAAGTGGTTTCGTGAAAATCGCAGAAAATTTTTTTTCAGAAACTCCGGGGTGCCTGGAGGTCGCGGTGCACCACGCGACAGTTGTATTCCAAAACTGAGTCACTCAGATCACACGAGCACCCAAGCATGCTTGAAACTCATTCAAATGCAAGTGCTTCTATCTGTTGTCTTGATTGTTTCCCACTCATTCCTTTTGGTTTGGGGAATATGTCAAAATCCCATGCCCAGAGAACTTCAGATAGAGTTCGCGGAAATGCTCAGTGGACAACCCAGGCAGGGTAAGGATCAGCATTTCCACACTACTCAGAGAATTTTTATTTTCAGGGATGGATTTTTAGCCCAATTCAAGTTGAAGAAAAGCGGTTTCGTGAAAATCGCAGAAAATTTTTTTTCAGAAACTCCGGGGTGCCTGGAGGTCGCGGTGCACCACGCGACAGTTGTATTCCAAAACTGAGTCACTCAGATCACACGAGAACCCAAGCATGCTTGAAACTCATTCAAATGCAAGTGCTTCTATCTGTTGTCTTGATTGTTTCCCACTCATTCCTTTTGGTTTGGGGAATATGTCAAAATCCCATGCCCAGAGAACTTCAGATAGAGTTCGCGGAAATGCTCAGTGGACAACCCAGGCAGGGTAAGGATCAGCATTTCCACACTACTCAGAGAATTTTTATTTTCAGGGATGGATTTTTAGCCCAATTCAAGTTGAAGAAAAGTGGTTTCGTGAAAATCGCAGAAAATTTTTTTTCAGAAACTCCGGGGTGCCTGGAGGTCGCGGTGCACCACGCGACAGTTGTATTCCAAAACTGAGTCACTCAGATCACACGAGCACCCAAGCATGCTTGAAACTCATTCAAATGCAAGTGCTTCTATCTGTTGTCTTGATTGTTTCCCACTCATTCCTTTTGGTTTGGGGAATATGTAGAAATCCCATGCCCAGAGAACTTCAGATAGAGTTCGCGGAAATGCTCAGTGGACATCCCAGGCAGGGTAAGGATCAGCATTTTCCACACTACTCAGAGAATTTTTATTTTCAGGGATGGATTTTTAGCCCAATTCAAGTTGAAGAAAAGTGGTTTCGTGAAAATCGCAGAAAATTTTTTTTCAGAAACTCCGGGGTGCCTGGAGGTCGCGGTGCACCACGCGACAGTTGTATTCCAAAACTGAGTCACTCAGATCACACGAGCACCCAAGCATGCTTGAAACTCATTCAAATGCAAGTGCTTCTATCTGTTGTCTTGATTGTTTCCCACTCATTCCTTTTGGTTTGGGGAATATGTCAAAATCCCATGCCCAGAGAACTTCAGATAGAGTTCGCGGAAATGCTCAGTGGACATCCCAGGCAGGGTAAGGATCAGCATTTCCACACTACTCAGAGAATTTTTATTTTCAGGGATGGATTTTTAGCCCAATTCAAGTTGAAGAAAAGTGGTTTCGTGAAAATCGCAGAAAATTTTTTTTCAGAATCTCCGGGGTGCCTGGAGGTCGCGGTGCACCACGCGACAGTTGTATTCCAAATCCTAGTCACTCAGATCACACGAGTACCCAAGCATGCTTGAAACTCATTCAAATGCAAGTGCTTCTATCTGTTGTCTTGATTGTTTCCCACTCATTCCTTTTGGTTTGGGGAATATGTCAAAATCCCATGCCCAGAGAACTTCAGATAGAGTTCACGGAAATGCTCAGTGGACAACCCAGGCAGGGTAAGGATCAGCATTTCCACACTACTCAGAGAATTTTTATTTTCAGGGATGGATTTTTAGCCCAATTCAAGTTGAAGAAAAGTGGTTTCGTGAAAATCGCAGAAAATTTTTTTTCAGAAACTCCGGGGTGCCTGGAGGTCGCGGTGCACCACGCGACAGTTGTATTCCAAAACTGAGTCACTCAGATCACACGAGCACCCAAGCATGCTTGAAACTCATTCAAATGCAAGTGCTTCTATCTGTTGTCTTGATTGTTTCCCACTCATTCCTTTTGATTTCGGGAATATGTCAAAATCCATTGCCCAGAGAACTTCAGATACAGTTCGCGGAAATGCTCAGTGGACAACCCAGGCAGGGTAAGGATCAGCATTTCCACACTACTCAGAGAATTTTTATTTTCAGGGATGGATTTTTAGCCCAATTCAAGTTGAAGAAAAGTGGTTTCGTGAAAATCGCAGAAAATTTTTTTTCAGAAACTCCGGGGTGCCTGGAGGTCGCGGTGCACCACGCGACAGTTGTATTCCAAAACTGAGTCACTCAGATCACACGAGCACCCAAGCATGCTTGAAACTCATTCAAATGCAAGTGCTTCTATCTGTTGTCTTGATTGTTTCCCACTCATTCCTTTTGGTTTGGGGAATATGTCAAAATCCCATGCCCAGAGAACTTCAGATAGAGTTCGCGGAAATGCTCAGTGGACAACCCAGGCAGGGTAAGGATCAGCATTTCCACAGTACTCAGAGAATTTTTATTTTCAGGGATGGATTTTTTGCCCATTTCAAGTTGAAGAAAAGTGGTTTCGTGAAAATCGCAGAAAATTTTTTTTCAGAAACTCCGGGGTGCCTGGAGGTCGCGGTGCACCACGCGACAGTTGTATTCCAAAACTGAGTCACTCAGATCACACGAGCACCCAAGCATGCTTGAAACTCATTCAAATGCAAGTGCTTCTATCTGTTGTCTTGATTGTTTCCCACTCATTCCTTTTGGTTTGGGGAATATGTCAAAATCCCATGCCCAGAGAACTTCAGATAGAGTTCGCGGAAATGCTCAGTGGACATCCCAGGCAGGGTAAGGATCAGCATTTCCACACTACTCAGAGAATTTTTATTTTCAGGGATGGATTTTTAGCCCAATTCAAGTTGAAGAAAAGTGGTTTCGTGAAAATCGCAGAAAATTTTTTTTCAGAATCTCCGGGGTGCCTGGAGGTCGCGGTGCACCACGCGACAGTTGTATTCCAAATCCAAGTCACTCAGATCACACGAGTACCCAAGCATGCTTGAAACTCATTCAAATGCAAGTGCTTCTATCTGTTGTCTTGATTGTTTCCCACTCATTCCTTTTGATTTCGGGAATATGTCAAAATCCATTGCCCAGAGAACTTCAGATACAGTTCGCGGAAATGCTCAGTGGACAACCCAGGCAGGGTAAGGATCAGCATTTCCACACTACTCAGAGAATTTTTATTTTCAGGGATGGATTTTTAGCCCAATTCAAGTTGAAGAAAAGTGGTTTCGTGAAAATCGCAGAAAATTTTTTTTCAGAAACTCCGGGGTGCCTGGAGGTCGCGGTGCACCACGCGACAGTTGTATTCCAAAACTGAGTCACTCAGATCACACGAGCACCCAAGCATGCTTGAAACTCATTCAAATGCAAGTGCTTCTATCTGTTGTCTTGATTGTTTCCCACTCATTCCTTTTGGTTTGGGGAATATGTCAAAATCCCATGCCCAGAGAACTTCAGATAGAGTTCGCGGAAATGCTCAGTGGACAACCCAGGCAGGGTAAGGATCAGCATTTCCACAGTACTCAGAGAATTTTTATTTTCAGGGATGGATTTTTTGCCCATTTCAAGTTGAAGAAAAGTGGTTTCGTGAAAATCGCAGAAAATTTTTTTTCAGAAACTCCGGGGTGCCTGGAGGTCGCGGTGCACCACGCGACAGTTGTATTCCAAAACTGAGTCACTCAGATCACACGAGCACCCAAGCATGCTTGAAACTCATTCAAATGCAAGTGCTTCTATCTTTTGTCTTGATTGTTTCCCACTCATTCCTTTTGGTTTGGGGAATATGTCAAAATCCCATGCCCAGAGAACTTCAGATAGAGTTCGCGGAAATGCTCAGTGGACAACCCAGGCAGGGTAAGGATCAGCATTTCCACACTACTCAGAGAATTTTTATTTTCAGGGATGGATTTTTAGCCCAATTCAACTTGAAGAAAAGCGGTTTCGTGAAAATCGCAGAAAATTTTTTTTCAGAAACTCCGGGGTGCCTGGAGGTCGCGGTGCACCACGCGACAGTTGTATTCCAAAACTGAGTCACTCAGATCACACGAGCACCCAAGCATGCTTGAAACTCATTCAAATGCAAGTGCTTCTATCTGTTGTCTTGATTGTTTCCCACTCATTCCTTTTGGTTTGGGGAATATGTAGAAATCCCATGCCCAGAGAACTTCAGATAGAGTTCGCGGAAATGCTCAGTGGACATCCCAGGCAGGGTAAGGATCAGCATTTCCACACTACTCAGAGAATTTTTATTTTCAGGGATGGATTTTTAGCCCAATTCAAGTTGAAGAAAAGTGGTTTCGTGAAAATCGCAGAAAATTTTTTTTCAGAAACTCCGGGGTGCCTGGAGGTCGCGGTGCACCACGCGACAGTTGTATTCCAAAACTGAGTCACTCAGATCACACGAGCACCCAAGCATGCTTGAAACTCATTCAAATGCAAGTGCTTCTATCTGTTGTCTTGATTGTTTCCCACTCATTCCTTTTGGTTTGGGGAATATGTAGAAATCCCATGCCCAGAGAACTTCAGATAGAGTTCGCGGAAATGCTCAGTGGACATCCCAGGCAGGGTAAGGATCAGCATTTCCACACTACTCAGAGAATTTTTATTTTCAGGGATGGATTTTTAGCCCAATTCAAGTTGAAGAAAAGTGGTTTCGTGAAAATCGCAGAAAATTTTTTTTCAGAATCTCCGGGGTGCCTGGAGGTCGCGGTGCACCACGCGACAGTTGTATTCCAAATCCAAGTCACTCAGATCACACGAGTACCCAAGCATGCTTGAAACTCATTCAAATGCAAGTGTTTCTATCTGTTGTCTTGATTGTTTCCCACTCATTCCTTTTGGTTTGGGGAATATGTCAAAATCCATTGCCCAGAGAACTTCAGATACAGTTCGCGGAAATGCTCAGTGGACAACCCAGGCAGGGTAAGGATCAGCATTTCCACACTACTCAGAGAATTTTTATTTTCAGGGATGGATTTTTAGCCCAATTCAAGTTGAAGAAAAGTGGTTTCGTGAAAATCGCAGAAAATTTTTTTTCAGAAACTCCGGGGTGCCTGGAGGTCGCGGTGCACCACGCGACAGTTGTATTCCAAAACTGAGTCACTCAGATCACACGAGCACCCAAGCATGCTTGAAACTCATTCAAATGCAAGTGCTTCTATCTGTTGTCTTGATTGTTTCCCACTCATTCCTTTTGGTTTGGGGAATATGTCAAAATCCCATGCCCAGAGAACTTCAGATAGAGTTCGCGGAAATGCTCAGTGGACAACCCAGGCAGGGTAAGGATCAGCATTTCCACAGTACTCAGAGAATTTTTATTTTCAGGGATGGATTTTTTGCCCATTTCAAGTTGAAGAAAAGTGGTTTCGTGAAAATCGCAGAAAATTTTTTTTCAGAAACTCCGGGGTGCCTGGAGGTCGCGGTGCACCACGCGACAGTTGTATTCCAAAACTGAGTCACTCAGATCACACGAGCACCCAAGCATGCTTGAAACTCATTCAAATGCAAGTGCTTCTATCTTTTGTCTTGATTGTTTCCCACTCATTCCTTTTGGTTTGGGGAATATGTCAAAATCCCATGCCCAGAGAACTTCAGATAGAGTTCGCGGAAATGCTCAGTGGACAACCCAGGCAGGGTAAGGATCAGCATTTCCACACTACTCAGAGAATTTTTATTTTCAGGGATGGATTTTTAGCCCAATTCAACTTGAAGAAAAGCGGTTTCGTGAAAATCGCAGAAAATTTTTTTTCAGAAACTCCGGGGTGCCTGGAGGTCGCGGTGCACCACGCGACAGTTGTATTCCAAAACTGAGTCACTCAGATCACACGAGCACCCAAGCATGCTTGAAACTCATTCAAATGCAAGTGCTTCTATCTGTTGTCTTGATTGTTTCCCACTCATTCCTTTTGGTTTGGGGAATATGTAGAAATCCCATGCCCAGAGAACTTCAGATAGAGTTCGCGGAAATGCTCAGTGGACATCCCAGGCAGGGTAAGGATCAGCATTTCCACACTACTCAGACAATTTTTATTTTCAGGGATGGATTTTTAGCCCAATTCAAGTTGAAGAAAAGTGGTTTCGTGAAAATCGCAGAAAATTTTTTTTCAGAAACTCCGGGGTGCCTGGAGGTCGCGGTGCACCACGCGACAGTTGTATTCCAAAACTGAGTCACTCAGATCACACGAGCACCCAAGCATGCTTGAAACTCATTCAAATGCAAGTGCTTCTATCTGTTGTCTTGATTGTTTCCCACTCATTCCTTTTGGTTTGGGGAATATGTAGAAATCCCATGCCCAGAGAACTTCAGATAGAGTTCGCGGAAATGCTCAGTGGACATCCCAGGCAGGGTAAGGATCAGCATTTCCACACTACTCAGAGAATTTTTATTTTCAGGGATGGATTTTTAGCCCAATTCAAGTTGAAGAAAAGTGGTTTCGTGAAAATCGCAGAAAATTTTTTTTCAGAAACTCCGGGGTGCCTGGAGGTCGCGGTGCACCACGCGACAGTTGTATTCCAAATCCAAGTCACTCAGATCACACGAGTACCCAAGCATGCTTGAAACTCATTCAAATGCAAGTGCTTCTATCTGTTGTCTTGATTGTTTCCCACTCATTCCTTTTGGTTTGGGGAATATGTCAAAATCCCATGCCCAGAGAACTTCAGATAGAGTTCGCGGAAATGCTCAGTGGACAACCCAGGCAGGGTAAGGATCAGCATTTCCACACTACTCAGAGAATTTTTATTTTCAGGGATGGATTTTTAGCCCAATTCAAGTTGAAGAAAAGTGGTTTCGTGAAAATCGCAGAAAATTTTTTTTCAGAAACTCCGGGGTGCCTGGAGGTCGCGGTGCACCACGCGACAGTTGTATTCCAAAACTGAGTCACTCAGATCACACGAGCACCCAAGCATGCTTGAAACTCATTCAAATGCAAGTGCTTCTATCTGTTGTCTTGATTGTTTCCCACTCATTCCTTTTGGTTTGGGGAATATGTCAAAATCCCATGCCCAGAGAACTTCAGATAGAGTTCGCGGAAATGCTCAGTGGACAACCCAGGCAGGGTAAGGATCAGCATTTCCACAGTACTCAGAGAATTTTTATTTTCAGGGATGGATTTTTTGCCCATTTCAAGTTGAAGAAAAGTGGTTTCGTGAAAATCGCAGAAAATTTTTTTTCAGAAACTCCGGGGTGCCTGGAGGTCGCGGTGCACCACGCGACAGTTGTATTCCAAAACTGAGTCACTCAGATCACACGAGCACCCAAGCATGCTTGAAACTCATTCAAATGCAAGTGCTTCTATCTTTTGTCTTGATTGTTTCCCACTCATTCCTTTTGGTTTGGGGAATATGTCAAAATCCCATGCCCAGAGAACTTCAGATAGAGTTCGCGGAAATGCTCAGTGGACAACCCAGGCAGGGTAAGGATCAGCATTTCCACACTACTCAGAGAATTTTTATTTTCAGGGATGGATTTTTAGCCCAATTCAAGTTGAAGAAAAGCGGTTTCGTGAAAATCGCAGAAAATTTTTTTTCAGAAACTCCGGGGTGCCTGGAGGTCGCGGTGCACCACGCGACAGTTGTATTCCAAAACTGAGTCACTCAGATCACACGAGCACCCAAGCATGCTTGAAACTCATTCAAATGCAAGTGCTTCTATCTGTTGTCTTGATTGTTTCCCACTCATTCCTTTTGGTTTGGGGAATATGTAGAAATCCCATGCCCAGAGAACTTCAGATAGAGTTCGCGGAAATGCTCAGTGGACATCCCAGGCAGGGTAAGGATCAGCATTTCCACACTACTCAGAGAATTTTTATTTTCAGGGATGGATTTTTAGCCCAATTCAAGTTGAAGAAAAGTGGTTTCGTGAAAATCGCAGAAAATTTTTTTTCAGAAACTCCGGGGTGCCTGGAGGTCGCGGTGCACCACGCGACAGTTGTATTCCAAAACTGAGTCACTCAGATCACACGAGCACCCAAGCATGCTTGAAACTCATTCAAATGCAAGTGCTTCTATCTGTTGTCTTGATTGTTTCCCACTCATTCCTTTTGGTTTGGGGAATATGTAGAAATCCCATGCCCAGAGAACTTCAGGTAGAGTTCGCGGAAATGCTCAGTGGACATCCCAGGCAGGGTAAGGATCAGCATTTCCACACTACTCAGAGAATTTTTATTTTCAGGGATGGATTTTTAGCCCAATTCAAGTTGAAGAAAAGTGGTTTCGTGAAAATCGCAGAAAATTTTTTTTCAGTAACTCCGGGGTGCCTGGAGGTCGCGGTGCACCACGCGACAGTTGTATTCCAAAACTGAGTCACTCAGATCACACGAGCACCCAAGCATGCTTGAAACTCATTCAAGTGCAAGTGCTTCTATCTGTTGTCTTGATTGTTTCCCACTCATTCCTTTTGGTTTGGGGAATATGTCAAAATCCCATGCCCAGAGAACTTCAGATAGAGTTCGCGGAAATGCTCAGTGGACATCCCAGGCAGGGTAAGTATCAGCATTTCCACACTACTCAGAGAATTTTTATTTTCAGGGATGGATTTTTAGCCCAATTCAAGTTGAAGAAAAGTGGTTTCGTGAAAATCGCAGAAAATTTTTTTTCAGAAACTCCGGGGTGCCTGGAGGTCGCGGTGCACCACGCGACAGTTGTATTCCAAATCCAAGTCACTCAGATCACACGAGTACCCAAGCATGCTTGAAACTCATTCAAATGCAAGTGCTTCTATCTGTTGTCTTGATTGTTTCCCACTCATTCCTTTTGGTTTGGGGAATATGTAGAAATCCCATGCCCAGAGAACTTCAGATAGAGTTCGCGGAAATGCTCAGTGGACATCCCAGGCAGGGTAAGGATCAGCATTTCCACACTACTCAGAGAATTTTTATTTTCAGGGATGGATTTTTAGCCCAATTCAAGTTGAAGAAAAGTGGTTTCGTGAAAATCGCAGAAAATTTTTTTTCAGAAACTCCGGGGTGCCTGGAGGTCGCGGTGCACCACGCGACAGTTGTATTCCAAATCCAAGTCACTCAGATCACACGAGTACCCAAGCATGCTTGAAACTAATTCAAATGCAAGTGCTTCTATCTGTTGTCTTGATTGTTTCCCACTCATTCCTTTTGGTTTGGGGAATATGTCAAAATCCCATGCCCAGAGAACTTCAGATAGAGTTCGCGGAAATGCTCAGTGGACAACCCAGGCAGGGTAAGGATCAGCATTTCCACACTACTCAGAGAATTTTTATTTTCAGGGATGGATTTTTAGCCCAATTCAAGTTGAAGAAAAGTGGTTTCGTGAAAATCGCAGAAAATTTTTTTTCAGAAACTCCGGGGTGCCTGGAGGTCGCGGTGCACCACGCGACAGTTGTATTCCAAAACTGAGTCACTCAGATCACACGAGCACCCAAGCATGCTTGAAACTCATTCAAATGCAAGTGCTTCTATCTGTTGTCTTGATTGTTTCCCACTCATTCCTTTTGGTTTGGGGAATATGTCAAAATCCATTGCCCAGAGAACTTCAGATACAGTTCGCGGAAATGCTCAGTGGACAACCCAGGCAGGGTAAGGATCAGCATTTCCACACTACTCAGAGAATTTTTATTTTCAGGGATGGATTTTTAGCCCAATTCAAGTTGAAGAAAAGTGGTTTCGTGAAAATCGCAGAAAATTTTTTTTCAGAAACTCCGGGGTGCCTGGAGGTCGCGGTGCACCACGCGACAGTTGTATTCCAAAACTGAGTCACTCAGATCACACGAGCACCCAAGCATGCTTGAAACTCATTCAAATGCAAGTGCTTCTATCTGTTGTCTTGATTGTTTCCCACTCATTCTTTTTGGTTTGGGGAATATGTCAAAATCCCATGCCCAGAGAACTTCAGATAGAGTTCGCGGAAATGCTCAGTGGACAACCCAGGCAGGGTAAGGATCAGCATTTCCACAGTACTCAGAGAATTTTTATTTTCAGGGATGGATTTTTCGCCCATTTCAAGTTGAAGAAAAGTGGTTTCGTGAAAATCGCAGAAAATTTTTTTTCAGAAACTCCGGGGTGCCTGGAGGTCGCGGTGCACCACGCGACAGTTGTATTCCAAAACTGAGTCACTCAGATCACACGAGCACCCAAGCATGCTTGAAACTCATTCAAATGCAAGTGCTTCTATCTTTTGTCTTGATTGTTTCCCACTCATTCCTTTTGGTTTGGGGAATATGTCAAAATCCCATGCCCAGAGAACTTCAGATAGAGTTCGCGGAAATGCTCAGTGGACAACCCAGGCAGGGTAAGGATCAGCATTTCCACACTACTCAGAGAATTTTTATTTTCAGGGATGGATTTTTAGCCCAATTCAAGTTGAAGAAAAGCGGTTTCGTGAAAATCGCAGAAAATTTTTTTTCAGAAACTCCGGGGTGCCTGGAGGTCGCGGTGCACCACGCGACAGTTGTATTCCAAAACTGAGTCACTCAGATCACACGAGCACCCAAGCATGCTTGAAACTCATTCAAATGCAAGTGCTTCTATCTGTTGTCTTGATTGTTTCCCACTCATTCCTTTTGGTTTGGGGAATATGTAGAAATCCCATGCCCAGAGAACTTCAGATAGAGTTCGCGGAAATGCTCAGTGGACATCCCAGGCAGGGTAAGGATCAGCATTTCCACACTACTCAGAGAATTTTTATTTTCAGGGATGGATTTTTAGCCCAATTCAAGTTGAAGAAAAGTGGTTTCGTGAAAATCGCAGAAAATTTTTTTTCAGAAACTCCGGGGTGCCTGGAGGTCGCGGTGCACCACGCGACAGTTGTATTCCAAAACTGAGTCACTCAGATCACACGAGCACCCAAGCATGCTTGAAACTCATTCAAATGCAAGTGCTTCTATCTGTTGTCTTGATTGTTTCCCACTCATTCCTTTTGGTTTGGGGAATATGTAGAAATCCCATGCCCAGAGAACTTCAGATAGAGTTCGCGGAAATGCTCAGTGGACATCCCAGGCAGGGTAAGGATCAGCATTTCCACACTACTCAGAGAATTTTTATTTTCAGGGATGGATTTTTAGCCCAATTCAAGTTGAAGAAAAGTGGTTTCGTGAAAATCGCAGAAAATTTTTTTTCAGTAACTCCGGGGTGCCTGGAGGTCGCGGTGCACCACGCGACAGTTGTATTCCAAAACTGAGTCACTCAGATCACACGAGCACCCAAGCATGCTTGAAACTCATTCAAGTGCAAGTGCTTCTATCTGTTGTCTTGATTGTTTCCCACTCATTCCTTTTGGTTTGGGGAATATGTAGAAATCCCATGCCCAGAGAACTTCAGATAGAGTTCGCGGAAATGCTCAGTGGACATCCCAGGCAGGGTAAGGATCAGCATTTCCACACTACTCAGAGAATTTTTATTTTCAGGGATGGATTTTTAGCCCAATTCAAGTTGAAGAAAAGTGGTTTCGTGAAAATCGCAGAAAATTTTTTTTCAGTAACTCCGGGGTGCCTGGAGGTCGCGGTGCACCACGCGACAGTTGTATTCCAAAACTGAGTCACTCAGATCACACGAGCACCCAAGCATGCTTGAAACTCATTCAAGTGCAAGTGCTTCTATCTGTTGTCTTGATTGTTTCCCACTCATTCCTTTTGGTTTGGGGAATATGTCAAAATCCCATGCCCAGAGAACTTCAGATAGAGTTCGCGGAAATGCTCAGTGGACATCCCAGGCAGGGTAAGTATCAGCATTTCCACACTACTCAGAGAATTTTTATTTTCAGGGATGGATTTTTAGCCCAATTCAAGTTGAAGAAAAGCGGTTTCGTGAAAATCGCAGAAAATTTTTTTTCAGAAACTCCGGGGTGCCTGGAGGTCGCGGTGCACCACGCGACAGTTGTATTCCAAAACTGAGTCACTCAGATCACACGAGCACCCAAGCATGCTTGAAACTCATTCAAATGCAAGTGCTTCTATCTGTTGTCTTGATTGTTTCCCACTCATTCCTTTTGGTTTGGGGAATATGTAGAAATCCCATGCCCAGAGAACTTCAGATAGAGTTCGCGGAAATGCTCAGTGGACATCCCAGGCAGGGTAAGGATCAGCATTTCCACACTACTCAGAGAATTTTTATTTTCAGGGATGGATTTTTAGCCCAATTCAAGTTGAAGAAAAGTGGTTTCGTGAAAATCGCAGAAAATTTTTTTTCAGAAACTCCGGGGTGCCTGGAGGTCGCGGTGCACCACGCGACAGTTGTATTCCAAAACTGAGTCACTCAGATCACACGAGCACCCAAGCATGCTTGAAACTCATTCAAATGCAAGTGCTTCTATCTGTTGTCTTGATTGTTTCCCACTCATTCCTTTTGGTTTGGGGAATATGTAGAAATCCCATGCCCAGAGAACTTCAGATAGAGTTCGCGGAAATGCTCAGTGGACATCCCAGGCAGGGTAAGGATCAGCATTTCCACACTACTCAGAGAATTTTTATTTTCAGGGATGGATTTTTAGCCCAATTCAAGTTGAAGAAAAGTGGTTTCGTGAAAATCGCAGAAAATTTTTTTTCAGTAACTCCGGGGTGCCTGGAGGTCGCGGTGCACCACGCGACAGTTGTATTCCAAAACTGAGTCACTCAGATCACACGAGCACCCAAGCATGCTTGAAACTCATTCAAGTGCAAGTGCTTCTATCTGTTGTCTTGATTGTTTCCCACTCATTCCTTTTGGTTTGGGGAATATGTCAAAATCCCATGCCCAGAGAACTTCAGATAGAGTTCGCGGAAATGCTCAGTGGACATCCCAGGCAGGGTAAGTATCAGCATTTCCACACTACTCAGAGAATTTTTATTTTCAGGGATGGATTTTTAGCCCAATTCAAGTTGAAGAAAAGTGGTTTCGTGAAAATCGCAGAAAATTTTTTTTCAGAAACTCCGGGGTGCCTGGAGGTCGCGGTGCACCACGCGACAGTTGTATTCCAAATCCAAGTCACTCAGATCACACGAGTACCCAAGCATGCTTGAAACTCATTCAAATGCAAGTGCTTCTATCTGTTGTCTTGATTGTTTCCCACTCATTCCTTTTAGTTTGGGGAATATGTCAAAATCCCATGCCCAGAGAACTTCAGATAGAGTTCGCGGAAATGCTCAGTGGACAACCCAGGCAGGGTAAGGATCAGCATTTCCACACTACTCAGAGAATTTTTATTTTCAGGGATGGATTTTTAGCCCAATTCAAGTTGAAGAAAAGTGGTTTCGTGAAAATCGCAGAAAATTTTTTTTCAGAAACTCCGGGGTGCCTGGAGGTCGCGGTGCACCACGCGACAGTTGTATTCCAAAACTGAGTCACTCAGATCACACGAGCACCCAAGCATGCTTGAAACTCATTCAAATGCAAGTGCTTCTATCTGTTGTCTTGATTGTTTCCCACTCATTCCTTTTGGTTTGGGGAATATGTCAAAATCCCATGCCCAGAGAACTTCAGATAGAGTTCGCGGAAATGCTCAGTGGACAACCCAGGCAGGGTAAGGATCAGCATTTCCACACTACTCAGAGAATTTTTATTTTCAGGGATGGATTTTTAGCCCAATTCAAGTTGAAGAAAAGTGTTTTCGTGAAAATCGCAGAAAATTTTTTTTCAGAAACTCCGGGGTGCCTGGAGGTCGCGGTGCACCACGCGACAGTTGTATTCCAAAACTGAGTCACTCAGATCACACGAGCACCCAAGCATGCTTGAAACTCATTCAAATGCAAGTGCTTCTATCTGTTTTCTTGATTGTTTCCCACTCATTCCTTTTGGTTTGGGGAATATGTCAAAATCCCATGCCCAGAGAACTTCAGATAGACTTCGCGGAAATGCTCAGTGGACATCCCAGGCAGGGTAAGGATCAGCATTTCCACACTACTCAGAGAATTTTTATTTTCAGGGATGGATTTTTAGCCCAATTCAAGTTGAAGAAAAGTGGTTTCGTGAAAATCGCAGAAATTTTTTTTTCAGAAACTCCGGGGTGCCTGGAGGTCGCGGTGCACCACGCGACAGTTGTATTCCAAAACTGAGTCACTCAGATCACACGAGCACCCAAGCATGCTTGAAACTCATTCAAATGCAAGTGCTTCTATCTGTTGTCTTGATTGTTTCCCACTCATTCCTTTTGGTTTGGGGAATATGTCAAAATCCCATGCCCAGAGAACTTCAGATAGAGTTCGCGGAAATGCTCAGTGGACAACCCAGGCAGGGTAAGGATCAGCATTTCCACACTACTCAGAGAATTTTTATTTTCAGGGATGGATTTTTAGCCCAATTCAAGTTGAAGAAAAGTGGTTTCGTGAAAATCGCAGAAAATTTTTTTTCAGAAACTCCGGGGTGCCTGGAGGTCGCGGTGCACCACGCGACAGTTGTATTCCAAAACTGAGTCACTCAGATCACACGAGCACCCAAGCATGCTTGAAACTCATTCAAATGCAAGTGCTTCTATCTGTTGTCTTGATTGTTTCCCACTCATTCCTTTTGGTTTGGGGAATATGTCAAAATCCCATGCCCAGAGAACTTCAGATAGAGTTCGCGGAAATGCTCAGTGGACAACCCAGGCAGGGTAAGGATCAGCATTTCCACACTACTCAGAGAATTTTTATTTTCAGGGATGGATTTTTAGCCCAATTCAAGTTGAAGAAAAGTGGTTTCGTGAAAATCGCAGAAAATTTTTTTTCAGAAACTCCGGGGTGCCTGGAGGTCGCGGTGCACCACGCGACAGTTGTATTCCAAAACTGAGTCACTCAGATCACACGAGCACCCAAGCATGCTTGAAACTCATTCAAATGCAAGTGCTTCTATCTGTTGTCTTGATTGTTTCCCACTCATTCCTTTTGGTTTGGGGAATATGTCAAAATCCCATGCCCAGAGAACTTCAGATAGAGTTCGCGGAAATGCTCAGTGGACAACCCAGGCAGGGTAAGGATCAGCATTTCCACACTACTCAGAGAATTTTTATTTTCAGGGATGGATTTTTAGCCCAATTCAAGTTGAAGAAAAGTGGTTTCGTGAAAATCGCAGAAATTTTTTTTTCAGAAACTCCGGGGTGCCTGGAGGTCGCGGTGCACCACGCGACAGTTGTATTCCAAAACTGAGTCACTCAGATCACACGAGCACCCAAGCATGCTTAAAACTCATTCAAATGCAAGTGCTTCTATCTGTTGTCTTGATTGTTTCCCACTCATTCCTTTTGGTTTGGGGAATATGTCAAAATCCCATGCCCAGAGAACTTCAGATAGAGTTCGTGGAAATGCTCAGTGGACAACCCAGGCAGGGTAAGGATCAGCATTTCCACACTACTCAGAGAATTTTTATTTTCAGGGATGGATTTTTAGCCCAATTCAAGTTGAAGAAAAGTGGTTTCGTGAAAATCGCAGAAATTTTTTTTTCAGAAACTCCGGGGTGCCTGGAGGTCGCGGTGCACCACGCGACAGTTGTATTCCAAAACTGAGTCACTCAGATCACACGAGCACCCAAGCATGCTTGAAACTCATTCAAATGCAAGTGCTTCTATCTGTTGTCTTGATTGTTTCCCACTCATTCCTTTTGGTTTGGGGAATATGTCAAAATCCCATGCCCAGAGAACTTCAGATAGAGTTCGCGGAAATGCTCAGTGGACAACCCAGGCAGGGTAAGGATCAGCATTTCCACACTACTCAGAGAATTTTTATTTTCAGGGATGGATTTTTAGCCCAATTCAAGTTGAAGAAAAGTGGTTTCGTGAAAATCGCAGAAAATTTTTTTTCAGAAACTCCGGGGTGCCTGGAGGTCGCGGTGCACCACGCGACAGTTGTATTCCAAAACTGAGTCACTCAGATCACACGAGCACCCAAGCATGCTTGAAACTCATTCAAATGCAAGTGCTTCTATCTGTTGTCTTGATTGTTTCCCACTCATTCCTTTTGGTTTGGGGAATATGTCAAAATCCCATGCCCAGAGAACTTCAGATAGAGTTCGCGGAAATTGCTCAGTGGACAACCCAGGCAGGGTAAGGATCAGAATTTCCACACTACTCAGAGAATTTTTATTTTCAGGGATGGATTTTTAGCCCAATTCAAGTTGAAGAAAAGTGGTTTCGTGAAAATCGCAGAAAATTTTTTTTCAGAAACTCCGGGGTGCCTGGAGGTCGCGGTGCACCACGCGACAGTTGTATTCCAAAACTGAGTCACTCAGATCACACGAGCACCCAAGCATGCTTGAAACTCATTCAAATGCAAGTGCTTCTATCTGTTGTCTTGATTGTTTCCCACTCATTCCTTTTGGTTTGGGGAATATGTCAAAATCCCATGCCCAGAGAACTTCAGATAGAGTTCGCGGAAATGCTCAGTGGACAACCCAGGCAGGGTAAGGATCAGCATTTCCACACTACTCAGAGAATTTTTATTTTCAGGGATGTTTTTTTAGCCCAATTCAAGTTGAAGAAAAGTGGTTTCGTGAAAATCGCAGAAAATTTTTTTTCAGAAACTCCGGGGTGCCTGGAGGTCGCGGTGCACTACGCGACAGTTGTATTCCAAAACTGAGTCACTCAGATCACACGAGCACCCAAGCATGCTTGAAACTCATTCAAATGCAAGTGCTTCTATCTGTTGTCTTGATTGTTTCCCACTCATTCCTTTTGGTTTGGGGAATATGTCAAAATCCCATGCCCAGAGAACTTCAGATAGAGTTCGCGGAAATGCTCAGTGGACATCCCAGGCAGGGTAAGTATCAGCATTTCCACACTACTCAGAGAATTTTTATTTTCAGGGATGGATTTTTAGCCCAATTCAAGTTGAAGAAAAGTGGTTTCGTGAAAATCGCAGAAAATTTTTTTTCAGAAACTCCGGGGTGCCTGGAGGTCGCGGTGCACCACGCGACAGTTGTATTCCAAATCCAAGTCACTCAGATCACACGAGTACCCAAGCATGCTTGAAACTCATTCAAATGCAAGTGCTTCTATCTGTTGTCTTGATTGTTTCCCACTCATTCCTTTTAGTTTGGGGAATATGTCAAAATCCCATGCCCAGAGAACTTCAGATAGAGTTCGCGGAAATGCTCAGTGGACAACCCAGGCAGGGTAAGGATCAGCATTTCCACACTACTCAGAGAATTTTTATTTTCAGGGATGGATTTTTAGCCCAATTCAAGTTGAAGAAAAGTGGTTTCGTGAAAATCGCAGAAAATTTTTTTTCAGAAACTCCGGGGTGCCTGGAGGTCGCGGTGCACCACGCGACAGTTGTATTCCAAAACTGAGTCACTCAGATCACACGAGCACCCAAGCATGCTTGAAACTCATTCAAATGCAAGTGCTTCTATCTGTTGTCTTGATTGTTTCCCACTCATTCCTTTTGGTTTGGGGAATATGTCAAAATCCCATGCCCAGAGAACTTCAGATAGAGTTCGCGGAAATGCTCAGTGGACAACCCAGGCAGGGTAAGGATCAGCATTTCCACACTACTCAGAGAATTTTTATTTTCAGGGATGGATTTTTAGCCCAATTCAAGTTGAAGAAAAGTGTTTTCGTGAAAATCGCAGAAAATTTTTTTTCAGAAACTCCGGGGTGCCTGGAGGTCGCGGTGCACCACGCGACAGTTGTATTCCAAAACTGAGTCACTCAGATCACACGAGCACCCAAGCATGCTTGAAACTCATTCAAATGCAAGTGCTTCTATCTGTTTTCTTGATTGTTTCCCACTCATTCCTTTTGGTTTGGGGAATATGTCAAAATCCCATGCCCAGAGAACTTCAGATAGACTTCGCGGAAATGCTCAGTGGACATCCCAGGCAGGGTAAGGATCAGCATTTCCACACTACTCAGAGAATTTTTATTTTCAGGGATGGATTTTTAGCCCAATTCAAGTTGAAGAAAAGTGGTTTCGTGAAAATCGCAGAAATTTTTTTTTCAGAAACTCCGGGGTGCCTGGAGGTCGCGGTGCACCACGCGACAGTTGTATTCCAAAACTGAGTCACTCAGATCACACGAGCACCCAAGCATGCTTGAAACTCATTCAAATGCAAGTGCTTCTATCTGTTGTCTTGATTGTTTCCCACTCATTCCTTTTGGTTTGGGGAATATGTCAAAATCCCATGCCCAGAGAACTTCAGATAGAGTTCGCGGAAATGCTCAGTGGACAACCCAGGCAGGGTAAGGATCAGCATTTCCACACTACTCAGAGAATTTTTATTTTCAGGGATGGATTTTTAGCCCAATTCAAGTTGAAGAAAAGTGGTTTCGTGAAAATCGCAGAAAATTTTTTTTCAGAAACTCCGGGGTGCCTGGAGGTCGCGGTGCACCACGCGACAGTTGTATTCCAAAACTGAGTCACTCAGATCACACGAGCACCCAAGCATGCTTGAAACTCATTCAAATGCAAGTGCTTCTATCTGTTGTCTTGATTGTTTCCCACTCATTCCTTTTGGTTTGGGGAATATGTCAAAATCCCATGCCCAGAGAACTTCAGATAGAGTTCGCGGAAATGCTCAGTGGACAACCCAGGCAGGGTAAGGATCAGCATTTCCACACTACTCAGAGAATTTTTATTTTCAGGGATGGATTTTTAGCCCAATTCAAGTTGAAGAAAAGTGGTTTCGTGAAAATCGCAGAAAATTTTTTTTCAGAAACTCCGGGGTGCCTGGAGGTCGCGGTGCACCACGCGACAGTTGTATTCCAAAACTGAGTCACTCAGATCACACGAGCACCCAAGCATGCTTGAAACTCATTCAAATGCAAGTGCTTCTATCTGTTGTCTTGATTGTTTCCCACTCATTCCTTTTGGTTTGGGGAATATGTCAAAATCCCATGCCCAGAGAACTTCAGATAGAGTTCGCGGAAATGCTCAGTGGACAACCCAGGCAGGGTAAGGATCAGCATTTCCACACTACTCAGAGAATTTTTATTTTCAGGGATGGATTTTTAGCCCAATTCAAGTTGAAGAAAAGTGGTTTCGTGAAAATCGCAGAAATTTTTTTTTCAGAAACTCCGGGGTGCCTGGAGGTCGCGGTGCACCACGCGACAGTTGTATTCCAAAACTGAGTCACTCAGATCACACGAGCACCCAAGCATGCTTGAAACTCATTCAAATGCAAGTGCTTCTATCTGTTGTCTTGATTGTTTCCCACTCATTCCTTTTGGTTTGGGGAATATGTCAAAATCCCATGCCCAGAGAACTTCAGATAGAGTTCGTGGAAATGCTCAGTGGACAACCCAGGCAGGGTAAGGATCAGCATTTCCACACTACTCAGAGAATTTTTATTTTCAGGGATGGATTTTTAGCCCAATTCAAGTTGAAGAAAAGTGGTTTCGTGAAAATCGCAGAAATTTTTTTTTCAGAAACTCCGGGGTGCCTGGAGGTCGCGGTGCACCACGCGACAGTTGTATTCCAAAACTGAGTCACTCAGATCACACGAGCACCCAAGCATGCTTGAAACTCATTCAAATGCAAGTGCTTCTATCTGTTGTCTTGATTGTTTCCCACTCATTCCTTTTGGTTTGGGGAATATGTCAAAATCCCATGCCCAGAGAACTTCAGATAGAGTTCGCGGAAATGCTCAGTGGACAACCCAGGCAGGGTAAGGATCAGCATTTCCACACTACTCAGAGAATTTTTATTTTCAGGGATGGATTTTTAGCCCAATTCAAGTTGAAGAAAAGTGGTTTCGTGAAAATCGCAGAAAATTTTTTTTCAGAAACTCCGGGGTGCCTGGAGGTCGCGGTGCACCACGCGACAGTTGTATTCCAAAACTGAGTCACTCAGATCACACGAGCACCCAAGCATGCTTGAAACTCATTCAAATGCAAGTGCTTCTATCTGTTGTCTTGATTGTTTCCCACTCATTCCTTTTGGTTTGGGGAATATGTCAAAATCCCATGCCCAGAGAACTTCAGATAGAGTTCGCGGAAATTGCTCAGTGGACAACCCAGGCAGGGTAAGGATCAGAATTTCCACACTACTCAGAGAATTTTTATTTTCAGGGATGGATTTTTAGCCCAATTCAAGTTGAAGAAAAGTGGTTTCGTGAAAATCGCAGAAAATTTTTTTTCAGAAACTCCGGGGTGCCTGGAGGTCGCGGTGCACCACGCGACAGTTGTATTCCAAAACTGAGTCACTCAGATCACACGAGCACCCAAGCATGCTTGAAACTCATTCAAATGCAAGTGCTTCTATCTGTTGTCTTGATTGTTTCCCACTCATTCCTTTTGGTTTGGGGAATATGTCAAAATCCCATGCCCAGAGAACTTCAGATAGAGTTCGCGGAAATGCTCAGTGGACAACCCAGGCAGGGTAAGGATCAGCATTTCCACACTACTCAGAGAATTTTTATTTTCAGGGATGTTTTTTTAGCCCAATTCAAGTTGAAGAAAAGTGGTTTCGTGAAAATCGCAGAAAATTTTTTTTCAGAAACTCCGGGGTGCCTGGAGGTCGCGGTGCACTACGCGACAGTTGTATTCCAAAACTGAGTCACTCAGATCACACGAGCACCCAAGCATGCTTGAAACTCATTCAAATGCAAGTGCTTCTATCTGTTGTCTTGATTGTTTCCCACTCATTCCTTTTGGTTTGGGGAATATGTCAAAATCCCATGCCCAGAGAACTTCAGATAGAGTTCGTGGAAATGCTCAGTGGACATCCCAGGCAGGGTAAGGATCAGCATTTCCACACTACTCAGAGAATTTTTATTTCCAGGGATGGATTTTTAGCCCAATTCAAGTTGAAGAAAAGTGGTTTCGTGAAAATCGCAGAAAATTTTTTTTCAGAAACTCCGGGGTGCCTGGAGGTCGCGGTGCACCACGCGACAGTTGTATTCCAAAACTGAGTCACTCAGATCACACGAGCACCCAAGCATGCTTGAAACTCATTCAAATGCAAGTGCTTCTATCTGTTTTCTTGATTGTTTCCCACTCATTCCTTTTGGTTTGGGGAATATGTCAAAATCCCATGCCCAGAGAACTTCAGATAGAGTTCGCGGAAATGCTCAGTGGACATCCCAGGCAGGGTAAGGATCAGCATTTCCACACTACTCAGAGAATTTTTATTTTCAGGGATGGATTTTTAGCCCAATTCAAGTTGAAGAAAAGTGGTTTCGTGAAAATCGCAGAAATTTTTTTTTCAGAAACTCCGGGGTGCCTGGAGGTCGCGGTGCACCACGCGACAGTTGTATTCCAAAACTGAGTCACTCAGATCACACGAGCACCCAAGCATGCTTGAAACTCATTCAAATGCAAGTGCTTCTATCTGTTGTCTTGATTGTTTCCCACTCATTCCTTTTGGTTTGGGGAATATGTCAAAATCCCATGCCCAGAGAACTTCAGATAGAGTTCGCGGAAATGCTCAGTGGACAACCCAGGCAGGGTAAGGATCAGCATTTCCACACTACTCAGAGAATTTTTATTTTCAGGGATGGATTTTTAGCCCAATTCAAGTTGAAGAAAAGTGGTTTCGTGAAAATCGCAGAAAATTTTTTTTCAGAAACTCCGGGGTGCCTGGAGGTCGCGGTGCACCACGCGACAGTTGTATTCCAAAACTGAGTCACTCAGATCACACGAGCACCCAAGCATGCTTGAAACTCATTCAAATGCAAGTGCTTCTATCTTTTGTCTTGATTGTTTCCCACTCATTCCTTTTGGTTTGGGGAATATGTCAAAATCCCATGCCCAGAGAACTTCAGATAGAGTTCGCGGAAATGCTCAGTGGACAACCCAGGCAGGGTAAGGATCAGCATTTCCACACTACTCAGAGAATTTTTATTTTCAGGGATGGATTTTTAGCCCAATTCAAGTTGAAGAAAAGTGGTTTCGTGAAAATCGCAGAAAATTTTTTTTCAGAAACTCCGGGGTGCCTGGAGGTCGCGGTGCACCACGCGACAGTTGTATTCCAAAACTGAGTCACTCAGATCACACGAGCACCCAAGCATGCTTAAAACTCATTCAAATGCAAGTGCTTCTATCTGTTGTCTTGATTGTTTCCCACTCATTCCTTTTGGTTTGGGGAATATGTCAAAATCCCATGCCCAGAGAACTTCAGATAGAGTTCGTGGAAATGCTCAGTGGACAACCCAGGCAGGGTAAGGATCAGCATTTCCACACTACTCAGAGAATTTTTATTTTCAGGGATGGATTTTTAGCCCAATTCAAGTTGAAGAAAAGTGGTTTCGTGAAAATCGCAGAAAATTTTTTTTCAGAAACTCCGGGGTGCCTGGAGGTCGCGGTGCACCACGCGACAGTTGTATTCCAAAACTGAGTCACTCAGATCACACGAGCACCCAAGCATGCTTGAAACTCATTCAAATGCAAGTGCTTCTATCTGTTGTCTTGATTGTTTCCCACTCATTCCTTTTGGTTTGGGGAATATGTCAAAATCCCATGCCCAGAGAACTTCAGATAGAGTTCGCGGAAATGCTCAGTGGACAACCCAGGCAGGGTAAGGATCAGCATTTCCACACTACTCAGAGAATTTTTATTTTCAGGGATGGATTTTTAGCCCAATTCAAGTTGAAGAAAAGTGGTTTCGTGAAAATCGCAGAAAATTTTTTTTCAGAAACTCCGGGGTGCCTGGAGGTCGCGGTGCACCACGCGACTGTTGTATTCCAAAACTGAGTCACTCAGATCACACGAGCACCCAAGCATGCTTGAAACTCATTCAAATGCAAGTGCTTCTATCTGTTGTCTTGATTGTTTCCCACTCATTCCTTTTGGTTTGGGGAATATGTCAAAATCCCATGCCCAGAGAACTTCAGATAGAGTTCGCGGAAATGCTCAGTGGACAACCCAGGCAGGATAAGGATCAGCATTTCCACAGTACTCAGAGAATTTTTATTTTCAGGGATGGATTTTTAGCCCATTTCAAGTTGAAGAAAAGTGGTTTCGTGAAAATCGCAGAAAAATTTTTTTCAGAAACTCCGGGGTGCCTGGAGGTCGCGGTGCACCACGCGACAGTTGTATTCCAAAACTGAGTCACTCAGATCACACGAGCACCCAAGCATGCTTGAAACTCATTCAAATGCAAGTGCTTCTATCTGTTGTCTTGATTGTTTCCCACTCATTCCTTTTGGTTTGGGGAATATGTCAAAATCCCATGCCCAGAGAACTTCAGATAGAGTTCGCGGAAATGCTCAGTGGACAACCCAGGCAGGGTAAGGATCAGCATTTCCACACTACTCAGAGAATTTTTATTTTCAGGGATGGATTTTTAGCCCAATTCAAGTTGAAGAAAAGTGGTTTCGTGAAAATCGCAGAAAATTTTTTTTCAGAAACTCCGGGGTGCCTGGAGGTCGCGGTGCACCACGCGACAGTTGTATTCCAAAACTGAGTCACTCAGATCACACGAGCACCCAAGCATGCTTGAAACTCATTCAAATGCAAGTGCTTCTATCTGTTGTCTTGATTGTTTCCCACTCATTCCTTTTGGTTTGGGGAATATGTCAAAATCCCATGCCCAGAGAACTTCAGATAGAGTTCGTGGAAATGCTCAGTGGACAACCCAGGCAGGGTAAGGATCAGCATTTCCACACTACTCAGAGAATTTTTATTTTCAGGGATGGATTTTTAGCCCAATTCAAGTTGAAGAAAAGTGGTTTCGTGAAAATCGCAGAAAATTTTTTTTCACAGACTCCGGGGTGTCTGGAGGTCGCGGTGCACCACGCGACAGTTGTATTCCAAAACTGAGTCACTCAGATCACACGAGCACCCAAGCATGCTTGAAACTCATTCAAATGCAAGTGCTTCTATCTGTTGTCTTGATTGTTTCCCACTCATTCCTTTTGGTTTGGGGAATATGTCAAAATCCCATGCCCAGAGAACTTCAGATAGAGTTCGCGGAAATGCTCAGTGGACAACCCAGGCAGGGTAAGGATCAGCATTTCCACACTACTCAGAGAATTTTTATTTTCAGGGATGGATTTTTAGCCCAATTCAAGTTGAAGAAAAGTGGTTTCGTGAAAATCGCAGAAATTTTTTTTTCAGAAACTCCGGGGTGCCTGGAGGTCGCGGTGCACCACGCTACTGTTGTATTCCAAAACTGAGTCACTCAGATCACACGAGCACCCAAGCATGCTTGAAACTCATTCAAATGCAAGTGCTTCTATCTGTTGTCTTGATTGTTTCCCACTCATTCCTTTTGGTTTGGGGAATATGTCAAAATCCCATGCCCAGAGAACTTCAGATAGAGTTCGCGGAAATGCTCAGTGGACAACCCAGGCAGGGTAAGGATCAGCATTTCCACACTACTCAGAGAATTTTTATTTTCAGGGATGGATTTTTAGCCCAATTCAAGTTGAAGAAAAGTGGTTTCGTGAAAATCGCAGAAAATTTTTTTTCAGAAACTCCGGGGTGCCTGGAGGTCGCGGTGCACCACGCTACTGTTGTATTCCAAAACTGAGTCACTCAGATCACACGAGCACCCAAGCATGCTTGAAACTCATTCAAATGCAAGTGCTTCTATCTGTTGTCTTGATTGTTTCCCACTCATTCCATTTGGTTTGGGGAATATGTCAAAATCCCATGCCCAGAGAACTTCAGATAGAGTTCGCGGAAATGCTCAGTGGACAACCCAGGCAGGGTAAGGATCAGCATTTCCACACTACTCAGAGAATTTTTATTTTCAGGGATGGATTTTTAGCCCAATTCAAGTTGAAGAAAAGTGGTTTCGTGAAAATCGCAGAAAATTTTTTTTCAGAAACTCCGGGGTGCCTGGAGGTCGCGGTGCACCACGCGCCAGTTGTATTCCAAAACTGAGTCACTCAGATCACACGAGCACCCAAGCATGCTTGAAACTCATTCAAATGCAAGTGCTTCTATCTGTTGTCTTGATTGTTTTCCACTCATTCCTTTTGGTTTTATGGAATATGTCAAAATCCCATGCCCAGAGAACTTCAGATAGAGTTCGCGGAAATGCTCAGTGGACATCCCAGGCAGGGTAAGGATCAGCATTTCCACACTACTCAGAGAATTTTTATTTTCAGGGATGGATTTTTAGCCCAATTCAAGTTGAAGAAAAGTGGTTTCGTGAAAATCGCAGAAAATTTTTTTTCAGAAACTCC
Organism: Lepisosteus oculatus; assembly: GCF_040954835.1. NCBI lineage: Eukaryota > Metazoa > Chordata > Actinopteri > Semionotiformes > Lepisosteidae > Lepisosteus > Lepisosteus oculatus. Next base: position 300,973 of record NC_090698.1, read on the forward strand.
GGGGTGCCTGGAGGTCGCGGTGCACCACGCGACAGTTGTATTCCAAAACTGAGTCACTCAGATCACACGAGCACCCAAGCATGCTTGAAACTCATTCAAATGCAAGTGCTTCTATCTGTTGTCTTGATTGTTTCCCACTCATTCCTTTTGGTTTGGGGAATATGTCAAAATCCCATGCCCAGAGAACTTCAGATAGAGTTCGCGGAAATGCTCAGTGGACAACCCAGGCAGGGTAAGGATCAGCATTTCCACACTACTCAGAGAATTTTTATTTTCAGGGATGGATTTTTAGCCCAATTCAAGTTGAAGAAAAGTGGTTTCGTGAAAATCGCAGAAAATTTTTTTTCAGAAACTCCGGGGTGCCTGGAGGTCGCGGTGCACCACGCGACAGTTGTATTCCAAAACTGAGTCACTCAGATCACACAAGCACCCAAGCATGCTTAAAACTCATTCAAATGCAAGTGCTTCTATCTGTTGTCTTGATTGTTTCCCACTCATTCCTTTTGGTTTGGGGAATATGTCAAAATCCCATGCCCAGAGAACTTCAGATAGAGTTCGTGGAAATGCTCAGTGGACAACCCAGGCAGGGTAAGGATCAGCATTTCCACACTACTCAGAGAATTTTTATTTTCAGGGATGGATTTTTAGCCCAATTCAAGTTGAAGAAAAGTGGTTTCGTGAAAATCGCAGAAAATTTTTTTTCAGAAACTCCGGGGTGCCTGGAGGTCGCGGTGCACCACGCGACAGTTGTATTCCAAAACTGAGTCACTCAGATCACACGAGCACCCAAGCATGCTTGAAACTCATTCAAATGCAAGTGCTTCTATCTGTTGTCTTGATTGTTTCCCACTCATTCCTTTTGGTTTGGGGAATATGTCAAAATCCCATGCCCAGAGAACTTCAGATAGAGTTCGCGGAAATGCTCAGTGGACAACCCAGGCAGGGTAAGGATCAGCATTTCCACACTACTCAGAGAATTTTTATTTTCAGGGATTGATTTTTAGCCCAATTCAAGTTGAAGAAAAGTGGTTTCGTGAAAATCGCAGAAAATTTTTTTTCAGAAACTCCGGGGTGCCTGGAGGTCGCGGTGCACCACGCGACAGTTGTATTCCAAAACTGAGTCACTCAGATCACACGAGCACCCAAGCATGCTTGAAACTCATTCAAATGCAAGTGCTTCTATCTGTTGTCTTGATTGTTTCCCACTCATTCCTTTTGGTTTGGGGAATATGTCAAAATCCCATGCCCAGAGAACTTCAGATAGAGTTCGCGGAAATGCTCAGTGGACAACCCAGGCAGGGTAAGGATCAGCATTTCCACACTACTCAGAGAATTTTTATTTTCAGGGATGGATTTTTAGCCCAATTCAAGTTGAAGAAAAGTGGTTTCGTGAAAATCGCAGAAAATTTTTTTTCAGAAACTCCGGGGTGCCTGGAGGTCGCGGTGCACCACGCGACTGTTGTATTCCAAAACCGAGTCACTCAGATCACACGAGCACCCAAGCATGCTTGAAACTCATTCAAATGCAAGTGCTTCTATCTGTTGTCTTGATTGTTTCCCACTCATTCCTTTTGGTTTGGGGAATATGTCAAAATCCCATGCCCAGAGAACTTCAGATAGAGTTCGCGGAAATGCTTAGTGGACAACCCAGGCAGGATAAGGATCAGCATTTCCACAGTACTCAGAGAATTTTTATTTTCAGGGATGGATTTTTAGCCCATTTCAAGTTGAAGAAAAGTGGTTTCGTGAAAATCGCAGAAAAATTTTTTTCAGAAACTCCGGGGTGCCTGGAGGTCGCGGTGCACCACGCGACAGTTGTATTCCAAAACTGAGTCACTCAGATCACACGAGCACCCAAGCATGCTTGAAACTCATTCAAATGCAAGTGCTTCTATCTGTTGTCTTGATTGTTTCCCACTCATTCCTTTTGGTTTGGGGAATATGTCAAAATCCCATGCCCAGAGAACTTCAGATAGAGTTCGCGGAAATGCTCAGTGGACAACCCAGGCAGGGTAAGGATCAGCATTTCCACACTACTCAGAGAATTTTTATTTTCAGGGATGGATTTTTAGCCCAATTCAAGTTGAAGAAAAGTGGTTTCGTGAAAATCGCAGAAAATTTTTTTTCAGAAACTCCGGGGTGCCTGGAGGTCGCGGTGCAGCACGCGACAGTTGTATTCCAAAACTGAGTCACTCAGATCACACGAGCACCCAAGCATGCTTGAAACTCATTCAAATGCAAGTGCTTCTATCTGTTGTCTTGATTGTTTCCCACTCATTCCTTTTGGTTTGGGGAATATGTCAAAATCCCATGCCCAGAGAACTTCAGATAGAGTTCGCGGAAATGCTCAGTGGACAACCCAGGCAGGGTAAGGATCAGCATTTCCACACTACTCAGAGAATTTTTATTTTCAGGGATGGATTTTTAGCCCAATTCAAGTTGAAGAAAAGTGGTTTCGTGAAAATCGCAGAAATTTTTTTTTCAGAAACTCCGGGGTGCCTGGAGGTCGCGGTGCACCACGCGACAGTTGTATTCCAAAACTGAGTCACTCAGATCACACGAGCACCCAAGCATGCTTGAAACTCATTCAAATGCAAGTGCTTCTATCTGTTGTCTTGATTGTTTCCCACTCATTCCTTTTGGTTTGGGGAATATGTCAAAATCCCATGCCCAGAGAACTTCAGATAGAGTTTGCGGAAATGCTCAGTGGACAACCCAGGCAGGGTAAGGATCAGCATTTCCACACTACTCAGAGAATTTTTATTTTCAGGGATGGATTTTTAGCCCAATTCAAGTTGAAGAAAAGTGGTTTCGTGAAAATCGCAGAAAATTTTTTTTCAGAAACTCCGGGGTGCCTGGAGGTCGCGGTGCACCACGCGACTGTTGTATTCCAAAACTGAGTCACTCAGATCACACGAGCACCCAAGCATGCTTGAAACTCATTCAAATGCAAGTGCTTCTATCTGTTGTCTTGATTGTTTCCCACTTATTCCTTTTGGTTTGGGGAATATGTCAAAATCCCATGCCCAGAGAACTTCAGATAGAGTTCGCGGAAATGCTCAGTGGACAACCCAGGCAGGATAAGGATCAGCATTTCCACAGTACTCAGAGAATTTTTATTTTCAGGGATGGATTTTTAGCCCATTTCAAGTTGAAGAAAAGTGGTTTCGTGAAAATCGCAGAAAAATTTTTTTCAGAAACTCCGGGGTGCCTGGAGGTCGCGGTGCACCACGCGACAGTTGTATTCCAAAACTGAGTCACTCAGATCACACGAGCACCCAAGCATGCTTGAAACTCATTCAAATGCAAGTGCTTCTATCTGTTGTCTTGATTGTTTCCCACTCATTCCTTTTGGTTTGGGGAATATGTCAAAATCCCATGCCCAGAGAACTTCAGATAGAGTTCGCGAAAATGCTCAGTGGACAACCCAGGCAGGGTAAGGATCAGCATTTCCACACTACTCAGAGAATTTTTATTTTCAGGGATGGATTTTTAGCCCAATTCAAGTTGAAGAAAAGCGGTTTCGTGAAAATCGCAGAAATTTTTTTTTCAAAAACTCCGGGGTGCCTGGAGGTCGCGGTGCACCACGCGACTGTTGTATTCCAAAACTGAGTCACTCAGATCACACGAGCACCCAAGCATGCTTGAAACTCATTCAAATGCAAGTGCTTCTATCTGTTGTCTTGATTGTTTCCCACTCATTCCTTTTGGTTTGGGGAATATGTCAAAATCCCATGCCCAGAGAACTTCAGATAGAGTTCGCGGAAATGCTCAGTGGACAACCCAGGCAGGATAAGGATCAGCATTTCCACAGTACTCAGAGAATTTTTATTTTCAGGGATGGATTTTTAGCCCATTTCAAGTTGAAGAAAAGTGGTTTCGTGAAAATCGCAGAAAAATTTTTTTCAGAAACTCCGGGGTGCCTGGAGGTCGCGGTGCACCACGCGACAGTTGTATTCCAAAACTGAGTCACTCAGATCACACGAGCACCCAAGCATGCTTGAAACTCATTCAAATGCAAGTGCTTCTATCTGTTGTCTTGATTGTTTCCCACTCATTCCTTTTGGTTTGGGGAATATGTCAAAATCCCATGCCCAGAGAACTTCAGATAGAGTTCGCGGAAATGCTCAGTGGACAACCCAGGCAGGGTAAGGATCAGCATTTCCACACTACTCAGAGAATTTTTATTTTCAGGGATGGATTTTTAGCCCAATTCAAGTTGAAGAAAAGCGGTTTCGTGAAAATCGCAGAAAATTTTTTTTCAAAAACTCCGGGGTGCCTGGAGGTCGCGGTGCACCACGCGACAGTTGTATTCCAAAACTGAGTCACTCAGATCACACGAGCACCCAAGCATGCTTGAAACTCATTCAAATGCAAGTGCTTCTATCTGTTGTCTTGATTGTTTCCCTCTCATTCCTTTTGGTTTGGGGAATATGTAGAAATCCCATGCCCAGAGAACTTCAGATAGAGTTCGCGGAAATGCTCAGTGGACATCCCAGGCAGGGTAAGGATCAGCATTTCCACACTACTCAGAGAATTTTTATTTTTAGGGATGGATTTTTAGCCCAATTCAAGTTCAAGAAAAGTGGTTTCGTGAAAATCGCAGAACATTTTTTTTCAGAAACTCCGGGGTGCCTGGAGGTCGCGGTGCACCACGCGACAGTTGTATTCCAAAACTGAGTCACTCAGATCACACGAGAACCCAAGCATGCTTGAAACTCATTCAAATGCAAGTGCTTCTATCTGTTGTCTTGATTGTTTCCCACTCATTCCTTTTGGTTTGGGGAATATGTCAAAATCCCATGCCCAGAGAACTTCAGATAGAGTTCGCGGAAATGCTCAGTGGACAACCCAGGCAGGGTAAGGATCAGCATTTCCACACTACTCAGAGAATTTTTATTTTCAGGGATGGATTTTTAGCCCAATTCAAGTTGAAGAAAAGTGGTTTCGTGAAAATCGCAGAAAATTTTTTTTCAGAAACTCCGGGGTGCCTGGAGGTCGCGGTGCACCACGCGACAGTTGTATTCCAAAACTGAGTCACTCAGATCACACGAGCACCCAAGCATGCTTGAAACTCATTCAAATGCAAGTGCTTCTATCTGTTGTCTTGATTGTTTCCCACTCATTCCTTTTGGTTTGGGGAATATGTCAAAATCCCATGCCCAGAGAACTTCAGATAGAGTTCGCGGAAATGCTCAGTGGACAACCCAGGCAGGGTAAGGATCAGCATTTCCACACTACTCAGAGAATTTTTATTTTCAGGGATGGATTTTTAGCCCAATTCAAGTTGAAGAAAAGTGGTTTCGTGAAAATCGCAGAAAATTTTTTTTCAGAAACTCCGGGGTGCCTGGAGGTCGCGGTGCACCACGCGACAGTTGTATTCCAAAATTGAGTCACTCAGATCACACGAGCACCCAAGCATGCTTGAAACTCATTCAAATGCAAGTGCTTCTATCTGTTGTCTTGATTGTTTCCCACTCATTCCTTTTGGTTTGGGGAATATGTCAAAATCCCATGCCCAGAGAACTTCAGATAGAGTTCGCGGAAATGCTCAGTGGACAACCCAGGCAGGGTAAGGATCAGCATTTCCACACTACTCAGAGAATTTTTATTTTCAGGGATGGATTTTTAGCCCAATTCAAGTTGAAGAAAAGTGGTTTCGTGAAAATCGCAGAAAATTTTTTTTCAGAAACTCCGGGGTGCCTGGAGGTCGCGGTGCACCACGCGACAGTTGTATTCCAAAACTGAGTCACTCAGATCACACGAGCACCCAAGCATGCTTGAAACTCATTCAAATGCAAGTGCTTCTATCTGTTGTCTTGATTGTTTCCCACTCATTCCTTTTGGTTTGGGGAATATGTCAAAATCCCATGCCCAGAGAACTTCAGATAGAGTTCGCGGAAATGCTCAGTGGACAACCCAGGCAGGGTAAGGATCAGCATTTCCACACTACTCAGAGAATTTTTATTTTCAGGGATGGATTTTTAGCCCAATTCAAGTTGAAGAAAAGTGGTTTCGTGAAAATCGCAGAAAATTTTTTTTCAGAAACTCCGGGGTGCCTGGAGGTCGCGGTGCACCACGCGACTGTTGTATTCCAAAACTGAGTCACTCAGATCACACGAGCACCCAAGCATGCTTGAAACTCATTCAAATGCAAGTGCTTCTATCTGTTGTCTTGATTGTTTCCCACTCATTCCTTTTGGTTTGGGGAATATGTCAAAATCCCATGCCCAGAGAACTTCAGATAGAGTTCGCGGAAATGCTCAGTGGACAACCCAGGCAGGGTAAGGATCAGCATTTCCACAGTACTCAGAGAATTTTTATTTTCAGGGATGGATTTTTAGCCCATTTCAAGTTGAAGAAAAGTGGTTTCGTGAAAATCGCAGAAAATTTTTTTTCAGAAACTCCGGGGTGCCTGGAGGTCGCGGTGCACCACGCGACAGTTGTATTCCAAAACTGAGTCACTCAGATCACACGAGCACCCAAGCATGCTTGAAACTCATTCAAATGCAAGTGCTTCTATCTGTTGTCTTGATTGTTTCCCACTCATTCCTTTTGGTTTGGGGAATATGTCAAAATCCCATGCCCAGAGAACTTCAGATAGAGTTCGCGGAAATGCTCAGTGGACAACCCAGGCAGGGTAAGGATCAGCATTTCCACACTACTCAGAGAATTTTTATTTTCAGGGATGGATTTTTAGCCCAATTCAAGTTGAAGAAAAGTGGTTTCGTGAAAATCGCAGAAAATTTTTTTTCAGAAACTCCGGGGTGCCTGGAGGTCGCGGTGCACCACGCGACAGTTGTATTCCAAAACTGAGTCACTCAGATCACACGAGCACCCAAGCATGCTTGAAACTCATTCAAATGCAAGTGCTTCTATCTGTTGTCTTGATTGTTTCCCACTCATTCCTTTTGGTTTGGGGAATATGTCAAAATCCCATGCCCAGAGAACTTCAGATAGAGTTCGCGGAAATGCTCAGTGGACAACCCAGGCAGGGTAAGGATCAGCATTTCCACACTACTCAGAGAATTTTTATTTTCAGGGATGGATTTTTAGCCCAATTCAAGTTGAAGAAAAGTGGTTTCGTGAAAATCGCAGAAAATTTTTTTTCAGAAACTCCGGGGTGCCTGGAGGTCGCGGTGCACCACGCGACAGTTGTATTCCAAAACTGAGTCACTCAGATCACACGAGCACCCAAGCATGCTTGAAACTCATTCAAATGCAAGTGCTTCTATCTGTTGTCTTGATTGTTTCCCACTCATTCCTTTTGGTTTGGGGAATATGTCAAAATCCCATGCCCAGAGAACTTCAGATAGAGTTCGCGGAAATGCTCAGTGGACAACCCAGGCAGGATAAGGATCAGCATTTCCACAGTACTCAGAGAATTTTTATTTTCAGGGATGGATTTTTAGCCCATTTCAAGTTGAAGAAAAGTGGTTTCGTGAAAATCGCAGAAAAATTTTTTTCAGAAACTCCGGGGTGCCTGGAGGTCGCGGTGCACCACGCGACAGTTGTATTCCAAAACTGAGTCACTCAGATCACACGAGCACCCAAGCATGCTTGAAACTCATTCAAATGCAAGTGCTTCTATCTGTTGTCTTGATTGTTTCCCACTCATTCCTTTTGGTTTGGGGAATATGTCAAAATCCCATGCCCAGAGAACTTCAGATAGAGTTCGCGGAAATGCTCAGTGGACAACCCAGGCAGGGTAAGGATCAGCATTTCCACAGTACTCAGAGAATTTTTATTTTCAGGGATGGATTTTTAGCCCAAATCAAGTTGAAGAAAAGTGGTTTCGTGAAAATCGCAGAAATTTTTTTTTCAGAAACTCCGGGGTGCCTGGAGGTCGCGGTGCACCACGCGACAGTTGTATTCCAAAACTGAGTCACTCAGATCACACGAGCACCCAAGCATGCTTGAAACTCATTCAAATGCAAGTGCTTCTATCTGTTGTCTTGATTGTTTCCCACTCATTCCTTTTGGTTTGGGGAATATGTCAAAATCCCATGCCCAGAGAACTTCAGATAGAGTTCGCGGAAATGCTCAGTGGACAACCCAGGCAGGGTAAGGATCAGCATTTCCACACTACTCAGAGAATTTTTATTTTCAGGGATGGATTTTTAGCCCAATTCAAGTTGAAGAAAAGTGGTTTCGTGAAAATCGCAGAAAATTTTTTTTCAGAAACTCCGGGGTGCCTGGAGGTCGCGGTGCACCACGCGACTGTTGTATTCCAAAACTGAGTCACTCAGATCACACGAGCACCCAAGCATGCTTGAAACTCATTCAAATGCAAGTGCTTCTATCTGTTGTCTTGATTGTTTCCCACTCATTCCTTTTGGTTTGGGGAATATGTCAAAATCCCATGCCCAGAGAACTTCAGATAGAGTTCGCGGAAATGCTCAGTGGACAACCCAGGCAGGATAAGGATCAGCATTTCCACAGTACTCAGAGAATTTTTATTTTCAGGGATGGATTTTTAGCCCATTTCAAGTTGAAGAAAAGTGGTTTCGTGAAAATCGCAGAAAAATTTTTTTCAGAAACTCCGGGGTGCCTGGAGGTCGCGGTGCACCACGCGAAGTTGTATTCCAAAACTGAGTCACTCAGATCACACGAGCACCCAAGCATGCTTGAAACTCATTCAAATGCAAGTGCTTCTATCTGTTGTCTTGATTGTTTCCCACTCATTCCTTTTGGTTTGGGGAATATGTCAAAATCCCATGCCCAGAGAACTTCAGATAGAGTTCGCGGAAATGCTCAGTGGACAACCCAGGCAGGGTAAGGATCAGCATTTCCACACTACTCAGAGAATTTTTATTTTCAGGGATGGATTTTTAGCCCAATTCAAGTTGAAGAAAAGCGGTTTCGTGAAAATCGCAGAAAATTTTTTTTCAAAAACTCCGGGGTGCCTGGAGGTCGCGGTGCACCACGCGACAGTTGTATTCCAAAACTGAGTCACTCAGATCACACGAGCACCCAAGCATGCTTGAAACTCATTCAAATGCAAGTGCTTCTATCTGTTGTCTTGATTGTTTCCCTCTCATTCCTTTTGGTTTGGGGAATATGTAGAAATCCCATGCCCAGAGAACTTCAGATAGAGTTCGCGGAAATGCTCAGTGGACATCCCAGGCAGGGTAAGGATCAGCATTTCCACACTACTCAGAGAATTTTTATTTTTAGGGATGGATTTTTAGCCCAATTCAAGTTCAAGAAAAGTGGTTTCGTGAAAATCGCAGAACATTTTTTTTCAGAAACTCCGGGGTGCCTGGAGGTCGCGGTGCACCACGCGACAGTTGTATTCCAAAACTGAGTCACTCAGATCACACGAGAACCCAAGCATGCTTGAAACTCATTCAAATGCAAGTGCTTCTATCTGTTGTCTTGATTGTTTCCCACTCATTCCTTTTGGTTTGGGGAATATGTCAAAATCCCATGCCCAGAGAACTTCAGATAGAGTTCGCGGAAATGCTCAGTGGACAACCCAGGCAGGGTAAGGATCAGCATTTCCACACTACTCAGAGAATTTTTATTTTCAGGGATGGATTTTTAGCCCAATTCAAGTTGAAGAAAAGTGGTTTCGTGAAAATCGCAGAAAATTTTTTTTCAGAAACTCCGGGGTGCCTGGAGGTCGCGGTGCACCACGCGACAGTTGTATTCCAAAACTGAGTCACTCAGATCACACGAGCACCCAAGCATGCTTGAAACTCATTCAAATGCAAGTGCTTCTATCTGTTGTCTTGATTGTTTCCCACTCATTCCTTTTGGTTTGGGGAATATGTCAAAATCCCATGCCCAGAGAACTTCAGATAGAGTTCGCGGAAATGCTCAGTGGACAACCCAGGCAGGGTAAGGATCAGCATTTCCACACTACTCAGAGAATTTTTATTTTCAGGGATGGATTTTTAGCCCAATTCAAGTTGAAGAAAAGTGGTTTCGTGAAAATCGCAGAAATTTTTTTTTCAGAAACTCCCGGGTGCCTGGAGGTCGTGGTGCACCACGCGACAGTTGTATTCCAAAACTGAGTCACTCAGATCACACGAGCACCCAAGCATGCTTGAAACTCATTCAAATGCAAGTGCTTCTATCTGTTGTCTTGATTGTTTCCCTCTCATTCCTTTTGGTTTGGGGAATATGTAGAAATCCCATGCCCAGAGAACTTCAGATAGAGTTCGCGGAAATGCTCAGTGGACATCCCAGGCAGGGTAAGGATCAGCATTTCCACACTACTCAGAGAATTTTTATTTTTAGGGATGGATTTTTAGCCCAATTCAAGTTCAAGAAAAGTGGTTTCGTGAAAATCGCAGAACATTTTTTTTCAGAAACTCCGGGGTGCCTGGAGGTCGCGGTGCACCACGCGACAGTTGTATTCCAAAACTGAGTCACTCAGATCACACGAGAACCCAAGCATGCTTGAAACTCATTCAAATGCAAGTGCTTCTATCTGTTGTCTTGATTGTTTCCCACTCATTCCTTTTGGTTTGGGGAATATGTCAAAATCCCATGCCCAGAGAACTTCAGATAGAGTTCGCGGAAATGCTCAGTGGACAACCCAGGCAGGGTAAGGATCAGCATTTCCACACTACTCAGAGAATTTTTATTTTCAGGGATGGATTTTTAGCCCAATTCAAGTTGAAGAAAAGTGGTTTCGTGAAAATCGCAGAAAATTTTTTTTCAGAAACTCCGGGGTGCCTGGAGGTCGCGGTGCACCACGCGACAGTTGTATTCCAAAATTGAGTCACTCAGATCACACGAGCACCCAAGCATGCTTGAAACTCATTCAAATGCAAGTGCTTCTATCTGTTGTCTTGATTGTTTCCCACTCATTCCTTTTGGTTTGGGGAATATGTCAAAATCCCATGCCCAGAGAACTTCAGATAGAGTTCGCGGAAATGCTCAGTGGACAACCCAGGCAGGGTAAGGATCAGCATTTCCACACTACTCAGAGAATTTTTATTTTCAGGGATGGATTTTTAGCCCAATTCAAGTTGAAGAAAAGTGGTTTCGTGAAAATCGCAGAAAATTTTTTTTCAGAAACTCCGGGGTGCCTGGAGGTCGCGGTGCACCACGCGACAGTTGTATTCCAAAATTGAGTCACTCAGATCACACGAGCACCCAAGCATGCTTGAAACTCATTCAAATGCAAGTGCTTCTATCTGTTGTCTTGATTGTTTCCCACTCATTCCTTTTGGTTTGGGGAATATGTCAAAATCCCATGCCCAGAGAACTTCAGATAGAGTTCGCGGAAATGCTCAGTGGACAACCCAGGCAGGATAAGGATCAGCATTTCCACAGTACTCAGAGAATTTTTATTTTCAGGGATGGATTTTTAGCCCATTTCAAGTTGAAGAAAAGTGGTTTCGTGAAAATCGCAGAAATTTTTTTTTCAGAAACTCCGGGGTGCCTGGAGGTCGCGGTGCACCACGCGACAGTTGTATTCCAAAACTGAGTCACTCAGATCACACGAGCACCCAAGCATGCTTGAAACTCATTCAAATGCAAGTGCTTCTATCTGTTGTCTTGATTGTTTCCCACTCATTCCTTTTGGTTTGGGGAATATGTCAAAATCCCATGCCCAGAGAACTTCAGATAGAGTTCGCGGAAATGCTCAGTGGACAACCCAGGCAGGGTAAGGATCAGCATTTCCACACTACTCAGAGAATTTTTATTTTCAGGGATGGATTTTTAGCCCAATTCAAGTTGAAGAAAAGTGGTTTCGTGAAAATCGCAGAAAATTTTTTTTCAGAAACTCCGGGGTGCCTGGAGGTCGCGGTGCACCACGCGACAGTTGTATTCCAAAATTGAGTCACTCAGATCACACGAGCACCCAAGCATGCTTGAAACTCATTCAAATGCAAGTGCTTCTATCTGTTGTCTTGATTGTTTCCCACTCATTCCTTTTGGTTTGGGGAATATGTCAAAATCCCATGCCCAGAGAACTTCAGATAGAGTTCGCGGAAATGCTCAGTGGACAACCCAGGCAGGGTAAGGATCAGCATTTCCACACTACTCAGAGAATTTTTATTTTCAGGGATGGATTTTTAGCCCAATTCAAGTTGAAGAAAAGTGGTTTCGTGAAAATCGCAGAAAATTTTTTTTCAGAAACTCCGGGGTGCCTGGAGGTCGCGGTGCACCACGCGACATTTGTATTCCAAAACTGAGTCACTCAGATCACACGAGCACCCAAGCATGCTTGAAACTCATTCAAATGCAAGTGCTTCTATCTGTTGTCTTGATTGTTTCCCACTCATTCCTTTTGGTTTGGGGAATATGTCAAAATCCCATGCCCAGAGAACTTCAGATAGAGTTCGCGGAAATGCTCAGTGGACAACCCAGGCAGGGTAAGGATCAGCATTTCCACACTACTCAGAGAATTTTTATTTTCAGGGATGGATTTTTAGCCCAATTCAAGTTGAAGAAAAGTGGTTTCGTGAAAATCGCAGAAAATTTTTTTTCAGAAACTCCGGGGTGCCTGGAGGTCGCGGTGCACCACGCGACTGTTGTATTCCAAAACTGAGTCACTCAGATCACACGAGCACCCAAGCATGCTTGAAACTCATTCAAATGCAAGTGCTTCTATCTGTTGTCTTGATTGTTTCCCACTCATTCCTTTTGGTTTGAGGAATATGTCAAAATCCCATGCCCAGAGAACTTCAGATAGAGTTCGCGGAAATGCTCAGTGGACAACCCAGGCAGGATAAGGATCAGCATTTCCACAGTACTCAGAGAATTTTTATTTTCAGGGATGGATTTTTAGCCCATTTCAAGTTGAAGAAAAGTGGTTTCGTGAAAATCGCAGAAAAATTTTTTTCAGAAACTCCGGGGTGCCTGGAGGTCGCGGTGCACCACGCGACTGTTGTATTCCAAAACTGAGTCACTCAGATCACACGAGCACCCAAGCATGCTTGAAACTCATTCAAATGCAAGTGCTTCTATCTGTTGTCTTGATTGTTTCCCTCTCATTCCTTTTGGTTTGGGGAATATGTAGAAATCCCATGCCCAGAGAACTTCAGATAGAGTTCGCGGAAATGCTCAGTGGACATCCCAGGCAGGGTAAGGATCAGCATTTCCACACTACTCAGAGAATTTTTATTTTTAGGGATGGATTTTTAGCCCAATTCAAGTTCAAGAAAAGTGGTTTCGTGAAAATCGCAGAACATTTTTTTTCAGAAACTCCGGGGTGCCTGGAGGTCGCGGTGCACCACGCGACAGTTGTATTCCAAAACTGAGTCACTCAGATCACACGAGAACCCAAGCATGCTTGAAACTCATTCAAATGCAAGTGCTTCTATCTGTTGTCTTGATTGTTTCCCACTCATTCCTTTTGGTTTGGGGAATATGTCAAAATCCCATGCCCAGAGAACTTCAGATAGAGTTCGCGGAAATGCTCAGTGGACAACCCAGGCAGGGTAAGGATCAGCATTTCCACACTACTCAGAGAATTTTTATTTTCAGGGATGGATTTTTAGCCCAATTCAAGTTGAAGAAAAGTGGTTTCGTGAAAATCGCAGAAAATTTTTTTTCAGAAACTCCGGGGTGCCTGGAGGTCGCGGTGCACCACGCGACAGTTGTATTCCAAAATTGAGTCACTCAGATCACACGAGCACCCAAGCATGCTTGAAACTCATTCAAATGCAAGTGCTTCTATCTGTTGTCTTGATTGTTTCCCACTCATTCCTTTTGGTTTGGGGAATATGTCAAAATCCCATGCCCAGAGAACTTCAGATAGAGTTCGCGGAAATGCTCAGTGGACAACCCAGGCAGGGTAAGGATCAGCATTTCCACACTACTCAGAGAATTTTTATTTTCAGGGATGGATTTTTAGCCCAATTCAAGTTGAAGAAAAGTGGTTTCGTGAAAATCGCAGAAAATTTTTTTTCAGAAACTCCGGGGTGCCTGGAGGTCGCGGTGCACCACGCGACAGTTGTATTCCAAAACTGAGTCACTCAGATCACACGAGCACCCAAGCATGCTTGAAACTCATTCAAATGCAAGTGCTTCTATCTGTTGTCTTGATTGTTTCCCACTCATTCCTTTTGGTTTGGGGAATATGTCAAAATCCCATGCCCAGAGAACTTCAGATAGAGTTCGCGGAAATGCTCAGTGGACAACCCAGGCAGGGTAAGGATCAGCATTTCCACACTACTCAGAGAATTTTTATTTTCAGGGATGGATTTTTAGCCCAATTCAAGTTGAAGAAAAGTGGTTTCGTGAAAATCGCAGAAAATTTTTTTTCAGAAACTCCGGGGTGCCTGGAGGTCGCGGTGCACCACGCGACTGTTGTATTCCAAAACTGAGTCACTCAGATCACACGAGCACCCAAGCATGCTTGAAACTCATTCAAATGCAAGTGCTTCTATCTGTTGTCTTGATTGTTTCCCACTCATTCCTTTTGGTTTGGGGAATATGTCAAAATCCCATGCCCAGAGAACTTCAGATAGAGTTCGCGGAAATGCTCAGTGGACAACCCAGGCAGGATAAGGATCAGCATTTCCACAGTACTCAGAGAATTTTTATTTTCAGGGATGGATTTTTAGCCCATTTCAAGTTGAAGAAAAGTGGTTTCGTGAAAATCGCAGAAATTTTTTTTTCAGAAACTCCGGGGTGCCTGGAGGTCGCGGTGCACCACGCGACAGTTGTATTCCAAAACTGAGTCACTCAGATCACACGAGCACCCAAGCATGCTTGAAACTCATTCAAATGCAAGTGCTTCTATCTGTTGTCTTGATTGTTTCCCACTCATTCCTTTTGGTTTGGGGAATATGTCAAAATCCCATGCCCAGAGAACTTCAGATAGAGTTCGCGGAAATGCTCAGTGGACAACCCAGGCAGGGTAAGGATCAGCATTTCCACACTACTCAGAGAATTTTTATTTTCAGGGATGGATTTTTAGCCCAATTCAAGTTGAAGAAAAGTGGTTTCGTGAAAATCGCAGAAAATTTTTTTTCAGAAACTCCGGGGTGCCTGGAGGTCGCGGTGCACCACGCGACAGTTGTATTCCAAAATTGAGTCACTCAGATCACACGAGCACCCAAGCATGCTTGAAACTCATTCAAATGCAAGTGCTTCTATCTGTTGTCTTGATTGTTTCCCACTCATTCCTTTTGGTTTGGGGAATATGTCAAAATCCCATGCCCAGAGAACTTCAGATAGAGTTCGCGGAAATGCTCAGTGGACAACCCAGGCAGGGTAAGGATCAGCATTTCCACACTACTCAGAGAATTTTTATTTTCAGGGATGGATTTTTAGCCCAATTCAAGTTGAAGAAAAGTGGTTTCGTGAAAATCGCAGAAAATTTTTTTTCAGAAACTCCGGGGTGCCTGGAGGTCGCGGTGCACCACGCGACAGTTGTATTCCAAAACTGAGTCACTCAGATCACACGAGCACCCAAGCATGCTTGAAACTCATTCAAATGCAAGTGCTTCTATCTGTTGTCTTGATTGTTTCCCACTCATTCCTTTTGGTTTGGGGAATATGTCAAAATCCCATGCCCAGAGAACTTCAGATAGAGTTCGCGGAAATGCTCAGTGGACAACCCAGGCAGGGTAAGGATCAGCATTTCCACACTACTCAGAGAATTTTTATTTTCAGGGATGGATTTTTAGCCCAATTCAAGTTGAAGAAAAGTGGTTTCGTGAAAATCGCAGAAAATTTTTTTTCAGAAACTCCGGGGTGCCTGGAGGTCGCGGTGCACCACGCGACTGTTGTATTCCAAAACTGAGTCACTCAGATCACACGAGCACCCAAGCATGCTTGAAACTCATTCAAATGCAAGTGCTTCTATCTGTTGTCTTGATTGTTTCCCACTCATTCCTTTTGGTTTGGGGAATATGTCAAAATCCCATGCCCAGAGAACTTCAGATAGAGTTCGCGGAAATGCTCAGTGGACAACCCAGGCAGGATAAGGATCAGCATTTCCACAGTACTCAGAGAATTTTTATTTTCAGGGATGGATTTTTAGCCCATTTCAAGTTGAAGAAAAGTGGTTTCGTGAAAATCGCAGAAAAATTTTTTTCAGAAACTCCGGGGTGCCTGGAGGTCGCGGTGCACCACGCGACAGTTGTATTCCAAAACTGAGTCACTCAGATCACACGAGCACCCAAGCATGCTTGAAACTCATTCAAATGCAAGTGCTTCTATCTGTTGTCTTGATTGTTTCCCACTCATTCCTTTTGGTTTGGGGAATATGTCAAAATCCCATGCCCAGAGAACTTCAGATAGAGTTCGCGGAAATGCTCAGTGGACAACCCAGGCAGGGTAAGGATCAGCATTTCCACACTACTCAGAGAATTTTTATTTTCAGGGATGGATTTTTAGCCCAATTCAAGTTGAAGAAAAGTGGTTTCGTGAAAATCGCAGAAATTTTTTTTTCAGAAACTCCCGGGTGCCTGGAGGTCGTGGTGCACCACGCGACAGTTGTATTCCAAAACTGAGTCACTCAGATCACACGAGCACCCAAGCATGCTTGAAACTCATTCAAATGCAAGTGCTTCTATCTGTTGTCTTGATTGTTTCCCTCTCATTCCTTTTGGTTTGGGGAATATGTAGAAATCCCATGCCCAGAGAACTTCAGATAGAGTTCGCGGAAATGCTCAGTGGACATCCCAGGCAGGGTAAGGATCAGCATTTCCACACTACTCAGAGAATTTTTATTTTTAGGGATGGATTTTTAGCCCAATTCAAGTTCAAGAAAAGTGGTTTCGTGAAAATCGCAGAACATTTTTTTTCAGAAACTCCGGGGTGCCTGGAGGTCGCGGTGCACCACGCGACAGTTGTATTCCAAAACTGAGTCACTCAGATCACACGAGAACCCAAGCATGCTTGAAACTCATTCAAATGCAAGTGCTTCTATCTGTTGTCTTGATTGTTTCCCACTCATTCCTTTTGGTTTGGGGAATATGTCAAAATCCCATGCCCAGAGAACTTCAGATAGAGTTCGCGGAAATGCTCAGTGGACAACCCAGGCAGGGTAAGGATCAGCATTTCCACACTACTCAGAGAATTTTTATTTTCAGGGATGGATTTTTAGCCCAATTCAAGTTGAAGAAAAGTGGTTTCGTGAAAATCGCAGAAAATTTTTTTTCAGAAACTCCGGGGTGCCTGGAGGTCGCGGTGCACCACGCGACAGTTGTATTCCAAAATTGAGTCACTCAGATCACACGAGCACCCAAGCATGCTTGAAACTCATTCAAATGCAAGTGCTTCTATCTGTTGTCTTGATTGTTTCCCACTCATTCCTTTTGGTTTGGGGAATATGTCAAAATCCCATGCCCAGAGAACTTCAGATAGAGTTCGCGGAAATGCTCAGTGGACAACCCAGGCAGGGTAAGGATCAGCATTTCCACACTACTCAGAGAATTTTTATTTTCAGGGATGGATTTTTAGCCCAATTCAAGTTGAAGAAAAGTGGTTTCGTGAAAATCGCAGAAAATTTTTTTTCAGAAACTCCGGGGTGCCTGGAGGTCGCGGTGCACCACGCGACAGTTGTATTCCAAAATTGAGTCACTCAGATCACACGAGCACCCAAGCATGCTTGAAACTCATTCAAATGCAAGTGCTTCTATCTGTTGTCTTGATTGTTTCCCACTCATTCCTTTTGGTTTGGGGAATATGTCAAAATCCCATGCCCAGAGAACTTCAGATAGAGTTCGCGGAAATGCTCAGTGGACAACCCAGGCAGGATAAGGATCAGCATTTCCACAGTACTCAGAGAATTTTTATTTTCAGGGATGGATTTTTAGCCCATTTCAAGTTGAAGAAAAGTGGTTTCGTGAAAATCGCAGAAATTTTTTTTTCAGAAACTCCGGGGTGCCTGGAGGTCGCGGTGCACCACGCGACAGTTGTATTCCAAAACTGAGTCACTCAGATCACACGAGCACCCAAGCATGCTTGAAACTCATTCAAATGCAAGTGCTTCTATCTGTTGTCTTGATTGTTTCCCACTCATTCCTTTTGGTTTGGGGAATATGTCAAAATCCCATGCCCAGAGAACTTCAGATAGAGTTCGCGGAAATGCTCAGTGGACAACCCAGGCAGGGTAAGGATCAGCATTTCCACACTACTCAGAGAATTTTTATTTTCAGGGATGGATTTTTAGCCCAATTCAAGTTGAAGAAAAGTGGTTTCGTGAAAATCGCAGAAAATTTTTTTTCAGAAACTCCGGGGTGCCTGGAGGTCGCGGTGCACCACGCGACAGTTGTATTCCAAAATTGAGTCACTCAGATCACACGAGCACCCAAGCATGCTTGAAACTCATTCAAATGCAAGTGCTTCTATCTGTTGTCTTGATTGTTTCCCACTCATTCCTTTTGGTTTGGGGAATATGTCAAAATCCCATGCCCAGAGAACTTCAGATAGAGTTCGCGGAAATGCTCAGTGGACAACCCAGGCAGGGTAAGGATCAGCATTTCCACACTACTCAGAGAATTTTTATTTTCAGGGATGGATTTTTAGCCCAATTCAAGTTGAAGAAAAGTGGTTTCGTGAAAATCGCAGAAAATTTTTTTTCAGAAACTCCGGGGTGCCTGGAGGTCGCGGTGCACCACGCGACATTTGTATTCCAAAACTGAGTCACTCAGATCACACGAGCACCCAAGCATGCTTGAAACTCATTCAAATGCAAGTGCTTCTATCTGTTGTCTTGATTGTTTCCCACTCATTCCTTTTGGTTTGGGGAATATGTCAAAATCCCATGCCCAGAGAACTTCAGATAGAGTTCGCGGAAATGCTCAGTGGACAACCCAGGCAGGGTAAGGATCAGCATTTCCACACTACTCAGAGAATTTTTATTTTCAGGGATGGATTTTTAGCCCAATTCAAGTTGAAGAAAAGTGGTTTCGTGAAAATCGCAGAAAATTTTTTTTCAGAAACTCCGGGGTGCCTGGAGGTCGCGGTGCACCACGCGACTGTTGTATTCCAAAACTGAGTCACTCAGATCACACGAGCACCCAAGCATGCTTGAAACTCATTCAAATGCAAGTGCTTCTATCTGTTGTCTTGATTGTTTCCCACTCATTCCTTTTGGTTTGAGGAATATGTCAAAATCCCATGCCCAGAGAACTTCAGATAGAGTTCGCGGAAATGCTCAGTGGACAACCCAGGCAGGATAAGGATCAGCATTTCCACAGTACTCAGAGAATTTTTATTTTCAGGGATGGATTTTTAGCCCATTTCAAGTTGAAGAAAAGTGGTTTCGTGAAAATCGCAGAAAAATTTTTTTCAGAAACTCCGGGGTGCCTGGAGGTCGCGGTGCACCACGCGACTGTTGTATTCCAAAACTGAGTCACTCAGATCACACGAGCACCCAAGCATGCTTGAAACTCATTCAAATGCAAGTGCTTCTATCTGTTGTCTTGATTGTTTCCCTCTCATTCCTTTTGGTTTGGGGAATATGTAGAAATCCCATGCCCAGAGAACTTCAGATAGAGTTCGCGGAAATGCTCAGTGGACATCCCAGGCAGGGTAAGGATCAGCATTTCCACACTACTCAGAGAATTTTTATTTTTAGGGATGGATTTTTAGCCCAATTCAAGTTCAAGAAAAGTGGTTTCGTGAAAATCGCAGAACATTTTTTTTCAGAAACTCCGGGGTGCCTGGAGGTCGCGGTGCACCACGCGACAGTTGTATTCCAAAACTGAGTCACTCAGATCACACGAGAACCCAAGCATGCTTGAAACTCATTCAAATGCAAGTGCTTCTATCTGTTGTCTTGATTGTTTCCCACTCATTCCTTTTGGTTTGGGGAATATGTCAAAATCCCATGCCCAGAGAACTTCAGATAGAGTTCGCGGAAATGCTCAGTGGACAACCCAGGCAGGATAAGGATCAGCATTTCCACAGTACTCAGAGAATTTTTATTTTCAGGGATGGATATTTAGCCCATTTCAAGTTGAAGAAAAGTGGTTTCGTGAAAATCGCAGAAAAATTTTTTTCAGAAACTCCGGGGTGCCTGGAGGTCGCGGTGCACCACGCGACTGTTGTATTCCAAAACTGAGTCACTCAGATCACACGAGCACCCAAGCATGCTTGAAACTCATTCAAATGCAAGTGCTTCTATCTGTTGTCTTGATTGTTTCCCTCTCATTCCTTTTGGTTTGGGGAATATGTAGAAATCCCATGCCCAGAGAACTTCAGATAGAGTTCGCGGAAATGCTCAGTGGACATCCCAGGCAGGGTAAGGATCAGCATTTCCACACTACTCAGAGAATTTTTATTTTTAGGGATGGATTTTTAGCCCAATTCAAGTTCAAGAAAAGTGGTTTCGTGAAAATCGCAGAACATTTTTTTTCAGAAACTCCGGGGTGCCTGGAGGTCGCGGTGCACCACGCGACAGTTGTATTCCAAAACTGAGTCACTCAGATCACACGAGAACCCAAGCATGCTTGAAACTCATTCAAATGCAAGTGCTTCTATCTGTTGTCTTGATTGTTTCCCACTCATTCCTTTTGGTTTGGGGAATATGTCAAAATCCCATGCCCAGAGAACTTCAGATAGAGTTCGCGGAAATGCTCAGTGGACAACCCAGGCAGGGTAAGGATCAGCATTTCCACACTACTCAGAGAATTTTTATTTTCAGGGATGGATTTTTAGCCCAATTCAAGTTGAAGAAAAGTGGTTTCGTGAAAATCGCAGAAAATTTTTTTTCAGAAACTCCGGGGTGCCTGGAGGTCGCGGTGCACCACGCGACAGTTGTATTCCAAAATTGAGTCACTCAGATCACACGAGCACCCAAGCATGCTTGAAACTCATTCAAATGCAAGTGCTTCTATCTGTTGTCTTGATTGTTTCCCACTCATTCCTTTTGGTTTGGGGAATATGTCAAAATCCCATGCCCAGAGAACTTCAGATAGAGTTCGCGGAAATGCTCAGTGGACAACCCAGGCAGGGTAAGGATCAGCATTTCCACACTACTCAGAGAATTTTTATTTTCAGGGATGGATTTTTAGCCCAATTCAAGTTGAAGAAAAGTGGTTTCGTGAAAATCGCAGAAAATTTTTTTTCAGAAACTCCGGGGTGCCTGGAGGTCGCGGTGCACCACGCGACAGTTGTATTCCAAAACTGAGTCACTCAGATCACACGAGCACCCAAGCATGCTTGAAACTCATTCAAATGCAAGTGCTTCTATCTGTTGTCTTGATTGTTTCCCACTCATTCCTTTTGGTTTGGGGAATATGTCAAAATCCCATGCCCAGAGAACTTCAGATAGAGTTCGCGGAAATGCTCAGTGGACAACCCAGGCAGGGTAAGGATCAGCATTTCCACACTACTCAGAGAATTTTTATTTTCAGGGATGGATTTTTAGCCCAATTCAAGTTGAAGAAAAGTGGTTTCGTGAAAATCGCAGAAAATTTTTTTTCAGAAACTCCGGGGTGCCTGGAGGTCGCGGTGCACCACGCGACTGTTGTATTCCAAAACTGAGTCACTCAGATCACACGAGCACCCAAGCATGCTTGAAACTCATTCAAATGCAAGTGCTTCTATCTGTTGTCTTGATTGTTTCCCACTCATTCCTTTTGGTTTGGGGAATATGTCAAAATCCCATGCCCAGAGAACTTCAGATAGAGTTCGCGGAAATGCTCAGTGGACAACCCAGGCAGGATAAGGATCAGCATTTCCACAGTACTCAGAGAATTTTTATTTTCAGGGATGGATTTTTAGCCCATTTCAAGTTGAAGAAAAGTGGTTTCGTGAAAATCGCAGAAATTTTTTTTTCAGAAACTCCGGGGTGCCTGGAGGTCGCGGTGCACCACGCGACAGTTGTATTCCAAAACTGAGTCACTCAGATCACACGAGCACCCAAGCATGCTTGAAACTCATTCAAATGCAAGTGCTTCTATCTGTTGTCTTGATTGTTTCCCACTCATTCCTTTTGGTTTGGGGAATATGTCAAAATCCCATGCCCAGAGAACTTCAGATAGAGTTCGCGGAAATGCTCAGTGGACAACCCAGGCAGGGTAAGGATCAGCATTTCCACACTACTCAGAGAATTTTTATTTTCAGGGATGGATTTTTAGCCCAATTCAAGTTGAAGAAAAGTGGTTTCGTGAAAATCGCAGAAAATTTTTTTTCAGAAACTCCGGGGTGCCTGGAGGTCGCGGTGCACCACGCGACAGTTGTATTCCAAAATTGAGTCACTCAGATCACACGAGCACCCAAGCATGCTTGAAACTCATTCAAATGCAAGTGCTTCTATCTGTTGTCTTGATTGTTTCCCACTCATTCCTTTTGGTTTGGGGAATATGTCAAAATCCCATGCCCAGAGAACTTCAGATAGAGTTCGCGGAAATGCTCAGTGGACAACCCAGGCAGGGTAAGGATCAGCATTTCCACACTACTCAGAGAATTTTTATTTTCAGGGATGGATTTTTAGCCCAATTCAAGTTGAAGAAAAGTGGTTTCGTGAAAATCGCAGAAAATTTTTTTTCAGAAACTCCGGGGTGCCTGGAGGTCGCGGTGCACCACGCGACTGTTGTATTCCAAAACTGAGTCACTCAGATCACACGAGCACCCAAGCATGCTTGAAACTCATTCAAATGCAAGTGCTTCTATCTGTTGTCTTGATTGTTTCCCACTCATTCCTTTTGGTTTGGGGAATATGTCAAAATCCCATGCCCAGAGAACTTCAGATAGAGTTCGCGGAAATGCTCAGTGGACAACCCAGGCAGGATAAGGATCAGCATTTCCACAGTACTCAGAGAATTTTTATTTTCAGGGATGGATTTTTAGCCCATTTCAAGTTGAAGAAAAGTGGTTTCGTGAAAATCGCAGAAAAATTTTTTTCAGAAACTCCGGGGTGCCTGGAGGTCGCGGTGCACCACGCGACAGTTGTATTCCAAAACTGAGTCACTCAGATCACACGAGCACCCAAGCATGCTTGAAACTCATTCAAATGCAAGTGCTTCTATCTGTTGTCTTGATTGTTTCCCACTCATTCCTTTTGGTTTGGGGAATATGTCAAAATCCCATGCCCAGAGAACTTCAGATAGAGTTCGCGGAAATGCTCAGTGGACAACCCAGGCAGGGTAAGGATCAGCATTTCCACACTACTCAGAGAATTTTTATTTTCAGGGATGGATTTTTAGCCCAATTCAAGTTGAAGAAAAGTGGTTTCGTGAAAATCGCAGAAAATTTTTTTTCAGAAACTCCGGGGTGCCTGGAGGTCGCGGTGCACCACGCGACAGTTGTATTCCAAAACTGAGTCACTCAGATCACACGAGCACCCAAGCATGCTTGAAACTCATTCAAATGCAAGTGCTTCTATCTGTTGTCTTGATTGTTTCCCACTCATTCCTTTTGGTTTGGGGAATATGTCAAAATCCCATGCCCAGAGAACTTCAGATAGAGTTCGCGGAAATGCTCAGTGGACAACCCAGGCAGGGTAAGGATCAGCATTTCCACACTACTCAGAGAATTTTTATTTTCAGGGATGGATTTTTAGCCCAATTCAAGTTGAAGAAAAGTGGTTTCGTGAAAATCGCAGAAAATTTTTTTTCAGAAACTCTGGGGTGCCTGGAGGTCGCGGTGCACCACGCGACAGTTGTATTCCAAAACTGAGTCACTCAGATCACACGAGCACCCAAGCATGCTTGAAACTCATTCAAATGCAAGTGCTTCTATCTGTTGTCTTGATTGTTTCCCACTCATTCCTTTTGGTTTGGGGAATATGTCAAAATCCCATGCCCAGAGAACTTCAGATAGAGTTCGCGGAAATGCTCAGTGGACAACCCAGGCAGGGTAAGGATCAGCATTTCCACACTACTCAGAGAATTTTTATTTTCAGGGATGGATTTTTAGCCCAATTCAAGTTGAAGAAAAGTGGTTTCGTGAAAATCGCAGAAAATTTTTTTTCAGAAACTCCGGGGTGCCTGGAGGTCGCGGTGCACCACGCGACAGTTGTATTCCAAAATTGAGTCACTCAGATCACACGAGCACCCAAGCATGCTTGAAACTCATTCAAATGCAAGTGCTTCTATCTGTTGTCTTGATTGTTTCCCACTCATTCCTTTTGGTTTGGGGAATATGTCAAAATCCCATGCCCAGAGAACTTCAGATAGAGTTCGCGGAAATGCTCAGTGGACAACCCAGGCAGGGTAAGGATCAGCATTTCCACACTACTCAGAGAATTTTTATTTTCAGGGATGGATTTTTAGCCCAATTCAAGTTGAAGAAAAGTGGTTTCGTGAAAATCGCAGAAAATTTTTTTTCAGAAACTCCGGGGTGCCTGGAGGTCGCGGTGCACCACGCGACAGTTGTATTCCAAAATTGAGTCACTCAGATCACACGAGCACCCAAGCATGCTTGAAACTCATTCAAATGCAAGTGCTTCTATCTGTTGTCTTGATTGTTTCCCACTCATTCCTTTTGGTTTGGGGAATATGTCAAAATCCCATGCCCAGAGAACTTCAGATAGAGTTCGCGGAAATGCTCAGTGGACAACCCAGGCAGGGTAAGGATCAGCATTTCCACACTACTCAGAGAATTTTTATTTTCAGGGATGGATTTTTAGCCCAATTCAAGTTGAAGAAAAGTGGTTTCGTGAAAATCGCAGAAAATTTTTTTTCAGAAACTCCGGGGTGCCTGGAGGTCGCGGTGCACCACGCGACAGTTGTATTCCAAAACTGAGTCACTCAGATCACACGAGCACCCAAGCATGCTTGAAACTCATTCAAATGCAAGTGCTTCTATCTGTTGTCTTGATTGTTTCCCACTCATTCCTTTTGGTTTGGGGAATATGTCAAAATCCCATGCCCAGAGAACTTCAGATAGAGTTCGCGGAAATGCTCAGTGGACAACCCAGGCAGGGTAAGGATCAGCATTTCCACACTACTCAGAGAATTTTTATTTTCAGGGATGGATTTTTAGCCCAATTCAAGTTGAAGAAAAGTGGTTTCGTGAAAATCGCAGAAAATTTTTTTTCAGAAACTCCGGGGTGCCTGGAGGTCGCGGTGCACCACGCGACTGTTGTATTCCAAAACTGAGTCACTCAGATCACACGAGCACCCAAGCATGCTTGAAACTCATTCAAATGCAAGTGCTTCTATCTGTTGTCTTGATTGTTTCCCACTCATTCCTTTTGGTTTGGGGAATATGTCAAAATCCCATGCCCAGAGAACTTCAGATAGAGTTCGCGGAAATGCTCAGTGGACAACCCAGGCAGGATAAGGATCAGCATTTCCACAGTACTCAGAGAATTTTTATTTTCAGGGATGGATTTTTAGCCCATTTCAAGTTGAAGAAAAGTGGTTTCGTGAAAATCGCAGAAAAATTTTTTTCAGAAACTCCGGGGTGCCTGGAGGTCGCGGTGCACCACGCGACAGTTGTATTCCAAAACTGAGTCACTCAGATCACACGAGCACCCAAGCATGCTTGAAACTCATTCAAATGCAAGTGCTTCTATCTGTTGTCTTGATTGTTTCCCACTCATTCCTTTTGGTTTGGGGAATATGTCAAAATCCCATGCCCAGAGAACTTCAGATAGAGTTCGCGGAAATGCTCAGTGGACAACCCAGGCAGGGTAAGGATCAGCATTTCCACACTACTCAGAGAATTTTTATTTTCAGGGATGGATTTTTAGCCCAATTCAAGTTGAAGAAAAGTGGTTTCGTGAAAATCGCAGAAAATTTTTTTTCAGAAACTCCGGGGTGCCTGGAGGTCGCGGTGCACCACGCGACAGTTGTATTCCAAAACTGAGTCACTCAGATCACACGAGCACCCAAGCATGCTTGAAACTCATTCAAATGCAAGTGCTTCTATCTGTTGTCTTGATTGTTTCCCACTCATTCCTTTTGGTTTGGGGAATATGTCAAAATCCCATGCCCAGAGAACTTCAGATAGAGTTCGCGGAAATGCTCAGTGGACAACCCAGGCAGGGTAAGGATCAGCATTTCCACACTACTCAGAGAATTTTTATTTTCAGGGATGGATTTTTAGCCCAATTCAAGTTGAAGAAAAGTGGTTTCGTGAAAATCGCAGAAATTTTTTTTTCAGAAACTCCGGGGTGCCTGGAGGTCGCGGTGCACCACGCGACAGTTGTATTCCAAAACTGAGTCACTCAGATCACTCTAGTACCCAAGCATCCTTGAAACTCATTCAAATGCAGGTGCTTCTATCTGTTGTCTTGATTGTTTCCCACTAAATCCTTTTGGTTTGGGGAACATGTCAAAATCCCATGCCCAGAGAACTTCAACTAAAATTTGCGGAAATGCTCAGTGGAAACCCCAGGTAGGGTAAGGATCAGCATTTCCACACTACTCAGAGAATTTTTATTTTCAGGGATGGATTTTTAGCCCAATTCAAGTTGAAGAAAAGTGGTTTCGTGAAAATCGCAGAAAATTTTTTTTCAGAAACTCCGGGGTGCCTGGAGGTCGCGGTGCACCACGCTACTGTTGTATTCCAAAACTGAGTCACTCAGATCACACGAGCACCCAAGCATGCTTGAAACTCATTCAAATGCAAGTGCTTCTATCTGTTGTCTTGATTGTTTCCCACTCATTCCTTTTGGTTTGGGGAATATGTCAAAATCCCATGCCCAGAGAACTTCAGATAGAGTTCGCGGAAATGCTCAGTGGACAACCCAGGCAGGATAAGGATCAGCATTTCCACAGTACTCAGAGAATTTTTATTTTCAGGGATGGATTTTTAGCCCATTTCAAGTTGAAGAAAAGTGGTTTCGTGAAAATCGCAGAAAAATTTTTTTCAGAAACTCCGGGGTGCCTGGAGGTCGCGGTGCACCACGCGACAGTTGTATTCCAAAACTGAGTCACTCAGATCACACGAGCACCCAAGCATGCTTGAAACTCATTCAAATGCAAGTGCTTCTATCTGTTGTCTTGATTGTTTCCCACTCATTCCTTTTGGTTTGGGGAATATGTCAAAATCCCATGCCCAGAGAACTTCAGATAGAGTTCGCGGAAATGCTCAGTGGACAACCCAGGCAGGGTAAGGATCAGCATTTCCACACTACTCAGAGAATTTTTATTTTCAGGGATGGATTTTTAGCCCAATTCAAGTTGAAGAAAAGCGGTTTCGTGAAAATCGCAGAAAATTTTTTTTCAAAAACTCCGGGGTGCCTGGAGGTCGCGGTGCACCACGCGACAGTTGTATTCCAAAACTGAGTCACTCAGATCACACGAGCACCCAAGCATGCTTGAAACTCATTCAAATGCAAGTGCTTCTATCTGTTGTCTTGATTGTTTCCCTCTCATTCCTTTTGGTTTGGGGAATATGTAGAAATCCCATGCCCAGAGAACTTCAGATAGAGTTCGCGGAAATGCTCAGTGGACATCCCAGGCAGGGTAAGGATCAGCATTTCCACACTACTCAGAGAATTTTTATTTTTAGGGATGGATTTTTAGCCCAATTCAAGTTGAAGAAAAGTGGTTTCGTGAAAATCGCAGAACATTTTTTTTCAGAAACTCCGGGGTGCCTGAAGGTCGCGGTGCACCACGCGACAGTTGTATTCCAAAACTGAGTCACTCAGATCACACGAGAACCCAAGCATGCTTGAAACTCATTCAAATGCAAGTGCTTCTATCTGTTGTCTTGATTGTTTCCCACTCATTCCTTTTGGTTTGGGGAATATGTCAAAATCCCATGCCCAGAGAACTTCAGATAGAGTTCGCGGAAATGCTCAGTGGACAACCCAGGCAGGGTAAGGATCAGCATTTCCACACTACTCAGAGAATTTTTATTTTCAGGGATGGATTTTTAGCCCAATTCAAGTTGAAGAAAAGTGGTTTCGTGAAAATCGCAGAAAATTTTTTTTCAGAAACTCTGGGGTGCCTGGAGGTCGCGGTGCACCACGCGACAGTTGTATTCCAAAACTGAGTCACTCAGATCACACGAGCACCCAAGCATGCTTGAAACTCATTCAAATGCAAGTGCTTCTATCTGTTGTCTTGATTGTTTCCCACTCATTCCTTTTGGTTTGGGGAATATGTCAAAATCCCATGCCCAGAGAACTTCAGATAGAGTTCGCGGAAATGCTCAGTGGACAACCCAGGCAGGGTAAGGATCAGCATTTCCACACTACTCAGAGAATTTTTATTTTCAGGGATGGATTTTTAGCCCAATTCAAGTTGAAGAAAAGTGGTTTCGTGAAAATCGCAGAAAATTTTTTTTCAGAAACTCCGGGGTGCCTGGAGGTCGCGGTGCACCACGCGACAGTTGTATTCCAAAACTGAGTCACTCAGATCACACGAGCACCCAAGCATGCTTGAAACTCATTCAAATGCAAGTGCTTCTATCTGTTGTCTTGATTGTTTCCCACTCATTCCTTTTGGTTTGGGGAATATGTAGAAATCCCATGCCCAGAGAACTTCAGATAGAGTTCGCGGAAATGCTCAGTGGACATCCCAGGCAGGGTAAGGATCAGCATTTCCACACTACTCAGAGAATTTTTATTTTTAGGGATGGATTTTTAGCCCAATTCAAGTTGAAGAAAAGTGGTTTCGTGAAAATCGCAGAACATTTTTTTTCAGAAACTCCGGGGTGCCTGGAGGTCGCGGTGCACCACGCGACAGTTGTATTCCAAAACTGAGTCACTCAGATCACACGAGAACCCAAGCATGCTTGAAACTCATTCAAATGCAAGTGCTTCTATCTGTTGTCTTGATTGTTTCCCACTCATTCCTTTTGGTTTGGGGAATATGTCAAAATCCCATGCCCAGAGAACTTCAGATAGAGTTCGCGGAAATGCTCAGTGGACAACCCAGGCAGGGTAAGGATCAGCATTTCCACACTACTCAGAGAATTTTTATTTTCAGGGATGGATTTTTAGCCCAATTCAAGTTGAAGAAAAGTGGTTTCGTGAAAATCGCAGAAAATTTTTTTTTAGAAACTCCGGGGTGCCTGGAGGTCGCGGTGCACCACGCAACAGTTGTATTCCAAAACCGAGTCACTCAGATCACTCGAGCACCCAAGCATGCTTGAAACTCATTCAAATACAAGTGGTTCTATCTGTTGTCTTGATTGTTTCCCACTCATTCCTTTTGGTTTGGGGAATATGTCAAAATCCCATGCCCAGAGAACTTCAGATAGAGTTCGCGGAAATGCTCAGTGGACAACCCAGGCAGGGTAAGGATCAGCATTTCCACACTACTCAGAGAATTTTTATTTTCAGGGATGGATTTTTAGCCCAATTCAAGTTGAAGAAAAGCGGTTTCGTGAAAATCGCAGAAAATTTTTTTTCAGAAACTCCGGGGTGCCTGGAGGTCGCGGTGCACCACGCGACAGTTGTATTCCAAAACTGAGTCACTCAGATCACACGAGCACCCAAGCATGCTTGAAACTCATTCAAATACAAGTGGTTCTATCTGTTGTCTTGATTGTTTCCCACTCATTCCTTTTGGTTTGGGGAATATGTCAAAATCCCATGTCCAGAGAACTTCAGATAGAGTTCACGGAAATGCTCAGTGGACAACCCAGGCAGGGTAAGGATCAGCATTTCCACACTACTCAGAGAATTTTTATTTTCAGGGATGGATTTTTAGCCCAATTCAAGTTGAAGAAAAGTGGTTTCGTGAAAATCGCAGAAAATTTTTTTTCAGAAACTCCGGGGTGCCTGGAGGTCGCGGTGCACCACGCGACAGTTGTATTCCAAAACTGAGTCACTCAGATCACACGAGCACCCAAGCATGCTTGAAACTCATTCAAATGCAAGTGCTTCTATCTGTTGTCTTGATTGTTTCCCACTCATTCCTTTTGGTTTGGGGAATATGTCAAAATTCCATGCCCAGGGAACTTCAGATAGAGTTCGCGGAAATGCTCAGTGGACAACCTAGGCAGGGTAAGGATCAGCATTTCCACACTACTCAGAGAATTTTTATTTTCAGGGATGGATTTTTAGCCCAATTCAAGTTGAAGAAAAGCGGTTTCGTGAAAATCGCAGAAAATTTTTTTTCAAAAACTCCGGGGTGCCTGGAGGTCGTGGTGCACCACGCGACAGTTGTATTCCAAAACTGAGTCACTCAGATCACACGAGCACCCAAGCATGCTTGAAACTCATTCAAATGCAAGTGCTTCTATCTGTTGTCTTGATTGTTTCCCACTCATTCCTTTTGGTTTGGGGAATATGTAGAAATCCCATGCCCAGAGAACTTCAGATAGAGTTCGCGGAAATGCTCAGTGGACATCCCAGGCAGGGTAAGGATCAGCATTTCCACACTACTCAGAGAATTTTTATTTTTAGGGATGGATTTTTAGCCCAATTCAAGTTGAAAAAAAGTGGTTTCGTGAAAATCGCAGAACATTTTTTTTCAGAAACTCCGGGGTGCCTGGAGGTCGCGGTGCACCACGCGACAGTTGTATTCCAAAACTGAGTCACTCAGATCACACGAGAACCCAAGCATGCTTGAAACTCATTCAAATGCAAGTGCTTCTATCTGTTGTCTTGATTGTTTCCCACTCATTCCTTTTGGTTTGGGGAATATGTCAAAATCTCATGCCCAGAGAACTTCAGATAGAGTTCGCGGAAATGCTCAGTGGACAACCCAGGCAGGGTAAGTATCAGCATTTCCACACTACTCAGAGAATTTTTATTTTCAGGGATGGATTTTTAGCCCAATTCAAGTTGAAGAAAAGTGGTTTCGTGAAAATCGCAGAAAATTTTTTTTCAGAAACTCCGGGGTGCCTGGAGGTCGCGGTGCACCACGCGACAGTTGTATTCCAAAACTGAGTCACTCAGATCACACGAGCACCCAAGCATGCTTGAAACTCATTCAAATGCAAGTGCTTCTATCTGTTGTCTTGATTGTTTCCCACTCATTCCTTTTGGTTTGGGGAATATGTCAAAATCCCATGCCCAGAGAACTTCAGATAGAGTTCGCGGAAATGCTCAGTGGACAACCCAGGCAGGGTTAGGATCAGCATTTCCACACTACTCAGAGAATTTTTATTTTCAGGGATGGATTTTTAGCCCAATTCAAGTTGAAGAAAAGTGGTTTCGTGAAAATCGCAGAAAATTTTTTTTCAGAAACTCCGGGGTGCCTGGAGGTCGCGGTGCACCACGCGACAGTTGTATTCCAAAACTGAGTCACTCAGATCACACGAGCACCCAAGCATGCTTGAAACTCATTCAAATGCAAGTGCTTCTATCTGTTGTCTTGATTGTTTCCCACTCATTCCTTTTGGTTTGGGGAATATGTCAAAATCCCATGCCCAGAGAACTTCAGATAGAGTTCGCGGAAATGCTCAGTGGACATCCCAGGCAGGGTAAGGATCAGCATTTCCACACTACTCAGAGAATTTTTATTTTCAGGGATGGATTTTTAGCCCAATTCAAGTTGAAGAAAAGTGGTTTCGTGACAATCGCAGAAAATTTTTTTTCAGAAACTCCGGGGTGCCTGGAGGTCGCGGTGCACCACGCGACAGTTGTATTCCAAAACTGAGTCACTCAGATCATACGAGCACCCAAGCATGCTTGAAACTCATTCAAATGCAAGTGCTTCTATCTGTTGTCTTGATTGTTTCCCACTCATTCCTTTTGGTTTGGGGAATATGTCAAAATCCCATGCCCAGAGAACTTCAGATAGAGTTCGCGGAAATGCTCAGTGGACATCCCAGGCAGGGTAAGGATCAGCATTTCCACACTACTCAGAGAATTTTTATTTTCAGGGATGGATTTTTAGCCCAATTCAAGTTGAAGAAAAGTGGTTTCGTGAAAATCGCAGAAAAATTTTTTTCAGAAACTCCGGGGTGCCTGGAGGTCGCGGTGCACCACGCGACAGTTGTATTCCAAAACTGAGTCACTCAGATCACACGAGCACCCAAGCATGCTTGAAACTCATTCAAATGCAAGTGCTTCTATCTGTTGTCTTGATTGTTTCCCACTCATTCCTTTTGGTTTGGGGAATATGTCAAAATCCCATGCCCAGAGAACTTCAGATAGAGTTCGCGGAAATGCTCAGTGGACATCCCAGGCAGGGTAAGGATCAGCATTTTCACACTACTCAGAGAATTTTTATTTTCAGGGATGGATTTTTAGCCCAATTCAAGTTGAAGAAAAGCGGTTTCGTGAAAATCGCAGTAAATTTTTTTTCAGAAACTCCGGGGTGCCTGGAGGTCGCGGTGCACCACGCGACAGTTGTATTCCAAAACTGAGTCACTCAGATCACACGAGCACCGAAGCATGCTTGAAACTCATTCAAATGCAAGTGCTTCTATCTGTTGTCTTGATTGTTTCCCACTCATTCCTTTTGGTTTGGGGAATATGTCAAAATCCCATGCCCAGAGAACTTCAGATAGAGTTCGCGGAATTGCTCAGTGGACAACCCAGGCAGGGTAAGGATCAGCATTTCCACACTACTCAGAGAATTTTTATTTTCAGGGATGGATTTTTAGCCCAATTCAAGTTGAAGAAAAGTGGTTTCGTGAAAATCGCAGAAAATTTTTTTTCAGAAACTCCGGGGTGCCTGGAGGTCGCGGTGCACCACGCGACAGTTGTATTCCAAAACTGAGTCACTCAGATCATACGAGCACCCAAGCATGCTTGAAACTCATTCAAATGCAAGTGCTTCTATCTGTTGTCTTGATTGTTTCCCACTCATTCCTTTTGGTTTGGGGAATATGTCAAAATCCCATGCCCAGAGAACTTCAGATAGAGTTCGCGGAAATGCTCAGTGGACATCCCAGGCAGGGTAAGGATCAGCATTTCCACACTACTCAGAGAATTTTTATTTTCAGGGATGGATTTTTAGCCCAATTCAAGTTGAAGAAAAGTGGTTTCGTGAAAATCGCAGAAAAATTTTTTTCAGAAACTCTGGGGTGCCTGGAGGTCGCGGTGCACCACGCGACAGTTGTATTCCAAAACTGAGTCACTCAGATCACACGAGCACCCAAGCATGCTTGAAACTCATTCAAATGCACGTGCTTCTATCTGTTGTCTTGATTGTTTCCCACTCATTCCTTTTGGTTTGGGGAATATGTCAAAATCCCATGCCCAGAGAACTTCAGATAGAGTTCGCGGAAATGCTCAGTGGACATCCCAGGCAGGGTAAGGATCAGCATTTCCACACTACTCAGAGAATTTTTATTTTCAGGGATGGATTTTTAGCCCAATTCAAGTTGAAGAAAAGCGGTTTCGTGAAAATCGCAGAAAATTTTTTTTCAGAAACTCCGGGGTGCCTGGAGGTCGCGGTGCACCACGCGACAGTTGTATTCCAAAACTGAGTCACTCAGATCACACGAGCACCCAAGCATGCTTGAAACTCATTCAAATACAAGTGGTTCTATCTGTTGTCTTGATTGTTTCCCACTCATTCCTTTTGGTTTGGGGAATATGTCAAAATCCCATGCCCAGAGAACTTCAGATAGAGTTCACGGAAATGCTCAGTGGACAACCCAGGCAGGGTTAGGATCAGCATTTCCACACTACTCAGAGAATTTTTATTTTCAGGGATGGATTTTTAGCCCAATTCAAGTTGAAGAAAAGTGGTTTCGTGAAAATCGCAGAAAATTTTTTTTCAGAAACTCCGGGGTGCCTGGAGGTCGCGGTGCACCACGCGACAGTTGTATTCCAAAACCGAGTCACTCAGATCACACGAGCACCCAAGCATGCTTGAAACTCATTCAAATGCAAGTGCTTCTATCTGTTGTCTTGATTGTTTCCCACTCATTCCTTTTGGTTTGGGGAATATGTCAAAATCCCATGCCCAGAGAACTTCAGATAGAGTTCGCGGAAATGCTCAGTGGACATCCCAGGCAGGGTAAGGATCAGCATTTCCACACTACTCAGAGAATTTTTATTTTCAGGGATGGATTTTTAGCCCAATTCAAGTTGAAGAAAAGTGGTTTCGTGAAAATCGCAGAAAATTTTTTTTCAGAAACTCCGGGGTGCCTGGAGGTCGCGGTGCACCACGCGACAGTTGTATTCCAAAACTGAGTCACTCAGATCACACGAGCACCCAAGCATGCTTGAAACTCATTCAAATGCAAGTGCTTCTATCTGTTGTCTTGATTGTTTCCCACTCATTCCTTTTGGTTTGGGGAATATGTCAAAATCCCATGCCCAGAGAACTTCAGATAGAGTTCGCGGAAATGCTCAGTGGACATCCCAGGCAGGGTAAGGATCAGCATTTCCACACTACTCAGAGAATTTTTATTTTCAGGGATGGATTTTTAGCCCAATTCAAGTTGAAGAAAAGTGGTTTCGTGACAATCGCAGAAAATTTTTTTTCAGAAACTCCGGGGTGCCTGGAGGTCGCGGTGCACCACGCGACAGTTGTATTCCAAAACTGAGTCACTCAGATCATACGAGCACCCAAGCATGCTTGAAACTCATTCAAATGCAAGTGCTTCTATCTGTTGTCTTGATTGTTTCCCACTCATTCCTTTTGGTTTGGGGAATATGTCAAAATCCCATGCCCAGAGAACTTCAGATAGAGTTCGCGGAAATGCTCAGTGGACATCCCAGGCAGGGTAAGGATCAGCATTTCCACACTACTCAGAGAATTTTTATTTTCAGGGATGGATTTTTAGCCCAATTCAAGTTGAAGAAAAGTGGTTTCGTGAAAATCGCAGAAAAATTTTTTTCAGAAACTCCGGGGTGCCTGGAGGTCGCGGTGCACCACGCGACAGTTGTATTCCAAAACTGAGTCACTCAGATCACACGAGCACCCAAGCATGCTTGAAACTCATTCAAATGCAAGTGCTTCTATCTGTTGTCTTGATTGTTTCCCACTCATTCCTTTTGGTTTGGGGAATATGTCAAAATCCCATGCCCAGAGAACTTCAGATAGAGTTCGCGGAAATGCTCAGTGGACATCCCAGGCAGGGTAAGGATCAGCATTTTCACACTACTCAGAGAATTTTTATTTTCAGGGATGGATTTTTAGCCCAATTCAAGTTGAAGAAAAGCGGTTTCGTGAAAATCGCAGTAAATTTTTTTTCAGAAACTCCGGGGTGCCTGGAGGTCGCGGTGCACCACGCGACAGTTGTATTCCAAAACTGAGTCACTCAGATCACACGAGCACCGAAGCATGCTTGAAACTCATTCAAATGCAAGTGCTTCTATCTGTTGTCTTGATTGTTTCCCACTCATTCCTTTTGGTTTGGGGAATATGTCAAAATCCCATGCCCAGAGAACTTCAGATAGAGTTCGCGGAATTGCTCAGTGGACAACCCAGGCAGGGTAAGGATCAGCATTTCCACACTACTCAGAGAATTTTTATTTTCAGGGATGGATTTTTAGCCCAATTCAAGTTGAAGAAAAGCGGTTTCGTGAAAATCGCAGAAAATTTTTTTTCAGAAACTCCGGGGTGCCTGGAGGTCGCGGTGCACCACGCGACAGTTGTATTCCAAAACTGAGTCACTCAGATCATACGAGCACCCAAGCATGCTTGAAACTCATTCAAATGCAAGTGCTTCTATCTGTTGTCTTGATTGTTTCCCACTCATTCCTTTTGGTTTGGGGAATATGTCAAAATCCCATGCCCAGAGAACTTCAGATAGAGTTCGCGGAAATGCTCAGTGGACATCCCAGGCAGGGTAAGGATCAGCATTTCCACACTACTCAGAGAATTTTTATTTTCAGGGATGGATTTTTAGCCCAATTCAAGTTGAAGAAAAGTGGTTTCGTGAAAATCGCAGAAAAATTTTTTTCAGAAACTCTGGGGTGCCTGGAGGTCGCGGTGCACCACGCGACAGTTGTATTCCAAAACTGAGTCACTCAGATCACACGAGCACCCAAGCATGCTTGAAACTCATTCAAATGCACGTGCTTCTATCTGTTGTCTTGATTGTTTCCCACTCATTCCTTTTGGTTTGGGGAATATGTCAAAATCCCATGCCCAGAGAACTTCAGATAGAGTTCGCGGAAATGCTCAGTGGACATCCCAGGCAGGGTAAGGATCAGCATTTCCACACTACTCAGAGAATTTTTATTTTCAGGGATGGATTTTTAGCCCAATTCAAGTTGAAGAAAAGCGGTTTCGTGAAAATCGCAGAAAATTTTTTTTCAGAAACTCCGGGGTGCCTGGAGGTCGCGGTGCACCACGCGACAGTTGTATTCCAAAACTGAGTCACTCAGATCACACGAGCACCCAAGCATGCTTGAAACTCATTCAAATACAAGTGGTTCTATCTGTTGTCTTGATTGTTTCCCACTCATTCCTTTTGGTTTGGGGAATATGTCAAAATCCCATGCCCAGAGAACTTCAGATAGAGTTCACGGAAATGCTCAGTGGACAACCCAGGCAGGGTTAGGATCAGCATTTCCACACTACTCAGAGAATTTTTATTTTCAGGGATGGATTTTTAGCCCAATTCAAGTTGAAGAAAAGTGGTTTCGTGAAAATCGCAGAAAATTTTTTTTCAGAAACTCCGGGGTGCCTGGAGGTCGCGGTGCACCACGCGACA
Organism: Lepisosteus oculatus; assembly: GCF_040954835.1. NCBI lineage: Eukaryota > Metazoa > Chordata > Actinopteri > Semionotiformes > Lepisosteidae > Lepisosteus > Lepisosteus oculatus. The sequence goes on from NC_090698.1 coordinate 337,318, forward strand.
GTTGTATTCCAAAACCGAGTCACTCAGATCACACGAGCACCCAAGCATGCTTGAAACTCATTCAAATGCAAGTGCTTCTATCTGTTGTCTTGATTGTTTCCCACTCATTCCTTTTGGTTTGGGGAATATGTCAAAATCCCATGCCCAGAGAACTTCAGATAGAGTTCGCGGAAATGCTCAGTGGACATCCCAGGCAGGGTAAGGATCAGCATTTCCACACTACTCAGAGAATTTTTATTTTCAGGGATGGATTTTTAGCCCAATTCAAGTTGAAGAAAAGTGGTTTCGTGAAAATCGCAGAAAATTTTTTTTCAGAAACTCCGGGGTGCCTGGAGGTCGCGGTGCACCACGCGACAGTTGTATTCCAAAACTGAGTCACTCAGATCATACGAGCACCCAAGCATGCTTGAAACTCATTCAAATGCAAGTGCTTCTATCTGTTGTCTTGATTGTTTCCCACTCATTCCTTTTGGTTTGGGGAATATGTCAAAATCCCATGCCCAGAGAACTTCAGATAGAGTTCGCGGAAATGCTCAGTGGACATCCCAGGCAGGGTAAGGATCAGCATTTCCACACTACTCAGAGAATTTTTATTTTCAGGGATGGATTTTTAGCCCAATTCAAGTTGAAAAAAAGTGGTTTCGTGAAAATCGCAGAAAAAATTTTTTCAGAAACTCCGGGGTGCCTGGAGGTCGCGGTGCACCACGCGACAGTTGTATTCCAAAACTGAGTCACTCAGATCACGCGAGCACCCAAACATGCTTGAAACTCATTCAAATGCAAGTGCTTCTATCTGTTGTCTTGATTGTTTCCCACTCATTCCTTTTGGTTTGGGGAATATGTCAAAATCCCATGCCCAGAGAACTTCAGATAGAGTTCGCGGAAATGCTCAGTGGACATCCCAGGCAGGGTAAGGATCAGCATTTCCACACTACTCAGAGAATTTTTATTTTCAGGGATGGATTTTTAGCCCAATTCAAGTTGAAGAAAAGCGGTTTCGTGAAAATCGCAGAAAATTTTTTTTCAGAAACTCCGGGGTGCCTGGAGGTCGCGGTGCACCACGCGACAGTTGTATTCCAAAACTGAGTCACTCAGATCACACGAGCACCCAAGCATGCTTGAAACTCATTCAAATACAAGTGGTTCTATCTGTTGTCTTGATTGTTTCCCACTCATTCCTTTTGGTTTGGGGAATATGTCAAAATCCCATGCCCAGAGAACTTCAGATAGAGTTCGCGGAAATGCTCAGTGGACAACCCAGGCAGGGTAAGGATCAGCATTTCCACACTACTCAGAGAATTTTTATTTTCAGGGATGGATTTTTAGCCCAATTCAAGTTGAAGAAAAGTGGTTTCGTGAAAATTGCAGAAAATTTTTTTTCAGAAACTCCGGGGTGCCTGGAGGTCGCGGTGCACCACGCGACAGTTGTATTCCAAAACTGAGTCACTCAGATCACACGAGCACCCAAGCATGCTTGAAACTCATTCAAATGCAAGTGCTTCTATCGGTTGTCTTGATTGTTTCCCACTCATTCCTTTTGGTTTGGGGAATATGTCAAAATCCCATGCCCAGAGAACTTCAGATAGAGTTCGCGGAAATGCTCAGTGGACATCCCAGGCAGGGTAAGGATCAGCATTTCCACACTACTCAGAGAATTTTTATTTTCAGGGATGGATTTTTAGCCCAATTCAAGTTGAAGAAAAGTGGTTTCGTGAAAATCGCAGAAAATTTTTTTTCAGAAACTCCGGGGTGCCTGGAGGTCGCGGTGCACCACGCGACAGTTGTATTCCAAAACCGAGTCACTCAGATCACACGAGCACCCAAGCATGCTTGAAACTCATTCAAATGCAAGTGCTTCTATCTGTTGTCTTGATTGTTTCCCACTCATTCCTTTTGGTTTGGGGAATATGTCAAAATCCCATGCCCAGAGAACTTCAGATAGAGTTCGCGGAAATGCTCAGTGGACAACCCAGGCAGGGTAAGGATCAGCATTTCCACACTACTCAGAGAATTTTTATTTTCAGGGATGGATTTTTAGCCCAATTCAAGTTGAAGAAAAGTGGTTTCGTGAAAATCGCAGAAAATTTTTTTTCAGAAACTCCGGGGTGCCTGGAGGTCGCGGTGCACCACGCGACAGTTGTATTCCAAAACTGAGTCACTCAGATCATACGAGCACCCAAGCATGCTTGAAACTCATTCAAATGCAAGTGCTTCTATCTGTTGTCTTGATTGTTTCCCACTCATTCCTTTTGGTTTGGGGAATATGTCAAAATCCCATGCCCAGAGAACTTCAGATAGAGTTCGCGGAAATGCTCAGTGGACAACCCAGGCAGGGTAAGGATCAGCATTTCCACACTACTCAGAGAATTTTTATTTTCAGGGATGGATTTTTAGCCCAATTCAAGTTGAAGAAAAGCGGTTTCGTGAAAATCGCAGAAAATTTTTTTTCAGAAACTCCGGGGTGCCTGGAGGTCGCGGTGCACCACGCGACAGTTGTATTCCAAAACTGAGTCACTCAGATCACACGAGCACCCAAGCATGCTTGAAACTCATTCAAATACAAGTGGTTCTATCTGTTGTCTTGATTGTTTCCCACTCATTCCTTTTGGTTTGGGGAATATGTCAAAATCCCATGCCCAGAGAACTTCAGATAGAGTTCGCGGAAATGCTCAGTGGACATCCCAGGCAGGGTAAGGATCAGCATTTCCACACTACTCAGAGAATTTTTATTTTCAGGGATGGATTTTTAGCCCAATTCAAGTTGAAGAAAAGTGGTTTCGTGAAAATCGCAGAAAAATTTTTTTCAGAAACTCCGGGGTGCCTGGAGGTCGCGGTGCACCACGCGACAGTTGTATTCCAAAACCGAGTCACTCAGATCACACGAGCACCCAAGCATGCTTGAAACTCATTCAAATGCAAGTGCTTCTATCTGTTGTCTTGATTGTTTCCCACTCATTCCTTTTGGTTTGGGGAATATGTCAAAATCCCATGCCCAGAGAACTTCAGATAGAGTTCGTGGAAATGCTCAGTGGACATCCCAGGCAGGGTAAGGATCAGCATTTCCACACTACTCAGAGAATTTTTATTTTCAGGGATGGATTTTTAGCCCAATTCAAGTTGAAGAAAAGTGGTTTCGTGAAAATCGCAGAAAATTTTTTTTCAGAAACTCCGGGGTGCCTGGTGGTCGCGGTGCACCACGCGACAGTTGTATTCCAAAACCGAGTCACTCAGATCACACGAGCACCCAAGCATGCTTGAAACTCATTCAAATGCAAGTGCTTCTATCTGTTGTCTTGATTGTTTCCCACTCATTCCTTTTGGATTGGGGAATATGTCAAAATCCCATGCCCAGAGAACTTCAGATAGAGTTCGCGGAAATGCTCAGTGGACAACCCAGGCAGGGTAAGGATCAGCATTTCCACACTACTCAGAGAATTTTTATTTTCAGGGATGGATTTTTAGCCCAATTCAAGTTGAAGAAAAGTGGTTTCGTGAAAATCGCAGAAAATTTTTTTTCAGAAACTCCGGGGTGCCTGGAGGTCGCGGTGCACCACGCGACAGTTGTATTCCAAAACTGAGTCACTCAGATCATACGAGCACCCAAGCATGCTTGAAACTCATTCAAATGCAAGTGCTTCTATCTGTTGTCTTGATTGTTTCCCACTCATTCCTTTTGGTTTGGGGAATATGTCAAAATCCCATGCCCAGAGAACTTCAGATAGAGTTCGCGGAAATGCTCAGTGGACATCCCAGGCAGGGTAAGGATCAGCATTTCCACACTACTCAGAGAATTTTTATTTTCAGGGATGGATTTTTAGCCCAATTCAAGTTGAAGAAAAGTGGTTTCGTGAAAATCGCAGAAAAATTTTTTTCAGAAACTCCGGGGTGCCTGGAGGTCGCGGTGCACCACGCGACAGTTGTATTCCAAAACTGAGTCACTCAGATCACACGAGCACCCAAGCATGCTTGAAACTCATTCAAATGCAAGTGCTTCTATCTGTTGTCTTGATTGTTTCCCACTCATTCCTTTTGGTTTGGGGAATATGTCAAAATCCCATGCCCAGAGAACTTCAGATAGAGTTCGCGGAAATGCTCAGTGGACATCCCAGGCAGGGTAAGGATCAGCATTTCCACACTACTCAGAGAATTTTTATTTTCAGGGATGGATTTTTAGCCCAATTCAAGTTGAAGAAAAGTGGTTTCGTGAAAATCGCAGAAAATTTTTTTTCAGAAACTCCGGGGTGCCTGGAGGTCGCGGTGCACCACGCGACAGTTGTATTCCAAAACTGAGTCACTCAGATCACACGAGCACCGAAGCATGCTTGAAACTCATTCAAATGCAAGTGCTTCTATCTGTTGTCTTGATTGTTTCCCACTCATTCCTTTTGGTTTGGGGAATATGTCAAAATCCCATGCCCAGAGAACTTCAGATAGAGTTCGCGGAAATGCTCAGTGGACAACCCAGGCAGGGTAAGGATCAGCATTTCCACACTACTCAGAGAATTTTTATTTTCAGGGATGGATTTTTAGCCCAATTCAAGTTGAAGAAAAGTGGTTTCGTGAAAATTGCAGAAAATTTTTTTTCAGAAACTCCGGGGTGCCTGGAGGTCGCGGTGCACCACGCGACAGTTGTATTCCAAAACTGAGTCACTCAGATCACACGAGCACCCAAGCATGCTTGAAACTCATTCAAATGCAAGTGCTTCTATCGGTTGTCTTGATTGTTTCCCACTCATTCCTTTTGGTTTGGGGAATATGTCAAAATCCCATGCCCAGAGAACTTCAGATAGAGTTCGCGGAAATGCTCAGTGGACATCCCAGGCAGGGTAAGGATCAGCATTTCCACACTACTCAGAGAATTTTTATTTTCAGGGATGGATTTTTAGCCCAATTCAAGTTGAAGAAAAGTGGTTTCGTGAAAATCGCAGAAAATTTTTTTTCAGAAACTCCGGGGTGCCTGGAGGTCGCGGTGCACCACGCGACAGTTGTATTCCAAAACCGAGTCACTCAGATCACACGAGCACCCAAGCATGCTTGAAACTCATTCAAATGCAAGTGCTTCTATCTGTTGTCTTGATTGTTTCCCACTCATTCCTTTTGGTTTGGGGAATATGTCAAAATCCCATGCCCAGAGAACTTCAGATAGAGTTCGCGGAAATGCTCAGTGGACAACCCAGGCAGGGTAAGGATCAGCATTTCCACACTACTCAGAGAATTTTTATTTTCAGGGATGGATTTTTAGCCCAATTCAAGTTGAAGAAAAGTGGTTTCGTGAAAATCGCAGAAAATTTTTTTTCAGAAACTCCGGGGTGCCTGGAGGTCGCGGTGCACCACGCGACAGTTGTATTCCAAAACTGAGTCACTCAGATCATACGAGCACCCAAGCATGCTTGAAACTCATTCAAATGCAAGTGCTTCTATCTGTTGTCTTGATTGTTTCCCACTCATTCCTTTTGGTTTGGGGAATATGTCAAAATCCCATGCCCAGAGAACTTCAGATAGAGTTCGCGGAAATGCTCAGTGGACAACCCAGGCAGGGTAAGGATCAGCATTTCCACACTACTCAGAGAATTTTTATTTTCAGGGATGGATTTTTAGCCCAATTCAAGTTGAAGAAAAGCGGTTTCGTGAAAATCGCAGAAAATTTTTTTTCAGAAACTCCGGGGTGCCTGGAGGTCGCGGTGCACCACGCGACAGTTGTATTCCAAAACTGAGTCACTCAGATCACACGAGCACCCAAGCATGCTTGAAACTCATTCAAATACAAGTGGTTCTATCTGTTGTCTTGATTGTTTCCCACTCATTCCTTTTGGTTTGGGGAATATGTCAAAATCCCATGCCCAGAGAACTTCAGATAGAGTTCGCGGAAATGCTCAGTGGACATCCCAGGCAGGGTAAGGATCAGCATTTCCACACTACTCAGAGAATTTTTATTTTCAGGGATGGATTTTTAGCCCAATTCAAGTTGAAGAAAAGTGGTTTCGTGAAAATCGCAGAAAAATTTTTTTCAGAAACTCCGGGGTGCCTGGAGGTCGCGGTGCACCACGCGACAGTTGTATTCCAAAACCGAGTCACTCAGATCACACGAGCACCCAAGCATGCTTGAAACTCATTCAAATGCAAGTGCTTCTATCTGTTGTCTTGATTGTTTCCCACTCATTCCTTTTGGTTTGGGGAATATGTCAAAATCCCATGCCCAGAGAACTTCAGATAGAGTTCGTGGAAATGCTCAGTGGACATCCCAGGCAGGGTAAGGATCAGCATTTCCACACTACTCAGAGAATTTTTATTTTCAGGGATGGATTTTTAGCCCAATTCAAGTTGAAGAAAAGTGGTTTCGTGAAAATCGCAGAAAATTTTTTTTCAGAAACTCCGGGGTGCCTGGTGGTCGCGGTGCACCACGCGACAGTTGTATTCCAAAACCGAGTCACTCAGATCACACGAGCACCCAAGCATGCTTGAAACTCATTCAAATGCAAGTGCTTCTATCTGTTGTCTTGATTGTTTCCCACTCATTCCTTTTGGATTGGGGAATATGTCAAAATCCCATGCCCAGAGAACTTCAGATAGAGTTCGCGGAAATGCTCAGTGGACAACCCAGGCAGGGTAAGGATCAGCATTTCCACACTACTCAGAGAATTTTTATTTTCAGGGATGGATTTTTAGCCCAATTCAAGTTGAAGAAAAGTGGTTTCGTGAAAATCGCAGAAAATTTTTTTTCAGAAACTCCGGGGTGCCTGGAGGTCGCGGTGCACCACGCGACAGTTGTATTCCAAAACTGAGTCACTCAGATCATACGAGCACCCAAGCATGCTTGAAACTCATTCAAATGCAAGTGCTTCTATCTGTTGTCTTGATTGTTTCCCACTCATTCCTTTTGGTTTGGGGAATATGTCAAAATCCCATGCCCAGAGAACTTCAGATAGAGTTCGCGGAAATGCTCAGTGGACATCCCAGGCAGGGTAAGGATCAGCATTTCCACACTACTCAGAGAATTTTTATTTTCAGGGATGGATTTTTAGCCCAATTCAAGTTGAAGAAAAGTGGTTTCGTGAAAATCGCAGAAAAATTTTTTTCAGAAACTCCGGGGTGCCTGGAGGTCGCGGTGCACCACGCGACAGTTGTATTCCAAAACTGAGTCACTCAGATCACACGAGCACCCAAGCATGCTTGAAACTCATTCAAATGCAAGTGCTTCTATCTGTTGTCTTGATTGTTTCCCACTCATTCCTTTTGGTTTGGGGAATATGTCAAAATCCCATGCCCAGAGAACTTCAGATAGAGTTCGCGGAAATGCTCAGTGGACATCCCAGGCAGGGTAAGGATCAGCATTTCCACACTACTCAGAGAATTTTTATTTTCAGGGATGGATTTTTAGCCCAATTCAAGTTGAAGAAAAGTGGTTTCGTGAAAATCGCAGAAAATTTTTTTTCAGAAACTCCGGGGTGCCTGGAGGTCGCGGTGCACCACGCGACAGTTGTATTCCAAAACTGAGTCACTCAGATCACACGAGCACCGAAGCATGCTTGAAACTCATTCAAATGCAAGTGCTTCTATCTGTTGTCTTGATTGTTTCCCACTCATTCCTTTTGGTTTGGGGAATATGTCAAAATCCCATGCCCAGAGAACTTCAGATAGAGTTCGCGGAAATGCTCAGTGGACAACCCAGGCAGGGTAAGGATCAGCATTTCCACACTACTCAGAGAATTTTTATTTTCAGGGATGGATTTTTAGCCCAATTCAAGTTGAAGAAAAGTGGTTTCGTGAAAATCGCAGAAAATTTTTTTTCAGAAACTCCGGAGTGCCTGGAGGTCGCGGTGCACAACGCGACAGTTGTATTCCAAAACTGAGTCACTCAGATCACACGAGCACCCAAGCATGCTTGAAACTCATTCAAATGCAAGTGCTTCTATCTGTTGTCTTGATTGTTTCCCACTCATTCCTTTTGGTTTGGGGAATATGTCAAAATCCCATGCCCAGAGAACTTCAGATAGAGTTCGCGGAAATGCTCAGTGGACAACCCAGGCAGGGTTAGGATCAGCATTTCCACACTACTCAGAGAATTTTTATTTTCAGGGATGGATTTTTAGCCCAATTCAAGTTGAAGAAAAGTGGTTTCGTGAAAATCGCAGAAAATTTTTTTTCAGAAACTCCGGGGTGCCTGGAGGTCGCGGTGCACCACGCGACAGTTGTATTCCAAAACTGAGTCACTCAGATCACACGAGCACCCAAGCATGCTTGAAACTCATTCAAATGCAAGTGCTTCTATCTGTTGTCTTGATTGTTTCCCACTCATTCCTTTTGGTTTGGGGAATATGTCAAAATCCCATGCCCAGAGAACTTCAGATAGAGTTCGCGGAAATGCTCAGTGGACATCCCAGGCAGGGTAAGGATCAGCATTTCCACACTACTCAGAGAATTTTTATTTTCAGGGATGGATTTTTAGCCCAATTCAAGTTGAAGAAAAGTGGTTTCGTGAAAATCGCAGAAAATTTTTTTTCAGAAACTCCGGGGTGCCTGGAGGTCGCGGTGCACCACGCGACAGTTGTATTCCAAAACCGAGTCACTCAGATCACACGAGCACCCAAGCATGCTTGAAACTCATTCAAATGCAAGTGCTTCTATCTGTTGTCTTGATTGTTTCCCACTCATTCCTTTTGGTTTGGGGAATATGTCAAAATCCCATGCCCAGAGAACTTCAGATAGAGTTCGCGGAAATGCTCAGTGGACAACCCAGGCAGGGTAAGGATCAGCATTTCCACACTACTCAGAGAATTTTTATTTTCAGGGATGGATTTTTAGCCCAATTCAAGTTGAAGAAAAGTGGTTTCGTGAAAATCGCAGAAAATTTTTTTTCAGAAACTCCGGGGTGCCTGGAGGTCGCGGTGCACCACGCGACAGTTGTATTCCAAAACTGAGTCACTCAGATCACACGAGCACCGAAGCATGCTTGAAACTCATTCAAATGCAAGTGCTTCTATCTGTTGTCTTGATTGTTTCCCACTCATTCCTTTTGGTTTGGGGAATATGTCAAAATCCCATGCCCAGAGAACTTCAGATAGAGTTCGCGGAAATGCTCAGTGGACAACCCAGGCAGGGTAAGGATCAGCATTTCCACACTACTCAGAGAATTTTTATTTTCAGGGATGGATTTTTAGCCCAATTCAAGTTGAAGAAAAGCGGTTTCGTGAAAATCGCAGAAAATTTTTTTTCAGAAACTCCGGGGTGCCTGGAGGTCGCGGTGCACCACGCGACAGTTGTATTCCAAAACTGAGTCACTCAGATCACACGAGCACCCAAGCATGCTTGAAACTCATTCAAATGCAAGTGCTTCTATCTGTTGTCTTGATTGTTTCCCACTCATTCCTTTTGGTTTGGGGAATATGTCAAAATCCCATGCCCAGAGAACTTCAGATAGAGTTCGCGGAAATGCTCAGTGGACAACCCAGGCAGGGTTAGGATCAGCATTTCCACACTACTCAGAGAATTTTTATTTTCAGGGATGGATTTTTAGCCCAATTCAAGTTGAAAAAAAGTGGTTTCGTGAAAATCGCAGAAAATTTTTTTTCAGAAACTCCGGGGTGCCTGGAGGTCGCGGTGCACCACGCGACAGTTGTATTCCAAAACTGAGTCACTCAGATCACACGAGCACCCAAGCATGCTTGAAACTCATTCAAATGCAAGTGCTTCTATCTGTTGTCTTGATTGTTTCCCACTCATTCCTTTTGGTTTGGGGAATATGTCAAAATCCCATGCCCAGAGAACTTCAGATAGAGTTCGCGGAAATGCTCAGTGGACAACCCAGGCAGGGTAAGGATCAGCATTTCCACACTACTCAGAGAATTTTTATTTTCAGGGATGGATTTTTAGCCCAATTCAAGTTGAAGAAAAGCGGTTTCGTGAAAATCGCAGAAAATTTTTTTTCAGAAACTCCAGGGTGCCTGGAGGTCGCGGTGCACCACGCGACAGTTGTATTCCAAAACTGAGTCACTCAGATCACACGAGCACCCAAGCATGCTTGAAACTCATTCAAATACAAGTGGTTCTATCTGTTGTCTTGATTGTTTCCCACTCATTCCTTTTGGTTTGGGGAATATGTCAAAATCCCATGCCCAGAGAACTTCAGATAGAGTTCGCGGAAATGCTCAGTGGACAACCCAGGCAGGGTAAGGATCAGCATTTCCACACTACTCAGAGTATTTTTATTTTCAGGGATGGATTTTTAGCCCAATTCAAGTTGAAGAAAAGTGGTTTCGTGAAAATCGCAGAAAATTTTTTTTCAGAAACTCCGGGGTGCCTGGAGGTCGCGGTGCACCACGCAACAGTTGTATTCCAAAACTGAGTCACTCAGATCACACGAGCACCCAAGCATGCTTGAAACTCATTCAAATGCAAGTGCTTCTATCTGTTGTCTTGATTGTTTCCCACTCATTCCTTTTGGTTTGGGGAATATGTCAAAATCCCATGCCCAGAGAACTTCAGATAGAGTTCGCGGAAATGCTCAGTGGACAACCCAGGCAGGGTAAGGATCAGCATTTCCACACTACTCAGAGAATTTTTATTTTCAGGGATGGATTTTTAGCCCAATTCAAGTTGAAGAAAAGTGGTTTCGTGAAAATCGCAGAAAATTTTTTTTCAGAAACTCCGGGGTGCCTGGAGGTCGCGGTGCACCACGCGACAGTTGTATTCCAAAACTGAGTCACTCAGATCATACGAGCACCCAAGCATGCTTGAAACTCATTCAAATGCAAGTGCTTCTATCTGTTGTCTTGATTGTTTCCCACTCATTCCTTTTGGTTTGGGGAATATGTCAAAATCCCATGCCCAGAGAACTTCAGATAGAGTTCGCGGAAATGCTCAGTGGACAACCCAGGCAGGGTAAGGATCAGCATTTCCACACTACTCAGAGAATTTTTATTTTCAGGGATGGATTTTTAGCCCAATTCAAGTTGAAGAAAAGCGGTTTCGTGAAAATCGCAGAAAATTTTTTTTCAGAAACTCCGGGGTGCCTGGAGGTCGCGGTGCACCACGCGACAGTTGTATTCCAAAACTGAGTCACTCAGATCATACGAGCACCCAAGCATGCTTGAAACTCATTCAAATGCAAGTGCTTCTATCTGTTGTCTTGATTGTTTCCCACTCATTCCTTTTGGTTTGGGGAATATGTCAAAATCCCATGCCCAGAGAACTTCAGATAGAGTTCGCGGAATTGCTCAGTGGACATCCCAGGCAGGGTAAGGATCAGCATTTCCACACTACTCAGAGAATTTTTATTTTCAGGGATGGATTTTTAGCCCAATTCAAGTTGAAGAAAAGTGGTTTCGTGAAAATCGCAGAAAAATTTTTTTCAGAAACTCCGGGGTGCCTGGAGGTCGCGGTGCACCACGCGACAGTTGTATTCCAAAACTGAGTCACTCAGATCACACGAGCACCCAAGCATGCTTGAAACTCATTCAAATGCAAGTGCTTCTATCTGTTGTCTTGATTGTTTCCCACTCATTCCTTTTGGTTTGGGGAATATGTCAAAATCCCATGCCCAGAGAACTTCAGATAGAGTTCGCGGAAATGCTCAGTGGACATCCCAGGCAGGGTAAGGATCAGCATTTCCACACTACTCAGAGAATTTTTATTTTCAGGGATGGATTTTTAGCCCAATTCAAGTTGAAGAAAAGCGGTTTCGTGAAAATCGCAGAAAATTTTTTTTCAGAAACTCCGGGGTGCCTGGAGGTCGCGGTGCACCACGCGACAGTTGTATTCCAAAACTGAGTCACTCAGATCACACGAGCACCCAAGCATGCTTGAAACTCATTCAAATACAAGTGGTTCTATCTGTTGTCTTGATTGTTTCCCACTCATTCCTTTTGGTTTGGGGAATATGTCAAAATCCCATGCCCAGAGAACTTCAGATAGAGTTCGCGGAAATGCTCAGTGGACATCCCAGGCAGGGTAAGGATCAGCATTTCCACACTACTCAGAGAATTTTTATTTTCAGGGATGGATTTTTAGCCCAATTCAAGTTGAAGAAAAGTGGTTTCGTGAAAATCGCAGAAAAATTTTTTTCAGAAACTCCGGGGTGCCTGGAGGTCGCGGTGCACCACGCGACAGTTGTATTCCAAAACCGAGTCACTCAGATCACACGAGCACCCAAGCATGCTTGAAACTCATTCAAATGCAAGTGCTTCTATCTGTTGTCTTGATTGTTTCCCACTCATTCCTTTTGGTTTGGGGAATATGTCAAAATCCCATGCCCAGAGAACTTCAGATAGAGTTCGTGGAAATGCTCAGTGGACATCCCAGGCAGGGTAAGGATCAGCATTTCCACACTACTCAGAGAATTTTTATTTTCAGGGATGGATTTTTAGCCCAATTCAAGTTGAAGAAAAGTGGTTTCGTGAAAATCGCAGAAAATTTTTTTTCAGAAACTCCGGGGTGCCTGGTGGTCGCGGTGCACCACGCGACAGTTGTATTCCAAAACCGAGTCACTCAGATCACACGAGCACCCAAGCATGCTTGAAACTCATTCAAATGCAAGTGCTTCTATCTGTTGTCTTGATTGTTTCCCACTCATTCCTTTTGGTTTGGGGAATATGTCAAAATCCCATGCCCAGAGAACTTCAGATAGAGTTCGCGGAAATGCTCAGTGGACAACCCAGGCAGGGTAAGGATCAGCATTTCCACACTACTCAGAGAATTTTTATTTTCAGGGATGGATTTTTAGCCCAATTCAAGTTGAAGAAAAGTGGTTTCGTGAAAATCGCAGAAAATTTTTTTTCAGAAACTCCGGGGTGCCTGGAGGTCGCGGTGCACCACGCGACAGTTGTATTCCAAAACTGAGTCACTCAGATCATACGAGCACCCAAGCATGCTTGAAACTCATTCAAATGCAAGTGCTTCTATCTGTTGTCTTGATTGTTTCCCACTCATTCCTTTTGGTTTGGGGAATATGTCAAAATCCCATGCCCAGAGAACTTCAGATAGAGTTCGCGGAAATGCTCAGTGGACATCCCAGGCAGGGTAAGGATCAGCATTTCCACACTACTCAGAGAATTTTTATTTTCAGGGATGGATTTTTAGCCCAATTCAAGTTGAAGAAAAGTGGTTTCGTGAAAATCGCAGAAAAATTTTTTTCAGAAACTCCGGGGTGCCTGGAGGTCGCGGTGCACCACGCGACAGTTGTATTCCAAAACTGAGTCACTCAGATCACACGAGCACCCAAGCATGCTTGAAACTCATTCAAATGCAAGTGCTTCTATCTGTTGTCTTGATTGTTTCCCACTCATTCCTTTTGGTTTGGGGAATATGTCAAAATCCCATGCCCAGAGAACTTCAGATAGAGTTCGCGGAAATGCTCAGTGGACATCCCAGGCAGGGTAAGGATCAGCATTTCCACACTACTCAGAGAATTTTTATTTTCAGGGATGGATTTTTAGCCCAATTCAAGTTGAAGAAAAGCGGTTTCGTGAAAATCGCAGAAAATTTTTTTTCAGAAACTCCGGGGTGCCTGGAGGTCGCGGTGCACCACGCGACAGTTGTATTCCAAAACTGAGTCACTCAGATCACACGAGCACCGAAGCATGCTTGAAACTCATTCAAATGCAAGTGCTTCTATCTGTTGTCTTGATTGTTTCCCACTCATTCCTTTTGGTTTGGGGAATATGTCAAAATCCCATGCCCAGAGAACTTCAGATAGAGTTCGCGGAAATGCTCAGTGGACAACCCAGGCAGGGTAAGGATCAGCATTTCCACACTACTCAGAGAATTTTTATTTTCAGGGATGGATTTTTAGCCCAATTCAAGTTGAAGAAAAGTGGTTTCGTGAAAATCGCAGAAATTTTTTTTTCAGAAACTCCGGGGTGCCTGGAGGTCGCGGTGCACCACGCGACAGTTGTATTCCAAAACCGAGTCACTCAGATCACACGAGCACCCAAGCATGCTTGAAACTCATTCAAATGCAAGTGCTTCTATCTGTTGTCTTGATTGTTTCCCACTCATTCCTTTTGGTTTGGGGAATATGTCAAAATCCCATGCCCAGAGAACTTCAGATAGAGTTCGCGGAAATGCTCAGTGGACAACCCAGGCAGGGTAAGGATCAGCATTTCCACACTACTCAGAGAATTTTTATTTTCAGGGATGGATTTTTAGCCCAATTCAAGTTGAAGAAAAGTGGTTTCGTGAAAATCGCAGAAAATTTTTTTTCAGAAACTCCGGGGTGCCTGGAGGTCGCGGTGCACAACGCGACAGTTGTATTCCAAAACTGAGTCACTCAGATCACACGAGCACCCAAGCATGCTTGAAACTCATTCAAATGCAAGTGCTTCTATCTGTTGTCTTGATTGTTTCCCACTCATTCCTTTTGGTTTGGGGAATATGTCAAAATCCCATGCCCAGAGAACTTCAGATAGAGTTCGCGGAAATGCTCAGTGGACAACCCAGGCAGGGTTAGGATCAGCATTTCCACACTACTCAGAGAATTTTTATTTTCAGGGATGGATTTTTAGCCCAATTCAAGTTGAAGAAAAGTGGTTTCGTGAAAATCGCAGAAAATTTTTTTTCAGAAACTCCGGGGTGCCTGGAGGTCGCGGTGCACCACGCGACAGTTGTATTCCAAAACTGAGTCACTCAGATCACACGAGCACCCAAGCATGCTTGAAACTCATTCAAATGCAAGTGCTTCTATCTGTTGTCTTGATTGTTTCCCACTCATTCCTTTTGGTTTGGGGAATATGTCAAAATCCCATGCCCAGAGAACTTCAGATAGAGTTCGCGGAAATGCTCAGTGGACATCCCAGGCAGGGTAAGGATCAGCATTTCCACACTACTCAGAGAATTTTTATTTTCAGGGATGGATTTTTAGCCCAATTCAAGTTGAAGAAAAGTGGTTTCGTGAAAATCGCAGAAAATTTTTTTTCAGAAACTCCGGGGTGCCTGGAGGTCGCGGTGCACCACGCGACAGTTGTATTCCAAAACCGAGTCACTCAGATCACACGAGCACCCAAGCATGCTTGAAACTCATTCAAATGCAAGTGCTTCTATCTGTTGTCTTGATTGTTTCCCACTCATTCCTTTTGGTTTGGGGAATATGTCAAAATCCCATGCCCAGAGAACTTCAGATAGAGTTCGCGGAAATGCTCAGTGGACAACCCAGGCAGGGTAAGGATCAGCATTTCCACACTACTCAGAGAATTTTTATTTTCAGGGATGGATTTTTAGCCCAATTCAAGTTGAAGAAAAGTGGTTTCGTGAAAATCGCAGAAAATTTTTTTTCAGAAACTCCGGGGTGCCTGGAGGTCGCGGTGCACCACGCGACAGTTGTATTCCAAAACTGAGTCACTCAGATCACACGAGCACCGAAGCATGCTTGAAACTCATTCAAATGCAAGTGCTTCTATCTGTTGTCTTGATTGTTTCCCACTCATTCCTTTTGGTTTGGGGAATATGTCAAAATCCCATGCCCAGAGAACTTCAGATAGAGTTCGCGGAAATGCTCAGTGGACAACCCAGGCAGGGTAAGGATCAGCATTTCCACACTACTCAGAGAATTTTTATTTTCAGGGATGGATTTTTAGCCCAATTCAAGTTGAAGAAAAGCGGTTTCGTGAAAATCGCAGAAAATTTTTTTTCAGAAACTCCGGGGTGCCTGGAGGTCGCGGTGCACCACGCGACAGTTGTATTCCAAAACTGAGTCACTCAGATCACACGAGCACCCAAGCATGCTTGAAACTCATTCAAATGCAAGTGCTTCTATCTGTTGTCTTGATTGTTTCCCACTCATTCCTTTTGGTTTGGGGAATATGTCAAAATCCCATGCCCAGAGAACTTCAGATAGAGTTCGCGGAAATGCTCAGTGGACAACCCAGGCAGGGTTAGGATCAGCATTTCCACACTACTCAGAGAATTTTTATTTTCAGGGATGGATTTTTAGCCCAATTCAAGTTGAAAAAAAGTGGTTTCGTGAAAATCGCAGAAAATTTTTTTTCAGAAACTCCGGGGTGCCTGGAGGTCGCGGTGCACCACGCGACAGTTGTATTCCAAAACTGAGTCACTCAGATCACACGAGCACCCAAGCATGCTTATAACTCATTCAAATGCAAGTGCTTCTATCTGTTGTCTTGATTGTTTCCCACTCATTCCTTTTGGTTTGGGGAATATGTCAAAATCCCATGCCCAGAGAACTTCAGATAGAGTTCGCGGAAATGCTCAGTGGACAACCCAGGCAGGGTAAGGATCAGCATTTCCACACTACTCAGAGAATTTTTATTTTCAGGGATGGATTTTTAGCCCAATTCAAGTTGAAGAAAAGCGGTTTCGTGAAAATCGCAGAAAATTTTTTTTCAGAAACTCCAGGGTGCCTGGAGGTCGCGGTGCACCACGCGACAGTTGTATTCCAAAACTGAGTCACTCAGATCACACGAGCACCCAAGCATGCTTGAAACTCATTCAAATACAAGTGGTTCTATCTGTTGTCTTGATTGTTTCCCACTCATTCCTTTTGGTTTGGGGAATATGTCAAAATCCCATGCCCAGAGAACTTCAGATAGAGTTCGCGGAAATGCTCAGTGGACAACCCAGGCAGGGTAAGGATCAGCATTTCCACACTACTCAGAGAATTTTTATTTTCAGGGATGGATTTTTAGCCCAATTCAAGTTGAAGAAAAGTGGTTTCGTGAAAATCGCAGAAAATTTTTTTTCAGAAACTCCGGGGTGCCTGGAGGTCGCGGTGCACCACGCAACAGTTGTATTCCAAAACTGAGTCACTCAGATCACACGAGCACCCAAGCATGCTTGAAACTCATTCAAATGCAAGTGCTTCTATCTGTTGTCTTGATTGTTTCCCACTCATTCCTTTTGGTTTGGGGAATATGTCAAAATCCCATGCCCAGAGAACTTCAGATAGAGTTCGCGGAAATGCTCAGTGGACATCCCAGGCAGGGTAAGGATCAGCATTTCCACACTACTCAGAGAATTTTTATTTTCAGGGATGGATTTTTAGCCCAATTCAAGTTGAAGAAAAGTGGTTTCGTGAAAATCGCAGAAAATTTTTTTTCAGAAACTCCGGGGTGCCTGGAGGTCGCGGTGCACCACGCGACAGTTGTATTCCAAAACCGAGTCACTCAGATCACACGAGCACCCAAGCATGCTTGAAACTCATTCAAATGCAAGTGCTTCTATCTGTTGTCTTGATTGTTTCCCACTCATTCCTTTTGGTTTGGGGAATATGTCAAAATCCCATGCCCAGAGAACTTCAGATAGAGTTCGCGGAAATGCTCAGTGGACAACCCAGGCAGGGTAAGGATCAGCATTTCCACACTACTCAGAGAATTTTTATTTTCAGGGATGGATTTTTAGCCCAATTCAAGTTGAAGAAAAGTGGTTTCGTGAAAATCGCAGAAAATTTTTTTTCAGAAACTCCGGGGTGCCTGGAGGTCGCGGTGCACCACGCGACAGTTGTATTCCAAAACTGAGTCACTCAGATCATACGAGCACCCAAGCATGCTTGAAACTCATTCAAATGCAAGTGCTTCTATCTGTTGTCTTGATTGTTTCCCACTCATTCCTTTTGGTTTGGGGAATATGTCAAAATCCCATGCCCAGAGAACTTCAGATAGAGTTCGCGGAAATGCTCAGTGGACAACCCAGGCAGGGTAAGGATCAGCATTTCCACACTACTCAGAGAATTTTTATTTTCAGGGATGGATTTTTAGCCCAATTCAAGTTGAAGAAAAGCGGTTTCGTGAAAATCGCAGAAAATTTTTTTTCAGAAACTCCGGGGTGCCTGGAGGTCGCGGTGCACCACGCGACAGTTGTATTCCAAAACTGAGTCACTCAGATCATACGAGCACCCAAGCATGCTTGAAACTCATTCAAATGCAAGTGCTTCTATCTGTTGTCTTGATTGTTTCCCACTCATTCCTTTTGGTTTGGGGAATATGTCAAAATCCCATGCCCAGAGAACTTCAGATAGAGTTCGCGGAAATGCTCGGTGGACATCCCAGGCAGGGTAAGGATCAGCATTTCCACACTACTCAGAGAATTTTTATTTTCAGGGATGGATTTTTAGCCCAATTCAAGTTGAAGAAAAGTGGTTTCGTGAAAATCGCAGAAAAATTTTTTTCAGAAACTCCGGGGTGCCTGGAGGTCGCGGTGCACCACGCGACAGTTGTATTCCAAAACTGAGTCACTCAGATCACACGAGCACCCAAGCATGCTTGAAACTCATTCAAATGCAAGTGCTTCTATCTGTTGTCTTGATTGTTTCCCACTCATTCCTTTTGGTTTGGGGAATATGTCAAAATCCCATGCCCAGAGAACTTCAGATAGAGTTCGCGGAAATGCTCAGTGGACATCCCAGGCAGGGTAAGGATCAGCATTTCCACACTACTCAGAGAATTTTTATTTTCAGGGATGGATTTTTAGCCCAATTCAAGTTGAAGAAAAGCGGTTTCGTGAAAATCGCAGAAAATTTTTTTTCAGAAACTCCGGGGTGCCTGGAGGTCGCGGTGCACCACGCGACAGTTGTATTCCAAAACTGAGTCACTCAGATCACACGAGCACCCAAGCATGCTTGAAACTCATTCAAATACAAGTGGTTCTATCTGTTGTCTTGATTGTTTCCCACTCATTCCTTTTGGTTTGGGGAATATGTCAAAATCCCATGCCCAGAGAACTTCAGATAGAGTTCACGGAAATGCTCAGTGGACAACCCAGGCAGGGTTAGGATCAGCATTTCCACACTACTCAGAGAATTTTTATTTTCAGGGATGGATTTTTAGCCCAATTCAAGTTGAAGAAAAGTGGTTTCGTGAAAATCGCAGAAAATTTTTTTTCAGAAACTCCGGGGTGCCTGGAGGTCGCGGTGCACCACGCGACAGTTGTATTCCAAAACTGAGTCACTCAGATCACACGAGCACCCAAGCATGCTTGAAACTCATTCAAATGCAAGTGCTTCTATCTGTTGTCTTGATTGTTTCCCACTCATTCCTTTTGGTTTGGGGAATATGTCAAAATCCCATGCCCAGAGAACTTCAGATAGAGTTCGCGGAAATGCTCAGTGGACATCCCAGGCAGGGTAAGGATCAGCATTTCCACACTACTCAGAGAATTTTTATTTTCAGGGATGGATTTTTAGCCCAATTCAAGTTGAAGAAAAGTGGTTTCGTGAAAATCGCAGAAAATTTTTTTTCAGAAACTCCGGGGTGCCTGGAGGTCGCGGTGCACCACGCGACAGTTGTATTCCAAAACTGAGTCACTCAGATCACACGAGCACCCAAGCATGCTTGAAACTCATTCAAATACAAGTGGTTCTATCTGTTGTCTTGATTGTTTCCCACTCATTCCTTTTGGTTTGGGGAATATGTCAAAATCCCATGCCCAGAGAACTTCAGATAGAGTTCGCGGAAATGCTCAGTGGACAACCCAGGCAGGGTAAGGATCAGCATTTCCACACTACTCAGAGAATTTTTATTTTCAGGGATGGATTTTTAGCCCAATTCAAGTTGAAGAAAAGTGGTTTCGTGAAAATCGCAGAAAATTTTTTTTCAGAAACTCCGGGGTGCCTGGAGGTCGCGGTGCACCACGCGACAGTTGTATTCCAAAACTGAGTCACTCAGATCACACGAGCACCCAAGCATGCTTGAAACTCATTCAAATGCAAGTGCTTCTATCTGTTGTCTTGATTGTTTCCCACTCATTCCTTTTGGTTTGGGGAATATGTCAAAATCCCATGCCCAGAGAACTTCAGATAGAGTTCGCGGAAATGCTCAGTGGACATCCCAGGCAGGGTAAGGATCAGCATTTCCACACTACTCAGAGAATTTTTATTTTCAGGGATGGATTTTTAGCCCAATTCAAGTTGAAGAAAAGTGGTTTCGTGAAAATCGCAGAAAATTTTTTTTCAGAAACTCCGGGGTGCCTGGAGGTCGCGGTGCACCACGCGACAGTTGTATTCCAAAACCGAGTCACTCAGATCACACGAGCACCCAAGCATGCTTGAAACTCATTCAAATGCAAGTGCTTCTATCTGTTGTCTTGATTGTTTCCCACTCATTCCTTTTGGTTTGGGGAATATGTCAAAATCCCATGCCCAGAGAACTTCAGATAGAGTTCGCGGAAATGCTCAGTGGACAACCCAGGCAGGGTAAGGATCAGCATTTCCACACTACTCAGAGAATTTTTATTTTCAGGGATGGATTTTTAGCCCAATTCAAGTTGAAGAAAAGTGGTTTCGTGAAAATCGCAGAAAATTTTTTTTCAGAAACTCCGGGGTGCCTGGAGGTCGCGGTGCACCACGCGACAGTTGTATTCCAAAACTGAGTCACTCAGATCATACGAGCACCCAAGCATGCTTGAAACTCATTCAAATGCAAGTGCTTCTATCTGTTGTCTTGATTGTTTCCCACTCATTCCTTTTGGTTTGGGGAATATGTCAAAATCCCATGCCCAGAGAACTTCAGATAGAGTTCGCGGAAATGCTCAGTGGACAACCCAGGCAGGGTAAGGATCAGCATTTCCACACTACTCAGAGAATTTTTATTTTCAGGGATGGATTTTTAGCCCAATTCAAGTTGAAGAAAAGCGGTTTCGTGAAAATCGCAGAAAATTTTTTTTCAGAAACTCCGGGGTGCCTGGAGGTCGCGGTGCACCACGCGACAGTTGTATTCCAAAACTGAGTCACTCAGATCATACGAGCACCCAAGCATGCTTGAAACTCATTCAAATGCAAGTGCTTCTATCTGTTGTCTTGATTGTTTCCCACTCATTCCTTTTGGTTTGGGGAATATGTCAAAATCCCATGCCCAGAGAACTTCAGATAGAGTTCGCGGAAATGCTCAGTGGACATCCCAGGCAGGGTAAGGATCAGCATTTCCACACTACTCAGAGAATTTTTATTTTCAGGGATGGATTTTTAGCCCAATTCAAGTTGAAGAAAAGTGGTTTCGTGAAAATCGCAGAAAAATTTTTTTCAGAAACTCCGGGGTGCCTGGAGGTCGCGGTGCACCACGCGACAGTTGTATTCCAAAACTGAGTCACTCAGATCACACGAGCACCCAAGCATGCTTGAAACTCATTCAAATACAAGTGGTTCTATCTGTTGTCTTGATTGTTTCCCACTCATTCCTTTTGGTTTGGGGAATATGTCAAAATCCCATGCCCAGAGAACTTCAGATAGAGTTCACGGAAATGCTCAGTGGACAACCCAGGCAGGGTTAGGATCAGCATTTCCACACTACTCAGAGAATTTTTATTTTCAGGGATGGATTTTTAGCCCAATTCAAGTTGAAGAAAAGTGGTTTCGTGAAAATCGCAGAAAATTTTTTTTCAGAAACTCCGGGGTGCCTGGAGGTCGCGGTGCACCACGCGACAGTTGTATTCCAAAACTGAGTCACTCAGATCACACGAGCACCCAAGCATGCTTGAAACTCATTCAAATGCAAGTGCTTCTATCTGTTGTCTTGATTGTTTCCCACTCATTCCTTTTGGTTTGGGGAATATGTCAAAATCCCATGCCCAGAGAACTTCAGATAGAGTTCGCGGAAATGCTCAGTGGACATCCCAGGCAGGGTAAGGATCAGCATTTCCACACTACTCAGAGAATTTTTATTTTCAGGGATGGATTTTTAGCCCAATTCAAGTTGAAGAAAAGTGGTTTCGTGAAAATCGCAGAAAAATTTTTTTCAGAAACTCCGGGGTGCCTGGAGGTCGCGGTGCACCACACGACAGTTGTATTCCAAAACCGAGTCACTCAGATCACACGAGCACCCAAGCATGCTTGAAACTCATTCAAATGCAAGTGCTTCTATCTGTTGTCTTGATTGTTTCCCACTCATTCCTTTTGGTTTGGGGAATATGTCAAAATCCCATGCCCAGAGAACTTCAGATAGAGTTCGCGGAAATGCTCAGTGGACATCCCAGGCAGGGTAAGGATCAGCATTTCCACACTACTCAGAGAATTTTTATTTTCAGGGATGGATTTTTAGCCCAATTCAAGTTGAAGAAAAGTGGTTTCGTGAAAATCGCAGAAAATTTTTTTTCAGAAACTCCGGGGTGCCTGGAGGTCGCGGTGCACCACGCGACAGTTGTATTCCAAAACCGAGTCACTCAGATCACACGAGCACCCAAGCATGCTTGAAACTCATTCAAATGCAAGTGCTTCTATCTGTTGTCTTGATTGTTTCCCACTCATTCCTTTTGGTTTGGGGAATATGTCAAAATCCCATGCCCAGAGAACTTCAGATAGAGTTCGCGGAAATGCTCAGTGGACAACCCAGGCAGGGTAAGGATCAGCATTTCCACACTACTCAGAGAATTTTTATTTTCAGGGATGGATTTTTAGCCCAATTCAAGTTGAAGAAAAGTGGTTTCGTGAAAATCGCAGAAAATTTTTTTTCAGAAACTCCGGGGTGCCTGGAGGTCGCGGTGCACCACGCGACAGTTGTATTCCAAAACCGAGTCACTCAGATCATACGAGCACCCAAGCATGCTTGAAACTCATTCAAATGCAAGTGCTTCTATCTGTTGTCTTGATTGTTTCCCACTCATTCCTTTTGGTTTGGGGAATATGTCAAAATCCCATGCCCAGAGAACTTCAGATAGAGTTCGCGGAAATGCTCAGTGGACATCCCAGGCAGGGTAAGGATCAGCATTTCCACACTACTCAGAGAATTTTTATTTTCAGGGATGGATTTTTAGCCCAATTCAAGTTGAAGAAAAGTGGTTTCGTGAAAATCGCAGAAAAATTTTTTTCAGAAACTCCGGGGTGCCTGGAGGTCGCGGTGCACCACGCGACAGTTGTATTCCAAAACTGAGTCACTCAGATCACACGAGCACCCAAGCATGCTTGAAACTCATTCAAATGCAAGTGCTTCTATCTGTTGTCTTGATTGTTTCCCACTCATTCCTTTTGGTTTGGGGAATATGTCAAAATCCCATGCCCAGAGAACTTCAGATAGAGTTCGCGGAAATGCTCAGTGGACATCCCAGGCAGGGTAAGGATCAGCATTTCCACACTACTCAGAGAATTTTTATTTTCAGGGATGGATTTTTAGCCCAATTCAAGTTGAAGAAAAGCGGTTTCGTGAAAATCGCAGAAAATTTTTTTTCAGAAACTCCGGGGTGCCTGGAGGTCGCGGTGCACCACGCGACAGTTGTATTCCAAAACTGAGTCACTCAGATCACACGAGCACCGAAGCATGCTTGAAACTCATTCAAATGCAAGTGCTTCTATCTGTTGTCTTGATTGTTTCCCACTCATTCCTTTTGGTTTGGGGAATATGTCAAAATCCCATGCCCAGAGAACTTCAGATAGAGTTCGCGGAAATGCTCAGTGGACAACCCAGGCAGGGTAAGGATCAGCATTTCCACACTACTCAGAGAATTTTTATTTTCAGGGATGGATTTTTAGCCCAATTCAAGTTGAAGAAAAGCGGTTTCGTGAAAATCGCAGAAAATTTTTTTTCAGAAACTCCGGGGTGCCTGGAGGTCGCGGTGCACCACGCGACAGTTGTATTCCAAAACTGAGTCACTCAGATCACACGAGCACCCAAGCATGCTTGAAACTCATTCAAATACAAGTGGTTCTATCTGTTGTCTTGATTGTTTCCCACTCATTCCTTTTGGTTTGGGGAATATGTCAAAATCCCATGCCCAGAGAACTTCAGATAGAGTTCACGGAAATGCTCAGTGGACAACCCAGGCAGGGTAAGGATCAGCATTTCCACACTACTCAGAGAATTTTTATTTTCAGGGATGGATTTTTAGCCCAATTCAAGTTGAAGAAAAGTGGTTTCGTGAAAATTGCAGAAAATTTTTTTTCAGAAACTCCGGGGTGCCTGGAGGTCGCGGTGCACCACGCGACAGTTGTATTCCAAAACTGAGTCACTCAGATCACACGAGCACCCAAGCATGCTTGAAACTCATTCAAATGCAACTGCTTCTATCTGTTGTCTTGATTGTTTCCCACTCATTCCTTTTGGTTTGGGGAATATGTCAAAATCCCATGCCCAGAGAACTTCAGATAGAGTTCGCGGAAATGCTCAGTGGACAACCCAGGCAGGGTAAGGATCAGCATTTCCACACTACTCAGAGAATTTTTATTTTCAGGGATGGATTTTTAGCCCAATTCAAGTTGAAGAAAAGTGGTTTCGTGAAAATCGCAGAAAAATTTTTTTCAGAAACTCCGGGGTGCCTGGAGGTCGCGGTGCACCACGCGACAGTTGTATTCCAAAACTGAGTCACTCAGATCACACGAGCACCCAAGCATGCTTGAAACTCATTCAAATGCAAGTGCTTCTATCTGTTGTCTTGATTGTTTCCCACTCATTCCTTTTGGTTTTGGGAATATGTCAAAATCCCATGCCCAGAGAACTTCAGATAGAGTTCGCGGAAATGCTCAGTGGACATCCCAGGCAGGGTAAGGATCAGCATTTCCACACTACTCAGAGAATTTTTATTTTCAGGGATGGATTTTTAGCCCAATTCAAGTTGAAGAAAAGCGGTTTCGTGATAATCGCAGAAAATTTTTTTTCAGAAACTCCGGGGTGCCTGGAGGTCGCGGTGCACCACGCGACAGTTGTATTCCAAAACTGAGTCACTCAGTTCACACGAGCACCGAAGCATGCTTGAAACTCATTCAAATGCAAGTGCTTCTATCTGTTGTCTTGATTGTTTCCCACTCATTCCTTTTGGTTTGGGGAATAAGTCAAAATCCCATGCCCAGAGAACTTCAGATAGAGTTCGCGGAAATGCTCAGTGGACAACCCAGGCAGGGTAAGGATCAGCATTTCCACACTACTCAGAGAATTTTTATTTTCAGGGATGGATTTTTAGCCCAATTCAAGTTGAAGAAAAGCGGTTTCGTGAAAATCGCAGAAAATTTTTTTTCAGAAACTCCGGGGTGCCTGGAGGTCGCGGTGCACCACGCGACAGTTGTATTCCAAAACTGAGTCACTCAGATCACACGAGCACCCAAGCATGCTTGAAACTCATTCAAATGCAAGTGCTTCTATCTGTTGTCTTGATTGTTTCCCACTCATTCCTTTTGGTTTGGGGAATATGTCAAAATCCCATGCCAGAGAACTTCAGATAGAGTTCGCGGAAATGCTCAGTGGACATCCCAGGCAGGGTAAGGATCAGCATTTCCACACTACTCAGAGAATTTTTATTTTCAGGGATGGATTTTTAGCCCAATTCAAGTTGAAGAAAAGTGGTTTCGTGAAAATCGCAGAAAAATTTTTTTCAGAAACTCCGGGGTGCCTGGAGGTCGCGGTGCACCACGCGACAGTTGTATTCCAAAACTGAGTCACTCAGATCACACGAGCACCCAAGCATGCTTGAAACTCATTCAAATGCAAGTGCTTCTATCTGTTGTCTTGATTGTTTCCCACTCATTCCTTTTGGTTTGGGGAATATGTCAAAATCCCATGCCCAGAGAACTTCAGATAGAGTTCGCGGAAATGCTCAGTGGACATCCCAGGCAGGGTAAGGATCAGCATTTCCACACTACTCAGAGAATTTTTATTTTCAGGGATGGATTTTTAGCCCAATTCAAGTTGAAGAAAAGCGGTTTCGTGAAAATCGCAGAAAATTTTTTTTCAGAAACTCCGGGGTGCCTGGAGGTCGCGGTGCACCACGCGACAGTTGTATTCCAAAACTGAGTCACTCAGATCACACGAGCACCGAAGCATGCTTGAAACTCATTCAAATGCAAGTGCTTCTATCTGTTGTCTTGATTGTTTCCCACTCATTCCTTTTGGTTTGGGGAATATTTCAAAATCCCATGCCCAGAGAACTTCAGATAGAGTTCGCGGAAATGCTCAGTGGACAACCCAGGCAGGGTAAGGATCAGCATTTCCACACTACTCAGAGAATTTTTATTTTCAGGGATGGATTTTTAGCCCAATTCAAGTTGAAGAAAAGCGGTTTCGTGAAAATCGCAGAAAATTTTTTTTCAGAAACTCCGGGGTGCCTGGAGGTCGCGGTGCACCACGCGACAGTTGTATTCCAAAACTGAGTCACTCAGATCACACGAGCACCCAAGCATGCTTGAAACTCATTCAAATACAAGTGGTTCTATCTGTTGTCTTGATTGTTTCCCACTCATTCCTTTTGGTTTGGGGAATATGTCAAAATCCCATGCCCAGAGAACTTCAGATAGAGTTCACGGAAATGCTCAGTGGACAACCCAGGCAGGGTAAGGATCAGCATTTCCACACTACTCAGAGAATTTTTATTTTCAGGGATGGATTTTTAGCCCAATTCAAGTTGAAGAAAAGCGGTTTCGTGAAAATCGCAGAAAATTTTTTTTCAGAAACTCCGGGGTGCCTGGAGGTCGCGGTGCACCACGCGACAGTTGTATTCCAAAACTGAGTCACTCAGATCACACGAGCACCCAAGCATGCTTGAAACTCATTCAAATACAAGTGGTTCTATCTGTTGTCTTGATTGTTTCCCACTCATTCCTTTTGGTTTGGGGAATATGTCAAAATCCCATGCCCAGAGAACTTCAGATAGAGTTCACGGAAATGCTCAGTGGACAACCCAGGCAGGGTTAGGATCAGCATTTCCACACTACTCAGAGAATTTTTATTTTCAGGGATGGATTTTTAGCCCAATTCAAGTTGAAGAAAAGTGGTTTCGTGAAAATCGCAGAAAATTTTTTTTCAGAAACTCCGGGGTGCCTGGAGGTCGCGGTGCACCACGCGACAGTTGTATTCCAAAACTGAGTCACTCAGATCACACGAGCACCCAAGCATGCTTGAAACTCATTCAAATGCAAGTGCTTCTATCTGTTGTCTTGATTGTTTCCCACTCATTCCTTTTGGTTTGGGGAATATGTCAAAATCCCATGCCCAGAGAACTTCAGATAGAGTTCGCGGAAATGCTCAGTGGACATCCCAGGCAGGGTAAGGATCAGCATTTCCACACTACTCAGAGAATTTTTATTTTCAGGGATGGATTTTTAGCCCAATTCAAGTTGAAGAAAAGTGGTTTCGTGAAAATCGCAGAAAATTTTTTTTCAGAAACTCCGGGGTGCCTGGAGGTCGCGGTGCACCACACGACAGTTGTATTCCAAAACCGAGTCACTCAGATCACACGAGCACCCAAGCATGCTTGAAACTCATTCAAATGCAAGTGCTTCTATCTGTTGTCTTGATTGTTTCCCACTCATTCCTTTTGGTTTGGGGAATATGTCAAAATCCCATGCCCAGAGAACTTCAGATAGAGTTCGCGGAAATGCTCAGTGGACATCCCAGGCAGGGTAAGGATCAGCATTTCCACACTACTCAGAGAATTTTTATTTTCAGGGATGGATTTTTAGCCCAATTCAAGTTGAAGAAAAGTGGTTTCGTGAAAATCGCAGAAAATTTTTTTTCAGAAACTCCGGGGTGCCTGGAGGTCGCGGTGCACCACGCGACAGTTGTATTCCAAAACCGAGTCACTCAGATCACACGAGCACCCAAGCATGCTTGAAACTCATTCAAATGCAAGTGCTTCTATCTGTTGTCTTGATTGTTTCCCACTCATTCCTTTTGGTTTGGGGAATATGTCAAAATCCCATGCCCAGAGAACTTCAGATAGAGTTCGCGGAAATGCTCAGTGGACAACCCAGGCAGGGTAAGGATCAGGATTTCCACACTACTCAGAGAATTTTTATTTTCAGGGATGGATTTTTAGCCCAATTCAAGTTGAAGAAAAGTGGTTTCGTGAAAATCGCAGAAAATTTTTTTTCAGAAACTCCGGGGTGCCTGGAGGTCGCGGTGCACCACGCGACAGTTGTATTCCAAAACCGAGTCACTCAGATCATACGAGCACCCAAGCATGCTTGAAACTCATTCAAATGCAAGTGCTTCTATCTGTTGTCTTGATTGTTTCCCACTCATTCCTTTTGGTTTGGGGAATATGTCAAAATCCCATGCCCAGAGAACTTCAGATAGAGTTCGCGGAAATGCTCAGTGGACAACCCAGGCAGGGTAAGGATCAGCATTTCCACACTACTCAGAGAATTTTTATTTTCAGGGATGGATTTTTAGCCCAATTCAAGTTGAAGAAAAGCGGTTTCGTGAAAATCGCAGAAAATTTTTTT
The DNA here is from genome assembly GCF_040954835.1 of Lepisosteus oculatus. Classification (NCBI taxonomy): domain Eukaryota; kingdom Metazoa; phylum Chordata; class Actinopteri; order Semionotiformes; family Lepisosteidae; genus Lepisosteus; species Lepisosteus oculatus. Next base: position 365,396 of record NC_090698.1, read on the forward strand.
TCAGAAACTCCGGGGTGCCTGGAGGTCGCGGTGCACCACGCGACAGTTGTATTCCAAAACTGAGTCACTCAGATCACACGAGCACCCAAGCATGCTTGAAACTCATTCAAATACAAGTGGTTCTATCTGTTGTCTTGATTGTTTCCCACTCATTCCTTTTGGTTTGGGGAATATGTCAAAATCCCATGCCCAGAGAACTTCAGATAGAGTTCACGGAAATGCTCAGTGGACAACCCAGGCAGGGTAAGGATCAGCATTTCCACACTACTCAGAGAATTTTTATTTTCAGGGATGGATTTTTAGCCCAATTCAAGTTGAAGAAAAGTGGTTTCGTGAAAATTGCAGAAAATTTTTTTTCAGAAACTCCGGGGTGCCTGGAGGTCGCGGTGCACCACGCGACAGTTGTATTCCAAAACTGAGTCACTCAGATCACACGAGCACCCAAGCATGCTTGAAACTCATTCAAATGCAACTGCTTCTATCTGTTGTCTTGATTGTTTCCCACTCATTCCTTTTGGTTTGGGGAATATGTCAAAATCCCATGCCCAGAGAACTTCAGATAGAGTTCGCGGAAATGCTCAGTGGACAACCCAGGCAGGGTAAGGATCAGCATTTCCACACTACTCAGAGAATTTTTATTTTCAGGGATGGATTTTTAGCCCAATTCAAGTTGAAGAAAAGTGGTTTCGTGAAAATCGCAGAAAAATTTTTTTCAGAAACTCCGGGGTGCCTGGAGGTCGCGGTGCACCACGCGACAGTTGTATTCCAAAACTGAGTCACTCAGATCACACGAGCACCCAAGCATTCTTGAAACTCATTCAAATGCAAGTGCTTCTATCTGTTGTCTTGATTGTTTCCCACTCATTCCTTTTGGTTTTGGGAATATGTCAAAATCCCATGCCCAGAGAACTTCAGATAGAGTTCGCGGAAATGCTCAGTGGACATCCCAGGCAGGGTAAGGATCAGCATTTCCACACTACTCAGAGAATTTTTATTTTCAGGGATGGATTTTTAGCCCAATTCAAGTTGAAGAAAAGCGGTTTCGTGATAATCGCAGAAAATTTTTTTTCAGAAACTCCGGGGTGCCTGGAGGTCGCGGTGCACCACGCGACAGTTGTATTCCAAAACTGAGTCACTCAGTTCACACGAGCACCGAAGCATGCTTGAAACTCATTCAAATGCAAGTGCTTCTATCTGTTGTCTTGATTGTTTCCCACTCATTCCTTTTGGTTTGGGGAATATGTCAAAATCCCATGCCCAGAGAACTTCAGATAGAGTTCGCGGAAATGCTCAGTGGACATCCCAGGCAGGGTAAGGATCAGCATTTCCACACTACTCAGAGAATTTTTATTTTCAGGGATGGATTTTTAGCCCAATTCAAGTTGAAGAAAAGTGGTTTCGTGAAAATCGCAGAAAATTTTTTTTCAGAAACTCCGGGGTGCCTGGAGGTCGCGGTGCACCACGCGACAGTTGTATTCCAAAACCGAGTCACTCAGATCACACGAGCACCCAAGCATGCTTGAAACTCATTCAAATGCAAGTGCTTCTATCTGTTGTCTTGATTGTTTCCCACTCATTCCTTTTGGTTTGGGGAATATGTCAAAATCCCATGCCCAGAGAACTTCAGATAGAGTTCGCGGAAATGCTCAGTGGACAACCCAGGCAGGGTAAGGATCAGCATTTCCACACTACTCAGAGAATTTTTATTTTCAGGGATGGATTTTTAGCCCAATTCAAGTTGAAGAAAAGTGGTTTCGTGAAAATCGCAGAAAATTTTTTTTCAGAAACTCCGGGGTGCCTGGAGGTCGCGGTGCACCACGCGACAGTTGTATTCCAAAACCGAGTCACTCAGATCATACGAGCACCCAAGCATGCTTGAAACTCATTCAAATGCAAGTGCTTCTATCTGTTGTCTTGATTGTTTCCCACTCATTCCTTTTGGTTTGGGGAATATGTCAAAATCCCATGCCCAGAGAACTTCAGATAGAGTTCGCGGAAATGCTCAGTGGACAACCCAGGCAGGGTAAGGATCAGCATTTCCACACTACTCAGAGAATTTTTATTTTCAGGGATGGATTTTTAGCCCAATTCAAGTTGAAGAAAAGCGGTTTCGTGAAAATCGCAGAAAATTTTTTTTCAGAAACTCCGGGGTGCCTGGAGGTCGCGGTGCACCACGCGACAGTTGTATTCCAAAACTGAGTCACTCAGATCACACGAGCACCCAAGCATGCTTGAAACTCATTCAAATACAAGTGGTTCTATCTGTTGTCTTGATTGTTTCCCACTCATTCCTTTTGGTTTGGGGAATATGTCAAAATCCCATGCCCAGAGAACTTCAGATAGAGTTCACGGAAATGCTCAGTGGACAACCCAGGCAGGGTAAGGATCAGCATTTCCACACTACTCAGAGAATTTTTATTTTCAGGGATGGATTTTTAGCCCAATTCAAGTTGAAGAAAAGTGGTTTCGTGAAAATTGCAGAAAATTTTTTTTCAGAAACTCCGGGGTGCCTGGAGGTCGCGGTGCACCACGCGACAGTTGTATTCCAAAACTGAGTCACTCAGATCACACGAGCACCCAAGCATGCTTGAAACTCATTCAAATGCAACTGCTTCTATCTGTTGTCTTGATTGTTTCCCACTCATTCCTTTTGGTTTGGGGAATATGTCAAAATCCCATGCCCAGAGAACTTCAGATAGAGTTCGCGGAAATGCTCAGTGGACAACCCAGGCAGGGTAAGGATCAGCATTTCCACACTACTCAGAGAATTTTTATTTTCAGGGATGGATTTTTAGCCCAATTCAAGTTGAAGAAAAGTGGTTTCGTGAAAATCGCAGAAAAATTTTTTTCAGAAACTCCGGGGTGCCTGGAGGTCGCGGTGCACCACGCGACAGTTGTATTCCAAAACTGAGTCACTCAGATCACACGAGCACCCAAGCATGCTTGAAACTCATTCAAATGCAAGTGCTTCTATCTGTTGTCTTGATTGTTTCCCACTCATTCCTTTTGGTTTTGGGAATATGTCAAAATCCCATGCCCAGAGAACTTCAGATAGAGTTCGCGGAAATGCTCAGTGGACATCCCAGGCAGGGTAAGGATCAGCATTTCCACACTACTCAGAGAATTTTTATTTTCAGGGATGGATTTTTAGCCCAATTCAAGTTGAAGAAAAGCGGTTTCGTGATAATCGCAGAAAATTTTTTTTCAGAAACTCCGGGGTGCCTGGAGGTCGCGGTGCACCACGCGACAGTTGTATTCCAAAACTGAGTCACTCAGTTCACACGAGCACCGAAGCATGCTTGAAACTCATTCAAATGCAAGTGCTTCTATCTGTTGTCTTGATTGTTTCCCACTCATTCCTTTTGGTTTGGGGAATATGTCAAAATCCCATGCCCAGAGAACTTCAGATAGAGTTCGCGGAAATGCTCAGTGGACAACCCAGGCAGGGTAAGGATCAGCATTTCCACACTACTCAGAGAATTTTTATTTTCAGGGATGGATTTTTAGCCCAATTCAAGTTGAAGAAAAGCGGTTTCGTGAAAATCGCAGAAAATTTTTTTTCAGAAACTCCGGGGTGCCTGGAGGTCGCGGTGCACCACGCGACAGTTGTATTCCAAAACTGAGTCACTCAGATCACACGAGCACCCAAGCATGCTTGAAACTCATTCAAATGCAAGTGCTTCTATCTGTTGTCTTGATTGTTTCCCACTCATTCCTTTTGGTTTGGGGAATATGTCAAAATCCCATGCCAGAGAACTTCAGATAGAGTTCGCGGAAATGCTCAGTGGACATCCCAGGCAGGGTAAGGATCAGCATTTCCACACTACTCAGAGAATTTTTATTTTCAGGGATGGATTTTTAGCCCAATTCAAGTTGAAGAAAATTGGTTTCGTGAAAATCGCAGAAAAATTTTTTTCAGAAACTCCGGGGTGCCTGGAGGTCGCGGTGCACCACGCGACAGTTGTATTCCAAAACTGAGTCACTCAGTTCACACGAGCACCGAAGCATGCTTGAAACTCATTCAAATGCAAGTGCTTCTATCTGTTGTCTTGATTGTTTCCCACTCATTCCTTTTGGTTTGGGGAATATGTCAAAATCCCATGCCCAGAGAACTTCAGATAGAGTTCGCGGAAATGCTCAGTGGACAACCCAGGCAGGGTAAGGATCAGCATTTCCACACTACTCAGAGAATTTTTATTTTCAGGGATGGATTTTTAGCCCAATTCAAGTTGAAGAAAAGCGGTTTCGTGAAAATCGCAGAAAATTTTTTTTCAGAAACTCCGGGGTGCCTGGAGGTCGCGGTGCACCACGCGACAGTTGTATTCCAAAACTGAGTCACTCAGTTCACACGAGCACCGAAGCATGCTTGAAACTCATTCAAATGCAAGTGCTTCTATCTGTTGTCTTGATTGTTTCCCACTCATTCCTTTTGGTTTGGGGAATATGTCAAAATCCCATGCCAGAGAACTTCAGATAGAGTTCGCGGAAATGCTCAGTGGACATCCCAGGCAGGGTAAGGATCAGCATTTCCACACTACTCAGAGAATTTTTATTTTCAGGGATGGATTTTTAGCCCAATTCAAGTTGAAGAAAAGTGGTTTCGTGAAAATCGCAGAAAAATTTTTTTCAGAAACTCCGGGGTGCCTGGAGGTCGCGGTGCACCACGCGACAGTTGTATTCCAAAACTGAGTCACTCAGATCACACGAGCACCCAAGCATGCTTGAAACTCATTCAAATACAAGTGGTTCTATCTGTTGTCTTGATTGTTTCCCACTCATTCCTTTTGGTTTGGGGAATATGTCAAAATCCCATGCCAGAGAACTTCAGATAGAGTTCGCGGAAATGCTCAGTGGACATCCCAGGCAGGGTAAGGATCAGCATTTCCACACTACTCAGAGAATTTTTATTTTCAGGGATGGATTTTTAGCCCAATTCAAGTTGAAGAAAATTGGTTTCGTGAAAATCGCAGAAAAATTTTTTTCAGAAACTCCGGGGTGCCTGGAGGTCGCGGTGCACCACGCGACAGTTGTATTCCAAAACTGAGTCACTCAGTTCACACGAGCACCGAAGCATGCTTGAAACTCATTCAAATGCAAGTGCTTCTATCTGTTGTCTTGATTGTTTCCCACTCATTCCTTTTGGTTTGGGGAATATGTCAAAATCCCATGCCCAGAGAACTTCAGATAGAGTTCGCGGAAATGCTCAGTGGACAACCCAGGCAGGGTAAGGATCAGCATTTCCACACTACTCAGAGAATTTTTATTTTCAGGGATGGATTTTTAGCCCAATTCAAGTTGAAGAAAAGCGGTTTCGTGAAAATCGCAGAAAATTTTTTTTCAGAAACTCCGGGGTGCCTGGAGGTCGCGGTGCACCACGCGACAGTTGTATTCCAAAACTGAGTCACTCAGATCACACGAGCACCCAAGCATGCTTGAAACTCATTCAAATGCAAGTGCTTCTATCTGTTGTCTTGATTGTTTCCCACTCATTCCTTTTGGTTTGGGGAATATGTCAAAATCCCATGCCAGAGAACTTCAGATAGAGTTCGCGGAAATGCTCAGTGGACATCCCAGGCAGGGTAAGGATCAGCATTTCCACACTACTCAGAGAATTTTTATTTTCAGGGATGGATTTTTAGCCCAATTCAAGTTGAAGAAAAGTGGTTTCGTGAAAATCGCAGAAAAATTTTTTTCAGAAACTCCGGGGTGCCTGGAGGTCGCGGTGCACCACGCGACAGTTGTATTCCAAAACTGAGTCACTCAGATCACACGAGCACCCAAGCATGCTTGAAACTCATTCAAATACAAGTGGTTCTATCTGTTGTCTTGATTGTTTCCCACTCATTCCTTTTGGTTTGGGGAATATGTCAAAATCCCATGCCCAGAGAACTTCAGATAGAGTTCACGGAAATGCTCAGTGGACAACCCAGGCAGGGTAAGGATCAGCATTTCCACACTACTCAGAGAATTTTTATTTTCAGGGATGGATTTTTAGCCCAATTCAAGTTGAAGAAAAGCGGTTTCGTGAAAATCGCAGAAAATTTTTTTTCAGAAACTCCGGGGTGCCTGGAGGTCGCGGTGCACCACGCGACAGTTGTATTCCAAAACTGAGTCACTCAGATCACACGAGCACCCAAGCATGCTTGAAACTCATTCAAATACAAGTGGTTCTATCTGTTGTCTTGATTGTTTCCCACTCATTCCTTTTGGTTTGGGGAATATGTCAAAATCCCATGCCCAGAGAACTTCAGATAGAGTTCGCGGAAATGCTCAGTGGACATCCCAGGCAGGGTAAGGATCAGCATTTCCACACTACTCAGAGAATTTTTATTTTCAGGGATGGATTTTTAGCCCAATTCAAGTTGAAGAAAAGTGGTTTCGTGAAAATCGCAGAAAATTTTTTTTCAGAAACTCCGGGGTGCCTGGAGGTCGCGGTGCACCACACGACAGTTGTATTCCAAAACCGAGTCACTCAGATCACACGAGCACCCAAGCATGCTTGAAACTCATTCAAATGCAAGTGCTTCTATCTGTTGTCTTGATTGTTTCCCACTCATTCCTTTTGGTTTGGGGAATATGTCAAAATCCCATGCCCAGAGAACTTCAGATAGAGTTCGCGGAAATGCTCAGTGGACATCCCAGGCAGGGTAAGGATCAGCATTTCCACACTACTCAGAGAATTTTTATTTTCAGGGATGGATTTTTAGCCCAATTCAAGTTGAAGAAAAGTGGTTTCGTGAAAATCGCAGAAAATTTTTTTTCAGAAACTCCGGGGTGCCTGGAGGTCGCGGTGCACCACGCGACAGTTGTATTCCAAAACCGAGTCACTCAGATCACACGAGCACCCAAGCATGCTTGAAACTCATTCAAATGCAAGTGCTTCTATCTGTTGTCTTGATTGTTTCCCACTCATTCCTTTTGGTTTGGGGAATATGTCAAAATCCCATGCCCAGAGAACTTCAGATAGAGTTCGCGGAAATGCTCAGTGGACAACCCAGGCAGGGTAAGGATCAGCATTTCCACACTACTCAGAGAATTTTTATTTTCAGGGATGGATTTTTAGCCCAATTCAAGTTGAAGAAAAGTGGTTTCGTGAAAATCGCAGAAAATTTTTTTTCAGAAACTCCGGGGTGCCTGGAGGTCGCGGTGCACCACGCGACAGTTGTATTCCAAAACCGAGTCACTCAGATCATACGAGCACCCAAGCATGCTTGAAACTCATTCAAATGCAAGTGCTTCTATCTGTTGTCTTGATTGTTTCCCACTCATTCCTTTTGGTTTGGGGAATATGTCAAAATCCCATGCCCAGAGAACTTCAGATAGAGTTCGCGGAAATGCTCAGTGGACATCCCAGGCAGGGTAAGGATCAGCATTTCCACACTACTCAGAGAATTTTTATTTTCAGGGATGGATTTTTAGCCCAATTCAAGTTGAAGAAAAGTGGTTTCGTGAAAATCGCAGAAAAATTTTTTTCAGAAACTCCGGGGTGCCTGGAGGTCGCGGTGCACCACGCGACAGTTGTATTCCAAAACTGAGTCACTCAGATCACACGAGCACCCAAGCATGCTTGAAACTCATTCAAATGCAAGTGCTTCTATCTGTTGTCTTGATTGTTTCCCACTCATTCCTTTTGGTTTGGGGAATATGTCAAAATCCCATGCCCAGAGAACTTCAGATAGAGTTCGCGGAAATGCTCAGTGGACATCCCAGGCAGGGTAAGGATCAGCATTTCCACACTACTCAGAGAATTTTTATTTTCAGGGATGGATTTTTAGCCCAATTCAAGTTGAAGAAAAGCGGTTTCGTGAAAATCGCAGAAAATTTTTTTTCAGAAACTCCGGGGTGCCTGGAGGTCGCGGTGCACCACGCGACAGTTGTATTCCAAAACTGAGTCACTCAGATCACACGAGCACCGAAGCATGCTTGAAACTCATTCAAATGCAAGTGCTTCTATCTGTTGTCTTGATTGTTTCCCACTCATTCCTTTTGGTTTGGGGAATATGTCAAAATCCCATGCCCAGAGAACTTCAGATAGAGTTCGCAGAAATGCTCAGTGGACAACCCAGGCAGGGTAAGGATCAGCATTTCCACATTACTCAGAGAATTTTTATTTTCAGGGATGGATTTTTAGCCCAATTCAAGTTGAAGAAAAGCGGTTTCGTGAAAATCGCAGAAAATTTTTTTTCAGAAACTCCGGGGTGCCTGGAGGTCGCGGTGCACCACGCGACAGTTGTATTCCAAAACTGAGTCACTCAGATCACACGAGCACCCAAGCATGCTTGAAACTCATTCAAATGCAAGTGCTTCTATCTGTTGTCTTGATTGTTTCCCACTCATTCCTTTTGGTTTGGGGAATATGTCAAAATCCCATGCCCAGAGAACTTCAGATAGAGTTCACGGAAATGCTCAGTGGACAACCCAGGCAGGGTAAGGATCAGCATTTCCACACTACTCAGAGAATTTTTATTTTCAGGGATGGATTTTTAGCCCAATTCAAGTTGAAGAAAAGTGGTTTCGTGAAAATTGCAGAAAATTTTTTTTCAGAAACTCCGGGGTGCCTGGAGGTCGCGGTGCACCACGCGACAGTTGTATTCCAAAACTGAGTCACTCAGATCACACGAGCACCCAAGCATGCTTGAAACTCATTCAAATGCAACTGCTTCTATCTGTTGTCTTGATTGTTTCCCACTCATTCCTTTTGGTTTGGGGAATATGTCAAAATCCCATGCCCAGAGAACTTCAGATAGAGTTCGCGGAAATGCTCAGTGGACAACCCAGGCAGGGTAAGGATCAGCATTTCCACACTACTCAGAGAATTTTTATTTTCAGGGATGGATTTTTAGCCCAATTCAAGTTGAAGAAAAGTGGTTTCGTGAAAATCGCAGAAAAATTTTTTTCAGAAACTCCGGGGTGCCTGGAGGTCGCGGTGCACCACGCGACAGTTGTATTCCAAAACTGAGTCACTCAGATCACACGAGCACCCAAGCATGCTTGAAACTCATTCAAATGCAAGTGCTTCTATCTGTTGTCTTGATTGTTTCCCACTCATTCCTTTTGGTTTTGGGAATATGTCAAAATCCCATGCCCAGAGAACTTCAGATAGAGTTCGCGGAAATGCTCAGTGGACATCCCAGGCAGGGTAAGGATCAGCATTTCCACACTACTCAGAGAATTTTTATTTTCAGGGATGGATTTTTAGCCCAATTCAAGTTGAAGAAAAGCGGTTTCGTGATAATCGCAGAAAATTTTTTTTCAGAAACTCCGGGGTGCCTGGAGGTCGCGGTGCACCACGCGACAGTTGTATTCCAAAACTGAGTCACTCAGATCACACGAGCACCGAAGCATGCTTGAAACTCATTCAAATGCAAGTGCTTCTATCTGTTGTCTTGATTGTTTCCCACTCATTCCTTTTGGTTTGGGGAATATGTCAAAATCCCATGCCCAGAGAACTTCAGATAGAGTTCGCGGAAATGCTCAGTGGACAACCCAGGCAGGGTAAGGATCAGCATTTCCACACTACTCAGAGAATTTTTATTTTCAGGGATGGATTTTTAGCCCAATTCAAGTTGAAGAAAAGCGGTTTCGTGAAAATCGCAGAAAATTTTTTTTCAGAAACTCCGGGGTGCCTGGAGGTCGCGGTGCACCACGCGACAGTTGTATTCCAAAACTGAGTCACTCAGATCACACGAGCACCCAAGCATGCTTGAAACTCATTCAAATGCAAGTGCTTCTATCTGTTGTCTTGATTGTTTCCCACTCATTCCTTTTGGTTTGGGGAATATTTCAAAATCCCATGCCCAGAGAACTTCAGATAGAGTTCGCGGAAATGCTCAGTGGACAACCCAGGCAGGGTAAGGATCAGCATTTCCACACTACTCAGAGAATTTTTATTTTCAGGGATGGATTTTTAGCCCAATTCAAGTTGAAGAAAAGCGGTTTCGTGAAAATTGCAGAAAATTTTTTTTCAGAAACTCCGGGGTGCCTGGAGGTCGCGGTGCACCACGCGACAGTTGTATTCCAAAACTGAGTCACTCAGATCACACGAGCACCCAAGCATGCTTGAAACTCATTCAAATGCAACTGCTTCTAACTGTTGTCTTGATTGTTTCCCACTCATTCCTTTTGGTTTGGGGAATATGTCAAAATCCCATGCCCAGAGAACTTCAGATAGAGTTCGCGGAAATGCTCAGTGGACAACCCAGGCAGGGTAAGGATCAGCATTTCCACACTACTCAGAGAATTTTTATTTTCAGGGATGGATTTTTAGCCCAATTCAAGTTGAAGAAAAGTGGTTTCGTGAAAATCGCAGAAAAATTTTTTTCAGAAACTCCGGGGTGCCTGGAGGTCGCGGTGCACCACGCGACAGTTGTATTCCAAAACTGAGTCACTCAGATCACACGAGCACCCAAGCATGCTTGAAACTCATTCAAATGCAAGTGCTTCTATCTGTTGTCTTGATTGTTTCCCACTCATTCCTTTTGGTTTTGGGAATATGTCAAAATCCCATGCCCAGAGAACTTCAGATAGAGTTCGCGGAAATGCTCAGTGGACATCCCAGGCAGGGTAAGGATCAGCATTTCCACACTACTCAGAGAATTTTTATTTTCAGGGATGGATTTTTAGCCCAATTCAAGTTGAAGAAAAGTGGTTTCGTGAAAATCGCAGAAAAATTTTTTTCAGAAACTCCGGGGTGCCTGGAGGTCGCGGTGCACCACGCGACAGTTGTATTCCAAAACTGAGTCACTCAGATCACACGAGCACCCAAGCATGCTTGAAACTCATTCAAATGCAAGTGCTTCTATCTGTTGTCTTGATTGTTTCCCACTCATTCCTTTTGGTTTGGGGAATATGTCAAAATCCCATGCCCAGAGAACTTCAGATAGAGTTCGCGGAAATGCTCAGTGGACATCCCAGGCAGGGTAAGGATCAGCATTTCCACACTACTCAGAGAATTTTTATTTTCAGGGATGGATTTTTAGCCCAATTCAAGTTGAAGAAAAGTGGTTTCGTGAAAATCGCAGAAAATTTTTTTTCAGAAACTCCGGGGTGCCTGGAGGTCGCGGTGCACCACGCGACAGTTGTATTCCAAAACCGAGACACTCAGATCACACGAGCACCCAAGCATGCTTGAAACTCATTCAAATGCAAGTGCTTCTATCTGTTGTCTTGATTGTTTCCCACTCATTCCTTTTGGTTTGGGGAATATGTCAAAATCCCATGCCCAGAGAACTTCAGATAGAGTTCGCGGAAATGCTCAGTGGACAACCCAGGCAGGGTAAGGATCAGCATTTCCACACTACTCAGAGAATTTTTATTTTCAGGGATGGATTTTTAGCCCAATTCAAGTTGAAGAAAAGCGGTTTCGTGATAATCGCTGAAAATTTTTTTTCAAAACTCCGGGGTGCCTGGAGGTCGCGGTGCACCACGCGACAGTTGTATTCCAAAACTGAGTCACTCAGATAACACGAGCACCGAAGCATGCTTGAAACTCATTCAAATGCAAGTGCTTCTATCTGTTGTCTTGATTGTTTCCCACTCATTCCTTTTGGTTTGGGGAATATGTCAAAATCCCATGCCCAGAGAACTTCAGATAGAGTTCGCGGAAATGCTCAGTGGACAACCCAGGCAGGGTAAGGATCAGCATTTCCACACTACTCAGAGAATTTTTATTTTCAGGGATGGATTTTTAGCCCAATTCAAGTTGAAGAAAAGCGGTTTCGTGAAAATCGCAGAAAATTTTTTTTCAGAAACTCCGGGGTGCCTGGAGGTCGCGGTGCACCACGCGACAGTTGTATTCCAAAACAAGGTCACTCAGATCACACGAGCACCCAAGCATGCTTGAAACTCATTCAAATGCAAGTGCTTCTATCTGTTGTCTTGATTGTTTCCCACTCATTCCTTTTGGTTTGGGGAATATGTCAAAATCCCATGCCCAGAGAACTTCAGATAGAGTTCGCGGAAATGCTCAGTGGACATCCCAGGCAGGGTAAGGATCAGCATTTCCACACTACTCAGAGAATTTTTATTTTCAGGGATGGATTTTTAGCCCAATTCAAGTTGAAGAAAAGTGGTTTCGTGAAAATCGCAGAAAAATTTTTTTCAGAAACTCCGGGGTGCCTGGAGGTCGCGGTGCACCACGCGACAGTTGTATTCCAAAACTGAGTCACTCAGATCACACGAGCACCCAAGCATGCTTGAAACTCATTCAAATGCAAGTGCTTCTATCTGTTGTCTTGATTGTTTCCCACTCATTCCTTTTGGTTTGGGGAATATGTCAAAATCCCATGCCCAGAGAACTTCAGATAGAGTTCGCGGAAATGCTCAGTGGACATCCCAGGCAGGGTAAGGATCAGCATTTCCACACTACTCAGAGAATTTTTATTTTCAGGGATGGATTTTTAGCCCAATTCAAGTTGAAGAAAAGTGGTTTCGTGAAAATCGCAGAAAATTTTTTTTCAGAAACTCCGGGGTGCCTGGAGGTCGCGGTGCACCACGCGACAGTTGTATTCCAAAACAGAGACACTCAGATCACACGAGCACCCAAGCATGCTTGAAACTCATTCAAATGCAAGTGCTTCTATCTGTTGTCTTGATTGTTTCCCACTCATTCCTTTTGGTTTGGGGAATATGTCAAAATCCCATGCCCAGAGAACTTCAGATAGAGTTCGCGGAAATGCTCAGTGGACAACCCAGGCAGGGTAAGGATCTGCATTTCCACACTACTCAGAGAATTTTTATTTTCAGTGATGGATTTTTAGCCCAATTCAAGTTGAAGAAAAGTGGTTTCGTGAAAATCGCAGAAAATTTTTTTTCAGAAACTCCGGGGTGCCTGGAGGTCGCGGTGCACCACGCGACAGTTGTATTCCAAAACTGAGTCACTCAGATCATACGAGCACCCAAGCATGCTTGAAACTCATTCAAATGCAAGTGCTTCTATCTGTTGTCTTGATTGTTTCCCACTCATTCCTTTTGGTTTGGGGAATATGTCAAAATCCCATGCCCAGAGAACTTCAGATAGAGTTCGCGGAAATGCTCAGTGGACATCCCAGGCAGGGTAAGGATCAGCATTTCCACACTACTCAGAGAATTTTTATTTTCAGGGATGGATTTTTAGCCCAATTCAAGTTGAAGAAAAGTGGTTTCGTGAAAATCGCAGAAAAATTTTTTCAGAAACTCCGGGGTGCCTGGAGGTCTAGGTGCACCACGCGACAGTTGTATTCCAAAACTGAGTCACTCAGATCACACGAGCACCCAAGCATGCTTGAAACTCATTAAAATGCAAGTGCTTCTATCTGTTGTCTTGATTGTTTCCCACTCATTCCTTTTGGTTTGGGGAATATGTCAAAATCCCATGCCCAGAGAACTTCAGATAGAGTTCGCGGAAATGCTCAGTGGACAACCCAGGCAGGGTAAGGATCAGGATTTCCACACTACTCAGAGAATTTTTATTTTCAGGGATGGATTTTTAGCCCAATTCAAGTTGAAGAAAAGTGGTTTCGTGAAAATCGCAGAAAATTTTTTTTCAGAAACTCCGGGGTGCCTGGAGGTCGCGGTGCACCACGCGACAGTTGTATTCCAAAACTGAGTCACTCAGATCACACGAGCACCCAAGCATGCTTGAAACTCATTCAAATACAAGTGGTTCTATCTGTTGTCTTGATTGTTTCCCACTCATTCCTTTTGGTTTGGGGAATATGTCAAAATCCCATGCCCAGAGAACTTCAGATAGAGTTCACGGAAATGCTCAGTGGACAACACAGGCAGGGTAAGGATCAGCATTTCCACACTACTCAGAGAATTTTTATTTTCAGGGATGGATTTTTAGCCCAATTCAAGTTGAAGAAAAGTGGTTTCGTGAAAATTGCAGAACATTTTTTTTCAGAAACTCCGGGGTGCCTGGAGGTCGCGGTGCACCACGCGACAGTTGTATTCCAAAACTGAGTCACTCAGATCACACGAGCACCCAAGCATGCTTGAAACTCATTCAAATGCAACTGCTTCTATCTGTTGTCTTGATTGTTTCCCACTCATTCCTTTTGGTTTGGGGAATATGTCAAAAACCCATGCCCAGAGAACTTCAGATAGAGTTCGCGGAAATGCTCAGTGGACAACCCAGGCAGGGTAAGGATCAGCATTTCCACACTACTCAGAGAATTTTTATTTTCAGGGATGGATTTTTAGCCCAATTCAAGTTGAAGAAAAGTGGTTTCGTGAAAATCGCAGAAAAATTTTTTTCAGAAACTCCGGGGTGCCTGGAGGTCGCGGTGCACCACGCGACAGTTGTATTCCAAAACTGAGTCACTCAGATCACACGAGCACCCAAGCATGCTTGAAACTCATTCAAATGCAAGTGCTTCTATCTGTTGTCTTGATTGTTTCCCACTCATTCCTTTTGGTTTGGGGAATATGTCAAAATCCCATGCCCAGAGAACTTCAGATAGAGTTCGCGGAAATGCTCAGTGGACATCCCAGGCAGGGTAAGGATCAGCATTTCCACACTACTCAGAGAATTTTTATTTTCAGGGATGGATTTTTAGCCCAATTCAAGTTGAAGAAAAGCGGTTTCGTGATAATCGCAGAAAATTTTTTTTCAGAAACTCCGGGGTGCCTGGAGGTCGCGGTGCACCACGCGACAGTTGTACTCCAAAACTGAGTCACTCAGATCACACGAGCACCGAAGCATGCTTGAAACTCATTCAAATGCAAGTGCTTCTATCTGTTGTCTTGATTGTTTCCCACTCATTCCTTTTGGTTTGGGGAATATGTCAAAATCCCATGCCCAGAGAACTTCAGATAGAGTTCGCGGAAATGCTCAGTGGACAACCCAGGCAGGGTAAGGATCAGCATTTCCACACTACTCAGAGAATTTTTATTTTCAGGGATGGATTTTTAGCCCAATTCAAGTTGAAGAAAAGCGGTTTCGTGAAAATCGCAGAAAATTTTTTTTCAGAAACTCCGGGGTGCCTGGAGGTCGCGGTGCACCACGCGACAGTTGTATTCCAAAACTGAGTCACTCAGATCACACGAGCACCCAAGCATGCTTGAAACTCATTCAAATACAAGTGCTTCTATCTGTTGTCTTGATTGTTTCCCACTCATTCCTTTTGGTTTGGGGAATATGTCAAAATCCCATGCCCAGAGAACTTCAGATAGAGTTCGCGGAAATGCTCAGTGGACAACCCAGGCAGGGTAAGGATCAGCATTTCCACACTACTCAGAGAATTTTAATTTTCAGGGATGGATTTTTAGCCCAATTCAAGTTGAAGAAAAGTGGTTTCGTGAAAATCGCAGAAAATTTTTTTTCAGAAACTCCGGGGTGCCTGGAGGTCACGGTGCACCACGCGACAGTTGTATTCCAAAACTGAGTCACTCAGATCAAACAAGCACCCAAGCATGCTTGAAACTCATTCAAATACAAGTTGTTCTATCTGTTGTCTTGATTGTTTCCCACTCATTCTTTTTGGTTTGGGGAATATGTCAAAATCCCATGCCCAGAGAACTTCAGATAGAGTTCGCGGAAATGCTCAGTGGACAACCCAGGCAGGGTAAGGATCAGCATTTCCACACTACTCAGAGAATTTTTATTTTCAGGGATGGATTTTTAGCCCAATTCAAGTTGAAGAAAAGTGGTTTCGTGAAAATCGCAGAAAATTTTTTTTCAGAAACTCCGGGGTGCCTGGAGGTCGCGGTGCACCACGCGACAGTTGTATTCCAAAACCGAGTCACTCAGATAACTCGAGCACCCAAGCATGCTTGAAACTCATTCAAATACAAGTGGTTCTATCTGTTGTCTTGATTGTTTCCCACTCATTCATTTTGGTTTGGGGAATATGTCAAAATCCCATGCCCAGAGAACTTCAACTAGAATTCACGGAAATGCTCAGTGGACACCCCAGGTAGGGTAAGGATCAGCATTTCCACACTACTCAGAGAATTTTTATTTTCAGGGATGGATTTTTAGCCCAAATCAAGTTGAAGAAAAGTGGTTTCGTGGAAATCGCAGAAAATTTTTTTTCAGAAACTCCGGGGTGCCTGGAGGTCGCGGTGCACCACGCGACAGTTGTATTCCAAAACTGAGTCACTCAGATCACTCGAGTACCCAAGCATCCTTGAAACTCATTCAAATGCAGGTGCTTCTATCTCTTGTCTTGATTGTTTCCCACTAATTCCATTTGGTTTGGGGAACATGTCAAAATCCCATGCCCAGAGAACTTCAACTAGAATTCGCGGAAATGCTCAGTGGACACCCCAGGTAGGGTAAGGATCAGCATTTCCACACTACTCAGAGAATTTTTATTTTCAGGGATGGATTTTTAGCCCAAATCAAGTTGAAGAAAAGTGGTTTCGTGAAAATCGCAGAAAAGTTTTTTTCAGAAACTCCGGGGTGCCTGGAGGTCGCGGTGCACCACGCGACAGTTGTATTCCAAAACTGAGTCACTCAGATCACTCGAGTACCCAAGCATCCTTGAAACTCATTCAAATGCAGGTGCTTCTATCTGTTGTCTTGATTGTTTCCCACTAATTCCTTTTGGTTTGGGGAACATGTCAAAATCCCATGCCCAGAGAACTTCAACTAGAGTTCGCGGAAATGCTCAGTGGACACCCCAGGTAGGGTAAGGATCAGTATTCCACACTACTCAGAGAATTTTTATTTTCAGGGATGGATTTCTAGCCCAAATCAAGTTGAAGAAAAGTGGTTTCGTGAAAATCGCAGAAATTTTTTTTTCAGAAACTCCGGGGTGCCTGAAGGTCGCGGTGCACCACGCGACAGTTGTATTCCAAAACTGAGTCACTCAGATCACTCGAGTACCCAAGCATCCTTGAAACTCATTCAAATGCAGGTGCTTCTATCTGTTGTCTTGATTGTTTCCCACTAATTCCTTTTGGTTTGGGGAACATGTCAAAATCCCATGCCCAGAGAACTTCAACTAGAGTTCGCGGAAATGCTCAGTGGAAACCCCAGGTAGGGTAAGGATCAGCATTTCCACACTACTCAGAGAATTTTTATTTTCAGGGATGGATTTCTAGCCCAAATCAAGTTGAAGAAAAGTGGTTTCGTGAAAATCGCAGAAAAGTTTTTTTCAGAAACTCCGGGGTGCCTGGAGGTCGCGGTGCACCACGCGACAGTTGTATTCCAAAACAGAGTCACTCAGATCACTCGAGTACCCAAGCATCCTTGAAACTCATTCAAATGCAAGTGCTTCTATCTGTTGTCTTGATTGTTTCCCACTAATTCCTTTTGGTTTGGGGAACATGTCAAAATCCCATGCCCAGAGAACTTCAACTAGAGTTCGCGGAAATGCTCAGTGGACACCCCAGGTAGGGTAAGGATCAGCATTTTCACACTACTCGGAGAGTTTTTATTTTCAGGGATGGATTTTTAGCCCAAATCAAGTTGAAGAAAAGTGGTTTCGTGAAAATCGCAGAAAATTTTTTTTCAGAAACTCCGGGGTGCCTGGAGGTCGCGGTGCACCACGCGACAGTTGTATTCCAAAACTGAGTCACTCAGATCACTCGAGTACCCAAGCATCCTTGAAACTCATTCAAATGCAAGTGCTTCTATCTGTTGTCTTGATTGTTTCCCACTAATTCCTTTTGGTTTGGGGAACATGTCAAAATCCCATGCCCAGAGAACTTCAACTAGAATTCGCGGAAGTGCTCAGTGGACACCCCAGGTAGGGTAAGGATCAGCATTTCCACACTACTCAGAGAATTTTTATTTTCAGGGATGGATTTTTAGCCCAAATCAAGTTGAAGAAAAGTGGTTTCGTGAAAATCGCAGAAAATTTTTTTTCAGAAACTCCGGGGTGCCTAGAGGTCGCGGTGCACCACGCGACAGTTGTATTCCAAAACTGAGTCACTCAGATCACTCGAGTACCCAAGCATCCTTGAAACTCATTCAAATGCAAGTGCTTCAATCTGTTTCCATGATTGTTTCCCACTCATTCCTTTTGGTTTGGGGAACATGTCAAAATCCCATGCCCAGAGAACTTCAACTAGAATTCGCGGAAATGCTCAGTGGACACCCCAGGTAGGGTAAGGATCAGCATTTCCACACAACTCAGAGAATTTTTATTTTCAGGGATGGATTTTTAGCCCAAATCAAGTTGAAGAAAAGTGGTTTCGTGAAAATCGCAGAAAAGTTTTTTTCAGAAACTCCGGGGTGCCTGGAGGTCGCGGTGCACCACGCGACAGTTGTATTCCAAAACTGAGTCACTCAGATCACTCGAGTACCCAAGCATCCTTGAAACTCATTCAAATGCATGTGCTTCTATGTGTTGTCTTGATTGTTTCCCACTAATTCCTTTTGGTTTGGGGAACATGTCAAAATCCCATGCCCAGAGAACTTCAACTAGAATTCGCGGAAATGCTCAGTGGACACCCCAGGTAGGGTAAGGATCAGCATTTCCACACTACTCAGAGAATTTTTATTTTCAGGGATGGATTTTTAGCCCAAATCAAGTTGAAGAAAAGTGGTTTCGTGAAAATCGCAGAAAATTTTTTTTCAGAAACTCCGGGGTGCCTGGAGGTCGCGGTGCACCACGCGACAGTTGTATTCCAAAACAGAGTCACTCAGATCACACTACTACCCAAGCATCCTTGAAACTCATTCAAATGCAAGTGCTTCTATCTGTTGTCTTGATTGTTTCCCACTAATTCCTTTTGGTTTGGGGAACATGTCAAAATCCCATGCCCAGAGAACTTCAACTAGAGTTCGCGGAAATGCTCAGTGGAAACCCCAGGTAGGGTAAGGATCAGCATTTCCACACTACTCAGAGAATTTTTATTTTCAGGGATGGATTTCTAGCCCAAATCAAGTTGAAGAAAAGTGGTTTCGTGAAAATCGCAGAAAAGTTTTTTTCAGAAACTCCGGGGTGCCTGGAGGTCGCGGTGCACCACGCGACAGTTGTATTCCAAAACAGAGTCACTCAGATCACTCGAGTACCCAAGCATCCTTGAAACTCATTCAAATGCAAGTGCTTCTATCTGTTGTCTTGATTGTTTCCCACTAATTCCTTTTGGTTTGGGGAACATGTCAAAATCCCATGCCCAGAGAACTTCAACTAGAGTTCGCGGAAATGCTCAGTGGACACCCCAGGTAGGGTAAGGATCAGCATTTTCACACTACTCGGAGAGTTTTTATTTTCAGGGATGGATTT
Source organism: Lepisosteus oculatus (assembly GCF_040954835.1). Taxonomy (NCBI): domain Eukaryota; kingdom Metazoa; phylum Chordata; class Actinopteri; order Semionotiformes; family Lepisosteidae; genus Lepisosteus; species Lepisosteus oculatus. Next base: position 384,556 of record NC_090698.1, read on the forward strand.
TTAGCCCAAATCAAGTTGAAGAAAAGTGGTTTCGTGAAAATCGCAGAAAATTTTTTTTCAAAAACTCCGGGGTGCCTGGAGGTCGCGGTGCACCACGCGACAGTTGTATTCCAAAACTGAGTCACTCAGATCACTCGAGTACCCAAGCATCCTTGAAACTCATTCAAATGCAAGTGCTTCTATCTGTTGTCTTGATTGTTTCCCACTAATTCCTTTTGGTTTGGGGAACATGTCAAAATCCCATGCCCAGAGAACTTCAACTAGAATTCGCGGAAGTGCTCAGTGGACACCCCAGGTAGGGTAAGGATCAGCATTTCCACACTACTCAGAGAATTTTTATTTTCAGGGATGGATTTTTAGCCCAAATCAAGTTGAAGAAAAGTGGTTTCGTGAAAATCGCAGAAAATTTTTTTTCAGAAACTCCGGGGTGCCTAGAGGTCGCGGTGCACCACGCGACAGTTGTATTCCAAAACTGAGTCACTCAGATCACTCGAGTACCCAAGCATCCTTGAAACTCATTCAAATGCAAGTGCTTCAATCTGTTTCCATGATTGTTTCCCACTCATTCCTTTTGGTTTGGGGAACATGTCAAAATCCCATGCCCAGAGAACTTCAACTAGAATTCGCGGAAATGCTCAGTGGACACCCCAGGTAGGGTAAGGATCAGCATTTCCACACAACTCAGAGAATTTTTATTTTCAGGGATGGATTTTTAGCCCAAATCAAGTTGAAGAAAAGTGGTTTCGTGAAAATCGCAGAAAAGTTTTTTTCAGAAACTCCGGGGTGCCTGGAGGTCGCGGTGCACCACGCGACAGTTGTATTCCAAAACTGAGTCACTCAGATCACTCGAGTACCCAAGCATCCTTGAAACTCATTCAAATGCATGTGCTTCTATGTGTTGTCTTGATTGTTTCCCACTAATTCCTTTTGGTTTGGGGAACATGTCAAAATCCCATGCCCAGAGAACTTCAACTAGAATTCGCGGAAATGCTCAGTGGACACCCCAGGTAGGGTAAGGATCAGCATTTCCACACTACTCAGAGAATTTTTATTTTCAGGGATGGATTTTTAGCCCAAATCAAGTTGAAGAAAAGTGGTTTCGTGAAAATCGCAGAAAATTTTTTTTCAGAAACTCCGGGGTGCCTGGAGGTCGCGGTGCACCACGCGACAGTTGTATTCCAAAACAGAGTCACTCAGATCACACTACTACCCAAGCATCCTTGAAACTCATTCAAATGCAAGTGCTTCTATCTGTTGTCTTGATTGTTTCCCACTAATTCCTTTTGGTTTGGGGAACATGTCAAAATCCCATGCCCAGAGAACTTCAACTAGAGTTCGCGGAAATGCTCAGTGGAAACCCCAGGTAGGGTAAGGATCAGCATTTCCACACTACTCAGAGAATTTTTATTTTCAGGGATGGATTTCTAGCCCAAATCAAGTTGAAGAAAAGTGGTTTCGTGAAAATCGCAGAAAAGTTTTTTTCAGAAACTCCGGGGTGCCTGGAGGTCGCGGTGCACCACGCGACAGTTGTATTCCAAAACAGAGTCACTCAGATCACTCGAGTACCCAAGCATCCTTGAAACTCATTCAAATGCAAGTGCTTCTATCTGTTGTCTTGATTGTTTCCCACTAATTCCTTTTGGTTTGGGGAACATGTCAAAATCCCATGCCCAGAGAACTTCAACTAGAGTTCGCGGAAATGCTCAGTGGACACCCCAGGTAGGGTAAGGATCAGCATTTTCACACTACTCGGAGAGTTTTTATTTTCAGGGATGGATTTTTAGCCCAAATCAAGTTGAAGAAAAGTGGTTTCGTGAAAATCGCAGAAAATTTTTTTTCAGAAACTCCGGGGTGCCTGGAGGTCGCGGTGCACCACGCGACAGTTGTATTCCAAAACTGAGTCACTCAGATCACTCGAGTACCCAAGCATCCTTGAAACTCATTCAAATGCAAGTGCTTCTATCTGTTGTCTTGATTGTTTCCCACTAATTCCTTTTGGTTTGGGGAACATGTCAAAATCCCATGCCCAGAGAACTTCAACTAGAATTCGCGGAAGTGCTCAGTGGACACCCCAGGTAGGGTAAGGATCAGCATTTCCACACTACTCAGAGAATTTTTATTTTCAGGGATGGATTTTTAGCCCAAATCAAGTTGAAGAAAAGTGGTTTCGTGAAAATCGCAGAAAATTTTTTTTCAGAAACTCCGGGGTGCCTAGAGGTCGCGGTGCACCACGCGACAGTTGTATTCCAAAACTGAGTCACTCAGATCACTCGAGTACCCAAGCATCCTTGAAACTCATTCAAATGCAAGTGCTTCAATCTGTTTCCATGATTGTTTCCCACTCATTCCTTTTGGTTTGGGGAACATGTCAAAATCCCATGCCCAGAGAACTTCAACTAGAATTCGCGGAAATGCTCAGTGGACACCCCAGGTAGGGTAAGGATCAGCATTTCCACACAACTCAGAGAATTTTTATTTTCAGGGATGGATTTTTAGCCCAAATCAAGTTGAAGAAAAGTGGTTTCGTGAAAATCGCAGAAAAGTTTTTTTCAGAAACTCCGGGGTGCCTGGAGGTCGCGGTGCACCACGCGACAGTTGTATTCCAAAACTGAGTCACTCAGATCACTCGAGTACCCAAGCATCCTTGAAACTCATTCAAATGCATGTGCTTCTATGTGTTGTCTTGATTGTTTCCCACTAATTCCTTTTGGTTTGGGGAACATGTCAAAATCCCATGCCCAGAGAACTTCAACTAGAATTCGCGGAAATGCTCAGTGGACACCCCAGGTAGGGTAAGGATCAGCATTTCCACACTACTCAGAGAATTTTTATTTTCAGGGATGGATTTTTAGCCCAAATCAAGTTGAAGAAAAGTGGTTTCGTGAAAATCGCAGAAAATTTTTTTTCAGAAACTCCGGGGTGCCTGGAGGTCGCGGTGCACCACGCGACAGTTGTATTCCAAAACAGAGTCACTCAGATCACACTACTACCCAAGCATCCTTGAAACTCATTCAAATGCAAGTGCTTCTATCTGTTGTCTTGATTGTTTCCCACTAATTCCTTTTGGTTTGGGGAACATGTCAAAATCCCATGCCCAGAGAACTTCAACTAGAATTCACGGAAATGCTCAGTGGACACCCCAGGTAGGGTAAGGATCAGCATTTCCACACTACTCAGAGAATTTTTATTTTCAGGGATGGATTTTTAACCCAAATCAAGTTGAAGAAAAGTGGTTTCGTGAAAATCGCAGAAAATTTTTTTTCAGAAACTCCGGGGTGCCTAGAGGTCGCGGTGCACCACGCGACAGTTGTATTCCAAAACTGAGTCACTCAGATCACTCGAGTACCCAAGCATCCTTGAAACTCATTCAAATGCAAGTGCTTCAATCTGTTTCCATGATTGTTTCCCACTCATTCCTTTTGGTTTGGGGAACATGTCAAAATCCCATGCCCAGAGAACTTCAACTAGAATTCGCGGAAATGCTCAGTGGACACCCCAGGTAGGGTAAGGATCAGCATTTCCACACTACTCAGAGAATTTTTATTTTCAGGGATGGATTTTTAGCCCAAATCAAGTTGAAGAAAAGTGGTTTCGTGAAAATCGCAGAAAATTTTTTTTCAGAAACTCCGGGGTGCCTGGAGGTCGCGGTGCACCACGCGACAGTTGTATTCCAAAACTGAGTCACTCAGATCACTCGAGTACCCAAGCATCCTTGAAACTCATTCAAATGCATGTGCTTCTATCTGTTGTCTTGATTGTTTCCCACTAATTCCTTTTGGTTCGGGGAACATGTCAAAATCCCATGCCCAGAGAACTTCAACTAGAGTTCGCGGAAGTGCTCAGTGGACACCCCAGGTAGGGTAAGGATCAGCATTTCCACACTACTCAGAGAATTTTTATTTTCAGGGATGGATTTTTAGCCCAAATCAAGTTGAAGAAAAGTGGTTTCGTGAAAATCGCAGAAAATTTTTTTTCAGAAACTCCGGGGTGCCTAGAGGTCGCGGTGCACCACGCGACAGTTGTATTCCAAAACTGAGTCACTCAGATCACTCGAGTACCCAAGCATCCTTGAAACTCATTCAAATGCAAGTGCTTCAATCTGTTTCCATGATTGTTTCCCACTCATTCCTTTTGGTTTGGGGAACATGTCAAAATCCCATGCCCAGAGAACTTCAACTAGAATTCACGGAAATGCTCAGTGGACACCCCAGGTAGGGTAAGGATCAGCATTTCCACACTACTCAGAGAATTTTTATTTTCAGGGATGGATTTTTAGCCCAAATCAAGTTGAAGAAAAGTGGTTTCGTGAAAATCGCAGAAAAGTTTTTTTCAGAAACTCCGGGGTGCCTGGAGGTCGCGGTGCACCACGCGACAGTTGTATTCCAAAACTGAGTCACTCAGATCACTCGAGTACCCAAGCATCCTTGAAACTCATTCAAATGCAGGTGCTTCTATCTCTTGTCTTGATTGTTTCCCACTAATTCCATTTGGTTTGGGGAACATGTCAAAATCCCATGCCCAGAGAACTTCAACTAGAATTCGCGGAAATGCTCAGTGGACACCCCAGGTAGGGTAAGGATCAGCATTTCCACACTACTCAGAGAATTTTTATTTTCAGGGATGGATTTTTAGCCCAAATCAAGTTGAAGAAAAGTGGTTTCGTGAAAATCGCAGAAAATTTTTTTTCAGAAACTCCGGGGTGCCTAGAGGTCGCGGTGCACCACGCGACAGTTGTATTCCAAAACTGAGTCACTCAGATCACTCGAGTACCCAAGCCTCCTTGAAACTCATTCAAATGCAGGTGCTTCAATCTGTTTCCATGATTGTTTCCCACTCATTCCTTTTGGTTTGGGGAACATGTCAAAATCCCATGCCCAGAGAACTTCAACTAGAGTTCGCGGAAGTGCTCAGTGGACACCCCAGGTAGGGTAAGGATCAGCATTTCCACACTACTCAGAGAATTTTTATTTTCAGGGATGGATTTTTAGCCCAAATCAAGTTGAAGAAAAGTGGTTTCGTGAAAATCGCAGAAAATTTTTTTTCAGAAACTCCGGGGTGCCTAGAGGTCGCGGTGCACCACGCGACAGTTGTATTCCAAAACTGAGTCACTCAGATCACTCGAGTACCCAAGCATCCTTGAAACTCATTCAAATGCAAGTGCTTCAATCTGTTTCCATGATTGTTTCCCACTCATTCCTTTTGGTTTGGGGAACATGTCAAAATCCCATACCCAGAGAACTTCAACTAGAATTCACGGAAATGCTCAGTGGACACCCCAGGTAGGGTAAGGATCAGCATTTCCACACTACTCAGAGAATTTTTATTTTCAGGGATGGATTTTTAGCCCAAATCAAGTTGAAGAAAAGTGGTTTCGTGAAAATCGCAGAAAATTTTTTTTCAGAAACTCCGGGGTGCCTGGAGGTCGCGGTGCACCACGCGACAGTTGTATTCCAAAACTGAGTCACTCAGATCACTCGAGTACCCAAGCATCCTTGAAACTCATTCAAATGCAGGTGCTTCTATCTCTTGTCTTGATTGTTTCCCACTAATTCCTTTTGGTTTGGGGAACATGTCAAAATCCCATGCCCAGAGAACTTCAACTAGAGTTCGCGGAAATGCTCAGTGGACACCCCAGGTAGGGTAAGGATCAGCATTTCCACACTACTCAGAGAATTTTTATTTTCAGGGATGGATTTTTAGCCCAAATCAAGTTGAAGAAAAGTGGTTTCGTGAAAATCGCAGAAAATTTTTTTTCAGAAACTCCGGGGTGCCTGGAGGTCGCGGTGCACCACGCGACAGTTGTATTCCAAAACTGAGTCACTCAGATCACTCGAGTACCCAAGCATCCTTGAAACTCATTCAAATGCAGGTGCTTCTATCTCTTGTCTTGATTGTTTCCCACTAATTCCTTTTGGTTTGGGGAACATGTCAAAATCCCATGCCCAGAGAACTTCAACTAGAGTTCGCGGAAATGCTCAGTGGACACCCCAGGTAGGGTAAGGATCAGCATTTCCACACTACTCAGAGAATTTTTATTTTCAGGGATGGATTTCTAGCCCAAATCAAGTTGAAGAAAAGTGGTTTCGTGAAAATCGCAGAAAAGTTTTTTTCAGAAACTCCGGGGTGCCTGGAGGTCTCGGTGCACCACACGACAGTTGTATTCCAAAACTGAGTCACTCAGATCACTCGAGTACCCAAGCATCCTTGAAACTCATTCAAATGCAAGTGCTTCTATCTGTTGTCTTGATTGTTTCCCACTAATTCCTTTTGGTTTGGGGAACATGTCAAAATCCCATGCCCAGAGAACTTCAACTAGAGTTCGCGGAAATGCTCAGTGGACACCCCAGGTAGGGTAAGGATCAGCATTTCCACACTACTCAGAGAGTTTTTATTTTCAGGGATGGATTTTTAACCCAAATCAAGTTGAAGAAAAGTGGTTTCGTGAAAATCGCAGAAAATTTTTTTTCAGAAACTCCGGGGTGCCTAGAGGTCGCGGTGCACCACGCGACAGTTGTATTCCAAAACTGAGTCACTCAGATCACTCGAGTACCCAAGCATCCTTGAAACTCATTCAAATGCAAGTGCTTCAATCTGTTTCCATGATTGTTTCCAAATCATTCCTTTTGGTTTGGGGAACATGTCAAAATCCCATGCCCTGAGAACTTCAACTAGAATTCGCGGAAATGCTCAGTGGACACCCCAGGTAGGGTAAGGATCAGCATTTCCACACTACTCAGAGAATTTTTATTTTCAGGGATGGATTTTTAGCCCAAATCAAGTTGAAGAAAAGTGGTTTCGTGAAAATCGCAGAAAATTTTTTTTCAGAAACTCCGGGGTGCCTGGAGGTCGCGGTGCACCACGCGACAGTTGTATTCCAAAACTGAGTCACTCAGATCACTCGAGTACCCAAGCATCCTTGAAACTCATTCAAATGCATGTGCTTCTATGTGTTGTCTTGATTGTTTCCCACTAATTCCTTTTGGTTTGGGGAACATGTCAAAATCCCATGCCCAGAGAACTTCAACTAGAATTCGCGGAAATGCTCAGTGGACACCCCAGGTAGGGTAAGGATCAGCATTTCCACACTACTCAGAGAATTTTTATTTTCAGGGATGGATTTTTAGCCCAAATCAAGTTGAAGAAAAATGGTTTCGTGAAAATCGCAGAAAATTTTTTTCAGAAACTCCGGGGTGCCTGGAGGTCGCGGTGCACCACGCGACAGTTGTATTCCAAAACAGAGTCACTCAGATCACTCGAGTACCCAAGCATCCTTGAAACTCATTCAAATGCAAGTGCTTCAATCTGTTTCCATGATTGTTTCCCACTCATTCCTTTTGGTTTGGGGAACATGTCAAAATCCCATGCCCAGAGAACTTCAACTAGAGTTCGCGGAAATGCTCAGTGGACACCCCAGGTAGGGTAAGGATCAGCATTTCCACACTACTCAGAGAGTTTTTATTTTCAGGGATGGATTTTTAGCCCAAATCAAGTTGAAGAAAAGTGGTTTCGTGAAAATCGCAGAAAATTTTTTTTCAGAAACTCCGGGGTGCCTGGAGGTCGCGGTGCACCACGCGACAGTTGTATTCCAAAACTGAGTCACTCAGATCACTCGAGTACCCAAGCATCCTTGAAACTCATTCAAATGCAAGTGCTTCTATCTGTTGTCTTGATTGTTTCCCACTAATTCCTTTTGGTTTGGGGAACATGTCAAAATCCCATGCCCAGAGAACTTCAACTAGAGTTCGCGGAAATGCTCAGTGGACACCCCAGGTAGGGTAAGGATCAGCATTTCCACACTACTCAGAGAGTTTTTATTTTCAGGGATGGATTTTTAACCCAAATCAAGTTGAAGAAAAGTGGTTTCGTGAAAATCGCAGAAAATTTTTTTTCAGAAACTCCGGGGTGCCTAGAGGTCGCGGTGCACCACGCGACAGTTGTATTCCAAAACTGAGTCACTCAGATCACTCGAGTACCCAAGCATCCTTGAAACTCATTCAAATGCAAGTGCTTCAATCTGTTTCCATGATTGTTTCCAAATCATTCCTTTTGGTTTGGGGAACATGTCAAAATCCCATGCCCTGAGAACTTCAACTAGAATTCGCGGAAATGCTCAGTGGACACCCCAGGTAGGGTAAGGATCAGCATTTCCACACTACTCAGAGAATTTTTATTTTCAGGGATGGATTTTTAGCCCAAATCAAGTTGAAGAAAAGTGGTTTCGTGAAAATCGCAGAAAATTTTTTTTCAGAAACTCCGGGGTGCCTGGAGGTCGCGGTGCACCACGCGACAGTTGTATTCCAAAACTGAGTCACTCAGATCACTCGAGTACCCAAGCATCCTTGAAACTCATTCAAATGCATGTGCTTCTATGTGTTGTCTTGATTGTTTCCCACTAATTCCTTTTGGTTTGGGGAACATGTCAAAATCCCATGCCCAGAGAACTTCAACTAGAATTCGCGGAAATGCTCAGTGGACACCCCAGGTAGGGTAAGGATCAGCATTTCCACACTACTCAGAGAATTTTTATTTTCAGGGATGGATTTTTAGCCCAAATCAAGTTGAAGAAAAATGGTTTCGTGAAAATCGCAGAAAATTTTTTTCAGAAACTCCGGGGTGCCTGGAGGTCGCGGTGCACCACGCGACAGTTGTATTCCAAAACAGAGTCACTCAGATCACTCGAGTACCCAAGCATCCTTGAAACTCATTCAAATGCAAGTGCTTCAATCTGTTTCCATGATTGTTTCCCACTCATTCCTTTTGGTTTGGGGAACATGTCAAAATCCCATGCCCAGAGAACTTCAACTAGAGTTCGCGGAAATGCTCAGTGGACACCCCAGGTAGGGTAAGGATCAGCATTTCCACACTACTCAGAGAGTTTTTATTTTCAGGGATGGATTTTTAGCCCAAATCAAGTTGAAGAAAAGTGGTTTCGTGAAAATCGCAGAAAATTTTTTTTCAGAAACTCCGGGGTGCCTGGAGGTCGCGGTGCACCACGCGACAGTTGTATTCCAAAACTGAGTCACTCAGATCACACTACTACCCAAGCATCCTTGAAACTCATTCAAATGCAAGTGCTTCTATCTGTTGTCTTGATTGTTTCCCACTAATTCCTTTTGGTTTGGGGAACATGTCAAAATCCCATGCCCAGAGAACTTCAACTAGAGTTCGCGGAAATGCTCAGTGGACACCCCAGGTAGGGTAAGGATCAGCATTTCCACACTACTCAGAGAATTTTTATTTTCAGGGATGGATTTCTAGCCCAAATCAAGTTGAAGAAAAGTGGTTTTGTGAAAATCGCAGAAATTTTTTTTTCAGAAACTCCGGGGTGCCTGAAGGTCGCGGTGCACCACGCGACAGTTGTATTCCAAAACTGAGTCACTCAGATCACTCGAGTACCCAAGCATCCTTGAAACTCATTCAAATGCAGGTGCTTCTATCTGTTGTCTTGATTGTTTCCCACTAATTCCTTTTGGTTTGGGGAACATATCAAAATCCCATGCCCAGAGAACTTCAAGTAGAGTTCGCGGAAATGCTCAGTGGACACCCCAGGTAGGGTAAGGATCAGCATTTCCACACTACTCAGAGAATTTTTATTTTCAGGGATGGATTTTTAGCCCAAATCAAGTTGAAGAAAAGTGGTTTCGTGAAAATCGCAGAAAATTTTTTTTCAGAAACTCCGGGGTGCCTGGAGGTCGCGGTGCACCACGCGACAGTTGTATTCCAAAACTGAGTCACTCAGATCACTCGAGTACCCAAGCATCCTTGAAACTCATTCAAATGCAGGTGCTTCTATCTGTTGTCTTGATTGTTTCCCACTAATTCCTTTTGGTTTGGGGAACATGTCAAAATCCCATGCCCAGAGAACTTCAACTAGAATTCGCGGAAATGCTCAGTGGACACCCCAGGTAGGGTAAGGATCAGCATTTCCACACTACTCAGAGAATTTTTATTTTCAGGGATGGATTTTTAACCCAAATCAAGTTGAAGAAAAGTGGTTTCGTGAAAATCGCAGAAAATTTTTTTTCAGAAACTCCGGGGTGCCTGGAGGTCGCGGTGCACCACGCGACAGTTGTATTCCAAAACTGAGTCACTCAGATCACTCGAGTACCCAAGCATCCTTGAAACTCATTCAAATGCAGGTGCTTCTATCTGTTGTCTTGATTGTTTCCCACTAATTCCTTTTGGTTTGGGGAACATGTCAAAATCCCATGCCCAGAGAACTTCAACTAGAGTTTGCGGAAATGCTCAGTGGAAACCCCAGGTAGGGTAAGGATCAGCATTTCCACACTACTCAGAGAATTTTTATTTTCAGGGATGGATTTCTAGCCCAAATCAAGTTGAAGAAAAGTGGTTTCGTGAAAATCGCAGAAAAGTTTTTTTCAGAAACTCCGGGGTGCCTGGAGGTCTCGGTGCACCACACGACAGTTGTATTCCAAAACTGAGTCACTCAGATCACTCGAGTACCCAAGCATCCTTGAAACTCATTCAAATGCAAGTGCTTCTATCTGTTGTCTTGATTGTTTCCCACTAATTCCTTTTGGTTTGGGGAACATGTCAAAATCCCATGCCCAGAGAACTTCAACTAGAATTCGCGGAAATGCTCAGTGGACACCCCAGGTAGGGTAAGGATCAGCATTTCCACACTACTCAGAGAATTTTTATTTTCAGGGATGGATTTTTAGCCCAAATCAAGTTGAAGAAAAATGGTTTCGTGAAAATCGCAGAAAATTTTTTTCAGAAACTCCGGGGTGCCTGGAGGTCGCGGTGCACCACGCGACAGTTGTATTCCAAAACAGAGTCACTCAGATCACTCGAGTACCCAAGCATCCTTGAAACTCATTCAAATGCAAGTGCTTCAATCTGTTTCCATGATTGTTTCCCACTCATTCCTTTTGGTTTGGGGAACATGTCAAAATCCCATGCCCAGAGAACTTCAACTAGAGTTCGCGGAAATGCTCAGTGGACACCCCAGGTAGGGTAAGGATCAGCATTTCCACACTACTCAGAGAGTTTTTATTTTCAGGGATGGATTTTTAGCCCAAATCAAGTTGAAGAAAAGTGGTTTCGTGAAAATCGCAGAAAATTTTTTTTCAGAAACTCCGGGGTGCCTGGAGGTCGCGGTGCACCACGCGACAGTTGTATTCCAAAACTGAGTCACTCAGATCACACTACTACCCAAGCATCCTTGAAACTCATTCAAATGCAAGTGCTTCTATCTGTTGTCTTGATTGTTTCCCACTAATTCCTTTTGGTTTGGGGAACATGTCAAAATCCCATGCCCAGAGAACTTCAACTAGAGTTCGCGGAAATGCTCAGTGGACACCCCAGGTAGGGTAAGGATCAGCATTTCCACACTACTCAGAGAATTTTTATTTTCAGGGATGGATTTCTAGCCCAAATCAAGTTGAAGAAAAGTGGTTTTGTGAAAATCGCAGAAATTTTTTTTTCAGAAACTCCGGGGTGCCTGAAGGTCGCGGTGCACCACGCGACAGTTGTATTCCAAAACTGAGTCACTCAGATCACTCGAGTACCCAAGCATCCTTGAAACTCATTCAAATGCAGGTGCTTCTATCTGTTGTCTTGATTGTTTCCCACTAATTCCTTTTGGTTTGGGGAACATATCAAAATCCCATGCCCAGAGAACTTCAAGTAGAGTTCGCGGAAATGCTCAGTGGACACCCCAGGTAGGGTAAGGATCAGCATTTCCACACTACTCAGAGAATTTTTATTTTCAGGGATGGATTTTTAGCCCAAATCAAGTTGAAGAAAAGTGGTTTCGTGAAAATCGCAGAAAATTTTTTTTCAGAAACTCCGGGGTGCCTGGAGGTCGCGGTGCACCACGCGACAGTTGTATTCCAAAACTGAGTCACTCAGATCACTCGAGTACCCAAGCATCCTTGAAACTCATTCAAATGCAGGTGCTTCTATCTGTTGTCTTGATTGTTTCCCACTAATTCCTTTTGGTTTGGGGAACATGTCAAAATCCCATGCCCAGAGAACTTCAACTAGAATTCGCGGAAATGCTCAGTGGACACCCCAGGTAGGGTAAGGATCAGCATTTCCACACTACTCAGAGAATTTTTATTTTCAGGGATGGATTTTTAACCCAAATCAAGTTGAAGAAAAGTGGTTTCGTGAAAATCGCAGAAAATTTTTTTTCAGAAACTCCGGGGTGCCTGGAGGTCGCGGTGCACCACGCGACAGTTGTATTCCAAAACTGAGTCACTCAGATCACTCGAGTACCCAAGCATCCTTGAAACTCATTCAAATGCAGGTGCTTCTATCTGTTGTCTTGATTGTTTCCCACTAATTCCTTTTGGTTTGGGGAACATGTCAAAATCCCATGCCCAGAGAACTTCAACTAGAGTTTGCGGAAGTGCTCAGTGGAAACCCCAGGTAGGGTAAGGATCAGCATTTCCACACTACTCAGAGAATTTTTATTTTCAGGGATGGATTTCTAGCCCAAATCAAGTTGAAGAAAAGTGGTTTCGTGAAAATCGCAGAAAAGTTTTTTTCAGAAACTCCGGGGTGCCTGGAGGTCTCGGTGCACCACACGACAGTTGTATTCCAAAACTGAGTCACTCAGATCACTCGAGTACCCAAGCATCCTTGAAACTCATTCAAATGCAAGTGCTTCTATCTGTTGTCTTGATTGTTTCCCACTAATTCCTTTTGGTTTGGGGAACATGTCAAAATCCCATGCCCAGAGAACTTCAACTAGAGTTCGCGGAAATGCTCAGTGGACACCCCAGGTAGGGTAAGGATCAGCATTTCCACACTACTCAGAGAGTTTTTATTTTCAGGGATGGATTTTTAACCCAAATCAAGTTGAAGAAAAGTGGTTTCGTGAAAATCGCAGAAAATTTTTTTTCAGAAACTCCGGGGTGCCTAGAGGTCGCGGTGCACCACGCGACAGTTGTATTCCAAAACTGAGTCACTCAGATCACTCGAGTACCCAAGCATCCTTGAAACTCATTCAAATGCAAGTGCTTCAATCTGTTTCCATGATTGTTTCCAAATCATTCCTTTTGGTTTGGGGAACATGTCAAAATCCCATGCCCTGAGAACTTCAACTAGAATTCGCGGAAATGCTCAGTGGACACCCCAGGTAGGGTAAGGATCAGCATTTCCACACTACTCAGAGAATTTTTATTTTCAGGGATGGATTTTTAGCCCAAATCAAGTTGAAGAAAAGTGGTTTCGTGAAAATCGCAGAAAATTTTTTTTCAGAAACTCCGGGGTGCCTGGAGGTCGCGGTGCACCACGCGACAGTTGTATTCCAAAACTGAGTCACTCAGATCACTCGAGTACCCAAGCATCCTTGAAACTCATTCAAATGCATGTGCTTCTATGTGTTGTCTTGATTGTTTCCCACTAATTCCTTTTGGTTTGGGGAACATGTCAAAATCCCATGCCCAGAGAACTTCAACTAGAATTCGCGGAAATGCTCAGTGGACACCCCAGGTAGGGTAAGGATCAGCATTTCCACACTACTCAGAGAATTTTTATTTTCAGGGATGGATTTTTAGCCCAAATCAAGTTGAAGAAAAATGGTTTCGTGAAAATCGCAGAAAATTTTTTTCAGAAACTCCGGGGTGCCTGGAGGTCGCGGTGCACCACGCGACAGTTGTATTCCAAAACAGAGTCACTCAGATCACTCGAGTACCCAAGCATCCTTGAAACTCATTCAAATGCAAGTGCTTCAATCTGTTTCCATGATTGTTTCCCACTCATTCCTTTTGGTTTGGGGAACATGTCAAAATCCCATGCCCAGAGAACTTCAACTAGAGTTCGCGGAAATGCTCAGTGGACACCCCAGGTAGGGTAAGGATCAGCATTTCCACACTACTCAGAGAGTTTTTATTTTCAGGGATGGATTTTTAGCCCAAATCAAGTTGAAGAAAAGTGGTTTCGTGAAAATCGCAGAAAATTTTTTTTCAGAAACTCCGGGGTGCCTGGAGGTCGCGGTGCACCACGCGACAGTTGTATTCCAAAACTGAGTCACTCAGATCACTCGAGTACCCAAGCATCCTTGAAAATCATTCAAATGCAAGTGCTTCTATCTGTTGTCTTGATTGTTTCCCACTAATTCCTTTTGGTTTGGGGAACATGTCAAAATCCCATGCCCAGAGAACTTCAACTAGAGTTCGCGGAAATGCTCAGTGGACACCCCAGGTAGGGTAAGGATCAGCATTTCCACACTACTCAGAGAGTTTTTATTTTCAGGGATGGATTTTTAACCCAAATCAAGTTGAAGAAAAGTGGTTTCGTGAAAATCGCAGAAAATTTTTTTTCAGAAACTCCGGGGTGCCTAGAGGTCGCGGTGCACCACGCGACAGTTGTATTCCAAAACTGAGTCACTCAGATCACTCGAGTACCCAAGCATCCTTGAAACTCATTCAAATGCAAGTGCTTCAATCTGTTTCCATGATTGTTTCCAAATCATTCCTTTTGGTTTGGGGAACATGTCAAAATCCCATGCCCTGAGAACTTCAACTAGAATTCGCGGAAATGCTCAGTGGACACCCCAGGTAGGGTAAGGATCAGCATTTCCACACTACTCAGAGAATTTTTATTTTCAGGGATGGATTTTTAGCCCAAATCAAGTTGAAGAAAAGTGGTTTCGTGAAAATCGCAGAAAATTTTTTTTCAGAAACTCCGGGGTGCCTGGAGGTCGCGGTGCACCACGCGACAGTTGTATTCCAAAACTGAGTCACTCAGATCACTCGAGTACCCAAGCATCCTTGAAACTCATTCAAATGCATGTGCTTCTATGTGTTGTCTTGATTGTTTCCCACTAATTCCTTTTGGTTTGGGGAACATGTCAAAATCCCATGCCCAGAGAACTTCAACTAGAATTCGCGGAAATGCTCAGTGGACACCCCAGGTAGGGTAAGGATCAGCATTTCCACACTACTCAGAGAATTTTTATTTTCAGGGATAGATTTTTAGCCCAAATCAAGTTGAAGAAAAATGGTTTCGTGAAAATCGCAGAAAATTTTTTTCAGAAACTCCGGGGTGCCTGGAGGTCGCGGTGCACCACGCGACAGTTGTATTCCAAAACAGAGTCACTCAGATCACTCGAGTACCCAAGCATCCTTGAAACTCATTCAAATGCAAGTGCTTCAATCTGTTTCCATGATTGTTTCCCACTCATTCCTTTTGGTTTGGGGAACATGTCAAAATCCCATGCCCAGAGAACTTCAACTAGAGTTCGCGGAAATGCTCAGTGGACACCCCAGGTAGGGTAAGGATCAGCATTTCCACACTACTCAGAGAGTTTTTATTTTCAGGGATGGATTTTTAGCCCAAATCAAGTTGAAGAAAAGTGGTTTCGTGAAAATCGCAGAAAATTTTTTTTCAGAAACTCCGGGGTGCCTGGAGGTCGCGGTGCACCACGCGACAGTTGTATTCCAAAACTGAGTCACTCAGATCACACTACTACCCAAGCATCCTTGAAACTCATTCAAATGCAAGTGCTTCTATCTGTTGTCTTGATTGTTTCCCACTAATTCCTTTTGGTTTGGGGAACATGTCAAAATCCCATGCCCAGAGAACTTCAACTAGAGTTCGCGGAAATGCTCAGTGGACACCCCAGGTAGGGTAAGGATCAGCATTTCCACACTACTCAGAGAATTTTTATTTTCAGGGATGGATTTCTAGCCCAAATCAAGTTGAAGAAAAGTGGTTTTGTGAAAATCGCAGAAATTTTTTTTTCAGAAACTCCGGGGTGCCTGAAGGTCGCGGTGCACCACGCGACAGTTGTATTCCAAAACTGAGTCACTCAGATCACTCGAGTACCCAAGCATCCTTGAAACTCATTCAAATGCAGGTGCTTCTATCTGTTGTCTTGATTGTTTCCCACTAATTCCTTTTGGTTTGGGGAACATATCAAAATCCCATGCCCAGAGAACTTCAAGTAGAGTTCGCGGAAATGCTCAGTGGACACCCCAGGTAGGGTAAGGATCAGCATTTCCACACTACTCAGAGAATTTTTATTTTCAGGGATGGATTTTTAGCCCAAATCAAGTTGAAGAAAAGTGGTTTCGTGAAAATCGCAGAAAATTTTTTTTCAGAAACTCCGGGGTGCCTGGAGGTCGCGGTGCACCACGCGACAGTTGTATTCCAAAACTGAGTCACTCAGATCACTCGAGTACCCAAGCATCCTTGAAACTCATTCAAATGCAGGTGCTTCTATCTGTTGTCTTGATTGTTTCCCACTAATTCCTTTTGGTTTGGGGAACATGTCAAAATCCCATGCCCAGAGAACTTCAACTAGAATTCGCGGAAATGCTCAGTGGACACCCCAGGTAGGGTAAGGATCAGCATTTCCACACTACTCAGAGAATTTTTATTTTCAGGGATGGATTTTTAACCCAAATCAAGTTGAAGAAAAGTGGTTTCGTGAAAATCGCAGAAAATTTTTTTTCAGAAACTCCGGGGTGCCTGGAGGTCGCGGTGCACCACGCGACAGTTGTATTCCAAAACTGAGTCACTCAGATCACTCGAGTACCCAAGCATCCTTGAAACTCATTCAAATGCAAGTGCTTCTATCTGTTGTCTTGATTGTTTCCCACTAATTCCTTTTGGTTTGGGGAACATGTTAAAATCCCATGCCCAGAGAACTTCAACTAGAGTTCGCGGAAGTGCTCAGTGGACACCCCAGGTAGGGTAAGGATCAGCATTTCCACACTACTCAGAGAATTTTTATTTTCAGGGATGGATTTTTAGCCCAAATCAAGTTGAAGAAAAGTGGTTTCGTGAAAATCGCAGAAAATTTTTTTTCAGAAACTCCGGGGTGCCTAGAGGTCGCGGTGCACCACGCGACAGTTGTATTCCAAAACTGAGTCACTCAGATCACTCGAGTACCCAAGCATCCTTGAAACTCATTCAAATGCAAGTGCTTCAATCTGTTTCCATGATTGTTTCCCACTCATTCCTTTTGGTTTGGGGAACATGTCAAAATCCCATGCCCAGAGAACTTCAACTAGAATTCGCGGAAATGCTCAGTGGACACCCCAGGTAGGGTAAGGATCAGCATTTCCACACTACTCAGAGAATTTTTATTTTCAGGGATGGATTTTTAGCCCAAATCAAGTTGAAGAAAAGTGGTTTCGTGAAAATCGCAGAAAAGTTTTTTTCAGAAACTCCGGGGTGCCTGGAGGTCGCGGTGCACCACGCGACAGTTGTATTCCAAAACTGAGTCACTCAGATCACTCGAGTACCCAAGCATCCTTGAAACTCATTCAAATGCAGGTGCTTCTATCTGTTGTCTTGATTGTTTCCCACTAATTCCTTTTGGTTTGGGGAACATGTCAAAATCCCATGCCCAGAGAACTTCAACTAGAGTTCGCGGAAATGCTCAGTGGAAACCCCAGGTAGGGTAAGGATCAGCATTTCCACACTACTCAGAGAATTTTTATTTTCAGGGATGGATTTCTAGCCCAAATCAAGTTGAAGAAAAGTGGTTTCGTGAAAATCGCAGAAAAGTTTTTTTCAGAAACTCCGGGGTGCCTGGAGGTCGCGGTGCACCACGCGACAGTTGTATTCCAAAACAGAGTCACTCAGATCACTCGAGTACCCAAGCATCCTTGAAACTCATTCAAATGCAAGTGCTTCTATCTGTTGTCTTGATTGTTTCCCACTAATTCCTTTTGGTTTGGGGAACATGTCAAAATCCCATGCCCAGAGAACTTCAACTAGAGTTCGCGGAAATGCTCAGTGGACACCCCAGGTAGGGTAAGGATCAGCATTTTCACACTACTCGGAGAGTTTTTATTTTCAGGGATGGATTTTTAGCCCAAATCAAGTTGAAGAAAAGTGGTTTCGTGAAAATCGCAGAAATTTTTTTTTCAGAAACTCCGGGGTGCCTGGAGGTCGCGGTGCACCACGCGACAGTTGTATTCCAAAACTGAGTCACTCAGATCACTCGAGTACCCAAGCATCCTTGAAACTCATTCAAATGCAAGTGCTTCTATCTGTTGTCTTGATTGTTTCCCACTAATTCCTTTTGGTTTGGGGAACATGTCAAAATCCCATGCCCAGAGAACTTCAACTAGAATTCGCGGAAGTGCTCAGTGGACACCCCAGGTAGGGTAAGGATCAGCATTTCCACACTACTCAGAGAATTTTTATTTTCAGGGATGGATTTTTAGCCCAAATCAAGTTGAAGAAAAGTGGTTTCGTGAAAATCGCAGAAAATTTTTTTTCAGAAACTCCGGGGTGCCTAGAGGTCGCGGTGCACCACGCGACAGTTGTATTCCAAAACTGAGTCACTCAGATCACTCGAGTACCCAAGCATCCTTGAAACTCATTCAAATGCAAGTGCTTCAATCTGTTTCCATGATTGTTTCCCACTCATTCCTTTTGGTTTGGGGAACATGTCAAAATCCCATGCCCAGAGAACTTCAACTAGAATTCGCGGAAATGCTCAGTGGACACCCCAGGTAGGGTAAGGATCAGCATTTCCACACTACTCAGAGAATTTTTATTTTCAGGGATGGATTTTTAGCCCAAATCAAGTTGAAGAAAAGTGGTTTCGTGAAAATCGCAGAAAATTTTTTTTCAGAAACTCCGGGGTGCCTGGAGGTCGCGGTGCACCACGCGACAGTTGTATTCCAAAACAGAGTCACTCAGATCACTCGAGTACCCAAGCATCCTTGAAACTCATTCAAATGCAAGTGCTTCAATCTGTTTCCATGATTGTTTCCCACTCATTCCTTTTGGTTTGGGGAACATGTCAAAATCCCATGCCCAGAGAACTTCAACTAGAGTTCGCGGAAATGCTCAGTGGACACCCCAGGTAGGGTAAGGATCAGCATTTCCACACTACTCAGAGAGTTTTTATTTTCAGGGATGGATTTTTAGCCCAAATCAAGTTGAAGAAAAGTGGTTTCGTGAAAATCGCAGAAAATTTTTTTTCAGAAACTCCGGGGTGCCTGGAGGTCGCGGTGGACCACGCGACAGTTGTATTCCAAAACTGAGTCACTCAGATCACACTACTACCCAAGCATCCTTGAAACTCATTCAAATGCAAGTGCTTCTATCTGTTGTCTTGATTGTTTCCCACTAATTCCTTTTGGTTTGGGGAACATGTCAAAATCCCATGCCCAGAGAACTTCAACTAGAATTCACGGAAATGCTCAGTGGACACCCCAGGTAGGGTAAGGATCAGCATTTCCACACTACTCAGAGAATTTTTATTTTCAGGGATGGATTTTTAACCCAAATCAAGTTGAAGAAAAGTGGTTTCGTGAAAATCGCAGAAAATTTTTTTTCAGAAACTCCGGGGTGCCTAGAGGTCGCGGTGCACCACGCGACAGTTGTATTCCAAAACTGAGTCACTCAGATCACTCGAGTACCCAAGCATCCTTGAAACTCATTCAAATGCAAGTGCTTCAATCTGTTTCCATGATTGTTTCCCACTCATTCCTTTTGGTTTGGGGAACATGTCAAAATCCCATGCCCAGAGAACTTCAACTAGAATTCGCGGAAATGCTCAGTGGACACCCCAGGTAGGGTAAGGATCAGCATTTCCACACTACTCAGAGAATTTTTATTTTCAGGGATGGATTTTTAGCCCAAATCAAGTTGAAGAAAAGTGGTTTCGTGAAAATCGCAGAAAATTTTTTTTCAGAAACTCCGGGGTGCCTGGAGGTCGCGGTGCACCACGCGACAGTTGTATTCCAAAACTGAGTCACTCAGATCACTCGAGTACCCAAGCATCCTTGAAACTCATTCAAATGCAGGTGCTTCTATCTCTTGTCTTGATTGTTTCCCACTAATTCCTTTTGGTTTGGGGAACATGTCAAAATCCCATGCCCAGAGAACTTCAACTAGAATTCGCGGAAATGCTCAGTGGACACCCCAGGTAGGGTAAGGATCAGCATTTCCACACTACTCAGAGAATTTTTATTTTCAGGGATGGATTTTTAGCCCAAATCAAGTTGAAGAAAAGTGGTTTCGTGAAAATCGCAGAAAATTTTTTTTCAGAAACTCCGGGGTGCCTGGAGGTCGCGGTGCACCACGCGACAGTTGTATTCCAAAACTGAGTCACTCAGATCACTCGAGTACCCAAGCATCCTTGAAACTCATTCAAATGCATGTGCTTCTATCTGTTGTCTTGATTGTTTCCCACTAATTCCTTTTGGTTTGGGGAACATGTCAAAATCCCATGCCCAGAGAACTTCAACTAGAATTCGCGGAAATGCTCAGTGGACACCCCAGGTAGGGTAAGGATCAGCATTTCCACACTACTCAGAGAATTTTTATTTTCAGGGATGGATTTTTAGCCCAAATCAAGTTGAAGAAAAGTGGTTTCGTGAAAATCGCAGAAAATTTTTTTTCAGAAACTCCGGGGTGCCTGGAGGTCGCGGTGCACCACGCGACAGTTGTATTCCAAAACAGAGTCACTCAGATCACTCGAGTACCCAAGCATCCTTGAAACTCATTCAAATGCAAGTGCTTCAATCTGTTTCCATGATTGTTTCCCACTCATTCCTTTTGGTTTGGGGAACATGTCAAAATCCCATGCCCAGAGAACTTCAACTAGAGTTCGCGGAAATGCTCAGTGGACACCCCAGGTAGGGTAAGGATCAGCATTTCCACACTACTCAGAGAGTTTTTATTTTCAGGGATGGATTTTTAGCCCAAATCAAGTTGAAGAAAAGTGGTTTCGTGAAAATGGCAGAAATTTTTTTTTCAGAAACTCCGGGGTGCCTGGAGGTCGCGGTGCACCACGCGACAGTTGTATTCCAAAACTGAGTCACTCAGATCACACTACTACCCAAGCATCCTTGAAACTCATTCAAATGCAAGTGCTTCTATCTGTTGTCTTGATTGTTTCCCACTAATTCCTTTTTGTTTGGGGAACATGTCAAAATCCCATGCCCAGAGAACTTCAACTAGAATTCACGGAAATGCTCAGTGGACACCCCAGGTAGGGTAAGGATCAGCATTTCCACACTACTCAGAGAATTTTTATTTTCAGGGATGGATTTTTAACCCAAATCAAGTTGAAGAAAAGTGGTTTCGTGAAAATCGCAGAAAATTTTTTTTCAGAAACTCCGGGGTGCCTAGAGGTCGCGGTGCACCACGCGACAGTTGTATTCCAAAACTGAGTCACTCAGATCACTCGAGTACCCAAGCATCCTTGAAACTCATTCAAATGCAAGTGCTTCAATCTGTTTCCATGATTGTTTCCCACTCATTCCTTTTGGTTTGGGGAACATGTCAAAATCCCATGCCCAGAGAACTTCAACTAGAATTCGCGGAAATGCTCAGTGGACACCCCAGGTAGGGTAAGGATCAGCATTTCCACACTACTCAGAGAATTTTTATTTTCAGGGATGGATTTTTAGCCCAAATCAAGTTGAAGAAAAGTGGTTTCGTGAAAATCGCAGAAAATTTTTTTTCAGAAACTCCGGGGTGCCTGGAGGTCGCGGTGCACCACGCGACAGTTGTATTCCAAAACTGAGTCACTCAGATCACTCGAGTACCCAAGCATCCTTGAAACTCATTCAAATGCATGTGCTTCTATGTGTTGTCTTGATTGTTTCCCACTAATTCCTTTTGGTTTGGGGAACATGTCAAAATCCCATGCCCAGAGAACTTCAACTAGAATTCGCGGAAATGCTCAGTGGACACCCCAGGTAGGGTAAGGATCAGCATTTCCACACTACTCAGAGAATTTTTATTTTCAGGGATGGATTTTTAGCCCAAATCAGGTTGAAGAAAAGTGGTTTCGTGAAAATCGCAGAAAATTTTTTTTCAGAAACTCCGGGGTGCCTGGAGGTCGCGGTGCACCACGCGACAGTTGTATTCCAAAACTGAGTCACTCAGATCACTCGAGTACCCAAGCATCCTTGAAACTCATTCAAATGCATGTGCTTCTATCTGTTGTCTTGATTGTTTCCCACTAATTCCTTTTGGTTTGGGGAACATGTCAAAATCCCATGCCCAGAGAACTTCAACTAGAATTCGCGGAAATGCTCAGTGGACACCCCAGGTAGGGTAAGGATCAGCATTTCCACACTACTCAGAGAATTTTTATTTTCAGGGATGGATTTTTAGCCCAAATCAAGTTGAAGAAAAGTGGTTTCGTGAAAATCGCAGAAAATTTTTTTTCAGAAACTCCGGGGTGCCTGGAGGTCGCGGTGCACCACGCGACAGTTGTATTCCAAAACAGAGTCACTCAGATCACTCGAGTACCCAAGCATCCTTGAAACTCATTCAAATGCAAGTGCTTCAATCTGTTTCCATGATTGTTTCCCACTCATTCCTTTTGGTTTGGGGAACATGTCAAAATCCCATGCCCAGAGAACTTCAACTAGAGTTCGCGGAAATGCTCAGTGGACACCCCAGGTAGGGTAAGGATCAGCATTTCCACACTACTCAGAGAGTTTTTATTTTCAGGGATGGATTTTTAGCCCAAATCAAGTTGAAGAAAAGTGGTTTCGTGAAAATGGCAGAAATTTTTTTTTCAGAAACTCCGGGGTGCCTGGAGGTCGCGGTGCACCACGCGACAGTTGTATTCCAAAACTGAGTCACTCAGATCACACTACTACCCAAGCATCCTTGAAACTCATTCAAATGCAAGTGCTTCTATCTGTTGTCTTGATTGTTTCCCACTAATTCCTTTTGGTTTGGGGAACATGTCAAAATCCCATGCCCAGAGAACTTCAACTAGAAATCGCGGAAATGCTCAGTGGACACCCCAGGTAGGGTAAGGATCAGCATTTCCACACTACTCAGAGAATTTTTATTTTCAGGGATGGATTTTTAGCCCAAATCAAGTTGAAGAAAAGTGGTTTCGTGAAAATCGCAGAAAAGTTTTTTTCAGAAACTCCGGGGTGCCTGGAGGTCGCGGTGCACCACGCGACAGTTGTATTCCAAAACTGAGTCACTCAGATCACTCGAGTACCCAAGCATCCTTGAAACTCATTCAAATGCAGGTGCTTCTATCTCTTGTCTTGATTGTTTCCCACTAATTCCTTTTGGTTTGGGGAACATGTCAAAATCCCATGCCCAGAGAACTTCAACTAGAAATCGCGGAAATGCTCAGTGGACACCCCAGGTAGGGTAAGGATCAGCATTTCCACACTACTCAGAGAATTTTTATTTTCAGGGATGGATTTTTAGCCCAAATCAAGTTGAAGAAAAGTGGTTTCGTGAAAATCGCAGAAAAGTTTTTTTCAGAAACTCCGGGGTGCCTGGAGGTCGCGGTGCACCACGCGACAGTTGTATTCCAAAACTGAGTCACTCAGATCACTCGAGTACCCAAGCATCCTTGAAACTCATTCAAATGCAGGTGCTTCTATCTGTTGTCTTGATTGTTTCCCACTAATTCCTTTTGGTTTGGGGAACATGTCAAAATCCCATGCCCAGAGAACTTCAACTAGAGTTCGCGGAAATGCTCAGTGGACACCCCAGGTAGGGTAAGGATCAGCATTTCCACACTACTCAGAGAGTTTTTATTTTCAGGGATGGATTTTTAGCCCAAATCAAGTTGAAGAAAAGTGGTTTCGTGAAAATGGCAGAAATTTTTTTTTCAGAAACTCCGGGGTGCCTGGAGGTCGCGGTGCACCACGCGACAGTTGTATTCCAAAACTGAGTCACTCAGATCACACTACTACCCAAGCATCCTTGAAACTCATTCAAATGCAAGTGCTTCTATCTGTTGTCTTGATTGTTTCCCACTAATTCCTTTTTGTTTGGGGAACATGTCAAAATCCCATGCCCAGAGAACTTCAACTAGAATTCACGGAAATGCTCAGTGGACACCCCAGGTAGGGTAAGGATCAGCATTTCCACACTACTCAGAGAATTTTTATTTTCAGGGATGGATTTTTAACCCAAATCAAGTTGAAGAAAAGTGGTTTCGTGAAAATCGCAGAAAATTTTTTTTCAGAAACTCCGGGGTGCCTAGAGGTCGCGGTGCACCACGCGACAGTTGTATTCCAAAACTGAGTCACTCAGATCACTCGAGTACCCAAGCATCCTTGAAACTCATTCAAATGCAAGTGCTTCAATCTGTTTCCATGATTGTTTCCCACTCATTCCTTTTGGTTTGGGGAACATGTCAAAATCCCATGCCCAGAGAACTTCAACTAGAATTCGCGGAAATGCTCAGTGGACACCCCAGGTAGGGTAAGGATCAGCATTTCCACACTACTCAGAGAATTTTTATTTTCAGGGATGGATTTTTAGCCCAAATCAAGTTGAAGAAAAGTGGTTTCGTGAAAATCGCAGAAAATTTTTTTTCAGAAACTCCGGGGTGCCTGGAGGTCGCGGTGCACCACGCGACAGTTGTATTCCAAAACTGAGTCACTCAGATCACTCGAGTACCCAAGCATCCTTGAAACTCATTCAAATGCATGTGCTTCTATGTGTTGTCTTGATTGTTTCCCACTAATTCCTTTTGGTTTGGGGAACATGTCAAAATCCCATGCCCAGAGAACTTCAACTAGAATTCGCGGAAATGCTCAGTGGACACCCCAGGTAGGGTAAGGATCAGCATTTCCACACTACTCAGAGAATTTTTATTTTCAGGGATGGATTTTTAGCCCAAATCAGGTTGAAGAAAAGTGGTTTCGTGAAAATCGCAGAAAATTTTTTTTCAGAAACTCCGGGGTGCCTGGAGGTCGCGGTGCACCACGCGACAGTTGTATTCCAAAACTGAGTCACTCAGATCACTCGAGTACCCAAGCATCCTTGAAACTCATTCAAATGCATGTGCTTCTATCTGTTGTCTTGATTGTTTCCCACTAATTCCTTTTGGTTTGGGGAACATGTCAAAATCCCATGCCCAGAGAACTTCAACTAGAATTCGCGGAAATGCTCAGTGGACACCCCAGGTAGGGTAAGGATCAGCATTTCCACACTACTCAGAGAATTTTTATTTTCAGGGATGGATTTTTAGCCCAAATCAAGTTGAAGAAAAGTGGTTTCGTGAAAATCGCAGAAAATTTTTTTTCAGAAACTCCGGGGTGCCTGGAGGTCGCGGTGCACCACGCGACAGTTGTATTCCAAAACAGAGTCACTCAGATCACTCGAGTACCCAAGCATCCTTGAAACTCATTCAAATGCAAGTGCTTCAATCTGTTTCCATGATTGTTTCCCACTCATTCCTTTTGGTTTGGGGAACATGTCAAAATCCCATGCCCAGAGAACTTCAACTAGAGTTCGCGGAAATGCTCAGTGGACACCCCAGGTAGGGTAAGGATCAGCATTTCCACACTACTCAGAGAGTTTTTATTTTCAGGGATGGATTTTTAGCCCAAATCAAGTTGAAGAAAAGTGGTTTCGTGAAAATGGCAGAAAATTTTTTTTCAGAAACTCCGGGGTGCCTGGAGGTCGCGGTGCACCACGCGACAGTTGTATTCCAAAACTGAGTCACTCAGATCACACTACTACCCAAGCATCCTTGAAACTCATTCAAATGCAAGTGCTTCTATCTGTTGTCTTGATTGTTTCCCACTAATTCCTTTTGGTTTGGGGAACATGTCAAAATCCCATGCCCAGAGAACTTCAACTAGAATTCACGGAAATGCTCAGTGGACACCCCAGGTAGGGTAAGGATCAGCATTTCCACACTACTCAGAGAATTTTTATTTTCAGGGATGGATTTTTAACCCAAATCAAGTTGAAGAAAAGTGGTTTCGTGAAAATCGCAGAAAATTTTTTTTCAGAAACTCCGGGGTGCCTGGAGGTCGCGGTGCACCACGCGACAGTTGTATTCCAAAACTGAGTCACTCAGATCACTCGAGTACCCAAGCATCCTTGAAACTCATTCAAATGCAGGTGCTTCTATCTCTTGTCTTGATTGTTTCCCACTAATTCCTTTTGGTTTGGGGAACATGTCAAAATCCCATGCCCAGAGAACTTCAACTAGAAATCGCGGAAATGCTCAGTGGACACCCCAGGTAGGGTAAGGATCAGCATTTCCACACTACTCAGAGAATTTTTATTTTCAGGGATGGATTTTTAGCCCAAATCAAGTTGAAGAAAAGTGGTTTCGTGAAAATCGCAGAAAATTTTTTTTCAGAAACTCCGGGGTGCCTGGAGGTCGCGGTGCACCACGCGACAGTTGTATTCCAAAACTGAGTCACTCAGATCACTCGAGTACCCAAGCATCCTTGAAACTCATTCAAATGCAGGTGCTTCTATCTGTTGTCTTGATTGTTTCCCACTAATTCCTTTTGGTTTGGGGAACATGTCAAAATCCCATGCCCAGAGAACTTCAACTAGAGTTCGCGGAAATGCTCAGTGGACACCCCAGGTAGGGTAAGGATCAGCATTTCCACACTACTCAGAGAGTTTTTATTTTCAGGGATGGATTTTTAGCCCAAATCAAGTTGAAGAAAAGTGGTTTCGTGAAAATCGCAGAAATTTTTTTTCAGAAACTCCGGGGTGCCTGGAGGTCGCGGTGCACCACGCGACAGTTGTATTCCAAAACTGAGTCACTCAGATCACACTAGTACCCAAGCATCCTTGAAACTCATTCAAATGCAAGTGCTTCTATCTGTTGTCTTGATTGTTTCCCACTAATTCCTTTTGGTTTGGGGAACATGTCAAAATCCCATGCCCAGAGAACTTCAACTAGAATTCGCGGAAATGCTCAGTGGACACCCCAGGTAGGGTAAGGATCAGCATTTCCACACTACTCAGAGAATTTTTATTTTCAGGGATGGATTTTTAACCCAAATCAAGTTGAAGAAAAGTGGTGTCGTGAAAATCGCAGAAAATTTTTTTTCAGAAACTCCGGGGTGCCTGGAGGTCGCGGTGCACCACGCGACAGTTGTATTCCAAAACTGAGTCACTCAGATCACTCGAGTACCCAAGCATCCTTGAAACTCATTCAAATGCAGGTGCTTCTATCTGTTGTCTTGATTGTTTCCCACTAATTCCTTTTGGTTTGGGGAACATGTCAAAATCCCATGCCCAGAGAACTTCAACTAGAGTTCGCGGAAATGCTCAGTGGACACCCCAGGTAGGGTAAGGATCAGCATTTCCACACTACTCAGAGAATTTTTATTTTCAGGGATGGATTTCTAACCCAAATCAAGTTGAAGAAAAGTGGTTTCGTGAAAATCGCAGAAAATTTTTTTTCAGAAACTCCGGGGTGCCTGGAGGTCGCGGTGCACCACGCGACAGTTGTATTCCAAAACTGAGTCACTCAGATCACTCGAGTACCCAAGCATCCTTGAAACTCATTCAAATGCAGGTGCTTCTATCTGTTGTCTTGATTGTTTCCCATTAATTCCTTTTGGTTTGGGGAACATGTCAAAATCCCATGCCCAGAGAACTTCAACTAGAAATCACGGAAATGCTCAGTGGACACCCCAGGTAGGGTAAGGATCAGCATTTCCACACTACTCAGAGAATTTTTATTTTCAGGGATGGATTTTTAGCCCAAATCAAGTTGAAGAAAAGTGGTTTCGTGAAAATCGCAGAAAATTTTTTTTCAGAAACTCCGGGGTGCCTGGAGGTCGCGGTGCACCACGCGACAGTTGTATTCCAAAACTGAGTCACTCAGATCACTCGAGTACCCAAGCATCCTTGAAACTCATTCAAATGCAGGTGCTTCTATCTGTTGTCTTGATTGTTTCCCACTAATTCCTTTTGGTTTGGGGAACATGTCAAAATCCCATGCCCAGAGAACTTCAACTAGAGTTCGCGGAAATGCTCAGTGGACACCCCAGGTAGGGTAAGGATCAGCATTTCCACACTACTCAGAGAGTTTTTATTTTCAGGGATGGATTTTTAGCCCAAATCAAGTTGAAGAAAAGTGGTTTCGTGAAAATCGCAGAAAATTTTTTTTCAGAAACTCCGGGGTGCCTGGAGGTCGCGGTGCACCACGCGACAGTTGTATTCCAAAACTGAGTCACTCAGATCACTCGAGTACCCAAGCATCCTTGAAACTCATTCAAATGCAGGTGCTTCTATCTGTTGTCTTGATTGTTTCCCACTAATTCCTTTTGGTTTGGGGAACATGTCAAAATCCCATGCCAAGAGAACTTCAATTAGAGTTTGCGGAAATGCTCAGTGGACACCCCAGGTAGGGTAAGGATCAGCATTTCCACACTACTCAGAGAGTTTTTATTTTCAGGGATGGATTTTTAGCCCAAATCAAGTTGAAGAAAAGTGGTTTCGTGAAAATCGCAGAAAATTTTTTTTCAGAAACTCCGGGGTGCCTGGAGGTCGCGGTGCACCACGCGACAGTTGTATTCCAAAACTGAGTCACTCAGATCACACTAGTACCCAAGCATCCTTGAAACTCATTCAAATGCAAGTGCTTCTATCTGTTGTCTTGATTGTTTCCCACTAATTCCTTTTGGTTTGGGGAACATGTCAAAATCCCATGCCCAGAGAACTTCAACTAGAGTTCGCGGAAATGCTCAGTGGACACCCCAGGTAGGGTAAGGATCAGCATTTCCACACTACTCAGAGAATTTTTATTTTCAGGGATGGATTTCTAGCCCAAATCAAGTTGAAGAAAAGTGGTTTCGTGAAAATCGCAGAAAATTTTTTTTCAGAAACTCCGGGGTGCCTGGAGGTCGCGGTGCACCACGCGACAGTTGTATTCCAAAACTGAGTCACTCAGATCACTCGAGTACCCAAGCATCCTTGAAACTCATTCAAATGCAGGTGCTTCTATCTGTTGTCTTGATTGTTTCCCACTAATTCCTCTTGGTTTGGGGAACATGTCAAAATCCCATGCCCAGAGAACTTCAACTAGAGTTCGCGGAAATGCTCAGTGGACACCCCAGGTAGGGTAAGGATCAGCATTTCCACACTACTCAGAGAATTTTTATTTTCAGGGATGGATTTCTAGCCCAAATCAAGTTGAAGAAAAGTGGTTTCGTGAAAATCGCAGAAAATTTTTTTTCAGAAACTCCGGGGTGCCTGGAGGTCGCGGTGCACCACGCGACAGTTGTATTCCAAAACTGAGTCACTCAGATCACTCGAGTACCCAAGCATCCTTGAAACTCATTCAAATGCAGGTGCTTCTATCTGTTGTCTTGATTGTTTACCACTAATTCCTTTTGGTTTGGAGAACATGTCAAAATCCCATGCCCAGAGAACTTCAACTAGAGTTCGCGGAAATGCTCAGTGGACACCCCAGGTAGGGTAAGGATCAGCATTTCCACACTACTCAGAGAATTTTTATTTTCAGGGATGGATTTCTAGCCCAAATCAAGTTGAAGAAAAGTGGTTTCGTGAAAATCGCAGAAAATTTTTTTTCAGAAACTCCGGGGTGCCTGGAGGTCGCGGTGCACCACGCGACAGTTGTATTCCAAAACTGAGTCACTCAGATCACTCGAGTACCCAAGCATCCTTGAAACTCATTCAAATGCAAGTGCTTCTATCTGTTGTCTTGATTGTTTCCCACTAATTCCTTTTGGTTTGGGGAACATGTCAAAATCCCATGCCCAGAGAACTTCAACTAGAATTCGCGGAAATGCTCAGTGGACACCCCAGGTAGGGTAAGGATCAGCATTTCCACACTACTCAGAGAATTTTTATTTTCAGGGATGGATTTTTAACCCAAATCAAGTTGAAGAAAAGTGGTTTTGTGAAAATCGCAGAAATTTTTTTTTCAGAAACTCCGGGGTGCCTGGAGGTCGCGGTGCACCACGCGACAGTTGTATTCCAAAACTGAGTCACTCAGATCACTCGAGTACCCAAGCATCCTTGAAACTCATTCAAATGCAGGTGTATCTATCTGTTGTCTTGATTGTTTCCCACTAATTCCTTTTGGTTTGGGAACATGTCAAAATCCCATGCCCAGAGAACTTCAACTAGAGTTCGCGGAAATGCTCAGTGGACACCCCAGGTAGGGTAAGGATCAGCATTTCCACACTACTCAGAGAGTTTTTATTTTCAGGGATGGATTTTTAGCCCAAATCAAGTTGAAGAAAAGTGGTTTCGTGAAAATCGCAGAAAATTTTTTTCAGAAACTCCGGGGTGCCTGGAGGTCGCGGTGCACCACGCGACAGTTGTATTCCAAAACTGAGTCACTCAGATCACTCGATTACCCAAGCATCCTTGAAACTCATTCAAATGCAGGTGCTTCTATCTGTTGTCTTGATTGTTTCCCACTCATTCCTTTTGGTTTGGGGAACATGTCAAAATCCCATGTCCAGAGAACTTCAACTAGAGTTCCCGGAAATGCTCAGTGGACACCCCAGGTAGGGTAAGGATCAGCATTTCCACACTACTCAGAGAATTTTTATTTTCAGGGATGGATTTTTAGCCCAAATCAAGTTGAAGAAAAGTGGTTTCGTGAAAATCGCAGAAAATTTTTTTTCAGAAACTCCGGGGTGCCTGGAGGTCGCGGTGCACCACGCGACAGTTGTATTCCAAAACTGAGTCACTCAGATCACTCGAGTACCCAAGCATCCTTGAAACTCATTCAAATGCAAGTGCTTCAATCTGTTTCCATGATTGTTTCCCACTCATTCCTTTTGGTTTGGGGAACATGTCAAAATCCCATGCCCAGAGAACTTCAACTACAATTCGCGGAAATGCTCAGTGGACACCCCAGGTAGGGTAAGGATCAGCATTTCCACACTACTCAGAGAATTTTTATTTTCAGGGATGGATTTTTAGCCCAAATCAAGTTGAAGAAAAGTGGTTTCGTGAAAATCGCAGAAAATTTTTTTTCAGAAACTCCGGGGTGCCTGGAGGTCGCGGTGCACCACGCGACAGTTGTATTCCAAAACTGAGTCACTCAGATCACTCGAGTACCCAAGCATCCTTGAAACTCATTCAAATGCAGGTGCTTCTATCTGTTGTCTTGATTGTTTCCCACTAATTCCTTTTGGTTTGGGGAACATGTCAAAATCCCATGCCCAGAGAACTTCAACTAGAGTTCGCGGAAATGCTCAGTGGACACCCCAGGTAGGGTAAGGATCAGCATTTCCACACTACTCAGAGAATTTTTATTTTCAGGGATGGATTTTTAGCCCAAATCAAGTTGAAGAAAAGTGGTTTCGTGAAAATCGCAGAAAATTTTTTTTCAGAAACTCCGGGGTGCCTGGAGGTCGCGGTGCACCACGCGACAGTTGTATTCCAAAACTGAGTCACTCAGATCACACTACTACCCAAGCATCCTTGAAACTCATTCAAATGCAAGTGCTTCTATCTGTTGTCTTGATTGTTTCCCACTAATTCCTTTTGGTTTGGGGAACATGTCAAAATCCCATGCCCAGAGAACTTCAACTAGAATTCGCGGAAATGCTCAGTGGACACCCCAGGTAGGGTAAGGATCAGCATTTCCACACTACTCAGAGAATTTTTATTTTCAGGGATGGATTTTTAACCCAAATCAAGTTGAAGAAAAGTGGTTTCGTGAAAATCGCAGAAAATTTTTTTTCAGAAACTCCGGGGTGCCTGGAGGTCGCGGTGCACCACGCGACAGTTGTATTCCAAAACTGAGTCACTCAGATCACTCGAGTACCCAAGCATCCTTGAAACTCATTCAAATGCAGGTGCTTCTATCTCTTGTCTTGATTGTTTCCCACTAATTCCTTTTGGTTTGGGGAACATGTCAAAATCCCAGGCCCAGAGAACTTCAACTAGAAATCGCGGAAATGCTCAGTGGACACCCCAGGTAGGGTAAGGATCAGCATTTCCACACTACTCAGAGAATTTTTATTTTCAGGGATGGATTTTTAGCCCAAATCAAGTTGAAGAAAAGTGGTTTCGTGAAAATCGCAGAAAAGTTTTTTTCAGAAACTCCGGGGTGCCTGGAGGTCGCGGTGCACCACGCAACAGTTGTATTCCAAAACTGAGTCACTCAGATCACTCGAGTACCCAAGCATCCTTGAAACTCATTCAAATGCAAGTGCTTCTATCTGTTGTCTTGATTGTTTCCCACTAATTCCTTTTGGTTTGGGGAACATGTCAAAATCCCATGCCCAGAGAACTTCAACTAGAATTCGCGGAAATGCTCAGTGGACACCCCAGGTAGGGTAAGGATCAGCATTTCCACACTACTCAGAGAATTTTTATTTTCAGGGATGGATTTTTAGCCCAAATCAAGTTGAAGAAAAGTGGTTTCGTGAAAATCGCAGAAAATTTTTTTTTCAGAAACTCCGGGGTGCCTGGAGGTCGCGGTGCACCACGCGACAGTTGTATTCCAAAACTGAGTCACTCAGATCACTCGAGTACCCAAGAATCCTTGAAACTCATTCAAATGCAGGTGCTTCTATCAGTTGTCTTGATTGTTTCCCACTAATTCCTTTTGGTTTGGGGAACATGTCAAAATCCCATGCCCAGAGAACTTCAACTAGAGTTCGCAGAAATGCTCAGTGGACACCCCAGGTAGGGTAAGGATCAGCATTTCCACACTACTCAGAGAATTTTTATTTTCAGGGATGGATTTCTAGCCCAAATCAAGTTGAAGAAAAGTGGTTTCGTGAAAATCGCAGAAAATTTTTTTTCAGAAACTCCGGGGTGCCTGGAGGTCGCGGTGCACCACGCGACAGTTGTATTCCAAATCTGAGTCAATCAGATCACTCGAGTACCCAAGCATCCTTGAAACTCATTCAAATGCAACTGCTTCTACCTGTTTCCATGATTGTTTCCCACTCATTCCTTTTGGTTTGGGGAACATGTCAAAATCCCATGCCCAGAGAACTTCAATTAGAGTTCGCGGAAATGCTCAGTGGACACCCCAGGTAGGGTAAGGATCAGCATTTCCACACTACTCAGAGAATTTTTATTTTCAGGGATGGATTTTTAGCCCAAATCAAGTTGAAGAAAAGTGGTTTCGTGAAAATGGCAGAAAATTTTTTTCAGAAACTCCGGGGTGCCTGGAGGTCGCGGTGCACCACGCGACAGTTGTATTCCAAAACTGAGTCACTCAGATCACTCGAGTACCCAAGCATCCTTGAAACTCATTCAAATGCAAGTGCTTCAATCTGTTTCCATGATTGTTTCCCACTCATTCCTTTTGGTTTGGGGAACATGTCAAAATCCCATGCCCAGAGAACTTCAATTAGAGTTCGCGGAAATGCTCAGTGGACACCCAAGGTAGGGTAAGGATCAGCATTTCCACACTACTCAGAGAATTTTTATTTTCAGGGATGGATTTTTAGCCCAAATCAAGTTGAAGAAAAGTGGTTTCGTGAAAATCGCAGAAATTTTTTTTTCAGAAACTCCGGGGTGCCTGGAGGTCGCGGTGCACCACGCGACAGTTGTATTGCAAAACTGAGTCACTCAGATCACTCGAGTACCCAAGCATCCTTGAAACTCATTCAAATGCAACTGCTTCTACCTGTTTCCATGATTGTTTCCCACTCATTCCTTTTGGTTTGGAGAACATGTCAAAATCCCATGCCAGAGAACTTCAACTAGAGTTCGCGGAAATGCTCAGTGGACACCCCAGGTAGGGTAAGGATCAGCATTTCCACACTACTCAGAGAATTTTTATTTTCAGGGATGGATTTTTAGCCCAAATCAAGTTGAAGAAAAGTGGTTTCGTGAAAATCGCAGAAAATTTTTTTTCAGAAACTCCGGGGTGCCTGGAGGTCGCGGTGCACCACGCGACAGTTGTATTGCAAAACTGAGTCACTCAGATCACTCGAGTACCCAAGCATCCTTGAAACTCATTCAAATGCAACTGCTTCTACCTGTTTCCATGATTGTTTCCCACTCATTCCTTTTGGTTTGGGGAACATGTCAAAATCCCATGCCCAGAGAACTTCAATTAGAGTTCGCGGAAATGCTCAGTGGACACCCCAGGTAGGGTAAGGATCAGCATTTCCACACTACTCAGAGAATTTTTATTTTCAGGGATGGATTTTTAGCTCAAATCAAGTTGAAGAAAAGTGGTTTCGTGAAAATCGCAGAAAATTTTTTTTCAGAAACTCCGGGGTGCCTGGAGGTCGCGGTGCACCACGCGACAGTTGTATTCCAAAACTGAGTCACTCAGATCACACGAGCACCCAAGCATGCTTGAAAATCATTCAAATGCAAGTGCTTCTATCTGTTGTCTTGTTTCCCACTCATTCCTTTTGGTTTGGGGAAAATGTCAAAATCCCATGCCCAGAGAACTTCAGATAGAGTTCGCGGAAATGCTCAGTGGACAACCCAGGCAGGGTAAGGATCAGCATTTCCACACTACTCAGAGAATTTTTATTTTCAGGGATGGATTTTTAGCCCAATTCAAGTTGAAGAAAAGTGGTTTCGTGAAAATCACAAATTTTTTTTTTCAGAAACTCCGGGGTGCCTGGAGGTCGCGGTGCACCACGCGACAGTTGTATTCCAAAACCGAGTCACTCAGATAACTCGAGCACCCAAGCATGCTTGAAACTCATTCAAATACAAGAGGTTCTATCTGTTGTCTTGATTATTTCCCACTCATTCGTTTTGGTTTGAGGAATATGTCAAAATCCCATGCCCAGAGAACTTCAGATAGAGTTCTCGGAAATGATCAGTGGACAACCCAGGCAGGGTAAGGATCAGCATTTCCACACTACTCAGAGTATTTTTATTTTCAGGGATGGATTTTTAGCCCAATTCAAGTTGAAGAAAAGTGGTTTCGTGAAAATCGCAGAAAATTTTTTTTCAGAAACTCCGGGGTGCCTGGAGGTCGCGGTGCACCACGCGACAGTTGTATTCCAAATCTGAGTCACTCAGATCACTTGAGTACCCAAGCATCCTTGAAACTCATTCAAATGCAAGTGCTTCAATCTGTTTCCATGATTGTTTCCCACTCATTCCTTTTGGTTTGGGGAACATGTCAAAATCCCATGCCCAGAGAACTTCAACTAGAATTTGCGGAAATGCTCAGTGGACACCCCAGGTAGGGTAAGGATCAGCATTTCCACACTACTCAGAGAATTTTTATTTTCAGGGATGGATTTTTAGCCCAAATCAAGTTGAAGAAAAGTGGTTTCGTGAAAATCGCAGAAAATTTTTTTTCAGAAACTCCGGGGTGCCTGGAGGTCGCGGTGCACCACGCGACAGTTGTATTGCAAAACTGAGTCACTCAGATCACTCGAGTACCCAAGCATCCTTGAAACTCATTCAAATGCAACTGCTTCTACCTGTTTCCATGATTGTTTCCCACTCATTCCTTTTGGTTTGGGGAACATGTCAAAATCCCATGCCCAGAGAACTTCAATTAGAGTTCGCGGAAATGCTCAGTGGACACCCCAGGTAGGGTAAGGATCAGCATTTCCACACTACTCAGAGAATTTTTATTTTCAGGGATGGATTTTTAGCCCAAATCAAGTTGAAGAAAAGTGGTTTCGTGAAAATCGCAGAAAATTTTTTTTCAGAAACTCCGGGGTGCCTGGAGGTCGCGGTGCACCACGCGACAGTTGTATTCCAAAACTGAGTCACTCAGATCACTCGAGTACCCAAGCATCCTTGAAACTCATTCAAATGCAACTGCTTCTACCTGTTTCCATGATTGTTTCCCACTCATTCCTTTTGGTTTGGGGAACATGTCAAAATCCCATGCCCAGAGAACTTCAACTAGAATTTGCGGAAATGCTCAGTGGACACCCCAGGTAGGGTAAGGATCAGCATTTCCACACTACTCAGAGAATTTTTATTTTCAGGGATGGATTTTTAGCCCAAATCAAGTTGAAGAAAAGTGGTTCATGAAAAACGCAGAAAATTATTTTTCAGAAACTCCGGGGTGCCTGGAGGTCGCGGTGCACCACGCGACAGTTGTATTCCAAAACTGAGTCACTCAGATAACACGAATACCCAAGCATGCTTGAAACTCATTCAAATGCAAGTGCTTCTATCTGTTTCCATGATTGTTTCCCACTCATTCCTTTTGGTTTGGAGAACATGTCAAAATCCCATACCAGAAAACTTCAACTAGAGTTCGCGGAAATGCTCAGTGGACACCCCAGGTAGGGTAAGGATCAGCATTTCCACACTACTCAGAGAATTTTTATTTTCAGGGATGGATTTTTAGCCCAAATCAAGTTGAAGAAAAGTGGTTTCGTGAAAATCGCAGAAAATTTTTTTTCAGAAACTCCAGGGTGCCTGGAGGTCGCAGTACACCCCTCGACAGTTGTATTCCAAAACTGAGTCACTCAGATCACTCGAGTACCCAAGCATCCTTGAAACTCTTTCAAATGCAAGTGCTTCTATCTGTTTCCATGATTGTTTCCCACTCATTCCTTTTGGTTTGGGGAACATGTCAAAATCCCATGCCCAGAGAACATCAGATACAGTTCGCGGAAATGCTCAGTGGACAGCCCAGGTAGGGTAAGGATCAGCATTTCCACACTACTCAGAGAGTTTTTATTTTCAGGGATGGATTTTTAGCCCAAATCAAGTTGAAGAAAAGTGGTTTCGTGAAAATCGCAGAAAATTTTTTTTCAGAAACTCCGGGGTGCCTGGAGGTCGTGCTGCACCACGCGACAGTTGTATTCCAAAACTGAGTCACTCAGATCACTCGAGTACCCAAGCATCCTTTAAACTCATTCAAATGCAAGTGCTTCAATCTGTTTCCATGATTGTTTCCCACTCATTCCTTTTGGTTTGGGGAACATGTCAAAATCCCATGCCCAGAGAACTTCAACTAGAATTTGCGGAAATGCTCAGTGGACACCCCAGGTAGGGTAAGGATCAGCATTTCCACACTACTCAGAGAATTTTTATTTTCAGGGATGGATTTTTAGCCCAAATCAAGTTGAAGAAAAGTGGTTTCGTGAAAATCGCAGAAAATTTTTTTCAGAAACTCCGGGGTGCCTGGAGGTCGCGGTGCACCCCTCGACAGTTGTATTCCAAAACTGAGTCACTCAGATCACTCGAGTACCCAAGCATCCTTGAAACTCATTCAAATGCAAGTGCTTCTATCTCTTGTCTTGATTGTTTCCCACTAATTCCTTTTGGTTTGGGGAACATGTCAAAATCCCATGTCCAGAGAACTTCAACTAGAATTCGCGGAAATGCTCAGTGGACACCCCAGGTAGGGTAAGGATCAGCATTTCCACACTACTCAGAGAATTTTTATTTTCAGGGATGGATTTTTAGCCCAAATCAAGTTGAAGAAAAGTGGTTTCAAGAAAATCGCAGAAAATTTTTTTTCAGAAACACCGGGGTGCCTGGAGGTCGCAGTGCACAACGCGACAGTTGTATTCCAAAACTGAGTCACTCAGATCACTCGAGTACCCAAGCATCCTTGAAACTCATTCAAATGCATGTGCTTCTATCTGTTGTCTTGATTGTTTCCCACTAATTCCTTTTGGTTTGGGGAACATCTCAAAATCCCATGCCCAGAGAACTTCAACTAGAGTTCGCGGAAATGCTCAGTGGACACCCCAGGTAGGGTAAGGATCAGCATTTCCACACTACTCAGAGAGTTTTTATTTTCAGGGATGGATTTTTAGCCCAAATCAAGTTGAAGAAAAGTGGTTTCGTGAAAATCGCAGAAAATTTTTTTTCAGAAACTCTGGGGTGCCTGGAGGTCGCGGTGCACCACGCGACAGTTGTATTCCAAAACTGAGTCACTCAGATCACTCGAGTACCCAAGCATCCTTGAAACTCATTCAAATGCAAGTGCTTCTATCTGTTGTCTTGATTGTTTCCCACTAATTCCTTTTGGTTTGGGGAACATGTCAAAATCCCATGCCCAGAGAACTTCAACTAGAATTCGCGGAAATGCTCAGTGGACACCCCAGGTAGGGTAAGGATCAGCATTTCCACACTACTCAGAGAATTTTTATTTTCAGGGATGGATTTTTAACCCAAATCAAGTTGAAGAAAAGTGGTTTCGTGAAAATCGCAGAAAATTTTTTTTCAGAAACTCCGGGGTGCCTGGAGGTCGCGGTGCACCACGCGACAGTTGTATTCCAAAACTGAGTCACTCAGATCACTCGAGTACCCAAGCATCCTTGAAACTCATTCAAATGCAGGTGCTTCTATCTCTTGTCTTGATTGTTTCCCACTAATTCCTTTTGGTTTGGGGAACATGTCAAAATCCCATGCCCAGAGAACTTCAACTAGAAATCGCGGAAATGCTCAGTGGACACCCCAGGTAGGGTAAGGATCAGCATTTCCACACTACTCAGAGAATTTTTATTTTCAGGGATGGATTTTTAGCCCAAATCAAGTTGAAGAAAAGTGGTTTCGTGAAAATCGCAGAAAATTTTTTTTCAGAAACTCCGGGGTGCCTGGAGGTCGCGGTGCACCACGCGACAGTTGTATTCCAAAACTGAGTCACTCAGATCACTCGATTACCCAAGCATCCTTGAAACTCATTCAAATGCAAGTGCTTCTATCTGTTGTCTTGATTGTTTCCCACTAATTCCTTTTGGTTTGGGGAACATGTCAAAATCCCATGCCCAGAGAACTTCAGATACAGTTCGCGGAAATGCTCAGTGGACAGCCCAGGTAGGGTAAGGATCAGCATT
Source organism: Lepisosteus oculatus (assembly GCF_040954835.1). Taxonomy (NCBI): domain Eukaryota; kingdom Metazoa; phylum Chordata; class Actinopteri; order Semionotiformes; family Lepisosteidae; genus Lepisosteus; species Lepisosteus oculatus. The sequence continues at coordinate 422,946 of NC_090698.1, forward strand.
TCCACACTACTCAGAGAGTTTTTATTTTCAGGGATGGATTTTTAGCCCAAATCAAGTTGAAGAAAAGTGGTTTCGTGAAAATCGCAGAAAATTTTTTTTCAGAAACTCCGGGGTGCCTGGAGGTCGCGGTGCACCACGCGACAGTTGTATTGCAAAACTGAGTCACTCAGATCACTCGAGTACCCAAGCATCCTTGAAACTCATTCAAATGCAACTGCTTCTACCTGTTTCCATGATTGTTTCCCACTCATTCCTTTTGGTTTGGGGAACATGTCAAAATCCCATGCCCAGAGAACTTCAATTAGAGTTCGCGGAAATGCTCAGTGGACACCCCAGGTAGGGTAAGGATCAGCATTTCCACACTACTCAGAGAATTTTTATTTTCAGGGATGGATTTTTAGCCCAAATCAAGTTGAAGAAAAGTGGTTTCGTGAAAATCGCAGAAATTTTTTTTCAGAAACTCCGGGGTGCCTGGAGGTCGCGGTGCACCACGCGACAGTTGTATTCCAAAACTGAGTCACTCAGATCACACGAGCACCCAAGCATGCTTGAAAATCATTCAAATGCAAGTGCTTCTATCTGTTGTCTTGTTTCCCACTCATTCCTTTTGGTTTGGGGAAAATGTCAAAATCCCATGCCCAGAGAACTTCAGATAGAGTTCGCGGAAATGCTCAGTGGACACCCCAGGTAGGGTAAGGATCAGCATTTCCAAACTACTCAGAGAATTTTTATTTTCAGGGATGGATTTTTAGCCCAAATCAAGTTGAAGAAAAGTGGTTTCGTGAAAATCACAGAAAATTTTTTTTCAGAAACTCCAGGGTGCCTGGAGGTCGCAGTACACCCCTCGACAGTTGTATTCCAAAACTGAGTCACTCAGATCACTCGCGTACCCAAGCATCCTTGAAACTCTTTCAAATGCAAGTGCTTCTATCTGTTTCCATGATTGTTTCCCACTCATTCCTTTTGGTTTGGGGAACATGTCAAAATCCCATGCCCAGAGAACTTCAGATACAGTTCGCGGAAATGCTCAGTGGACAGCCCAGGTAGGGTAAGGATCAGCATTTCCACACTACTCAGAGAGTTTTTATTTTCAGGGATGGATTTTTAGCCCAAATCAAGTTGAAGAAAAGTGGTTTCGTGAAAATCGCAGAAATTTTTTTTTCAGAAACTCCGGGGTGCCTGGAGGTCGCGGTGCACCACGCGACAGTTGTATTGCAAAACTGAGTCACTCAGATCACTCGAGTACCCAAGCATCCTTGAAACTCATTCAAATGCAACTGCTTCTACCTGTTTCCATGATTGTTTCCCACTCATTCCTTTTGGTTTGGGGAACATGTCAAAATCCCATGCCCAGAGAACTTCAATTAGAGTTCGCGGAAATGCTCAGTGGACACCCCAGGTAGGGTAAGGATCAGCATTTCCACACTACTCAGAGAATTTTTATTTTCAGGGATGGATTTTTAGCCCAAATCAAGTTGAAGAAAAGTGGTTTCGTGAAAATCGCAGAAAATTTTTTTTCAGAAACTCCGGGGTGCCTGGAGGTCGCGGTGCACCACGCGACAGTTGTATTCCAAAACTGAGTCACTCAGATCACACGAGCACCCAAGCATGCTTGAAAATCATTCAAATGCAAGTGCTTCTATCTGTTGTCTTGTTTCCCACTCATTCCTTTTGGTTTGGGGAAAATGTCAAAATCCCATGCCCAGAGAACTTCAGATAGAGTTCGCGGAAATGCTCAGTGGACAACCCAGGCAGGGTAAGGATCAGCATTTCCACACTACTCAGAGAATATTTATTTTCAGGGATGGATTTTTAGCCCAATTCAAGTTGAAGAAAAGTTGTTTCGTGAAAATCACAGAAATTTTTTTTCAGAAACTCCGGGGTGCCTGGAGGTCGCGGTGCACCACGCGACAGTTGTATTCCAAAACTGAGTCACTCAGATCACACGAGCACCCAAGCATGCTTGAAACTCATTCAAATGCATGAGCTCTATCTGTTGTCTTGATTGTTTCCCACTCATTCCTTTTGGTTTGGGGAATATGTCAAAATCCCATGCCCAGGGAACTTCAGATAGTGTTCGCGGAAATGCTCAGTGGACAACCCAGGCAGGGTAAGGATCAGCATTTCCACACTACTCAGAGAATTTTTATTTTCAGGGATGGATTTTTAGCCCAATTCAAGTTGAAGAAAAGTGGTTTCGTGAAAATCACAGAAATTTTTTTTTCAGAAACTCCGGGGTGCCTGGAGGTCGCGGTGCACCACGCGACAGTTGTATTCCAAAACCGAGTCACTCAGATAACTCGAGCACCCAAGCATGCTTGAAACTCATTCAAATACAAGAGGTTCTATCTGTTGTCTTGATTATTTCCCACTCATTCGTTTTGGTTTGAGGAATATGTTAAAATCCCATGCCCAGAGAACTTCAGATAGAGTTCTCGGAAATGATCAGTGGACAACCCAGGCAGGGTAAGGATCAGCATTTCCACACTACTCAGAGTATTTTTATTTTCAGGGATGGATTTTTAGCCCAATTCAAGTTGAAGAAAAGTGGTTTCGTGAAAATCGCAGAAAATTTTTTTTCAGAAACTCCGGGGTGCCTGGAGGTCGCGGTGCACCACGCGACAGTTGTATTCCAAATCTGAGTCACTCAGATCACTCGAGTACCCAAGCATCCTTGAAACTCATTCAAATGCAACTGCTTCTACCTTTTTCCATGATTAATTCCCACTCATTCCTTTTGGTTTGGGGAACATGTCAAAATCCCATGCCCAGAGAACTTCAATTAGAGTTCGCGGAAATGCTCAGTGGACACCCCAGGTAGGGTAAGGATCAGCATTTCCACACTACTCAGAGAATTTTTATTTTCAGGGATGGATTTTTAGCACAAATCAAGTTGAAGAAAAGTGGTTTCGTGAAAATCGCAGAAAATTTTTTTCAGAAACTCCGGGGTGCCTGGAGGTCGCGGTGCACCACGCGACAGTTGTATTCCAAAACTGAGTCACTCAGATCACTCGAGTACCCAAGCATCCTTGAAACTCATTCAAATGCAAGTACTTCAATCTGTTTCCATGATTGTTTCCCACTCATTCCTTTTGGTTTGGGGAACATGTCAAAATCCCATGCCCAGAGAACTTCAACTAGAATTTGCGGAAATGCTCAGTGGACACCCCAGGTAGGGTAAGGATCAGCATTTCCACACTACTCAGAGAATTTTTATTTTCAGGGATGGATTTTTAGCCCAAATCAAGTTGAAGAAAAGTGGTTCATGAAAAACGCAGAAAATTTTTTTTCAGAAACTCCGGGGTGCCTTGAGGTCGCGGTACACCACGCGACACTTGTATTCCAAAACTGAGTCACTCAGATAACACGAATACCCAAGCATGCTTGAAACTCATTCAAATGCAAGTGCTTCTATCTGTTTCCATGATTGTTTTCCACTCATTCCTTTTGGTTTGGAGAACATGTCAAAATCCCATGCCAGAGAACTTCAACTAGAGTTCGCGGAAATGCTCAGTGGACACCCCAGGTAGGGTAAGGATCAGCATTTCCACACTACTCAGAGAATTTTTATTTTCAGGGATGGATTTTTAGCCCAAATCAAGTTGAAGAAAAGTGGTTTCGTGAAAATCACAGAAAATTTTTTTTCAGAAACTCCAGGGTGCCTGGAGGTCGCAGTACACCCCTCGACAGTTGTATTCCAAAACTGAGTCACTCAGATCACTCGCGTACCCAAGCATCCTTGAAACTCTTTCAAATGCAAGTGCTTCTATCTGTTTCCATGATTGTTTCCCACTCATTCCTTTTGGTTTGGGGAACATGTCAAAATCCCATGCCCAGAGAACTTCAGATACAGTTCGCGGAAATGCTCAGTGGACAGCCCAGGTAGGGTAAGGATCAGCATTTCCACACTACTCAGAGAATTTTTATTTTCAGGGATGGATTTTTAGCCCAAATCAAGTTGAAGAAAAGTGGTTTCGTGAAAATCGCAGAAAATTTTTTTTCAGAAACTCCGGGGTGCCTGGAGGTTGCGGTGCACCACGCGACAGTTGTATTCCAAAACTGAGTCACTCAGATCACTCGAGTACCCAAGCATCCTTGAAACTCATTTAAATGCAGGTGCTTCTATCTCTTGTCTTGATTGTTTTCCACTCATTCCTTTTGGTTTGGAGAATATGTCAAAATCCCATGCCAGAGAACTTCAACTAGAGTTCGCGGAAATGCTCAGTGGACACCCCAGGTAGGGTAAGGATCAGCATTTCCACACTACTCAGAGAATTTTTATTTTCAGGGATGGATTTTTAGCCCAAATCAAGTTGAAGAAAAGTGGTTTCGTGAAAATCGCAGAAAATTTTTTTTCAGAAACTCCGGGGTGCCTGGAGGTCGCGGTGCACCACGCGACAGTTGTATTGCAAAACTGAGTCACTCAGATCACTCGAGTACCCAAGCATCCTTGAAACTCATTCAAATGCAACTGCTTCTACCTGTTTCCATGATTGTTTCCAACTCATTCCTTTTGGTTTGGGGAACATGTCAAAATCCCATGCCCAGAGAACTTCAACTAGAATTTGCGGAAATGCTCAGTGGACACCCCAGGTAGGGTAAGGATCAGCATTTCCACACTACTCAGAGAATTTTTATTTTCAGGGATGGATTTTTAGCCCAAATCAAGTTGAAGAAAAGTGGTTTCAAGAAAATCGCAGAAAATTTTTTTTCAGAAACACCGGGGTGCCTGGAGGTCGCAGTGCACAACGCGACAGTTGTATTCCAAAACTGAGTCACTCAGATCACTCGAGTACCCAAGCATCCTTGAAACTCATTCAAATGCATGTGCTTCTATCTGTTGTCTTGATTGTTTCCCACTCATTCCTTTTGGTTTGGAGAACATGTCAAAATCCCATGCCAGAGAACTTCAACTAGAGTTCGCGGAAATGCTCAGTGGACACCCCAGGTAGGGTAAGGATCAGCATTTCCACACTACTCAGAGAATTTTTATTTTCAGGGATGGATTTTTAGCCCAAATCAAGTTGAAGAAAAGTGGTTTCGTGAAAATCGCAGAAAATTTTTTTTCAGAAACTCCGGGGTGCCTGGAGGTCGCGGTGCACCACGCGACAGTTGTATTCCAAAACTGAGTCACTCAGATCACTCTAGTACCCAAGCATCCTTGAAACTCATTCAAATGCAGGTGCTTCTATCTGTTGTCTTGATTGTTTCCCACTAAATCCTTTTGGTTTGGGGAACATGTCAAAATCCCATGCCCAGAGAACTTCAACTAAAATTTGCGGAAATGCTCAGTGGAAACCCCAGGTAGGGTAAGGATCAGCATTTCCACACTACTCAGAGAATTTTTATTTTCAGGGATGGATTTTTAGCCCAAATCAAGTTGAAGAAAAGTGGTTTCGTGAAAATCGCAGAAAATTTTTTTTCAGAAACTCCGGGGTGCCTGGAGGTCGTGCTGCACCACGCGACAGTTGTATTCCAAAACTGAGTCACTCAGATCACTCGAGTACCCAAGCATCCTTGAAACTCATTCAAATGCAAGTGCTTCAATCTGTTTCCATGATTGTTTCCCACTCATTCCTTTTGGTTTGGGGAACATGTCAAAATCCCATGTCCAGAGAACATCAACTAGAATTCGCGGAAATGCTCAGTGGACACCACAGGTAGGGTAAGGATCAGCATTTCCACACTACTCAGATAATTTTTATTTTCAGGGATGGATTTTTAGCCCAAATCAAGTTGAAGAAAAGTGGTTTCATGAAAATCGCAGACATTTTTTTTTCAGAAACACCGGGGTGCCTGGAGGTCGCAGTGCACAACGCGACAGTTGTATTCCAAAACTGAGTCACTCAGATCACTCGAGTACCCAAGCATCCTTGAAACTCATTCAAATGCAAGTGCTTCAATCTGTTTCCATGATTGTTTCCCACTCATTCCTTTTGGTTTGGGGAACATGTCAAAATCCCATGCCCAGAGAACTTCAACTAGAATTCGCGGAAATGCTCAGTGGACACCCCAGGTAGGGTAAGGATCAGCATTTCCACACTACTCAGAGAATTTTTATTTTCAGGGATGGATTTTTAGCCCAAATCAAGTTGAAGAAAAGTGGTTTCATGAAAATCGCAGAAAATTTTTTTTCAGAAACTCCGGGGTGCCTGAAGGTCGTGGTGCACCACGCGACAGTTGTATTCCAAAACTGAGTCACTCAGATCACTCGAGTACCCAAGCATCCTTGAAACTCATTCAAATGCAAGTGCTTCTATCTGTTGTCTTGATTGTTTCCCACTAAATCCTTTTGGTTTGGGGAACATGTCAAAATCCCATGCCCAGGGAACTTCAACTAGAGTTCGCGGAAATGCTCAGTGGACACCCCAGGTAGGGTAAGGATCAGCATTTCCACACTACTCAGAGAATTTTTATTTTCAGGGATGGATTTTTAGCCCAAATCAAGTTGAAGAAAAGTGGTTTCGTGAAAATCGCAGAAAATTTTTTTCAGAAACTCCGGGGTGCCTGGAGGTCGCGGTGCACCACGCGACAGTTGTATTCCAAAACTGAGTCACTCAGATCACACGAGTACCCAAGCATCCTTGAAACTCATTCAAATGCAAGTGCTTCTATCTGTTTCCATGATTGTTTCCCACTAATTCCTTTTGGTTTGGGGAACATGTAAAAATCCCATGCCCAGAGAACTTCAGATACAGTTCGCGGAAATGCTCAGTGGACAGCCCAGGTAGGGTAAGGATCAGCATTTCCACACTACTCAGATAATTTTTATTTTCAGGGATGGATTTTTAGCCCAAATCAAGTTGAAGAAAAGTGGTTTCGTGAAAATCGCAGAAAATTTTTTTTCAGAAACTCCGGGGTGCCTGGAGGTCGCGGTGCACCACGCGACAGTTGTATTCCAAAACTGAGTCACTCAGATCACTCGAGTACCCAAGCATCCTTGAAACTCATTCAAATGCAAGTGCTTCTATCTGTTTCCATGATTGTTTCCCACTCATTCCTTTTGGTTTGGGGAAAATGTCAAAATCCCATGCCCAGAGAACTTCAATTAGAGTTCGCGGAAATGCTCAGTGGACACCCCAGGTAGGGTAAGGATCAGCATTTCCACACTACTCAGAGAATTTTTATTTTCAGGGATGGATTTTTAGCCCAAATCAAGTTGAAGAAAAGTGGTTTCGTGAAAATCGCAGAAAATTTTTTTTCAGAAACTCCGGGGTGCCTGGAGGTCGTGGTGCACCACGCGACAGTTGTATTCCAAAACTGAGTCACTCAGATCACTCGAGTACCCAAGCATCCTTGAAACTCATTCAAATGCAAGTGCTTCTATCTGTTGTCTTGATTGTTTCCCACTAAATCCTTTTGGTTTGGGGAACATGTCAAAATCCCATGCCCAGGGAACTTCAACTAGAGTTCGCGGAAATGCTCAGTGGACACCCCAGGTAGGGTAAGGATCAGCATTTCCACACTACTCAGAGAATTTTTATTTTCAGGGATGGATTTTTAGCCCAAATCAAGTTGAAGAAAAGTGGTTTCGTGAAAATCGCAGAAAATTTTTTTTCAGAAACTCCGGGGTGCCTGGAGGTCGTGGTGCACCACGCGACAGTTGTATTCCAAAACTGAGTCACTCAGATCACTCGAGTACCCAAGCATCCTTGAAACTCATTCAAATGCAAGTGCTTCAATCTGTTTCCATGATTGTTTCCCACTCATTCCTTTTGGTTTGGGGAACATGTCAAAATCCCATGTCCAGAGAACATCAACTAGAATTCGCGGAAATGCTCAGTGGACACCCCAGGTAGGGTAAGGATCAGCATTTCCACACTACTCAGATAATTTTTATTTTCAGGGATGGATTTTTAGCCCAAATCAAGTTGAAGAAAAGTGGTTTCATGAAAATCGCAGAAATTTTTTTTTCAGTAACACCGGGGTGCCTGGAGGTCGCAGTGCACAACGCGACAGTTGTATTCCAAAACTGAGTCACTCAGATCACTCGAGTACCCAAGCATCCTTGAAACTCATTCAAATGCAAGTGCTTCTATCTGTTGTCTTGATTGTTTCCCACTAATTCCTTTTGGTTTGGGGAACATGTCAAAATCCCATGCCCAGAGAACTTCAACTAGAATTCGCGGAAATGCTCAGTGGACACCCCAGGTAGGGTAAGGATCAGCATTTCCACACTACTCAGATAATTTTTATTTTCAGGGATGGATTTTTAGCCCAAATCAAGTTGAAGAAAAGTGGTTTCGTGAAAATCGCAGAAAATTTTTTTTCAGAAACTCCGGGATGCCTGGAGGTCGCAGTGCACCACGCGACAGTTGTATTCCAAAACTGAGTCACTCAGATCACTCGAGTACCCAAGCATCCTTGAAACTCATTCAAATGCAAGTGCTTCAATCTGTTTCCATGATTGTTTCCCACTCATTCCTTTTGGTTTGGGGAACATGTCAAAATCCCATGCCCAGAGAACTTCAACTAGAATTCGCGGAAATGCTCAGTGGACACCCCAGGTAGGGTAAGGATCAGCATTTCCACACTACTCAGAGAATTTTTATTTTCAGGGATGGATTTTTAGCCCAAATCAAGTTGAAGAAAAGTGGTTTCATGAAAATCGCAGAAAATTTTTTTTCAGAAACTCCGGGGTGCCTGGAGGTCGTGGTGCACCACGCGACAGTTGTATTCCAAAACTGAGTCACTCAGATCACTCGAGTACCCAAGCATCCTTGAAACTCATTCAAATGCAAGTGCTTCTATCTGTTGTCTTGATTGTTTCCCACTAAATCCTTTTGGTTTGGGGAACATGTCAAAATCCCATGCCCAGGGAACTTCAACTAGAGTTCGCGGAAATGCTCAGTGGACACCCCAGGTAGGGTAAGGATCAGCATTTCCACACTACTCAGATAATTTTTATTTTCAGGGATGGATTTTTAGCCCAAATCAAGTTGAAGAAAAGTGGTTTCGTGAAAATCGCAGAAAATTTTTTTCAGAAACTCCGGGGTGCCTGGAGGTCGCGGTGCACCACGCGACAGTTGTATTCCAAAACTGAGTCACTCAGATCACACGAGTACCCAAGCATCCTTGAAACTCATTCAAATGCAAGTGCTTCTATCTGTTTCCATGATTGTTTCCCACTAATTCCTTTTGGTTTGGGGAACATGTAAAAATCCCATGCCCAGAGAACTTCAGATACAGTTCGCGGAAATGCTCAGTGGACAGCCCAGGTAGGGTAAGGATCAGCATTTCCACACTACTCAGATAATTTTTATTTTCAGGGATGGATTTTTAGCCCAAATCAAGTTGAAGAAAAGTGGTTTCGTGAAAATCGCAGAAAATTTTTTTTCAGAAACTCCGGGGTGCCTGGAGGTCGCGGTGCACCACGCGACAGTTGTATTCCAAAACTGAGTCACTCAGATCACTCGAGTACCCAAGCATCCTTGAAACTCATTCAAATGCAAGTGCTTCTATCTGTTTCCATGATTGTTTCCCACTCATTCCTTTTGGTTTGGGGAAAATGTCAAAATCCCATGCCCAGAGAACTTCAATTAGAGTTCGCGGAAATGCTCAGTGGACACCCCAGGTAGGGTAAGGATCAGCATTTCCACACTACTCAGAGAATTTTTATTTTCAGGGATGGATTTTTAGCCCAAATCAAGTTGAAGAAAAGTGGTTTCGTGAAAATCGCAGAAAATTTTTTTTCAGAAACTCCGGGGTGCCTGGAGGTCGTGGTGCACCACGCGACAGTTGTATTCCAAAACTGAGTCACTCAGATCACTCGAGTACCCAAGCATCCTTGAAACTCATTCAAATGCAAGTGCTTCTATCTGTTGTCTTGATTGTTTCCCACTAAATCCTTTTGGTTTGGGGAACATGTCAAAATCCCATGCCCAGGGAACTTCAACTAGAGTTCGCGGAAATGCTCAGTGGACACCCCAGGTAGGGTAAGGATCAGCATTTCCACACTACTCAGAGAATTTTTATTTTCAGGGATGGATTTTTAGCCCAAATCAAGTTGAAGAAAAGTGGTTTCGTGAAAATCGCAGAAAATTTTTTTTCAGAAACTCCGGGGTGCCTGGAGGTCGTGGTGCACCACGCGACAGTTGTATTCCAAAACTGAGTCACTCAGATCACTCGAGTACCCAAGCATCCTTGAAACTCATTCAAATGCAAGTGCTTCAATCTGTTTCCATGATTGTTTCCCACTCATTCCTTTTGGTTTGGGGAACATGTCAAAATCCCATGTCCAGAGAACATCAACTAGAATTCGCGGAAATGCTCAGTGGACACCCCAGGTAGGGTAAGGATCAGCATTTCCACACTACTCAGATAATTTTTATTTTCAGGGATGGATTTTTAGCCCAAATCAAGTTGAAGAAAAGTGGTTTCATGAAAATCGCAGAAATTTTTTTTTCAGTAACACCGGGGTGCCTGGAGGTCGCAGTGCACAACGCGACAGTTGTATTCCAAAACTGAGTCACTCAGATCACTCGAGTACCCAAGCATCCTTGAAACTCATTCAAATGCAAGTGCTTCTATCTGTTGTCTTGATTGTTTCCCACTAATTCCTTTTGGTTTGGGGAACATGTCAAAATCCCATGCCCAGAGAACTTCAACTAGAATTCGCGGAAATGCTCAGTGGACACCCCAGGTAGGGTAAGGATCAGCATTTCCACACTACTCAGATAATTTTTATTTTCAGGGATGGATTTTTAGCCCAAATCAAGTTGAAGAAAAGTGGTTTCGTGAAAATCGCAGAAAATTTTTTTTCAGAAACTCCGGGATGCCTGGAGGTCGCAGTGCACCACGCGACAGTTGTATTCCAAAACTGAGTCACTCAGATCACTCGAGTACCCAAGCATCCTTGAAACTCATTCAAATGCAAGTGCTTCAATCTGTTTCCATGATTGTTTCCCACTCATTCCTTTTGGTTTGGGGAACATGTCAAAATCCCATGCCCAGAGAACTTCAACTAGAATTCGCGGAAATGCTCAGTGGACACCCCAGGTAGGGTAAGGATCAGCATTTCCACACTACTCAGAGAATTTTTATTTTCAGGGATGGATTTTTAGCCCAAATCAAGTTGAAGAAAAGTGGTTTCATGAAAATCGCAGAAAATTTTTTTTCAGAAACTCCGGGGTGCCTGGAGGTCGTGGTGCACCACGCGACAGTTGTATTCCAAAACTGAGTCACTCAGATCACTCGAGTACCCAAGCATCCTTGAAACTCATTCAAATGCAAGTGCTTCTATCTGTTGTCTTGATTGTTTCCCACTAAATCCTTTTGGTTTGGGGAACATGTCAAAATCCCATGCCCAGGGAACTTCAACTAGAGTTCGCGGAAATGCTCAGTGGACACCCCAGGTAGGGTAAGGATCAGCATTTCCACACTACTCAGATAATTTTTATTTTCAGGGATGGATTTTTAGCCCAAATCAAGTTGAAGAAAAGTGGTTTCGTGAAAATCGCAGAAAATTTTTTTCAGAAACTCCGGGGTGCCTGGAGGTCGCGGTGCACCACGCGACAGTTGTATTCCAAAACTGAGTCACTCAGATCACACGAGTACCCAAGCATCCTTGAAACTCATTCAAATGCAAGTGCTTCTATCTGTTTCCATGATTGTTTCCCACTCATTCCTTTTGGTTTGGGGAACATGTCAAAATCCCATGCCCAGAGAACTTCAGATACAGTTCGCGGAAATGCTCAGTGGACAGCCCAGGTAGGGTAAGGATCAGCATTTCCACACTACTCAGAGAATTTTTATTTTCAGGGATGGATTTTTAGCCCAAATCAAGTTGAAGAAAAGTGGTTTCGTGAAAATCGCAGAAAATTTTTTTTCAGAAACTCCGGGATGCCTGGAGGTCGCGGTGCACCACGCGACAGTTGTATTCCAAAACTGAGTCACTCAGATCACTCGAGTACCCAAGCATCCTTGAAACTTATTCAAATGCAAGTGCTTCTATCTGTTTCCATGATTGTTTCCCACTCATTCCTTTTGGTTTGGGGAAAATGTCAAAATCCCATGCCCAGAGAACTTCAATTAGAGTTCGCGGAAATGCTCAGTGGACACCCCAGGTAGGGTAAGGATCAGCATTTCCACACTACTCAGAGAATTTTTATTTTCAGGGATGGATTTTTAGCCCAAATCAAGTTGAAGAAAAGTGGTTTCGTGAGAATCGCAGAAAATTTTTTTTCAGAAACTCTGGGGTGCCTGGAGGTCGCGGTGCACCACGCGACAGTTGTATTCCAAACCTGAGTCACTCAGATCACTCAAGTACCCAAGCATCCTTGAAACTCATTCAAATGCAAGTGCTTCTATCTGTTGTCTTGATTGTTTCCCACTAATTCCTTTTGGTTTGGGGAACATGTCAAAATCCCATGCCCAGAGAACTTCAATTAGAGTTCGCGGAAATGCTCAGTGGACACCCCAGGTAGGGTAAGGATCAGCATTTCCACACTACTCAGAGAATTTTTATTTTCAGGGATGGATTTTTAGCCCAAATCAAGTTGAAGAAAAGTGGTTTCGTGAAAATCGCAGAAAATTTTTTTTCAGAAACTCCAGGGTGCCTGTAGGTCGCGGTGCACCACGCGACAGTTGTATTCCAAAACTGAGTCACTCAGATCACTCGAGTACCCAAGCATCCTTGAAACTCATTCAAATGCAACTGCTTCTACCTGTTTCCATGATTGTTTCCCACTCATTCCTTTTGGTTTGGGGAACATGTCAAAATCCCATGCCAAGAGAACTTCAATTAGAATTCGCGGAAATGCTCAGTGGACACCCCAGGTAGGGTAAGGATCAGCATTTCCACACTACTCAGAGAATTTTTATTTTCAGGGATGGATTTTTAGCCCAAATCAAGTTGAAGAAAAGTGGTTTCGTGAAAATCGCAGAAAATTTTTTTTCAGAAACTCCGGGATGCCTGGAGGTCGCAGTGCACCACGCGACAGTTGTATTCCAAAACTGAGTCACTCAGATCACTCGAGTACCCAAGCATCCTTGAAACTCATTCAAATGCAAGTGCTTCAATCTGTTTCCATGATTGTTTCCCACTCATTCCTTTTGGTTTGGGGAACATGTCAAAATCCCATGCCCAGAGAACTTCAACTAGAATTCGCGGAAATGCTCAGTGGACACCCCAGGTAGGGTAAGGATCAGCATTTCCACACTACTCAGAGAATTTTTATTTTCAGGGATGGATTTTTAGCCCAAATCAAGTTGAAGAAAAGTGGTTTCATGAAAATCGCAGAAATTTTTTTTTCAGAAACTCCGGGGTGCCTGGAGGTCGTGGTGCACCACGCGACAGTTGTATTCCAAAACTGAGTCACTCAGATCACTCGAGTACCCAAGCATCCTTAAAACTCATTCAAATGCAAGTGCTTCAATCTGTTTCCATGATTGTTTCCCACTCATTCCTTTTGGTTTGGGGAACATGTCAAAATCCCATGCCCAGAGAACTTCAACTAGAATTCGCGGAAATGCTCAGTGGACACCCCAGGTAGGGTAAGGATCAGCATTTCCACACTACTCAGAGAATTTTTATTTTCAGGGATGGATTTTTAGCCCAAATCAAGTTGAAGAAAAGTGGTTTCATGAAAATCGCAGAAATTTTTTTTTCAGAAACTCCGGGGTGCCTGGAGGTCGTGGTGCACCACGCGACAGTTGTATTCCAAAACTGAGTCACTCAGATCACTCGAGTACCCAAGCATCCTTAAAACTCATTCAAATGCAAGTGCTTCTATCTGTTGTCTTGATTGTTTCCCACTAAATCCTTTTGGTTTGGGGAACATGTCAAAATCCCATGCCCAGGGAACTTCAACTAGAGTTCGCGGAAATGCTCAGTGGACACCCCAGGTAGGGTAAGGATCAGCATTTCCACACTACTCAGATAATTTTTATTTTCAGGGATGGATTTTTAGCCCAAATCAAGTTGAAGAAAAGTGGTTTCGTGAAAATCGCAGAAAATTTTTTTCAGAAACTCCGGGGTGCCTGGAGGTCGCGGTGCACCACGCGACAGTTGTATTCCAAAACTGAGTCACTCAGATCACACGAGTACCCAAGCATCCTTGAAACTCATTCAAATGCAAGTGCTTCTATCTGTTTCCATGATTGTTTCCCACTCATTCCTTTTGGTTTGGGGAACATGTCAAAATCCCATGCCCAGAGAACTTCAGATACAGTTCGCGGAAATGCTCAGTGGACAGCCCAGGTAGGGTAAGGATCAGCATTTCCACACTACTCAGATAATTTTTATTTTCAGGGATGGATTTTTAGCCCAAATCAAGTTGAAGAAAAGTGGTTTCGTGAGAATCGCAGAAAAAAATTTTTCAGAAACACCGGGGTGCCTGGAGGTCGCGGTGCACCACGCGACAGTTGTATTCCAAAACTGAGTCACTCAGATCACTCGAGTACCCAAGCATCCTTGAAACTCATTCAAATGCAAGTGCTTCTATCTGTTTCCATGATTGTTTCCCACTCATTCCTTTTGGTTTGGGGAACATGTCAAAATCCCATGCCCAGGGAACTTCAACTAGAGTTCGCGGAAATGCTCAGTGGACACCCCAGGTAGGGTAAGGATCAGCATTTCCACACTACTCAGATAATTTTTATTTTCAGGGATGGATTTTTAGCCCAAATCAAGTTGAAGAAAAGTGGTTTCGTGAAAATCGCAGAAAATTTTTTTCAGAACCTCCGGGGTGCCTGGAGGTCGCGGTGCACCACGCGACAGTTGTATTCCAAAACTGAGTCACTCAGATCACACGAGTACCCAAGCATCCTTGAAACTCATTCAAATGCAAGTGCTTCTATCTGTTTCCATGATTGTTTCCCACTCATTCCTTTTGGTTTGGGGAACATGTCAAAATCCCATGCCCAGAGAACTTCAGATACAGTTCGCGGAAATGCTCAGTGGACAGCCCAGGTAGGGTAAGGATCAGCATTTCCACACTACTCAGATAATTTTTATTTTCAGGGATGGATTTTTAGCCCAAATCAAGTTGAAGAAAAGTGGTTTCGTGAGAATCGCAGAAAAAAATTTTTCAGAAACACCGGGGTGCCTGGAGGTCGCGGTGCACCACGCGACAGTTGTATTCCAAAACTGAGTCACTCAGATCACTCGAGTACCCAAGCATCCTTGAAACTCATTCAAATGCAAGTGCTTCTATCTGTTTCCATGATTGTTTCCCACTCATTCCTTTTGGTTTGGGGAACATGTCAAAATCCCATGCCAAGAGAACTTCAATTAGAATTCGCGGAAATGCTCAGTGGACACCCCAGGTAGGGTAAGGATCAGCATTTCCACACTACTCAGAGAATTTTTATTTTCAGGGATGGATTTTTAGCCCAAATCAAGTTGAAGAAAAGTGGTTTCGTGAAAATCGCAGAAAATTTTTTTCAGAAACTCCGGGGTGCCTGGAGGTCGCGGTGCACCACGCGACAGTTGTATTCCAAAACTGAGTCACTCAGATCACACAAGTACCCAAGCATCCTTGAAACTCTTTCAAATGCAAGTGCTTCTATCTGTTTCCATGACTGTTTCCCACTCATTCCTTTTGGTTTGGGGAACATGTCAAAATCCCATGCCCAGAGAACTTCAGATACAGTTCGCGGAAATGCTCAGTGGACAGCCCAGGTAGGGTAAGGATCAGCATTTCCACACTACTCAGATAATTTTTATTTTCAGGGATGGATTTTTAGCCCAAATCAAGTTGAAGAAAAGTGGTTTCATGAAAATCGCAGAAATTTTTTTTTCAGTAACACCGGGGTGCCTGGAGGTCGCAGTGCACAACGCGACAGTTGTATTCCAAAACTGAGTCACTCAGATCACTCGAGTACCCAAGCATCCTTGAAACTCATTCAAATGCAAGTGCTTCTATCTGTTGTCTTGATTGTTTCCCACTAATTCCTTTTGGTTTGGGGAACATGTCAAAATCCCATGCCCAGAGAACTTCAACTAGAATTCGCGGAAATGCTCAGTGGACACCCCAGGTAGGGTAAGGATCAGCATTTCCACACTACTCAGATAATTTTTATTTTCAGGGATGGATTTTTAGCCCAAATCAAGTTGAAGAAAAGTGGTTTCGTGAAAATCGCAGAAAATTTTTTTTCAGAAACTCCGGGATGCCTGGAGGTCGCAGTGCACCACGCGACAGTTGTATTCCAAAACTGAGTCACTCAGATCACTCGAGTACCCAAGCATCCTTGAAACTCATTCAAATGCAAGTGCTTCAATCTGTTTCCATGATTGTTTCCCACTCATTCCTTTTGGTTTGGGGAACATGTCAAAATCCCATGCCCAGAGAACTTCAACTAGAATTCGCGGAAATGCTCAGTGGACACCCCAGGTAGGGTAAGGATCAGCATTTCCACACTACTCAGAGAATTTTTATTTTCAGGGATGGATTTTTAGCCCAAATCAAGTTGAAGAAAAGTGGTTTCATGAAAATCGCAGAAAATTTTTTTTCAGAAACTCCGGGGTGCCTGGAGGTCGTGGTGCACCACGCGACAGTTGTATTCCAAAACTGAGTCACTCAGATCACTCGAGTACCCAAGCATCCTTGAAACTCATTCAAATGCAAGTGCTTCTATCTGTTGTCTTGATTGTTTCCCACTAAATCCTTTTGGTTTGGGGAACATGTCAAAATCCCATGCCCAGGGAACTTCAACTAGAGTTCGCGGAAATGCTCAGTGGACACCCCAGGTAGGGTAAGGATCAGCATTTCCACACTACTCAGAGAATTTTTATTTTCAGGGATGGATTTTTAGCCCAAATCAAGTTGAAGAAAAGTGGTTTCGTGAAAATCGCAGAAAATTTTTTTCAGAAACTCCGGGGTGCCTGGAGGTCGCGGTGCACCACGCGACAGTTGTATTCCAAAACTGAGTCACTCAGATCACACGAGTACCCAAGCATCCTTGAAACTCATTCAAATGCAAGTGCTTCTATCTGTTTCCATGATTGTTTCCCACTCATTCCTTTTGGTTTGGGGAACATGTCAAAATCCCATGCCCAGAGAACTTCAGATACAGTTCGCGGAAATGCTCAGTGGACAGCCCAGGTAGGGTAAGGATCAGCATTTCCACACTACTCAGAGAATTTTTATTTTCAGGGATGGATTTTTAGCCCAAATCAAGTTGAAGAAAAGTGGTTTCGTGAAAATCGCAGAAAATTTTTTTTCAGAAACTCCGGGGTGCCTGGAGGTCGCGGTGCACCACGCGACAGTTGTATTCCAAAACTGAGTCACTCAGATCACTCGAGTACCCAAGCATCCTTGAAACTCATTCAAATGCAAGTGCTTCTATCTGTTTCCATGATTGTTTCCCACTCATTCCTTTTGGTTTGGGGAAAATGTCAAAATCCCATGCCCAGAGAACTTCAATTAGAGTTCGCGGAAATGCTCAGTGGACACCCCAGGTAGGGTAAGGATCAGCATTTCCACACTACTCAGAGAATTTTTATTTTCAGGGATGGATTTTTAGCCCAAATCAAGTTGAAGAAAAGTGGTTTCGTGAGAATCGCAGAAAAATTTTTTTGAGAAACTCCGGGGTGCCTGGAGCTCGCGGTGCACCACGCGACAGTTGTATTCCAAAACTGAGTCACTCAGATCACTCGAGTACCCAAGCATCCTTGAAACTCATTCAAATGCAAGTGCTTCTATCTGTTGTCTTGATTGTTTCCCACTAATTCCTTTTGGTTTGGGGAACATGTCAAAATCCCATGCCCAGAGAACTTCAATTAGAGTTCGCGGAAATGCTCAGTGGACACCCCAGGTAGGGTAAGGATCAGCATTTCCACACTACTCAGAGAATTTTTATTTTCAGGGATGGATTTTTAGCCCAAATCAAGTTGAAGAAAAGTGGTTTCGTGAAAATCGCAGAAAATTTTTTTTCAGAAACTCCGGGGTGCCTGTAGGTCGCGGTGCACCACGCGACAGTTGTATTCCAAAACTGAGTCACTCAGATCACTCGAGTACCCAAGCATCCTTGAAACTCATTCAAATGCAACTGCTTCTACCTGTTTCCATGATTGTTTCCCACTCATTCCTTTTGGTTTGGGGAACATGTCAAAATCCCATGCCAAGAGAACTTCAATTAGAATTCGCGGAAATGCTCAGTGGACACCCCAGGTAGGGTAAGGATCAGCATTTCCACACTACTCAGAGAATTTTTATTTTCAGGGATGGATTTTTAGCCCAAATCAAGTTGAAGAAAAGTGGTTTCGTGAAAATCGCAGAAAATTTTTTTTCAGAAACTCCGGGATGTCTGGAGGTCGCAGTGCACCACGCGACAGTTGTATTCCAAACCTGAGTCACTCAGATCACTCGAGTACCCAAGCATCCTTGAAACTCATTCAAATGCAAGTGCTTCAATCTGTTTCCATGATTGTTTCCCACTCATTCCTTTTGGTTTGGGGAACATGTCAAAATCCCATGCCCAGAGAACTTCAACTAGAATTCGCGGAAATGCTCAGTGGACACCCCAGGTAGGGTAAGGATCAGCATTTCCACACTACTCAGAGAATTTTTATTTTCAGGGATGGATTTTTAGCCCAAATCAAGTTGAAGAAAAGTGGTTTCATGAAAATCGCAGAAAATTTTTTTTCAGAAACTCCGGGGTGCCTGGAGGTCGCGGTGCACCACGCGACAGTTGTATTCCAAAACTGAGTCACTCAGATCACTCGAGTACCCAAGCATCCTTAAAACTCATTCAAATGCAAGTGCTTCTATCTGTTGTCTTGATTGTTTCCCACTAAATCCTTTTGGTTTGGGGAACATGTCAAAATCCCATGCCCAGGGAACTTCAACTAGAGTTCGCGGAAATGCTCAGTGGACACCCCAGGTAGGGTAAGGATCAGCATTTCCACACTACTCAGATAATTTTTATTTTCAGGGATGGATTTTTAGCCCAAATCAAGTTGAAGAAAAGTGGTTTAGTGAAAATCGCAGAAAATTTTTTTCAGAAACTCCGGGGTGCCTGGAGGTCGCGGTGCACCACGCGACAGTTGTATTCCAAAACTGAGTCACTCAGATCACACGAGTACCCAAGCATCCTTGAAACTCATTCAAATGCAAGTGCTTCTATCTGTTTCCATGATTGTTTCCCACTCATTCCTTTTGGTTTGGGGAACATGTCAAAATCCCATGCCCAGAGAACTTCAGATACAGTTCGCGGAAATGCTCAGTGGACAGCCCAGGTAGGGTAAGGATCAGCATTTCCACACTACTCAGATAATTTTTATTTTCAGGGATGGATTTTTAGCCCAAATCAAGTTGAAGAAAAGTGGTTTCGTGAAAATCGCAGAAAATTTTTTTTCAGAAACTCCGGGGTGCCTGGAGGTCGCGGTGCACCACGCGACAGTTGTATTCCAAAACTGAGTCACTCAGATCACTCGAGTACCCAAGCATCCTTGAAACTCATTCAAATGCAAGTGCTTCTATCTGTTTCCATGATTGTTTCCCACTCATTCCTTTTGGTTTGGGGAAAATGTCAAAATCCCATGCCCAGAGAACTTCAATTAGAGTTCGCGGAAATGCTCAGTGGACACCCCAGGTAGGGTAAGGATCAGCATTTCCACACTACTCAGAGAATTTTTATTTTCAGGGATGGATTTTTAGCCCAAATCAAGTTGAAGAAAAGTGGTTTCGTGAGAATCGCAGAAAAAAATTTTTCAGAAACACCGGGGTGCCTGGAGGTCGCGGTGCACCACGCGACAGTTGTATTCCAAAACTGAGTCACTCAGATCACTCGAGTACCCAAGCATCCTTGAAACTCATTCAAATGCAACTGCTTCTACCTGTTTCCATGATTGTTTCCCACTCATTCCTTTTGGTTTGGGGAACATGTCAAAATCCCATGCCAAGAGAACTTCAATTAGAATTCGCGGAAATGCTCAGTGGACACCCCAGGTAGGGTAAGGATCAGCATTTCCACACTACTCAGAGAATTTTTATTTTCAGGGATAGATTTTTAGCCCAAATCAAGTTGAAGAAAAGTGGTTTCGTGAAAATCGCAGAAAATTTTTTTCAGAAACTCCGGGGTGCCTGGAGGTCGCGGTGCACCACGCGACAGTTGTATTCCAAAACTGAGTCACTCAGATCACACGAGTACCCAAGCATCCTTGAAACTCTTTCAAATGCAAGTGCTTCTATCTGTTTCCATGACTGTTTCCCACTCATTCCTTTTGGTTTGGGGAACATGTCAAAATCCCATGCCCAGAGAACTTCAGATACAGTTCGCGGAAATGCTCAGTGGACAGCCCAGGTAGGGTAAGGATCAGCATTTCCACACTACTCAGATAATTTTTATTTTCAGGGATGGATTTTTAGCCCAAATCAAGTTGAAGAAAAGTGGTTTCGTGAAAATCGCAGAAAATTTTTTTTCAGAAACTCCGGGGTGCCTGGAGGTCGCGGTGCACCACGCGACAGTTGTATTCCAAAACTGAGTCACTCAGATCACTCGAGTACCCAAGCATCCTTGAAATTCATTCAAATGCAACTGCTTCTACCTGTTTCCATGATTGTTTCCCACTCATTCCTTTTGGTTTGGGGAACATGTCAAAATCCCATGCCAAGGGAACTTCAACTAGAATTTGCGGAAATACTCAGTGGACACCCCAGGTAGGGTAAGGATCAGCATTTCCACACAACTCAGAGAATTTTTATTTTCAGGGATGGATTTTTAGCCCAAATCAAGTTGAAGAAAAGTGGTTTCGTGAAAATCGCAGAAAATTTTTTTTTAGAAACTCCGGGGTGCCTGTAGGTCGCGGTGCACCACGCGACAGTTGTATTCCAAAACTGAGTCACTCAGATCACTCTAGTACCCAAGCATCCTTGAAACTCATTCAAATGCAAGTGCTTCTATCTGTTGTCTTGATTGTTTCCCACCAAATCCTTTTGGTTTGGGGAACATGTTAAAATCCCATGCCCAGAGAACTTCAACTAGAATTCGCAGAAATGCTCAGTGGACACCCCAGGTAGGGTAAGGATCAGCATTTCCACACTACTCAGAGAATTTTTATTTTCAGGGATGGATTTTTAGCCCAAATCAAGTTGAAGATAAGTGGTTTCGTGAAAATCGCAGAAATTTTTTTTTCAGAAACTCCGGGGTGCCTGGAGGTCGCGGTGCACCACGCGACAGTTGTATTCCAAAACTGAGTCACTCAGATAACACGAATACCCAAGCATGCTTGAAACTCATTCAAATGCAAGTGCTTCTATCTGTTTCCATGATTGTTTCCCACTCATTCCTTTTGGTTTGGGGAACATGTCAAAATCCCATGCCAGAGAACTTCAACTAGAGTTCGCGGAAATGCTCAGTGGACACCCCAGGTAGGGTAAGGATCAGCATTTCCACACTACTCAGAGAATGTTTATTTTCAGGGATGGATTTTTAGACCAAATCAAGTTGAAGAAAAGTGGTTTCGTGAAAATCGCAGAAACTTTTTTTTCAGAAACTCCAGGGTGCCTGGAGGTCGCGGTGCACCCCTCGACAGTTGTATTCCAAAACTGAGTCACTCAGATCACACGAATACCCAAGCATGTTTGAAACTCATTCAAAATTCAAGTCCTTCTATCTGTTTCCATGATTGTTTCCCACTCATTCCTTTTGGTTTGGGGAACATGTCAAAATCCCATGCCCAGAGAACTTCAACTAGAATTCGCGGAAATGCTCAGTGGACACCCCAGGTAGGGTAAGGATCAGCATTTCCACACTACTCAGATAATTTTTATTTTCAGGGATGGATTTTTAGCCCAAATCAAGTTGAAGAAAAGTGGTTTCATGAAAATCGCAGAAAATTTTTTTTCAGAAACTCCGGGGTGCATGGAGGTCGTGGTACACCACGCGACAGTTGTATTCCAAAACTGAGTCACTCAGATCACTCGAGTACCCAAGCATCCTTGAAACTCATTCAAATGCAAGTGCTTCTATCTGTTGTCTTGATTGTTTCCCACTAAATCCTTTTGGTTTGGGGAACATGTCAAAATCCCATGCCCAGGGAACTTCAACTAGAGTTCGCGGAAATGCTCAGTGGACACCCCAGGTAGGGTAAGGATCAGCATTTCCACACTACTCAGAGAATTTTTATTTTCAGGGATGGATTTTTAGCCCAAATCAAGTTGAAGAAAAGTGGTTTCGTGAAAATCGCAGAAAATTTTTTTTCAGAAACTCCGGGGTGCCTGGAGGTCGCGGTGCACCACGCGACAGTTGTATTCCAAAACTGAGTCACTCAGATCACACGAGTACCCAAGCATCCTTGAAACTCATTCAAATGCAAGTGCTTCTATCTGTTTCCATGATTGTTTCCCACTCATTCCTTTTGGTTTGGGGAACATGTCAAAATCCCATGCCCAGAGAACTTCAGATACAGTTCGCGGAAATGCTCAGTGGACAGCCCAGGTAGGGTAAGGATCAGCATTTCCACACTACTCAGATAATTTTTATTTTCAGGGATCGATTTTTAGCCCAAATCAAGTTGAAGAAAAGTGGTTTCGTGAAAATCGCAGAAATTTTTTTTTCAGAAACTCCGGGGTGCCTGGAGGTCGCGGTGCACCACGCGACAGTTGTATTCCAAAACTGAGTCACTCAGATCACTCGAGTACCCAAGCATCCTTGAAGCTCATTCAAATGCAAGTGCTTCAATCTGTTTCCATGATTGTTTCCCACTCATTCCTTTTGGTTTGGGGAACATGTCAAAATCCCATGCCCAGAGAACTTCAACTAGAATTTGCGGAAATGCTCAGTGGACACCCCAGGTAGGGTAAGGATCAGCATTTCCACACTACTCAGAGAATTTTTATTTTCAGGGATGGATTTTTAGCCCAAATCAAGTTGAAGAAAAGTGGTTTCGTGAAAATCGCAGAAAATTTTTTTTCAGAAACTCCGGGGTGCCTGTAGGTCGCGGTGCACCACGCGACAGTTGTATTCCAACACTGAGTCACTCAGATCACTCTAGTACCCAAGCATCCTTGAAACTCATTCAAATGCAAGTGCTTCTATCTGTTGTCTTGATTGTTTCCCACCAAATCCTTTTGGTTTGGGGAACATGTCAAAATCCCATGCCCAGAGAACTTCAACTAGAATTCGCGGAAATGCTCAGTGGACACCCCAGGTAGGGTAAGGATCAGCATTTCCACACTACTCAGAGAATTTTTATTTTCAGGGATGGATTTTTAGCCCAAATCAAGTTGAAGAAAAGAGGTTTCGTGAAAATCGCAGAACATTTTTTTTCAGAAACTCCGGGGTGCCTGGAGGTCGCGGTGCACCACGCGACAGTTGTATTCCAAAACTGAGTCACTCAGATCACTCGAGTACCCAAGCATCCTTGAAACTCATTCAAATGCAGGTGTATCTATCTGTTGTCTTGATTGTTTCCCACTAATTCCTTTTGGTTTGGGGAACATGTTAAAATCCCATGCCCAGAGAACTTCAACTAGAATTCGCGGAAATGCTCAGTGGACACCCCAGGTAGGGTAAGGATCAGCATTTCCACACTACTCAGAGAATTTTTATTTTCAGGGATGGATTTTTAGACCAAATCAAGTTGAAGAAAAGTGGTTTCATGAAAATCGCAGAAAATTTTTTTTCAGAAACTCCGGGGTGCCTGGAGGTCGTGATGCACCACGCGACAGTTGTATTCCAAAACTGAGTCACTCAGATCACTCGAGTACCCAAGCATCCTTGAAACTCATTCAAATGCAAGTGCTTCTATCTGTTGTCTTGATTGTTTCCCACTAAATCCTTTTGGTTTGGGGAACATGTCAAAATCCCATGCCCAGAGAACTTCAACTAGAATTCGCGGAAATGCTCAGTGGACACCCCAGGTAGGGTAAGGATCAGCATTTCCACACTACTCAGAGAATTTTTATTTTCAGGGATGGATTTTTAGCCCAAATCAAGTTGAAGAAAAGTGGTTTCGTGAAAATCGCAGAAAATTTTTTTTCAAAAACTCCGGGGTGCCTGGAGGTCGCGGTGCACCACGCGACAGTTGTATTCCAAAACTGAGTCACTCAGATCACTCGAGTACCCAAGCATCCTTGAAACTCATTCAAATGCAAGTGCTTCAACCTGTTTCCATGATTGTTTCCCACTCATTCCTTTTGGTTTGGGGAACATGTCAAAATCCCATGCCCAGAGAACTTCAACTAGAGTTCGCGGAAATGCTCAGTGGACACCCCAGGTAGGGTAAGGATCAGCATTTCCACACTACTCAGAGAATTTTTATTTTCAGGGATGGATTTTTAGCCCAAATCAAGTTGAAGAAAAGTGGTTTCATGAAAATCGCAGAAAATTATTTTTCAGAAACTCCGGGGTGCCTGGAGGTCGCGGTGCACCACGCGACAGTTGTATTCCAAAACTGAGTCACTCAGATAACACGAATACCCAAGCATGCTTGAAACTCATTCAAATGCAAGTGCTTCTATCTGTTTCCATGATTGTTTCCCACTCATTCCTTTTGGTTTGGGGAACATGTCAAAATCCCATGCCAGAGAACTTCAACTAGAGTTCGCGGAAATGCTCAGTGGACACCCCAGGTAGGGTAAGGATCAGCATTTCCACACTACTCAGAGAATTTTTATTTTCAGGGATGGATTTTTAGCCCAAATCAAGTTGAAGAAAAGTGGTTTCGTGAAAATCGCAGAAAATTTTTTTTCAGAAACTACAGGGTGCCTGGAGGTCGCGGTGCACCCCTCGACAGTTGTATTCCAAAACTGAGTCACTCAGATCACTCGAGTACCCAAGCATCCTTGAAACTCATTCAAATGCAAGTGCTTCTATCTCTTGTCTTGATTGTTTCCCACTCATTCCTTTTGGTTTGGGGAACATGTCAAAATCCCATGCCAGAGAACTTCAACTAGAGTTCGCGGAAATGCTCAGTGGACACCCCAGGTAGGGTAAGGATCAGCATTTCCACACTACTCAGAGAATTTTTATTTTCAGGGATGGATTTTTAGCCCAAATCAAGTTGAAGAAAAGTGGTTTCATGAAAATCGCAGAAATTTTTTTTTCAGAAACACCGGGGTGCCTGGAGGTCGCACTGCACAACGCGACAGTTGTATTCTAAAACTGAGTCACTCAGATCACTCGAGTACCCAAGCATGCTTGAAACTCATTCAAATGCAAGTGCTTCTATCTGTTGTCTTGATTGTTTCCCACTCATTCCTTTTGGTTTGGGGAACATGTCAAAATCCCATGTCCAGAGAACTTCAACTAGAATTCGCGGAAATGCTCAGTGGACACCCCAGGTAGGGTAAGGATCAGCATTTCCACACTACTCAGAGAATTTTTATTTTCAGGGATGGATTTTTAGCCCAAATCAAGTTGAAGAAAAGTGGTTTCGTGAGATTTGCAGAAATTTTTTTTTCAGAAACTCCGGGGTGCCTGGAGGTCGCGGTGCACCACGCGACAGTTGTATTCCAAAACTGAGTCACTCAGATCACTCGAGTACCCAAGCATCCTTGAAACTCATTCAAATGCAAGTGCTTCTATCTGTTGTCTTGATTGTTTCCCACTAATTCCTTTTGCTTTGGGGAACATGTCAAAATCCCATGCCCAGAGAACTTCAACTAGAATTCGCGGAAATGCTTAGTGGACACCCCAGGTAGGGTAAGGATCAGCATTTCCACACTACTCAGAGAATTTTTATTTTCAGGGATGGATTTTTAGCCCAAATCAAGTTGAAGAAAAGTGGTTTCATGAAAATCGCAGAACATTTTTTTTCAGAAACTCCGGGGTGCCTGGAGGTCGTGGTGCACCACGCGACAGTTGTATTCCAAAACTGAGTCACTCAGATCACTCGAGTACCCAAGCATCCTTGAAACTCATTCAAATGCAAGTGCTTCTATCTGTTGTCTTGATTGTTTCCCACTAATTCCTTTTGGTCTGGGGAACATGTCAAAATCCCATGCCCAGAGAACTTCAACTAGAATTCGCGGAAATGCTCAGTGGACACCCCAGGTAGGGTAAGGATCAGCATTTCCACACTACTCAGAGAATTTTTATTTTCAGGGATGGATTTTTAGCCCAAATCAAGTTGAAGAAAAGTGGTTTCATGAAAATCGCAGAAATTTTTTTTTCAGAAACTCCGGGATGCCTGGAGGTCGCAGTGCACCACGCGACAGTTGTATTCCAAAACTGAGTCACTCAGATCACTCGAGTACCCAAGCATCCTTGAAACTCATTCAAATGCAATTGCTTTTATCTGTTGTCTTGATTGTTTCCCACTAATTCCTTTTGGTTTGTAGAACATGTCAAAATCCCATGCCCAGAGAACTTCAACTAGAATTCGCGGAAATGCTCAGTGGACACCCCAGGTAGGGTAAGGATCAGCATTTCCACACTACTCAGAGAATTTTTATTTTCAGGGATGGATTTTTAGCCCAAATCAAGTTGAAGAAAAGTGGTTTCGTGAAAATCGCAGAAAATTTTTTTTCAGAAACTCCGGGGTGCCTGGAGGTCGCGGTGCACCCCGCAACAGTTGTATTCCAAAACTGAGTCACTCAGATCACACGAATACCCAAGCATGCTTGAAACTCATTCAAATGCAAGTGCTTCTATCTGTTTCCATGATTGTTTCCCACTCATTCCTTTTGGTTTGGGGAAAATGTCAAAATCCCATGCCCAGAGAACTTCAACTAGAATTCGCGGAAATGCTCAGTGGACACCCCAGGTAGGGTAAGGATCAGCATTTCCACACTACTCAGAGAATTTTTATTTTCAGGGATGGATTTTTAGCCCAAATCAAGTTGAAGAAAAGTGGTTTCGTGAGAATCGCAGAAAAAATTTTTTCAGAAACTCCGGGGTGCCTGGAGGTCGCGGTGCACCACGCGACAGTTGTATTCCAAAACTGAGTCACTCAGATCACTCGAGTACCCAAGCATCCTTGAAACTCATTCAAATGCAAGTGCTTCTATCTGTTGTCTTGATTGTTTCCCACTAATTCCTTTTGCTTTGGGGAACATGTCAAAATCCCATGCCCAGAGAACTTAAACTAGAATTCGCGGAAATGCTCAGTGGACACCCCAGGTAGGGTAAGGATCAGCATTTCCACACTACTCAGAGAATTTTTATTTTCAGGGATGGATTTTTAGCCCAAATCAAGTTGAAGAAAAGTGGTTTCGTGAAAATCGCAGAAAATTTTTATTCAGAAACTCCGGGGTGCCTGGAGGTCGCGGTGCACCCCGCGACAGTTGTATTCCAAAACTGAGTCACTCAGATCACTCGAGTACCCAAGCATCCTTGAAACTCATTCAAATGCAAGTGCTTCTATCTGTTGTCTTGATTGTTTCCCACCAAATCCTTTTTGTTTGGGGAACATGTCAAAATCCCATGCCCAGAGAACTTCAACTAGAGTTCGCGGAAATGCTCAGTGGACACCCCAGGTAGGGCAAGGATCAGCATTCACACACTACTTAGAGCATTTTTATTTTCAGGGATGGATTTTTAGCCCAAGTCAAGTTGAACAATCGTGGTTTCGTGATCCTAGCTGAAATTTTTTTTTCAGAAACTCCGGGGTGCCTAGTTGACGCCATGCGCTGCAGGGCAGTTGTATTCCAAAACTGAGTCAGTCGGATCACACAAGTACCCAAGCATGATTGAAACTCATTCAACTGCAAGTGCTTCTATCCGTGATCTTGATTGTTTCCCTCTCATTTCTTTTGGTTTGAGGAACATGTCAAAATCCTATGCCCAGAGAACTTCAGATATAGATTGCGGAAATGCTCAGCTGGCACCCCAGGTAGGGTAAGGATCAGCATTCATACTCTCAACTGAGCTGGGGTGTCAACTGAGCTTTTTGCGATCTTCATCTGAGCCTCTCTGGTGATGGGATTTTGACATGTTCCCCAATTAAAAAGGCACCAGTGGAAGAGATTCAGTAATGCTTGGTGACAATAACTTTTGATCCGACTGACTCAGTTTCTTGATACAACTACGGTACGGTGCACTGCACCATCCAGGCCCCCCAGAGTTTTTGAAAACAAAATTCAGTTAAGTACAAAAAAATCACTTGTTCTAAATATGACTTGGGCCCCAAAATACGGTGGTAAGCAAATAAATTGTCAAAGTAGAGTGTAAAAGCTAACCCTTAACTTACCTGGGGTGTAAACTGAGCACTTTGCAATCTACATATGAGCCTTTCTGGTCATGGGATTTTGACATGTTCCCCAAATCAAAAGGCACAAGTATGAAAGAATCAAGACCGTTGATCAAAGCTCTTGTAATTAAATGAGATTCCAAAATGCTTGGTGACAACTTCTGATCTAACCAATTGATACAACTACCATGCGGTACACCATCCAGGCCCCCCAGAGTTACCGAAAAATAAATTTTTAGATAGGGGCCAAAAACCACTCGTTCTAAACCTGGGCCCCAAACCTAACCTAAAACTTGGGCTCCAAAATACAATGCTAAGCTAATAAATTGTTTTAGTACTGTATTAATGCTAACCCAAACCCTACCTCGGGGGTCAACTGAGCATTTCCGCAATCTACATCTGAGCCTCTCTGGTCATGGGATTTTGACATGTTCCCCAAATCAAAAGCTACAAGTGGGAAACAATCAAGACCGCAAAGGAACATGTAATAGGTTTATTCCATGCTGAAAAGAGAAGAAAAAAAAACAGGTGTGAGGTCAATCAAGACTATTGATCTAAGCTCTTGTAATTGAATGTGATTCAATAATGCTCGGTGACAACTTCTGATCCAACCGACTCAGTTTCTTGATACAACTACCTCCCCATCCAGCCCCCCAGAGCTTCTGAAAAAAAAACACCAGTCCTAAACCCGACTTGGGTCAATAAATACAGTGCTAAGCTTATAAATTGTCTAAGTAGTGTCTGAATCCTAACCCTAACACCACCTGGGGTGTCAACTGAGCATTTACGCGATCTATATCTGAGCCTCTCTGGTAATCAGATTTTGATATGTTCCCCAAATCAAAAAGTACGAGTGGGAAACAAGACAGTTGATCAAAGCTCTTGCAATTGAATGAGATTCAATCATGTTTGGTTACAACTTTTGGTCCAACTGACAGTTTTGGGTTACAATTACTGAGTGGTGCACCATGCCATCCAGGCCCCAGAGACTTTCCGAAAACAAAATTTTCAGAACGGAGCAAGAAACCACTCGTCCTAAACCTGACTTGGGCCCCAAAATTCATGTTCCCCAAACCAAAAAGTATGAGAGAGAAACAATCAAGACAATTTTTACAATTGCCAATATCCAGAGAACATCTTATCAATATGTTGAAACCGTATCGTAACTGAGCCAGTGACTGTTGTTTACTAATGTACAATGCCTACATGCCAACGCGAAATATTTTACACTAAAGCACTCGCTTATTAACATCCGAGATCCTGATTTGACACTGTATTCCCCTCATTTAGCTGAAACAGAAAAAGAAATCATGCAGTAGTTAAATTTAATGGAGAGTGTTCTGTTTTATTAACAGACACGCTGACTCCTGTGTCGTACAGTGATATAGGCGTGGGTAATGTCAACCCCATTAAACAATGGGCTTATCACGCAGATCCTGATAAACTAGAAGCATTGCAGAAGGTGATATACTGTAAATTATTTACTGGAGCGCAGTTTAGTTCAAAGGAGGGAGTCCCCCTATTTATTGGTACCAAACATTGATGAGAGGTCGCGGTTCTGTACAGATTACAGAAAAGTGAACGCTGAAACTCCACCAGACATCGTATGTACTGTTTAAGCATAATCAAGAACTGATGCGCTATTCCCTTTTGTAACAGGGTTACTCCCTGGAAATTAGGCAGAAGAAGGGCAATGTTGGAAAATGTTGTGCGGCTCTGGGGAATTTTTTCTGTAGACTTAAGACATGTATATCGCCTCTTTTAACACTTGCAAGAACGTTCCAATGTTATTGCGATACAGAAGAAATTGTTAATAACCTTTAAAAAACTGAAGCTGTTAACTCTACTTCACACCTGCAAGTCAAGATCACGGTGCGCACAGCAGCTCTTTTGTTTTGATTACTCTATGATTGAGTCCATGAGGTATACCAGCCAAGGTTTCGAAATTAAAAAAAAAACTTTGGATGAGAATGTTATGATTGTTAGTACACAAGGAAGTGAAACGTGACAATTTGTTACAATTATGATCAGGAGAAAAAAAGATTATTTTTTATTTATTTGTGGCTGCTGCAGTTGCACCCTTTGCAATGGCAGGATATTTAATCCTTTCCAATTGCTTTGTCAGTCTTTCCTAGGGGGGGCGTCTCCTCCATACGCTTAAGTGATTGTGAATGTCAAATATACTGTGATATATAAAATTAATAAAAATGCCAATGTAAATGTCATATTTACAATTGGTTTAATTTGTCATCACACTTCAAACTTGCATCATAAAGAAAATAAAAATGGTTGTAAAGTTCTCCAAAGCCTCAGTCAAGAACCGAGAATTTACATAAGGAGCTGCATCAGCATGCAAGCATGCTACTCAGCATGCGTAGGCTGCAAAATAACTAAAGAGGGAAGAAAAATGCTTTCAGAGAAAAAATGCTGAGAAGAATACAGAGCCCAAAATTTAACTGCAGCCTAAACCTTCCCCACACACCCTCCCCCTGCTGCGATTGGGATATACACAAAGCACTGAAAGCTTTAAGTATATGTTCAGGTGTTTCGCAGACGTAGGAATAGTAATTCTGGTTTCGCTTACACCTGGGATTCGCTTTATTTGCTTTATTCAAAATAAGGCTTTTTAAAACTGGAACCAGTTACTAGATGTTGTTTATATGAAAGTTGTGAAAATTTTAAAATTCCTGTGGTTTGAGTCAAATTGATGCAGATATTTACAATGAAATTGGACTACTCCAAAGCCTGCTCCAAAACCCGGCGCAGAATAAAATCCGCTAAACCACAATTACCCGCAGTACCTGCAATACAAAGGACCACTACAAACGAGTCCCCAGATATGCTACAATCCCACTATAGTAACAGCAAGGTTAAAGTGGGAAGCGGATTTAAAAAAAAAAAAATCAAAAATAAACAATGGCATGTTCCTGCCTAACTTAGACATTGCATGACTTGAAAAGGTTAAACTTTAAACAGTAGAACCTCAATCATATTCGCCCTTGTATTTCCAGTTCCAACTGATAAAAATCTTAACACAAATCCAAAACCTTTTAAAACAGAAGCTGTTAACTCTACTTCACACCTGCATGTCAAGATCACGGTGTGCCCAGCATCTCTTTTTTTTGGATTACACTATTAATCCCTGAGGCGTACCATCCATGGTTTCGACATTTTAAAAAATTAATAGCCGGCAAACAAAGAAAATAATATACCGCTCACCGGCATATATCCGCAAATGGTTCCTGAAATCACTTTCACTTTACCTACTTTCTTACAGGTAACTCCAAGTCACTGATGGTCAGGCCGGTGGGCTGGAATGAGCAGTCCAGGTAGAGGTTGGCACTTAGCTTTCTCTCTCTGGTCACCAGGGATGCAGACTGCTAGCATCGCCTGGGCCAGTTTCTTCGCCTTTCTATTCTCACTTTCCCTTTCTGCTGCAGCATCCTAACCCTCATTCAGTTGGTCTCCTTCAGAGTTCCACCTCTGTCGGGTCCTTTGCTCTTACACGGCAGTAACCTGTCGTGCCATAACATCCTCCTCTTGGTTAGGTCTTCCCTGTGTTGAATGCAGACATGATGCTGGCATAGAATGTTCCATGATTCATTGTGTTTATTTTACAATTCAAACATTAGTTTATTTACACAAAACAATTCTGCTTTATAATATTCAAAGCAATCCATAAATTCTAGAAGTGCAGACATATCAGCCATTTACATTTTATATGCTTTGAAAATTTGGATTGGTAACGTATTTAAGGTACCGACAAAGCTGTTCATGCATTCTTAGGGAATAACTGCAACTGGATAAAAAAGTTATGCAAATAGTAGGTCAACTGTCAACTTTCCCCCAAAATAGGATCTTTCCTATCCTAATCACATAACATTGAAACATATTAAAACATAACATATTTAACATAACTTATACATACACAAATGTACATATTTAATCTACAACAAACATTAACTCCCCAGAAAATGTTTAATCTCATCTGTGACTAAAGTTCCAAAGAGGTGATAAAGTACCCTACCATTGTGAAGTGTAACAACCACTTGGTAGTTCTTCAGGCTTAGGCCTTTGTCATTTCCTGTCATTAGACATTAGAAAACCCACAGAGGTTTAATTTCTCCTTGAAGGAACACCAGCCTGCGATTTCTGTGTTTATGTGCTAGTGTCAGCAGCAAGCTGTTTCTGATGGGCTTAGTGCTGTCTCCTGTGCTTCAATATCTCTGTGGAGGTGAGCAAGAGGTCCTTGTTGCAGACGTCACAGTGATAGAGCCTGGACAGGCTGGAGGAGGCAGAGGAACTGTCTGCTTTACTTTCGATAGCTTCTGGCTTGCCTACAGAGAGACAGGTGCAGCATCGTAAAAACAGGGGCTTCAGCCAACATGATCAGTTTCTGTTATGAGCCTCGCCAAAATATTTACCACTAAATGCTATGCTAATTTCCACTTTCCCATCACACTTCCCGATACATTCAGCAGGGCTGTGCCTTTCCACTGATTTGCACGGACTCTGTGAACTCACCTTCCTCAGGCTTCACTTCCCCAGCCCCAGCTGGCTTGCAGGTGGCCTCATGGTGCATTCGCTCCAGTGGTGTGAGAGGCATGTACAGGTCACAGTGAGGGCAGCTCCAGAATGTGCGCAGACACTCGCTGTACAGGTCCTTTGAATCCTAAGAAGAGGCACACAAATGTTCATCTGCATATTAAATGATCACCTCTGACCAAGCTAATAAAAGCTCATACTATAGTTAGTCCTTTATTTGTTAGAGAAGATGTGGTAAAAGGTTGTATAGTAAAGTCCTTTCTTTGTTAAAGCATAAAATGTTCGATGACATAACAAGTTTGCATAGTTTGCTAGCAGATAATCCTTAAAAGAACTATACATACATATATATATATTACGTTGCAATGAATTAAATTAGTTCCAAATTGACTGGGAATGTTAATTTAGGTACTCTGTGCAAGGGTGAACAACTACATATGTGTGCAAAAGTTTAGACTCGCCGGGTTAAAATGTGTTTTAACAAATCTCTAGATGAACAGAAGGTGACCGTCTCTACATGGTACAGAGTTAAAACCAACATCGGCAAATTATAATACAAAAATACTGTTCATTTGCTAATTTAAACAGATTGAAAAAATAAAAAAGTAAAAAAGTAAACAGAGCATATGCAAAGATTGGGCACACTTGCAGTTGGTTCATTATTACTTCTGCAATTTCTGCAAAGTCCCACAACTTGATTGGTCTCAAATTAAGTCAGGTGAAGACAATTCCAGGGTTCAACAAATACTCTGACCCTTCTAACCTCTCAGGTTGTGATTATTGTTCTGCCTACTTTCAACAACCTGGGGCTCCTCTAAGCAGCTGTCTGATGACACGATAATAAAAATAATTCACTCTTACAAAGCAGGGAAAGGCGATAAAAATGTTTCTAAATGCTTCCAGCAATTTCAACTATGATAAACACAATGACAAAATAGAAGTTAAAGGAAACTGTTGAAGTCATGGCGTCATGTGTAAGATTCAGAAAAATTTTACAGAACCACCAAATACTACTTAGATCTGCAAAGCTGAACCAACAGGTCACTTCAAAAGATCTGCAGAAAAGTTTAGCTGACACTGGAGTCATTGCTTACACAAAAACAATCTGCACAAGAGAGTTGTCAGAAGGAAACCTACTTTACTACTTCATCATAAAAGTCAACATCTAAAGAGAATGCAAACCAAATTAGCCAGAAACCTTTTAGAACAAAGTGCTGTGGACTGATGAAACAAAAATGGAATTTTTTGGACACAACCACAGAAGATACATTTTGAAAAAAACTAATGAAATAGTCGAAGAAAAGATGACGTTGCCAGCCATTAAGCATGGGAGTGAATGATTCTTTGGGGTTGTGTGGCCACCAGTAACTCAGGAAATACTGCGCAGGTGGAAGGAAGAATGGATTTAACTAAATACCAAGAAATCTTAGTAGATAATGTCCCAGAGTCAGTGAAGAAAAGATTAAAGACATTGAATATGTCAGCTGAAAAAATGTTGTAAATTTCAACAAGACAACCCAAAACATACCTCAAATTTAACCACGGAGTACTTACAGGAACAAAAGATTAAGGTTTTGGAATGGTCTTCACTATCCCCAGACTTGGATATTATTGGAAATCTGTGGGGAGATCTCAAACATGCAGTGCATGCAAGAAGACCTAAGCATATTTCTGAGCTAGAAGGTTTCTGCAAGGAAGAGTGGGAAAAAGTCCAAAAGCAAGAACAGAAAGATTCTTAGCTGGCTTCAGTAAACATTTTTTCAAGCTGTGATTTCTGCCAATGGAGGTTTTACTAAATACTGCCTGCCCAAATTTTTGTATATGTCATATTCACTGTTTTGTCATCTTGAATATTTACAAAACTGTAAATACTAACTGTGCTTTAAAAGTTGCAAAAAGATGTCGTACTGTGCAGAGGTTGTGTCAACTTCTTTTCACTTAGAGAATCACTGAAACAGTTTCACCAGCAGTGCCTACACTTTTACACAACACTGTATATGAGAAATTGATCATGGCGACAGTGCCAGAGGAAAGTAGTCCAGGTAAAGCTGGGAGTCATGCATTTCCTTGTTGAGCTCATTCCATGCTGAAAAAAAACATTTCAGCTGTGGAACCTTCACACCCAAAGAAGGCTCCACAGCTGAAATGTTGTTTTTTTTCTTCTCTTTTCAGCATGGAATAAACCTTTACTTGTTCCTTTGCAGCTTACGCAGCTACCAACTTGAACTACTTGTTAAGCTCATACTCACACAGAGGCAGTTGTATGTGAAGAAGCTTGTGACCCACAGGCCTCCTTTGTTGGGGTCAGGCCGAACATCTGTGCTTGGGAACAGTGAGCTTTGTTCTAGGGACTTATTGAGCCAATCCTGGGTCTGGGGGCCGATATACAGGTTCTGTGACTCCAGTGTTGTGAGACGCCGCAGGCTATAGCTGACCTAATCAAAGAGAACAGCACTGCAGTCTGCCAACATGCCAGGACCACAAATCACACATGCACAAAAAATTCACTATGCACTGATTAAACACACTGTCATGTAATATGCATGGTCAGCTATGCCAGACCCAAACAGTGAGTACACTAAAACGTCAGAAACAGGCATGACCACTCAGGACCTTTTGCAAACTTAAATGGTTGCCCATGTTTATGGTATAGTCTGTAGAGCCTTACAAAAAACAGCACTATTCAAACTGTATGTAAACCTGCTTACTAGTAAGTGCAAAGAAAGTACTGTACTGTTTTTAAATTCATCTGTAGTGTTTCTCAACACCTTCATAAAGGAAATGTAGCACTAGACAACTTTGCATGTCTAAAAATCCCCAGGGTATCAGCTGCAAACACATAACTTGTTAGCTTCTATCCAGAAATTATTTTTTGGAGCAAATGAGAAAAGGGGTAAATGAGTCAAGCAAAGGAAGTAAACAGTAACTTTCGGTTACCTCAGTGTAGAGCAGGAACCTGACCAGGCCATCGCTCAGTCTTTCAAGATCTTTCCGTAGGACTCCGGAAGCCCCCACCTTCCCAGTACTGTGGCCAAGGTGGGCCTGTAGGAGGCGTTCCCAGTCCTGCCGTAGCTGCAGAGCCATGGAGAGAGTACGCAAAGCGGCGCCCCCATCATCCAAGCACAGCTCCAGCCAGCTGTCCACCACCACACGCGTGCAGTCTGCATTTGTGTCCACTGAGTTCGCCACCAGCAGCAAAGCCTGATCCAGACATGAAACACCTATGAAGAAGGCACACCTGAAGAAGGCTCCATGACCGAAACATTGTGTTTTCTTTCTTCTCTTTTCAGGATGGAATAAACCCATTACTAGTTCCTTTGCAGCCTATGCATGCTGACGCAGCTACCCACCTGAACTACATGAAACACTTATCACTATTAAAGGTTAGCACCCGTTTTTTTT
Source organism: Lepisosteus oculatus (assembly GCF_040954835.1). Classification (NCBI taxonomy): domain Eukaryota; kingdom Metazoa; phylum Chordata; class Actinopteri; order Semionotiformes; family Lepisosteidae; genus Lepisosteus; species Lepisosteus oculatus. Next base: position 458,971 of record NC_090698.1, read on the forward strand.
CATGATGGTAACAAACCCAAGCATATGGGAAGCTATAAACATTTTGTAAACAAACACATGAACTCTCAAAATCAGGCTTTTCCGTGGCAATTCTTAAAATTGGTTTAAAATTCTGGCAGGCATTTGATAATAAATCCTGATTTGATCCAGATATAACTACCAAAGTAATCAATACAATATTGTCAAGGGCTTCTTTAACATTTTACTATAAGAATGGCTGTAGGATTAGAAAATTAACAGAGAGTATTCATTTTCTTTTTTATATTGTCTATTTTCAAGCCTATGACTAAACTGTTACATTTTGTCCAGTTCATCCATTAATGAGATTAACAAAGTAAATTAGAGCACAGGTGAATAGAAAGCCAGGACAGCTGGCAGCTCCTCCACTGAAGAGGGCTGTTTGACAGGGAGACACAGTGCTGCATGCTGACCTGTAGGGCGGGGACACGCACACAGTTGGCTATATAAGGCTTGTTAGTCTCCAGCAGGGTGACAAAGGCCAGGAGCTGGTGCTTACTGCTCTTTCTTTTATCGGATCCTGTGGAGGGAGAAGCGTGTTGAGGGATCGCAGTTTACAAGGTACAGACAAGTTATTTTAAATATATAGATTTTTTAGTTTTAAAAATACACATCCCTGATATTACCAGAAAAGGTTTCCGCAATAATAGACTTATCAATTACTAATTAATAGACTTATTAATACATAATGTAATATAATGTAATAAAAGGGGCTTGTTCCAATAGCATCTTATAAGGAACAGCCTTAACCATCTGGACACAGTGCACATGACCAGCTTATTTTTAACAGGGCTCAGTTTGTACACGCGTAAAGGAACAAGTAATAAGTAATGAGCTCACACCCAAAGAAGGCTTCACAGACGAAACATTGTGTTTTCTCTCTTCTCTTTTCAGCATGGAATAAACCTATTGTTCCTTTGCAGCCTACACATGCTAACAGCCCCCCACCTGAACTACTTGTACATATGTAGGCTGTATGACTGGTACCTGTCTCAGTGGAGTCCTGCTCTGGGACATGCAGTACCTCTGGGTCACTGGCAAAGACGCTGGTGGGGTGGATCACCACACTCTGTTTGGTGCGTGTGTGGAAGATCTGAAACACATGAGACAGCATGTCAGCACCGTCGCACACAACGCAAGGTAATCCCACAGTGAGGAGCATTACAGGGCACAAAATAGAAACTTGCTAAGTCTTCAAAAACTGTATGATAAACTACTTTCTAAGTTATATCTGTCTTATGGAAAAAGCAAATGAAATGAATCTCACCACCTGCTGCAGTGGAGTGTGGTACAGCATGCACGGACAGGGACAGTGAGAGCAACATGGAGTAGGTTGAGATGAATAAGAACATGGGTTCAAGACCCCTGTGCATACATGCCTGTAATATGCTCAAGCACAGCCGACTGTGTTCTTATAAAGGTAACAAAACCTGATTAAAAGTAGGCAGCTGCGTCAGCATGCGTAGGTTGCAAAGAAACAAGTAAAGGTTTATTCCATGCTGAAAAGAGAAGAAAAGAAACACATTTCGGCTGTGGAGCCTTCACACACCCAAAAAAGGCTCCACAGCCGAAACATTGTGTTTCTTTTCTTATGATAAAATGTTGGCAATTTTCTTAATTACCAGCTACGTCATTTGAGAACACAATCTCATCTTACAGTGATAAGAATTAGAAATAGAATTTAGAATGTTTATTGAGGAGCAGGGGATAAGGTGTTCTGGCTTCCTTCAGCTAAAAGCTAAACACATGGACATAGATGAAGGAAGAGAGAACCTCCATGGAGAGAGGACGTAAATTTAGTACTCTAAAGTGTCATAGATCTCCAGAAGCAATCTCTGCCTAGAATGATGTCCCCTATAACTTTGTAAGTATAGACAGAAGAGGCCTGTGTATACTTAACAACTGCCTGAATGACAACTTGGAGACACGAAGAGTGTTTGACACTCATCCTGCTTAAGGTAACAAACCATGATGAGCATTAGCCTGTACGTGCACTAGGGTTGGGAAAAACTTGAGTACTGGTAGCTAACGGATCAAGCCTGTATCACAGCCGTGTATCTCAGACTGGGCAGCATCCCTGGCTGACCTGCTCAGAGTCCTTGCGGGTGGCGTTGTGCTCGTCAGGCAGGGACAGCTGTGGGTACAGCCCCCGGCAAAGCGCCAGCTTTAGCAGGGCCTGCTGGCGTCGGGACAGGTCCTGACTGGCACTGGCCGCCTCCTGCAGCTTCTCCAGACTGTGGCGCAGCTGGAATTTCACATCCTGAAACACAATAATCATTTTCGTGCCATACCAGTGTACAGACATCCCACCTCCAGATCAGACCTTTATATTGCACAAATTGTTACACCACAAATGGAGAACATTTGTATTAGGATTCCCTGATTTCAAAAAGGGTTATTTTATTCAAGTGCAATCTTCAAAGTGGAAAAGCAACAGGCTTATGTTATGTAAAATAATCAAAACTGTGGTAAGTTACCAAATATCCATGGCAAAAACTAAGCAATAAAGTGCCATTACAAAATGCAAAATAACTCCAATACTTCCACCTCATTCTGGTTTTGACTTTGCTGGTTTCAGGAATGTTTTTAATAAAATCATTTTGGGTGGGAATATCATGTTAACTGACTGATTTTAAAAATGTGTTTTTTGACTACTCTTCATTTTTGAAGATAGATTTTATGTGGACATTTAGTACTAGCAATTAGTATTTAGTATCCACATGAGGACAAACTGTGAGGATATCCTCACAAATACTCATAACAGAGAGGAACACCAACATAAATGTTAAACAGGTGCACAAATGTTATATTAATTTGGTCTTTGCTATCAAGGCGATTTGCAACATAAGTAACTTACATTATGTAAAGTTTTACAGTGGTTTTGCTTCTCTTAAGAGCTCTGAGATGACCGACTGGATCACTTAATACAGTGAGAATAAACTCAACGCTTCGTGTCCCTTGAACCCCGCTGTCACCTGAATGTCGACGCCCTTGACCGCGGTGTCCTTGCCCGTCCTCCCTCTCCCAGCTGCCCCTGTGCACTCCTCCTGGTCCGAGGACCCTGGGCTGTCCTCCTCCTCGCCCTCCTGTAGCCTCAGGACCTTGCGGCGCCCGCTCTCCCGCGTCTCATGCTCCCTCTTCAGCTGGTGCAGGCGCCTGCGCTCGCCCAGCCTCTGCCAGCGCTGCCCCCGGTCCTGCCAGGCGGGGGCGCTCTCCTCCACCACCAACAGGCCGTGACTTTGCAGCAGCTCCTGATGAGGCCAGAAACCAGGTATGGTTATAATTCAAATTATGCTAAAGACTAAAGCCTCTGATACACGTGCATCATGTTAACAATAAAGCAGGCATTGTTTTATACAGTAGTTATATCAAGTCAATTAAATAAAAATCAGTGCTTAAAGCAGGCAACTCATATCTTTGTCAACATAACCAAAGTAACTGTTTTATGTATTTTGTTACTGACAAGCAATTACCTTGAACTGCCGCCGCAGGTTCGCCATCTCATAGAGCCGCTGTTCCTCCAGACCCCGTCTCCGGCACCACTTACGCGATTCCCCACCCCTCTCTGCCTTCACCTGATCGCACAAATAACAAGCATAACCGGCCATCAAGAAAACCTGCACTTTACAGCACATTTTTCTTTGAAGGAGAGATAACATTGCGAAGGTTCTCTTTTCCCCACATGCTGTGACTTTGCAATCCCGAGAACATGCCCCCCTAGCTGTGTGGCCAGCTCTCCGCACCCCTCACCTGCACCCAGGCATTGAAGGTGTTGAGCAGGGTGAAAGGATCTCCCTGGCTGCTGTGGAGAGGCTGCCGCGCGGTGGCACAGTCAGGGTTGTGGTGGGCACTACGCAGGAAGGGGGACTGCACGCTGAGGGCTGCTGCCACCGTCAGCACAGGCTCTGTTATGCTGAACAGGCATCCCAGCACTAGTATCTTACCTGGAAAAACAGGCATGCACAGAATTAGGTCACACGTCTTCCAGATCTCCTGCAATGTCCTTCTGTGGTGAATTTAGCTTTACTTCAGCAATGGAACTCAGACCATGCAGACCTGAGCTGAAACTGTTCTGCCATTGGCATCTCTTACCAATGACTACATCAACAGGCAACTGTGCCAGCAAACTGCCAATGGTGGTGAGCTGCCCCTGGCTGTCCAGTGCCCCCTGATCCTTTAAATAGTGCAAGGCAGTCTGGATGCTGGAAGCAGGTGGGGGGTCAATGAAAGGGAAGGACAGGGGATCTTCCAGGTCCATACTCTTCATCTGCACACAAACAAGCGACACGTATCGTCTGTCATAGGAAATAAAACCTACATCATCTTCAAACACACTAGTACAACTCGGTAGACAGAATTCATTTCCTCTGAATGAACAAGCCAGCTTATCCGTTTAAAGTGCTCTACCTGGAGGTATTTTGGAATGTTTTTCAAGAGAATCATTTTATAATGATAAAATAACATTGCTGTAAAATGCAGACAAACTCCACTTCATATATAAGATTTTAAACATTCACAGGATGACAAAATCAAAGCTAACTTTACTAGTTTAAAAATTTGCTTGACTTTGCCTAATGGCAATTACAACTTATTAGATATTACAACTTACTATACTGTTTCAAAAGCAACCTCTCCAGACATGAAGTACCTAACAATATTAATACATACATGGAGGAAAGGTTAATCAGATTTTTCTTTCTTGTTTTGAAGAATTACTGGTATGAGGCTATACTGAAAATCCAGTGGCAGTCAGTAGATGCCCTGACATCATGTTAGGCACGTCTTTACAATTGCCTTATTTGTCTGTCTGCAGGATAGTATACAGTTCATGATTTAAGAGCTACACTGAAGCAGCCTCACAGGCGTACCCACCTGGAGCACAAGGGAATCCAAGGCCACTCTGTGGATTTCAGGAATGGGGTACGGTGCAAAAGCATCATAATCCGATTCGGCAAACAGGCGATAGCAGACGCCAGGCCCAGTGCGCCCGGCTCGACCCTTGCGCTGCTCAGCGCTAGCTCTGCTGATCCAGAACTCCTGCAGCCGCTGCATCTTGGCCTTGGGGTCAAAGTTCATCTCCTTCACTTTCCCTGCCAGAGACAGGTTACACAAGGGGACAAAGTCATCTAAAAAAGCAAGTACAATTTTTTATTTTCCAATAAACACAGCATTATATATTTGAGCCAAGTGTTTGTAATTTAATTTGAATAATAATGATGCTATTAATAGAAACAGTAATAAACTGAATAGTAACGCTTGAACTTGTACACCACAAATTGTCCCAAATGGTCCCAAGGCACTTTACACAGGCCAGGCGGCATAGGGCTAGAATGGAACAGAGGTAAAACAGAATAAAAACCCACAATCTTACGAATAACATCTCATCAAAAAGACTGCACCTACAGCACGGCCAACTGTCACCACAGGGGTTTGGCAGTTCTGAACCAAGGGGCTTAGACTACTTACAGCAGCAATCTGAGGCCTCCCGGCTCATTACTGACCAGCTCTGAGATCTGGACGCATTGGAATCACACTAATTTACTTGGTGCAGCATTAATGGTTTAGAGCTTATCCACCATTTCTTTGATTTCTTACCCGAGTCCACTACAAAGCGCACACCATCTATGGTGACTGATGTCTCAGCGATGTTGGTGGAAATAATGCACTTCCGAACTCCTGGGGGCGCTATGTCAAACACCTGGCAAAGACAGGAAATGTTTCCACGGAATCAAGTAACGGCTCCTGCATTTAGGATTCCCACAACAAAACCCAGACCTGCTGTGAGACCAAAGCTACAATACAGTATTAAATCAATATTTTCTAAAGGTTTTCACTTTTTCTAAAGGTTTTACATTGAAGCAGGTGGTTCTCCTACATGAGAAAAACTGCCCTGTCTGGTGAGCCTCTACCTTGTCCTGCTGTGCCAGGGACAGGGTACTATGCAGAGGCAGGACAATCCAGCGATGGGTGTGCAAAGCGTAGGTCTGCACTGCCTCCAGGATGGTGTTGATCTCTGCCACACCACTCAGGAAGAGCAGAAGGTCACCCCTCTCCTCAGGGGGATAGCGCTGGTCAATTCCCTGCAGAACACGCAGATAGGGCCGGGGATCCAGTTTCTCCGACCGGGATGGCTGCTCCTCTGCGGGGATGGGCTGGTACACCACCTGTCCACAGAGAGTCAGCAGTAAGACTCTCACAGCACAGCACTTGGATCCCTTCAGGTTTTACAAACTGTACACTCACATGTACTCAAATGTCTAGGGCAGGATATTTCAACCTTGTTACCATTTTTGAACAAAATCTACACTGACAGATTTAAGTTACAAAATAATATTTAGAACAACACAGTTTCTGGTTCATCAGCACAATGAGTATAGTAGTGTTAGGGTTCCTGATCACTCTGTATTTTTTATCATCTCGCCTCCTTTTAAATTTGATCAAAATCTTCAAAATCTTAGATCCTTTGAAACTGTGTGTTCATTCATGCTGATAATCATTCCTTGACCTGTATTTGAAATACAGCTGACATACAACTCTTCCAGGCGGTAGTAGTTCAGGTGGGGAGCTGCGTCAGCATGCGTAGGCCGCAAAGGAACAAGTAATAGGTTTATTCCATGCTGAAAAAAAGAAGAAAGAGAACATAACGTTTCGGCCATGGAGCCTTCTTCAGGTGTGTCCACATACCTGAAGAAGGCTCCACGGCCGAAACGTTGTGTTCTCTTTCTTCTTTTTTTCAGCATGGAATAAACCTATTACTTGTTCCTATACAGCTCTTCTGCTCTGCTTTGAACTTGTGTGACTTGCTTTTCACTCCCCAAATAACCTAATTTAGCCTCTTGTCTTTTCAGTATTGTTATTTCTGCCATATGGTTTACTATTGAGCTAAGAAAAAAATTATTTAAGCCTAATCATCCATGTACAAGTAGAATATCTAAGTTTCGACATTTAAAACATATTGTAGAAAACATTCAAATCATGTACTAAATTAAGAGATACTTAACAGACATGATAAACAGTTCAAAGGAAGATATGTAGGAGCTCTGAATATCCTACAGCCTACAAAAACAGAAACGTTAGTTTGTAACACGGTAAAGTAAGAAGCGAGTCTTATTATCGCATATAAGCTTTATGAGTCGCACTGAGCCTCTGTCTACTCACCTGAATAGGGAAGAGGCGCCCAGGGACCTGCAGCACGGGGGCGTCACTGAAGTATCCGGAGAAGAGCTTGAGGTTGATAGTGGCTGACATGAGGATGAGCTTGAGGTCGGAGCGCTGGAGCAGCAGAGAGCGGAGGACGCCCAGAAGGAAGTCACAGTGCAAGTGTCTCTCGTGCACCTCATCCACTATCAGGACCTGGTACCGGTCCAGCACACCGTCCTGCTGGATCTGCCGTAGCAGCAGGCCCTCCGTTAGGAAGACCAGCTTTGTGGCAGGGGTACGTGTTGACTCAAAACGGATCTGGTAGCCTACCTGCAACGAGAACAAGAGGGGGGTTACAGTCGTGTACAGAGTAAAGGAATTCCACTCAACAGAAACTGACTTCTGCAATCCAAAGGCTAGAGGTTCACAATGGGGTGAAGCATCATCACCTGAGCATCTGTACAAGTAAATAAGCAAACCCTTGTGGCTGACCAAGATGCCTAAAGACTTCCCATCACTGGAAACTGCATCAGATGTCAGGGATGTAATCAGGTTTACAGTGCATGTTTCGGAGAATGTATGTTGCTGTGTGACACATTATTGCTTTTATCTCTACTGTGCTGTGTGACAACCACAGGTCTCTGATCTAACTTGGACCTGATCTGTAAACAGAGCCTTTACACACCTTCACATGCTAAGTCATTCTGGAGCCCTGCTCATCTTTAGTTTCAGTATTTGTGTCTGTGGCAAGGTGGCCAGTAATTCTGCCCACACCCACAAGAGGGCTATCCTCTCACCTCCAACCTTTCAATCACGATTTAAGTATTTTCACGTGATAATTAAATAAAAATAAATAAGTTTTTCAAGAGAGATACTGAGAGTTCTTTAAACTTCTTATTTGCAAATAGAAAGAAAACTATTTTTTATTTTTTCTCTTTAATAGAACGTAACACCTAATAATAGAACAGGGTAAAGAGAATTTTCCCTTTACTGTAAAAAGCAAAGTGGAAGACAGTCTGATCTTTAAGCCACTTTAAGACCCCTGATAGAAAATAAGATCCACAATTTAGGATACTAGACTAGGAGAGCCAGCCTGTCACCGTGCTATCATAAACCCCTGTCCGTGGAAACACTGTCTAACAACAGCTAAACGTTAATTTCCATTTCCATTTCAGTAGCTCCCCACCTGAACTACTACCGCCTGCAAAGCCCACTGTCGATCCCTCACCTTGGAGCCATACTGGTTAAGGCTCTCGAAGCTGACCCGCTTGGCCAGAGAGATGCAGGCGATGCGGCGTGGCTGAGTGCAGGCGATGTGGCTGAAGCCAGCGGACAGCAGGTACTGAGGTACCTGCGTGGATTTGCCGCATCCTGTGTCACCCGCCACTATGACCACAGGATGGGACCGCACTAGCTCCACAATCCTCTCCCGGTACAGGAAAATGGGCAGGCTCCTCTGGTCCTGGCACAGCTTGGCTAACTTCCCAAAGCTCTGCTTCTGCGTGAAGTCCAGGAAGTGGAGCAGAGCCGAACGGCAACACATCACCTCTCGGCTCCCTGGTTCTGCCCTGCTTCCCTTATCCCGCTTCGTCTTCCCTGTCCCGCTGAGCCTCTCCTCTACATCCTTGGTGCACACTGAGATGTTGATCCGGTAACGGGGACTGTATTCCTTGGGCAGGCCCAGAACCGCACGCCCCCCTCCACCCCTCTTCCTGCTTTTGTCATCCCGATTCTCCTCACTTCTTTCAGAGCCGCTTGCTACCTCCTGCTTCTCCTGGAACCTCTGGAAGCGCTCAAAAAACATCCAGAACTCCCTGTGCTCCGAGCTGCCCGCCTGGATATAATCCTGCTCCCGGAAAAAGACCTTGTCTAACTGGGCTCGGCATTCTGGGCTATCCCAGTCCCAGTCCCGGCTCCGGCTCCGCTCGCTGGGCCTCCTTCCTGGCATCTCCATCTCCGCTCCGGCAGCCCTGCTGGCGACGCGCCGAGGAGCTGCCACAGGTCTACAATGTGCAGCAGCAGGCGCAGCAGATGGTGGGGCTAAAAGAAACTAATTTCCATAAGATCTGTGGTCAGAGCATATTATAAATATTACATCAAATATAATCAGTAATATATGAAGAGAAAATAATAGTACACAGCACTAGGAACAACAATCTAAGACAATCAGACACCCATGTCTAAGGGTTGTCGCTCACGTTCAGGGTTGTCCATAGCATACCCACAAAGGACAAATCTTGCACTCTGCAGTGTAAATGGCTTCATCTGTTCTATGCAAAGCTGCTTTAAACGCATACCTTTTTATCATATGTCGTTTTATTGTTATTCACACAATTGTCATGTATATTGAAGGCATTTTGTAGGAAGCCCGAAGGTGGCATGTATAAACTTGTGGAACACAAACTACGACTTCAATGCCGTAATTGTGCAGCAGCCTACACGTCGAGCGACCGCTCCAGCCGACTCCAGCATGGCAAGACCTGCCCGCTGTTCACAAGACACTTAGAACTTGTGTTTTATATCATGCGCAGAGAGCCTAAAATCGAGTTAAACTTTAATCAGATAAAGCCCAATTCTTATGTGAAAAACTATCTTTTTGGAGGATGCAAATTACTGTAATGTCCGTTTGTCCATGAATGCGTTAGTTTCCAATGTCAGATCTTTAAATGTAGTTTTGCCAACGGTGGAAAGGCGCATGGGTGTTCGGTATATTCAATAGTTAGATGTTTGCACACAGTTCAACAGGAAATAGAATAACAGTTGCACAAACGTAAACATACGATACAAACTACCAAAACTGTCGTCATTATATGTACAAGACAATCCAGTAGTTTACAATAACTATTCTGACAAATTAAACTCACATGTAACGTCTGTGTGTAGTTCACTGAATTAAGCCCGCATTAATTTCTTGTGGAATTGAGGTGACTTCAGTGGTTTGATCGCATCCTTATAGCTTCAAAACTAAAGATATTTTAGGAGAATATAATTAATCTATTCATTTGAAGAGTTTTTAAAAATGTTGAGGACAAACTGGTTACCTGAAAAGATCTACACGCCTTTATAGTTACATTTAACTTGCTTATTTCTCCGGTAATGCTGTATGATAGGTCGGACACTACAGTGAAGTCGCCAGTTCATTTCTCTCAGCAGCACGGGCAGAAGGAGGGAAGGCCGGTTCTGAAGCTCACTACTGCACCGCGGCTTCCTCAGGCCGCGTACACCACGTGACGTCACATCCTCCCGTCTTCCGCGTGGTCCTAAATCGAGCGCTTCAGCGCACAGCATCGGCCGAATTCCACAAGCCAAATGCGATCGCTGGCCACTGATTGTAGAAACTGTACAACCTGGAGGATGTAGGCTATAGCTAGGTAATAATAATAAATATTTTCTTACACTTATATAATAATTATAATTCATTCAGCAGTCTGCTGAAAACTTCAGTAGGGGTGTAACCCCGGTGTCCTGGCCAAATTTCCAATTGGCCCTTACCAATCATGGCCTCCTAATACTCCCCCTCTATGAATTGGCTACATTACTCTGCTCTCCTCCCCACTGATAGCTGATGTGTGGTGAGCGTTCTGGCGCACTATGGCTGCCGTCGCATCATCCAGGTGGATGCTACACATTGGTGGTGGTGGAGGGGAGTCCCCATTACCTGTAAAGTGCTTTGAGTGGAGTGTCCAGAAAAGCGCTATATAAGTGTAAGCAATTATTATTATTATTATTCAGTGAGGCTGTCCACGTGTTCCAGGAATATCTTACAGAAAACAATGATGTCATCTTAATAAACTAATGTTTTGGACCAATGGAGACCACATAACACCAACTCCATTAATCGCTGGAAAGTTGGAGGTGCATTTGTCATTTGTCAGGCCCATTGGCATTACTTTGAAATGATATAAAACAATCACCTGTAGAGAAGGCTGTTTTGTCTTTGTCACTGTCCTCTATTTCAATCTGCCAGTTATCATCAAATGCATACCCTGTTGTTAGTGCCACTTGACATATCCAGTGTACTAAACGATGTGGCTCCAGATAAAGCATCCAAACTGAATTGTGACTGAATTTAAACGTCTATTGTCGATACAAAATCTGTATGAGCCATCCTTTTTGCGAACTAATAGTACAGGAGAGGCCCATGGGCTGTGGCTAGGTTCAATCAGATCAGCATGCAGTAACTGCTGGGGTAATTTCACTAGGGGCGCCAGAATGCTCACCACACATCGGCTATCAGTGGGGAGTAATGAAGCCAGTTCAGAGAGGGGGATTATTAGGAGGCCATGATTGGTAAGGGCCAATGGGAAATTTGGCCAGGACAAATGTTACACCCCTACTCTTTTCAAGAAACACCCTGGGATTTTTAATGACCACAGAGAGTCAGGACCTCAGTTTTACATCTCATCCAAAAGATGGCGCCTGTTTACAGTATAGTGTCCCCGTCACTATATTGGGGCATTAGGACCCACATGGCCCGCAGGGTGAGCGCCCCCTAGCTGGCCCCACTAACACCTCTTCCAGCAGCAACCTTAGTTTTTCCCAGGAGGTCTCCCATCCAGCTTAGCTTCAGTGGGTTGCCAGTTGTGAGTTGCAGAGACAGTTTGACAGTTTTTTGACAGTTCTTCTGGGGTCAGAGTGTCTTTGTCAATGTGAATGTTAGGTAATTTATGAGGAACATGAAGCTGACTAACTTGCTACACAAACAATGGGGATGTTAAAGTCAGAGGGCATGTTTCGCACAGAATAGAACTGACAAATGTGTGTCTTCCGGGGTAGCAAGATATCCCGGTGAGTGAGGTTCAGCAAGTGAATGAGTGTAAGTCCATTCTCAACCACGGAGAAACTGCATGCAACTACGAGGTTTCTCTCGGACTGCATATCTGGCTCCAGAATTCCCTGGAACCCATGTAGTTTTGCTCCAATTTCAGTAGGGCATGTGACTGAGGCTGGAATAATAATTTCAGTTAGCGGGGGCACTGATACCGGTTACAAAAGTAACACATTGCAGCAGAAAGGCATTGCTTGTGAAGAAGTAAGTAGGGGAACTGGTTCATTTCTGAACACAAAGGCACCTGTGGTAATATCAATAGAAGCACCATGTCTCTTTAAAAGGTCCCATCCAAGTAAAGCATCTTGACTAGAGTCCCAAACAACATACACATTTATGCCTAGAGTTTGTGAGCCAAGGCGCAATGAAACAGTGACCCTAAAATATCAAGTTGCTCACCTGTAAGTGTATGTGCTATTTGAAAATGCTTCATCAAAATGCGATATTTTAGTGCTGGAATGTGCTGTCGTAAATTTTCACTAATTGGTGACATACCTGAACCTATGTCCAGGAGAATGCTTACTTCCGGATCCTCAATGAATCCCCTTACATAAGGTGTCCATGCTGTGTACTCCAATGACAGTGATGACATTGACCTGTGGGCCACTGACAATGAAGCTGAAGACTGGCCCCCATCTCCAGCTACCATTCGTTTCCCTGCCTTTGGGCCTCAGTGAAATCTACATGACGCACACGTGATGGTGTTGGACTGGGAGATCCTTGTCTGGAGTGCTCTTTACCTCTGTAGCTGTCTCTCTCATATCTGGAACTTGAACTGGTTGGGTGATCTGAACAATGCCTGTACCTCTGCTGAGACATTGCAGACTCTTTTTCATAGCTATCAGACCTCCCCCGCTGGTGATGGCCTGACACCTGCTGGTCCCAGTGTACAGGCTCATTATAGCCGTGGTGTTGCTGGTATGACCTGTCACCAGGACTGGGGCTGCGAAAAGGTCGGCTTTGACTGATGCAGCTGCGTGAAGGAGATCTGCCTCTGCTGTAGAACTGAATCTGTAGAACAGTAGAATCTGTTTGATGTCGACAGTCACAGCAAGGACTACAGTGGCTATCCCAGGGCCCCCCTGGGGACTGTGGTCTCCTACGTGCAGTGGATGAAGACTGGACCTCTGGGGAATGAGAATGGGTACATGCCTGGGTGCGAGTCAGTGATGTTACAGCTGACTGCAATCTGTCCACTTGAAGTGTAAGTTTATCTAGCCGGGCTGCTAGCTTGTCATCACTGGTGTTAGACAAGCTATGGACTGGGGTGGAGAGAGCAGGTGGTGGAGTAGTCATTGACATTGTAGCTGGGAAGGTGCCATGGAATGTGGAACCTGCTCTCTCACACTGGCCACCTACCTTAAGAGCTTCGTCAAAAGTGGTGACACCAACCTCACATAATTTTGCTTGTAACTCAAGGTCAAGTCCAGCAATGAAACACCTCAGGATTTCTTCTGAATGGCAGTTTGCCTGTAACCTGTAACATAACCATTCAGATATGTTTAAAATGTGTTCCTGTTTTTGTCCAAAACAGATTGTGTGTGCCTGCAAATGTTATCATAGTCACATTTCTGTCACGCCCTCTACATCCAGAGGGTGCTCCTTCTCTGTCCTGTTCCTAGTTTCCCCGTGCTTTTCTTGTTCTTCCAGTGTGTCTTGTTGTCTGGGTCTTTATATTTCTGGGTCTCCCTTTCCTCCTGGCTCGGCATTGGGATCGGCTGTTGAGAGGCTAGCCTCACCAGGTCGTCCCACGTCCGCTACCTTAGGGCTTGTGTCTCATCCCCGACTCCGCCCGATACCTTGAACCCCCGTGTTTGCTCCGTTCCTGCGGCTTCGCATTGGGACTTCGTGTTCTGCCGGTCTCTCCACGGCTAGCCCCCGGCTCCCGTGACAATTTCACTGTACCTGGGAGACTGTCCCAATAACTATATGCAGAACCAATCTAGAGTTCTGTACCGGTGATGGACTGTCACAACCTTCTATAGTTTTATACATTCATGAGCTGAGCAATTGCTGTACCAAACTGTAATGCATCCAGTGAGATTATTTTCTTTCTATAGTGCATCTGTTGAAGTGAGTGTTTGTGAACACATACTGTACCAAATCTCCCGAGTCTCCTGAGGAAGTAGAGGAGCTGGTGTGCTCTCATGCTCTCCTGGATAAATTATCCTGACTTTTTAAATGTAATGCAAAGCAAATCTAATATTAGTTTTCTCAAGACATTTGAAATAACATACTCTAATTTAATACCATTGGCAGGGAAGCACCTTCATTTCGACACACACTGATTAGAATCCTATTTTCTTTTTCTTTTTGGTCTACAATTGTATCTTAATACCCAAACAGTTCTTTTAAATGGAGGGTACAGCCTGGGCTGGACGGAGTGTGGCTGAGAGGATATTTATAGATGGTAAGAACAAGTTTTGTTCTTAATGTTTACAAACAATCAAATTACAATCAATTACAAATTCACTCCAGATTTTTATCCTTCCAAAGTTACTGTTCAGACATTATACTGTAGCAGTACTTTATTTGCAACAAAAATGATAAATGTAGCTTGCTTTACTCTATGAAAATTATAAATAATAATGTATAATCTTACATAACCCAAATTTTGCTGAAGTCAGAATCCTGAAGAAATACACAAAAGCTATAGTGAAATGTGGTCTTATCTGTGTCACTGTACCTCTCTGTGTTTTATATTTGGTTTACAAATACTGCTAGTTTTAAAGTGTAAAATGGATATGCATAACATATAAATAAGAAAGCTCAATTTTTCCAGAGCTTATGGCTTATAGGATAGGTGGAACTCTCTTTAGTGCAATCTTCAGCCTATAAATGTTGTTTTCAAGACAACCCTTGATAACTGTGGTCCTGGAAAGCCACAGTCCTATAGCTCTTAACCTTAACACTGTCAGTGATAAAAGCTGGGAAAGCATGCTGACTCATTGCAGATAAACTTACGTATCCCAGTAGATTATTAGTTTGCTTATGTGATACAAAAACAAGAAAGTCAAGTTTCTCTCAGGTGTCTACAAATCAAAACTTTGGAAACTGAAATTTTCCATCAAGATTTTATCTCAACATTGGGGTTTCATAACTTTTCACATCAGTAGTACGACAAATAAGCACGTATACAATTTTACAATAAGTCAAGTCACTTTTAGAACCAGCTGTTTCAAAAGCATCTCTGATTGCACATCCAGCAGGACTATCTGGATATGGTGCTGTGCTTCAGATTTCAGCAGGTCATTTCAGTCCTTAGCAGTAGACTGTACTTTGTGCGAATAATGGCAGTATTGGATAACAGACTAGAATGATCTCACATGCAAGTTGCAGATCCACAAAGAGGAAATTCAAACAAGCAATTGTCTCTTAAGAACCTCATTCATGTGCTCTATTGAGCAGTTAGAGCTGCAGTCAGAATCCTGGCTTTTCACCTGAGCTGCAGTTTTCTGCAGCTGATTTTATGATATTTAAGTTAAGATTAATGAGCTATTCCATCCCAGTCTGGCATCCATGACTATTCAGGGTAAAAGTTATCCAATAAGAGAAAGACTCTAGCACATCAATCATACATTGCATTAGATGAAAGTGACAATCCATATACTGTATGACATCAGTTCAAAAAGAAGCCAAGCATGTACAAGTTGAAATAAGCATCACAATGAAACAAGAAAAACTGACTTAACATGAGGCCTGATTATGCATCTGAGACACACTGCACTCCTGAGTAAAGAGGAAGAACCATTAAATCTTTACATTTCACTCAATGATTTGGGAATAGTTTTGTGTAAAATTAATCATTCTACTTTGTCTGACAGCTAATGCGATTACTGGTTTATTTAATGTTTTTTTATTTTACAAATGTAAATATGCAGTCAATAAAATGTCATGAAGAATGAACTTCATCCATGGGAGTTATTACAGATATTCCATGGCTGGCCAGCATGTTCTTTCTAATTCTGAATTTGAAAAAAGGTAATAACCCAGTTCAGCACTGTAAGAATCTTATTTCAATCTGAAAAATCTGAGAGAACCTTATAAGAAAGGAGTGTTAACAGTTATATATTTCTCAGCCTCCTGAGAATCTTTTCAAGTCATTTGATGAAAGTAATATCAGTCACCTTGCAGTACTCTTTAAGACCACCACAGTCCTGCTTCTCAAAGTACTCAGAGTCTACTTCTGTCCAGTCGTTTTTTAGCAGGGTTGGGGTACTGGGGGTTTTCTATCACCCCTTCCCCAAACTTGAGTTCCAAGAAGCTACGGTAGTTGTTGGGTGCATAGGCGGTTATTCCGGCAAACTGGACAGGAACCAGGGGATGCAGGAAATGCTCAGGGAATTCCACATCCTGCTTGTGGTCCATCCAGGTGTCCTTGGTCATCACACCGTTGCGGGGATAGAAAGGCCAAAGGTCCACATGCAGGTGGTTGGCCTCGCTGAACTGAACCCGGTAAAAATCCCCCTCTACTGCCCTTTCCCACACATAGCCATTGGCGTCCACAAGGGAGCCGGAGTCCAAGTTCTTCAGGTAGTCGCAGTTGGGTACATCCTCCAGGTAAATGCCCAGGTCTACGTCAAAGTCCCAGGGAATAATATCTTGGTGGCGGGCAGCACCCAGGAGAGTCCCCCCTTCCAGCCAATAACGGACTCCTGAGCTCTCCAAGATGTTGATGACATACTTAGCTGTCTCCCGTAGGGCACGCAGACAGCAGGGGGGTGTCCAGCGCTCCAAGTAGAGATATTCGGGGGTGTCATCATGGATTGTCCCAAAGCATCGGGGCATCTCCTTGTTGCAACCAAACCATTGCTCCTTTCCATCTGGATTAATAACCCGCTTTATCCCGAATTCGCGTAGCAGCCGTGCCGTGTACTCCTTCAGGCGGCTGTCAGCCTTCCACTGATTGTGAGCTGAGCCGAAGAGAGGCCTGCGGTTCGAGCCGAAAGAGGGCCCCTCCAGAAGCTTGACCTTCCATCCCCGCAAGGAAGTCTGGATGAACAGAGAGGTCATGAGCGGCCGGGCAAGAGGGCTGGAAAGATTGAAGAGGTCTTCTGTCCGGGTCAGGACTACAGCATCCCCACGCAGGGCTGTGCACACACTGCCACTGCTCCCTGACGCTGCTGGGGTGTAGGTGGCTGTCCACTCCCTCAGGCTCACTCGTAAATGGAGGCACTGCACTGCCGACCGGGACAGGACTGGGGCCGCCACCAGTCGTACTGGCCCCCCGCCCTCCCCTTCCAGCTCTCTAACCAACCGATCCAACTGTCTCCCCAGGTCCAGCTCCACGCCGTCTGGCACAAAAAGGACGTACTCCGTTTGAATAAAGAACTCTGGCCGAGACACTTGCGGGGGCTGGTCTGGAGCAGGCTTCAGGACCACAAGACGCACCCCCTCCGGCAGCTGCAGGGGTGGGTAAGGGAGAGTGTCCGCCACCACCAAGAACGTTAGCTCAGGGCGATGTCGCAAGAAAGAATGTGCCACCTCCTGCACATAGTTCTCAAAGTCTTCAAACTCACGCAACAGAACTGTGACACCAGGGCTCCTGCTATTGCCACTGATACCCATGCCCATCCCAATACTCATCCCAGCTGCGGGCAGGGGTGCCTTTTTTGGCAAACCCTTCCCCGGCTCCCTGCGCTTCTCCATCATCTGCTGCTGGGCCCGGGACACATAGTAGAGGATCAGCAGGTTCAGAGCTATGGCCCCAGTTAGGAGGCCCTGGCAGAAGCTCACTCTCATCCTTCCTGCTCGAAGGCTTAACTGTCAAGCTGAGTTCTTTACATCACTCACGTCTCCTGTGTGTAGCTCTCAACCGCTTTAAGCATCACTGCTTCAAGTACATCTTCTTCACAAAATAATCCACTTCCACACCAAGACTATCCCACTGCAATGACTGATCTTTATTAATTTTTAGCAGCCCATATTTTTCACACTTTCCAATACTTTCTGTCTTTCATGTGTGAGTCTGATTGCAGGTCACCAGTGTTGGTGTGAAGGGCTTCATTTCCCAGGTCTGCCTATAGGTAGCTTGAATCAGAACGCCAAAGGACTGTGCTTCGTTTCAAAAGGGAAGACTTCATTTGTCCACAAAGTGCTAGTGGCTTCCTCCGGGAATACCTGAAAGCACAGAAATGACATGTGATAAAAGCTATAGAGTGTGGCCATTTCTCCTTCTGTTGTTTGTTCCTCTAAATAGGTATTCATGGGTTTTCACATGCTTATGAACCAGTATTGTCTAATTCTAATTTCTCATTCTCCTACAGATGTGATTTTAAATTTAAGTAAAAACCTAACTGTCAAAATGCCAAAGAATATAAAACAAATATATTTAATAATTAAAAAGAGGTTGTGTTTATGGTCTGAAAAACTGAAAACAGCTTTGTAAAGTTTTCAGACAGATCAGTGTATTTTGATTTTAAAACCTTTCTGCCTCTGCCCTTACCTGCAGTATAACACTTAGTTATATGTGTTTATGCCTGTGAATTAGTAGTATGAGCAATGTGCCTCTTAGATAAATACAATTGACTAAATTGTTCTGATTTTTTACATCAGCATTACCACCCTGTAGCATGATCCCATGACACCAGACCTATATTGAAATAGGACATCGCTAAGAAAAAAACAGATTTTGAGGCACTCCTCCCGCTGGTTCCAAATTTCCAAACCAGCACCCCAGTGGGTGACCAGGACTCCGTATTGTAGGATGTGCACTTTATCAGATGAGATGTGAATTTGAAGTCCTTAATACTTGCTTATTAACCACCCCATGTCAGTCTTCATAAGAACGAGAGTGTATAGACTTGCACTCTGGGTTTGTTTGTGCAGTCTAGTCTCCCTAAAGTCCCCTATGAATTTAACAGGCAAAAATCATTCTCATTTCTTCACCTTATGAGCCTGTAGTGGGTGTGCTGGCCATGCATCACCCAGGTGGGGTCTGTCCTGTATTTGAAGGATCTTTCTGGATGAACCACATGATGAGACCATGTGGCTGTGCTAGCAGTAGAACAGGCAGGCGAGTGGAGTGGATGGAATGAAGAAACTGTGATGTGGGCATCTATACCACTACTATCAGCAGGGTCCAATCTGTTATTCATGGAAAAGCACAGCTAGGAAAAGACCCAGGAGCAGCGTGGCGTGGCGTGTATTAGGTCACCAGAATTCCACTGAGAGCTCACACAGATTTAAACAGCACAGTTAAAGTAGAAACACATATATTTTATAAAACATGTAGGTTTTGTCAAAAACAATGCTGTGGTCAGGTCCCATACCTATGTGTTTCTCTTTTGCAAATTAGAAATACACAAAAGGCTGAATGTGTGATAATGAAGTGCTGCAAGTAAAGTGCATGGAAATTTATACTGGAGAGATGAAAAGAAACCATTTTAAACGAGTACCAATTAATGTGTGTATTACAATGTAAATTTAACACCTTGAATTTCTCTAAATCATCAATTAGTAATTTATAGGAGCTTATATAGGGAAATAAAATTTTAAGTTCATACTGACCAGGATTCTGTATCTACTTTGGCAGTTGTACACCTAGATCAACATTTTCTTGGAAACATGGACTGAGGCAGCAGTATTCTTGAATCTCCACGTTTCCTTGGTAACTGGAGACATATCAAAGTGTGCTGCTGAGATCTTCCGTTCCCATGGAAACCTCCCCCTGCATAAACCTGCGGAATCGATTATGAACTTCTGCCACTTGGCCTGAGACCCACAAGGGGGCGCTATTCCGCAGGGGGCAGCGATTGCACGCCAAACTATGACTCAATCACAACGTCCAGTTTTGTTTTCCATAACGTCTTGCGAACATAGAAACACGCAATATACATTTGTCATTTTCCTGTTGAATGAATCACAAACATTGACTCCCTCTATTAAAATACCGATGTGACCATTTGAAGTTTGTGCTGTGCGTTTAACTGGTTGGCGCATTTTTCTTTAAAAAGTAAAAAAATAAACACGCCAATATAGTAATTAGGGACAGCACGAGTAAAGCGCACTCGGGAGTCTATTGTACAGACTATGTATCATTACATTGTGTTAACCGTAAAAATACAGAACACAATGACACGATATTATCACTATTTCTTTTTTTTTTATGAAACGGGTTATCTGCTTTATGGGAACTACGACGCCCCTATTACCATGCGATGAAATGGGTTGAGATTGCTGAGCAATGCTAGTCTAGTAATGCTTGTATTTATAGCAATTGCTTAGTAATCCACGAAGCAAGGGTTTTACTGCGAGGGAAAAAAACGCCGTATAGACATTTTTACAGTAACAATATAAAACGGAAAATGCACATACGTAAAGAAGCGGGGCCCACAGAGAAGATTTTTTTCCTTTTTTCCAAAAACGCAATCCCCGAATTGTTATTCCTACGGGAGCCAGCGGCTTTAGTTAGGAAATGACTGCAGGAAACAGCTCGGCTCACAATTTGGCAGGAAGGTACCGCCCTGCCAAGCACTCGCCGCAGGAAAACGATGCAAGTCGACGGAGATCACTATTTGGCAGGCGAGGCTTGTGTGTGCGTGTGGTAGAGTAGCTGGCGGTAGTGATCTGAAAAGAGGAGGGAGAGGGAGGGGGGGATTATATTATCGTCTCCCTGTTTATCCTGGCGACTCCTAGTTCTCCATCATGGAGGCGGACAGGTCCTGTGGAGGAGCGGGCGCAACGAACCCGAGCCCAGGCGGGAGCGGCGCTGGACGGAACCCCAACGGGCCCAAAGCGGCGGCGTCTCCCTCCCCGTCCGCCGCGGGGGCGATGGCTGCCTCTTCCCAGCCAAAGGACATGCAGGAGGCAGAAGCGGGCCTCTCTCTGCCCGGGATCCTGCACTTCATCCAGCACGAATGGGGTCGCTTTCAGGCCGAGAAATACCGCTGGGAAGCCGAGAGAGACGAGCTGAGGGTAATCGCATGGGAACTTGAAAACCCGTTTCTTTGGGGGAGAAGCGCACGGCCGGCTCGCTGTCGCTCCGTGTAGGTCGGTCAATCAGAGCAGCAGCCGCGGCGGTGCGATTTCGGGCGGCGGTGGTCTGTACATTGTTGTGTGTCGTCCGACGGCACACGGTCAGCAAGCCTGCTCAACACATCGTCACCAATCGCCACATGAAAGGGCTTGCAAAATCAGGGCGCTGCAGTCCCCGCTCCGGTGTCGTGACACTGTTCCCTCCAGCTGTGCACGGGTGCGTGACCTCGGGGTCAGCTGGCACCCCGAAAACGGAGCGGGGTGACGTGTCCGAGCCGGGGGCTGCGGTGTAGTGTGGGAGGATCAGGCGGTGCTCCCGTCTGAACTCTCGTGAAAAAACACTTCACGAAGTTAACCTGGATTTTACAGAAAAGTCACTGAGTTTAATGGTTTTAAGCTTAAGCTCCAAAAGACTTTGGAGTTGGTTGAGTGCGTTTTGTCAAGTGGTGGTCTTTTTTAAAAAGTTTGTAAAATGACTGAAGCCTAATCCTTAAAAATAAGTATCTCGAAGGGCTTGTTTCCAGCACTGCCCTCCAGTGTACTTGTTTGCTGTGTGCAGTCGTGTTACTGAGAGCACTGGCCAGGGCCTCATGCAGATGGTCTCAGAAGCCAGTGTGCCAGCTCTGAATGCAATTGTCTGCTAGTTGTGTCCTGACATGTAGATTCCCATGGCCAGTCACCGTTTCCCTGTGGACTTGCATGTGTGTGTATTGACACCATGCAGCCTGGCAGTGCTCAAAGGACCAGTCGGCCCATCGGTAACACTGCGTGGTGACAAGGCGCTGAGCAGTCGATCCCACTGTCCCAGTTGCTCAGGCTCCAGGTGAGCAGGTACAGGCAAGGGCTGGGAGTGAATAGCTGTGCAGCAGGTCAGCCATCTCTTCAGAGACATTAGAACCAGTGACCTCAATTCGTCTTCAATTCCAGACTGACATAAAAAAATGGGGCCTGGCATTAACAATATGAACACTGGCCCAACTTCAGGCTACAGAGGCCTGAATAGTCCAGATTTCTTATTTTCAAGGTTTTTCTCAACATATGGTCCTCAACAACAATACATTCATGTTCATAATATTGTAACGCAACGGGGGCTCAGGCGGGCGCCCTTGCCGCATCTGGTCGGCCCAAAGTATAGGTGGCTCGAACCCGGGACTTCCGCGTCTCTCTGCAGCGACCTAGCCCCGTGAGCTAAAGAGAGATCTCTCCACAGCCCAGTAGCTGTGGTCCTGCTATCACAGGGAAGGGCGGTGACGTCACCCGCTCTGGTACGCCGGCTCTTACACACACTGCTTGTCGGCCGTAAGCGTTACACTGAGCCCCCGTTGCGTTACAATATTAAGGTTTTAAATCAGTTTTAAAGTATTTAGGTATTATAATATTCTGATTTTTAATAAATTCATTTTGCATCAAACCAACTATTAGTAGTAATACAATATTAGGTACCAAAACATAAATGTTGAATGATTTACCAGGGTTTAACCAAGACTAAGTAATGCCAAGCAACTCTGGATACAAGTTTGTTTTATCAGGGATATAGCACTTTCTACCTCTAAAGCTACCTCTTTTCAGTGTTCAGGTGTTTTTGTGTCTGTGTTTTAAGATAACATAATTTATTGAGCAAAAACTACCAGTATGATAGCTTGAGCATGTGACGAATTAGTTTGCTCATGTGACTTCACTGACCCGTTTGGGTCACTCCGGGTTGTTATCGGCAGTGAGGAAGGACAGTGGGGAGTGAGGACCAGCTGTGAGTGAAATAATCAGTGAGGTGTGCTGTTTGGAGGTGATAATGATATTGTAGTGTGATGGCTGCAGCGTTACTTTGACTGGTGATATTTGCCCACCAGCCCAACAGGAATTTAGTTTAATTTAAATATTTTTAGTTCTCTCAGAATTAAGACATTCCCGATTCAAAGTACCGTAACTAATTAAATCTTAACTTTCTTCCGTGATTAAAGAGCTAAATTTATCCATGTAAGCTAAGAAGGACTGTCCCCAAGATTATAGAGCATGGTGGTGCTGTGTCAGTTGAAGATGAGAATCTAAAGCTTTTTGCCTTTTTTTTTAGATAACCAGATAGAAAATCGTACCATGACATCTAGTATGGTAGCACTGGAAAATATAAAGTTACAGTCTAATCCTAGGAGCTGTATGCTTGCTTTTTTAAAATCTTTTTTTTTTGTAAAAAAACAAATGTCTAGTTAACCTACATACTAGATTGTTTCATATTCAGCCATAGGATCTGGCTTTGGAACTGGTGGACAAGTGGCTCTTTGGATCGGTAGTAATTTGACTTTGAACGTTCAGAGAAAGGCGAAATCACTGCAGGTCCCAGCCTGTGGTGAACCCAGGGCTAGATTCACCGAAGTAACGGTCTGCTCATCCCCCTGTGGGATCGGTAGCTCCTCGGGCTGTGTCCCTTAGATGAGTAACTTTCTGACACAGCAGATGGCCAGTACCTCACTGGCAGTACCGGTGTAAGCATGCTGTGTGTTTGGGACAACACCAGGCACAAAACAGAGCAGGAACAAACAGCAGTACTTGGTAGGGTGACCAAGGCCTGGTCACCAGAAAGAGATTGGGCATTCAGTTTGATGAAAACCAGATGTGAGTGTGATTCAGTAAGGTTCTGTTTAACAGAGGAAATGTATTATATATCTTTAGGTAGTTTTAGGCTTCACAGTGGCAGGGGTTTCCATACAGTAGCACACTTGTGGTTTGCCAGACCCCCACGTCAGTGATGTCATCAGTGAGACTGGTCAGCCTCTGTGCACTGCTGGGTGGAATAACACAGGGCACTGTGGTTCCCTGTCTGTTCCCTCTCGTGCAGGTCCTGTCGCTGTAGCTTGTACTATCAAGGGGTGATATCAGGATATTGTGTGTGTGTGTTGCCGTGAGGGTAGAGGGGGTGTTAAAAAGAAAATGAATTGTCCCAGAGAGAGAGCAGCAGTGCTCCGAGGTGGATCCCTGCAGTGCATGTGGGTGGGTTTTGTCTGCTCTGTCTTGGCAGACTCCAGGTAAACAGCTGTTCACCAGGACTGACTTTACTTGACTGAGATAGTCTTCACTGTACATGTCGCCAGCAGTGAGTTCACACCAGATCTCTGTCAGTCTCACTGTCCTTGTCTGCCTGTTTTGTTCAGCAGGCCCTTTGCCCTGGCTGATGGAGAGGAGGGTAGTGGAGGGGGAGAATAGGTGGTTTAACAGATTTGCTAGCCTGCAGGGAGAGATGAGGGAGAGTTCTGTGGCAGCTTGTGTGTCTGAGAACTGTTCTTCACATGAGTGCCACCAAACACATAGCCAGAATGGAATGGGGGTAGTATTTAATTAAAACTATTTGTTTTATTTGACACAGTAAAACACTTTACATTCTTCAGTATGACCTGGGCACAAAATGTTTTTATCTTGGGATTATAAATCTAAGTACATTTAAGTCATTTAAATTTGCAACAGGTTTCCCTGTTGCAAGTGCAGTATGTATGATTTTGTGAAATTTGCTCAGTGTCCAGGTTGTGTAATAACCAAGCTATCTTTGGAAATCAGCCAGCGTGCTGAATCATACACAGCATGCTGAGGGCTACTGGAAAGGTTTGAGTTTGGACAGAATTTCCCTTGCTTAAGACCTGTACACAGGAAGACATTGATGCAGGAGTGTTGGGTATTAAGCAATATAGTATGAACCTACATTGCCTTTGATTTGAACTGTGGTCCTCTCTGTGTCAGGTTAAAGGGTTTATGTTTGTGTGTGTGTTTCAGGCACAGGTGGCGTTCCTTCAGAATGAGAGGAAGGGCCAGGAAAACATGAAGCAGGACCTGGTACGCAGGATAAAGATGCTGGAGTATGCGCTGAAACAGGAGAGGTGAGTGACAGACCCTGCATGAGAGACCTCGTCTACTACTGCTCTAGCATTTAATGTGCCCTTCTTTCCATGGACCTCTGGTAGGCGTGTTTTCTCTCAGGTGAGCTCACTGAAGTACATTTCCAAAGTACTTAGAAAATTTTACAAAATAGATGCATTCAGAAGTTGAACACAGTTGTGGGACTAGTTGTCCAGGGCTCTCTGAGCTCCCTCTCGGAGACCCCTAAACCTTCTTAAACTGTATGAGGGTCAGGCCTTCTAAAACTGTATGGGGCTGCACACCCTGTGACTCATTAAAGTCACGTTGAATTGCTGGGGGAAGAGGAGATTGTTAAATCTTTTTTATTTCTTCTTTGTTCTTCTAATGTATGGCTGTAGGCTTCAGAGCTGTCAATATTGAAAATCAAGCATTTTTTTCCATTAAAGGTAAATGTGTTGGGGTTCCTAAAAATATTGGAGGTATGCTCTCTCCACATTTTGCAACAGCTGCTAAAGTGACATGGCTGTCATTTTTCTTTCATTGGTTTTCCAGTAATGGCACAATCAATAGTTCAGCTGTTTTTATACAGAGACTGTGAAATACATAATTAAAATGTAGTATTATTAGCACAGCTGAAACAACACATAGAACTGTAATACTCAATCTTACAAAAATCACAGCATTTACAAGAATATGGGGTCATGGTGGGAATTAAATATCTGCAAATAGCTGACTACACCAGTCAGGGAAACAAGATTATCCACGATGGCTGGAGGGCCTTTCTGTAAGAAGTTTCCTGTGGTAAGATACTGGGGAGCTTCCTCCTTTCACTGACCCACAGCTGACTCCTGTGTGTCTCTTCCTCAGGGCCAAGCACCAGAAACTGAAGGCCGGGTCTGAACAGAACCCAGGGGAGAAGAAGCAAGAGACGGGAGAGTCGGAGCAAGGTACTGTCCTACCCTGGTATGACACCAGTGTCTGGTTGGTCCGTTCTGATCCAGTTGTCCAGGCAAAAGGCTTGTGAACTGTTGGATTGCTTTGAATAAGGGTAACATAGATCATGGGCGTTGGTGAATAAATGTGTTTAAATATTTTTTCTGCTGGAATGCCATGTTGTCTTGCAGTTTCCAATGGGCCAGCGGACTCGGATTCTGCTCCAGCCAATCAGATGTCCTGGAAGGAGGGACGGCAGCTTCTGCGCAAGTAAGAGTTCCCCTTGGGAGAAGTTACTGGCCCCATTTCCCTGACCCTGCTGGTCTGCTAGGAAACACCTACACACTGTTACAGTACATCTTCATTGTGCTGCATTTGTTTTTGGAAACCGTCTGCTTCAGTGACTTACAGATGTGCTAAAAGGTCCATTAGCAACATTTTGTCCAGCATTGCTGCTAGGACACAACAGTATAGCATCCTCTGGCACTCACACAGAAAGGCAGACCACAGTGGAGCTGATGTCAAAGAGTGTTGTGGAGTCAGATATGTGCGACTCATTAGCACCTCAAAACCCAGCTCTTAAGACAAAGAGTTTCCAAGGCTTGCCAAGAGCAGTGAAACCTAGGTTCATCGAAAAGTGTGGACCAGCTCATTACTGTTTATTCTATGAAATATAAAAACATTGTTTACACAGGAAGACTCGGAAGTGTGTAAAACAGCAGATGACAGTGGTGCACATTTCTGCTGCCACGTGCGTGTATTGTGCAGCTCTCTGTGCTGTCGGTAGGGAACCGTATGGACTGGTGTTGGTCAAATCCATCATGGGAAGGTTATAAAAATAGAAATAATCTAAAAAGTAAACTTTCTTTGAGACTATCAAGTGAAACCTGAGTGTCACCCTGTGTCTCTCCAGGGGTAGTTGTGCATGGAGTGTGTATGCTGTAATGTGCCAGCTCTGTTTACCATGAGTTGCGTCTTTTTTTGCAGGTACCTGGAGGAGGTGGGCTACTCAGACACCATCTTGGACATGCGCTCTAAGAGGGTGCGCTCCCTGCTGGGCCGAAGCAGCCCTGAGGTCAATGGACCCCCGGATGTGGGACCCTCACCTCCTCTTGCAGAGCGAGAGCCCCGCAGTGGTGGGGAATCTCTGCTGGTTAAGCAGATTGAGGAGCAGATCAAGAGGTGAGAGGAAATGTAGTTAGAAACTATGTGTGTATATATAAACTACTGTGTACAGCAAATACTTGTTTTTATTGACAATTGAATGCAATTCCATTACATAACTTCACCATCCATGCTAAACCTCGGCTGTTGCATGAGCAAGTGACATTCTGAAAGGTCCTGGAACATGTGTTCGGGTACATTTGGCAGGATATTGAAAATAAT
Source organism: Lepisosteus oculatus (assembly GCF_040954835.1). Lineage (NCBI taxonomy): Eukaryota > Metazoa > Chordata > Actinopteri > Semionotiformes > Lepisosteidae > Lepisosteus > Lepisosteus oculatus. The sequence goes on from NC_090698.1 coordinate 486,092, forward strand.
ATCATCACATAAAGTATAAGCTGGTTGGTAGACGCCTCCCCTCAGAACTCAATCTGGACGCTGCAGTCCAGAGATCACGGGGGTGAATCTTAGTTGGGAAACCCAACACATGTCAGGTAGGTCACTTAGAGTGCTGGGGTGGCAGGGAGGTGCTCTCCTGTGGTCCCTGTGCAAGGTAGATTGACACTTGTTCCTCATTTCCACAAATGGGGTGCTAGCTGGCTGGTGACGCTCTGCTCAGCTTTGCAGTGTTGTTTGTGTCCTGCCAGAAACGCTGGGAAGGAGAGCTCCAAGGAGCGGCTAAGTGGCTCCGTACTGGAAAAGCTACCTTTTCTCCATGGCTGTGAGGAAGAGGAGGAAGATGACAGTGACGAAGAGGATGATTTCCAGGGCATGGCCACAGACTGCATCGATGGGCCCCGCAAGCACAAAAAGTCCCGTGTGAAGGTAAGCCATTATTATTTTACTAATGTCTTCATCCAGGATGACTTTCAATAAGAAAAATGCACTATTTCATAACTCAAGCAGGTGTAGAAATTAACTTTGCAGTTGTCAACATTAATTTACCTGTTCTTGCCATGGTGATGTCAATGCAAAGTGCACAGGAAATCTAAGCAGTATAACAGACAATAGAGCCCAGATTCTTCTCGCACAGCTCACAGTGCTACACTCCTTTCAGACCTCTCCTTCTCTAAAGCACCAGGATCACCGCTCCGGTCAGACCTTAGTAACACGCCTGCTTCACATAATGCTGTCTATCGGTGCAGCTGGGAGCAGAGCCAGTTGGTGCTGAGCTGGATCCTGATGATGAAGAGGATGAAGAAGACTCTGAAGACGCCCTGGGAGAGTTCGACTTCCTGGGATCTGGCGAGGAGGGCGAGGGGGCTGGGGAGGCGAGGATCTCGGGAGATGGACGTGAGTTAGGTATAGGATCTTCTTGTCCACACCAATGCCTGTCTGCAGCATCAGCCTCGTGCACAAATGTGTGCACAACCCAGTGGTTGTATGATTTGAATTCCCTCATTCAAGTTTAATAAGATGTCAGCACATTCAGCTCTGTTTGTGTGCATCTGTGTTTGTGGAACAGAAAACCGGAAGAACAAGTTGCAAGGGATGATGTCTGATTTGCGTGATGTTGATGGGCTCCCACCCAAATCAGCCATCCCCTCCTCTGTCCAAGGCCAGTCCCGAGGCAGTGAAGGTAGGTCAGCCAGGTCACATGTGCTGCCCTTGTCACATGAGTCTTTATTTAGCTAGTATGATCCATTTCAGGTCTTATGAAAAACGAGCTCTCGTTTGTAAACTTATACTGGTTGTTGGATTATTGTGTTGATTTTAAACAGTTCAAGTAGGTAGTTGCATCAACATGCATAGGCTTGCTCTTTTAATTAAAAACAACAGTTTTCTGAATTCAATGTTAAATATAGAGCTTTCATACCTTAAATATAGAGCTTTCATACTTTATCGGTATTTTGTGAAGGAATCTGCTGCTCATAAAACATGACATGGATCAGACTGCTGTGCAGTGGATGTCTTGTTTGATGGTATGAAGGGTTTAAAAAACGTGTCAATGGAACATAAAAAAGATAATCTGAACATTCAAACCCTAAACCTGTCTTAGACTGTTCTTTGGCAAGGTGAACATTTTCCCTACGTGACATGAACTGAACCTGAAGCGTTAATGTTGTAATTAGCTTGAAGTGTTTGTTGTGGATTATGCACACCCAGCATGAATTCAGCCTGTATTTTTGGCCTTAGCTCATGGGCCTTGCTTAAAATTGCTCAGTTTCCTCCATTACTTGACTTTTAGCGTGAATATGCTTTCTTCTCCATGTTTAGGATCATTTTCAGTAGCACAGTGCAGTTTAATTGGGATTTTGAACTTGCTAGCTAATGCTTTCTGATGGTGGGTTCATAAAAAGCATAAAAATCACACATCCTCCTGTCTTTGCTGGAGACTATGTAGGCATAAGGCATTGAGCTATGTAGTGCAGAAGAGGTACAGTCAAGGTCTGGCTTGAGGCTCAGGTTCAATAATAACTACCCCCTTTGTTGTGCTTTAGGGGGAGCCCTGGGCTTCTCCTCAGATGTGTTTATCCTGGACACCGTGGGGGGCGGAGACATGAACCTCGGGGAGCTGGCTGACCTCACCGTTGACAATGACCTCACCATCGATGTGAGTCTTCCTTCAGGTTCGGAGTAGGCGTGAAAAGCTTCGCAAGCATGGGATGTGGTCTTATTTTTGTGCCTTGTAAGGCAGTCTCTTTTGAAATGTTGAAAATCTTAGTTTTACTTTTATGTATTGAACCATGTCATGTTCTTGTGGTGATGACAGTAGCAGAAGCGTCGTTGAAATCCACGTGTGACTTTTTCTGCAGCTGCAGGACAGCCGTGAGGAGTTCAAGAAGACGTGGAACCCTCGCTTCACCCTCCGCAGCCACTTCGATGCCATCCGAGGCCTGACCTTTCACCCCAGCCAGGCCGTGCTGCTGAGTGCATCCGAGGATGGCACCCTGAAGCTGTGGAATCTCCACAAGGCTATCCACTCCAAGAAGTGAGGCCCTGTCCCTTCTGCTGCCTGTCTCCTCGTTTCTGTTTTGTGCTCCTGCATGTATGGAATAAATATCCCCTGAGACTGTGTTCTTCCTGTACAGATTCAGTACTTCTCTGTGTTATCTTTTTTTAAACATTTCTTCCTAATTGATACTTGTTCAATGATTACTTTAACCTGGCTGTTAGCTTTCTTAGTGAGGACACTGCGATGCTGTGATAAACACAGTGGATGATTTTTTAAATTTGTTTGAGATTATTTCACTAATGTTGAAGCTAACTTTTTCTAATTGTTGCATCTGTGGTTTAAAACAAAACTTTGAATTCCCTGCATTTTCTACATGTGGATTCATGACGTTAATACATTAAAACAGCAAAGGATGACAGCATACAAATGTTTTAACATTTTAAATTTCACATTAATATTTTTTATAGGCATCTTGAAATGTCTCTCTCTTGCAGGAATACAGCTCTGGATGTTGAGCCCATCTACACCTTCAGAGCTCACAGGTAAGGCTAAAACCTGTTTTTTTCTCTCTGATGACGGGCCAGATCCTGAATGAATCTCCTGTAGGTGCCGTCAGCATAACTCTTTAGATCTGTTGCAGTCCTGAATTGTTTTTTACCCTGATGCAGTGCATTGCATTCTTAAAGAGTGACTTAGTAAAATCCATGAAGGGGCTGAGACTCTTTTCCTATGGGAGTCTGACTTGTTTCTCTATAAGCAGCTGCGTGCTTGTGCATTTGTGTGCTTGCAGCGGAGCAGTCCTGTCTATGGCCATGGATGACAGTGGCGAATCATGCTATAGTGGAGGGTTGGATGGTACTGTGCGGTGCTGGAAGATTCCCGACCTTAACGTCGATCCCTACGATAACTACGGTACCCTAAGACTTTGTGCTGTCGGTATTATGCCAGTATTGCCTTAAAGTATTGTTTTCCTTGCATTCCGGAAAATAATCTCAATTTCCACAGCCGAGAATTTTGTGTGCATCTTTTGCTTGTTTGTGTTTGTTAGTATCCAGAGGTGCTTAAAAAGCTTTAGGCAACACTGGTGTGGAAAAGAGAGCTGTACCCAATGTATCAAGAGGTCATGTTTTTGCCTGTTTTAGACCCCAGGATTGAGAGCAGCGTGCTGGCTGGGCACACGGACGCGGTGTGGTGGCTGGCATATTCCCCCGCCCAGCACTGCCTGGCCTCTTGCTCTGCCGATGGCACTGTCCGGATCTGGGACCCCTCGCAGAGCGCCACCTGTGTCAGCGTCTTAAGCACGGACAAGGGTGAGCAAGCAAAGGGGGTGACTGGACTGTTGGTGTAGGAGATGCCAGGGGCATCAATACATGATGTGCAAGTAGTAACACTACAGTAGATACACCCCCTGAATTGTACCTCACATCAAGTATGTTGCAGGAAAATACTGGTTGGATACCCTTTCCTGAGCAGTTTTATTCATCTTCGCTTGCAGGATTGTGTACTAATGAAGCAGAATAGCAATGCAACTTTTACATAAAAACTTGTCAGTCTCCACTAATGAACAATATGGGTGTCAGATGTATAAATGCTTTGTGGAAGAGCTTGCAGCTACTGATGAAATTGATCTAACCAGTGTGCTGCTGGTCATTCCCGGTGTTCTACCTTCATTATGTTTTACAGCATTGAAATTCATGAAAAGAAAAACAACAAACAAAAAGTGCTACTTAGTATCTGAGCTATTTATTGAAATATTTTAGATTTTTAATGGTAGTAGTTGGCCATTTTTGAATATCATGTTCTCCATTGTGATTTTATTAGACCTTTAAATTTAGGTGTTCTTGTATTCAGATGAGTGACTCGACTCCTCTCATTTGTCTCTGCAAGATTTTGGGATCCCTACCTCAGTGGCCTTTGTGAACTCTGACCCCTCACAGACTGTGGTGTCTTACAATGGAGGTGACACCCTGATCTACGACCTCAGCACTGAGCAGCGCATTCTGACCCTGGAGTCCAAGAGCAAGGAAGGTGAGCGAGAGGGACTTGATATTATTACCCATTCCGGTCAGTGAGACCTCGTCCACTTGCACACCCGTAATAATGAAACATTTCCACTGATGCGCTCTTTCCCATGAACATATAGAGGCAAGTAGCTGCTGCTGCAGAGACTATATCAACACGCCCATAATTTTAATCTTGTATCAAATAATGGAACACAAGAAGGTGCAGTAACTGTCTGGTGTTACCCACTCTGAGTCTGTGTTGGAGCCAAAACCTAGACTGGGAATCTCCTGTGTAACAGGGCCTTTCCCTTGGCCCCAGAGCCAAAGAACTTCCTAATGGTACTACTTCCTGAGAGCCAGATGATAACAGATTCCTGATGATAACAGGTTACCAATGAGAGGCCATGAAACCCATCCAGCTAGTATGGATGGAAGTAGTTAATGGATCCAGGGATCTCATCTGGCTGTTCCTTTGTTAAGGAACACAACCATGGATTGTGATGTGTGATGAGTTTCTGACCGAGCGGGATGTTGGGTGCAGAGTGTGTGTGTGTGAACCAGGATGAGGTGCTGGGAGATTAACGGATGCTGTCCTGATCTCTCTCTATGTAGGCTGCGGGCTAATTAACCGGGTTGTCAGCCACCCTTCACTGGCCGTCTCCATCACTGCGCATGAGAACCGCAGCATCCGGTTCCTGGACAACAAGACTGGTGAGACACCCTGCCCCTGCCCACACCGCGGCTGACTGACGCCTGTCACGTCACACTGATATTGAGTGGGTGATTGCCACCTAAATCTAACACAGTTCAGGGACGTTAACTGAACAGTACTCAACTGGCTTTAATTCAAATAAAGGCTTCTATACAGTTACATCGAAAGATAAAGAAATCCTTGAGAAGCCACCTTTAAAGGCGCTATATACAATAACATTTATTATTATGTAGAAGGGTGTCCTGTAGGGGATATATGGATGAGAACAATTATAATATCACAGATTAGGATTCCCCCATCTGGGTCCTCAGAGGTCCCCCCACCTTCTAGTTTTCTTTCCTGCTAGATATGGTGGCGTCATTATTGTAGCCAGATATTTTATCGCAACACTTGCTTTCAGCTGTAAGACAGCAGGAGCTATCAAGCTACATATACATTTTTAAAGGTAGTTTAAAAACTGTTTGTAGAGGGCTAATAAAAAAAACAACTAATTAAGGTTTCCAGGGTGCTTGCACAGGTCTGTAAAGTCTGTAAAATAACAATTATTGAATTCCCATCCTGGAATAGTTTGGAAAATGAGACATACGTTTGGAATAAGTAAGGAAATCTTAGTATCAAAATAATGCTGACCAAGCGAAGTTTACTTCATACAAATAATATTTGTGTTTAACAAAACGACAAAAGGCCTAACCTCCGTGTTTTTTAAATCGGCCTGCGGAAACAACGGCGAGCTGTTATTCACTTGACATTAATTCCAGAGTCAGCACTTGTGGACCAGAATCAAGAAATCCAGCTACACAGTTTAGAATCCCAGTGATAGCTATGAACTCTCCTCTCAAACAAATCCGTTGCAGAACAGCACTATTAATTAAAAACACTTTTTTTTTTTCATTTATGCAGCTTGCAGTATTGGTTTGGGACATCTTGATGAGAGATTAGAACAGAAACCCATTACTGGTACAGCTGTAGGAAGGTCACATGGCTTGTGTCCATTGTTAGTGGCGCATTATATCAGATGGGTTTGCAAAATATTGTCAGAAAAACAAATTTCTATTTGTGCAGATTTCAATAGACTACAAATATTGAAACGTTCTTATTAACTTATTATACAGACTGCTGTCATGAATTTTTCCTAACTGTTCTAAAAGGGATCATAAGAGGTATTTATACAAATATTGCACAAATTTTGTAAAAACAAAAAAAACATTGTTGCCATGGAGCACAATGTGAACTTGGGTTGAGGAGGCTGTTATGATATCCCTGCTGTGTGTTTGCAGGTAAAGTGATCCATTCCATGGTTGCCCACCTGGATGCAGTGACCTGCTTGGCTACAGACCCCAAAGGCACTTACCTCATCTCGGGCAGTAAGTAACCAGTAGTCTGTAGGGCAGTGCATTTGCATGTGTGAGCACACCAGTCTCGTGTATTCAAGCTACAGATCCTTTCAGGCCGAAACTTGAGCTTTCCTGTTAAGTAGGAAATCACTCAGTTTAGGAACAGAATCAAAAGTTAAACACAAATGAGAGGATACAGGAACAGAATTTAAAAACAACATGATGCACTTCTTTGCACAAATAGTTGTGGGAGTATGGAACATGCTCTCCTGCCATGTTGTTGAAGCTGATGCACTGTATTTTATCAAGCAACGGCTGTATGAGATTCTGGATCAATTAGTAATTATTTAACCACCAAGCAAGATGTGCTGGTATGCCTGTGTTCATTGTAACCTTTCTTATGTTAATGTCTTTGAACATTTTAAGCCTTATCTTGGAAAAACAATGTTTTTTTTTCGAAAGCAAAAAGATTAGCTAAGATTACATGCTTGAAAATTGAGGAACAAGACCCGTTTCTGAGCACTGCTGCGTGTGTGTTTTTCGAGGTCACGATTGCTCAGTGCGACTGTGGACACTGGACAGCCGGACATGTGTGCAGGAGATCACGGCTCACCGCAAGAAGCACGACGAGGCCATTCACGACGTGGCCTTCCACCCCAGCCAGCCCTTCATCGCCAGCGCCGGCGCTGATGCCCTGGCCAAGATCTTTGTCTGAGCAGACCTCCATCACCATGTCTCGCCTCACTGCGGTGAGGAATGCGCACGTACTTGGCCCACACACATGTGGCTGACACGCCCCGCCTGCGCCCCTCACATGCTTATTTTCTTTTCCTGTTCCAGGCAGCTGCCCTCTGGTCTCCAGGGTGGCACAGCAGGCACCGTTTAGGCGCTGCACAGGAGCAGGGCGCCATGCGGCAAACCAGCCCAGGGACGCGAGAGCTACACATAACAGTAGTCGGAATAAATAGTGAAGTGTGAGTTTTTAACGGTTAAAGCTATTGTACTTTCATTGCAGCCAACCACCCAAGGTGAGGCCTTTGCCATATCGAATAGGGTGTTTTGTCATCATCATCGTCAAGCCGCTCAAGCCTGCAAGACTCTTTACACTACAGAGGATGGGGTGTGTGGGTGGGGAGAGGGGGAGAAGCAAATGAAGTCCAAAAACTCAGGATCTGTAAAGTCATGGGGTTTTGGAGACCCTGTACTTCCAGAGGTAGCATACAATGACCAGCTCTCACAATGTCCCCCTACCCCCCAGACACCCAGGGTATAGGCAGCACCTCCTGTGGCTTCATCATGGCATCCAAACCTTATCTACTGTCTTCCCACTCGCGTGCTTGCAAAGCACAGTGCAACATGCATTGACGTTGTAGCATTTTATGTTGTGACTGAGGTTAAACACACTCCACAGCTCAAGCAGAGGAAGTCTAGCGCAGATATAGTTCCTTTAAAGCTATAACATGAATAAAATAAGTCTCAAACACTCAGGACTTCTTCACCTTGATTTGTTGACTGTGTACAGTGTAGTATCTTTCACTGCTGAATTACCTTGGTGCTCTTGGTCTAAAAACAGGCTCCACTGTTGGTAACAGTGCAGTGCACCAATAGATGGCGTAGACAGAGAAAGGAAAGCAGGGCTTTGCCTTCGGTTATTCAGCTGCTTTGTGCAGTTCCCCAAAAAACTCGGATAACACTCAAGGGAAATTCTCATTGAGGAGTCTTGCAGCTGGTCATTGCTCACTCTGGGTGAAAAATACTATCATCATTATTGTTATAGGTCTTTGTTTTTTGTCAGAATTGGTCTAACATTTCAGTCTGAAGGAGGTGGAGGTCAAAAGGCCTTTGGCTCCAGTTTCTTCTCTGCTCTGTCCAAAAAGGGAACCTCTGGCTAACAGTGTGGCAGAACCAGAGTTTCTGGAGACATCAGATTGCTCTTAATTTGAACTATTAAGGGAACTATTAAGGGAAATTGGTTTCTTAGTGATACCTCACCAAAAAATCCCAGGCAAAATGTATAAAATATTATTTAAATATCTGTTTCCATGTTGGTTTATTACAAGCAGTTTGTAATGTGGCACAGTTTAATAAGTTTAAAGAGGCATTTAAAACTCAATAGATGAGTTTTACAACTGATAGCAATGCGCTATCGAACAAAGATCGTTGTGACATGCATGCTGCCAGGAGCTCAATTGTCATCTGTTAGTAGCAAAAGCAATAAATAATCTTTCCAGACAGTACACGTTCAATATTGGCAAATCAATCATGAAAACAAGTAAGGACAGATATGATATCCTTTTGGATTTTTTTCTGGAGGGGGTGGAGAAGGTAGTAATTAACTTAAAACTTTTTATCTGAAGGTATGATGGTTGTAATATTTGAAAATAATAATTCCATTTAGTCCTCAGATATAATTATATTTAATATAGTATGATTTTTATGCAATAGTTTACATCTCGCTGCTTTTCCGCATTTTAGAATTGCAGGAATTATCCTAGCACCTTTCATGTAAATGGTTGGGGGGACTGTTGATTGAATGTAATTTCTATTAAATCTTTGCTTATTTTTTATTTGTAAAAACTACATGATATGGAATCTAAGGCTGCCATTTTCTTGCATACTGTGTTTAGGCTGTTTATTGGTGTTACTCTTTCAGCAAGTAAAAACACAAATTGTTTAATTCAGTAGCTTCAAATGCTTAAGCTTCAGTGAAATGGCAGAACAGGAGAACATTTTGATATAAAAGGCTGATGTTTAAGAATTGTTCAAGAATCATTTCTGCATGCTACACAATTGAAATGTGGGAAAGGGGGAGCAAGCCCAGCTGCAGGAGGTGTTTTTCTGCAGGGTCGAAGTGGTCCAAGTTTGTGTGTGACAGTGCTGGGCTGGTCATGCAGTGGAACCCGCTCTATGAGCAACACTACAATCAGCATGCAGTCCAGAATGAAAACACTGAACAGTAGAAAGTTGCGAAAACTTACAGAAGACAAAACTAAATTAAAAATGTCTAAAAACCTCAACCTTAGCGCAGGGAATGAAACACTGGATTTTGCTGCATTTTAAATAATTAAGTTAACTTGTTTTTAGCTCCTGAGATGGTCGCTCTGTTTTTGTTTTGTTGTATTGATGATGTAGGTGGGAGAAGAATCGGGATAGTCCCAGGAGGAAAGTCAGACTCCCACTGTGTAGTAGATTGATCCGTTTCAGGCTGTTTGAGCTGCAAGTGCTTGTTGTGACGTGTAATTGCTCATAACGAGGTAGTGAGCACAAAAGATGCAGTGTGTAGAGTCAGTTTACACTGGAGGCTATCAGGATCCAGCACCTCATGAGGCCTGTAATGGCTCAAGCTGGAATGGAGTGGGAGTCGTCATCGTCTGTATCGGACCACTTGCTTGCTGCTTCTGTGGAGGTGTTGCGCTCAGCTGCTGCTGAGATGGCAGTTTTAATTTTTGTTTGTGCATAAATGTTTTGATCTGTCTTTTAAAAGGGAAAAGTTGAGAATGTGCAGTTATTGTACAGTTTTGTCTATGTAATACTGTCCTATATATATTGTACATAATGCAATTACTTTTGGTGCTAAAGCTCATCCCAGGGCGCAGGAGGGGTGGGACAGCAGTTACCATCCAAGACTCATCTGTGTAACGGAGTGATCAGCATATGGACAGGGAATCCAGTCACTGTTACCAAAAGTCATGCGTCACTCTTGTTTATTTACAACATTTACTTTTAAGACAACAATCTTCAAAATTAAAGTTGAAAATTAGTTCTTCATCGATTTATGCATCTGCATCCAAATAGTAAAATATTTTAACTAGTTTCAAACGCACACTGTTCTGCTGCGCTTATACTTTTATACTGAGACTACACGTTTTTTCATTGAAATCGGCAAAATTTTATTTTTCTTCACATCCCTACTCAGATGATTAGCGGTTGTTATCTGTTAATCATTGTTCAGTTACAGTGCAGACCTGATCTACAGGGTTCAGCTCTTACAGAAAAACTTTTAAATCCTGCTTCCCGGTCTCCCAACCATCAAAGGAACACAATGGGGCTTTGGTTTACATTGAAGTGGTTACAAAAATTCTAACATGCATCCAGTTGATCTATCAGTCCCTTGCTTACTGAAACTGGAGTAGACTAAGTAAGCTGGTACCAGACTTGGCTTCCTAGTAGAAATAGAAAAGAAAGGGCTGGCCATTTTCTTGCCAGGTTTCATGCAGTTTTAAAGGACATTTTTTTCATTTTGATCTTTCCCTGACCTTTTACCTTGGAGCTATTACCAAGGCATGACATTGAAGCCAGGGGCCACAACCTGTTATCGCCTGGCACATCACTGTTCTTCCTGCTTTTCAGACAACAGTGGAAAAAACTTTATGAAGCTCAGCTCCTGTGGAACACATTAAATCTGCCAGGCAGATAGCCAGGCAATAAAAACTCACCTTGGCACACACCCTATTACCTGTCTCCAATGAATAACTAGCCCGCATCATCAGCTGCTGAACCAGAGAGCGCAGGAGGTTTTTGCATGTGCAGGTGTTCATTAATGTGCTAATGGCAGCCCGGGAGACATCGAATAGCAATGAGTTGTTTCACTTTACACTGTTGAGCAAAAAGCACTCTTACACTGTTCAGTCTTGGGTTTTGTTGGAACAGTTTCTGGCAGTATGGCTCAGCTGCACCTCTTGTTTTATGTTGTACAGTGCTGTAACACAACCATGCCTTTATTATTGGTGTGTTTCATTTTGGGTGTGAGGAGAGGATAGTTTAATTTGACCAATCGGTGTATTGTTTCAGTGCACTTTGTGTCTGCTGCACTCTTCCTGATTGATACCCTGGCCTGCGTCTTTTCTGGTTCCTGGGCAGTTGGCTGAGGCGCTTTGTAGAGGCTGTCGTCTCGTACTGGCGGTGCTGCCCCAGACCATCATGCACTCCTGCACTCTCCTGCACCCACAGCCCTGAGTCCGGAGCAGGCTGACAGCTGTGGCGCTGCTTCTCCAGGGAAAGTGAAAACACAGTTGGCAGTGATTCATTTAAATCAGTGTTGTAGAGCTTCTCAGTGCAGACGACCCGGGAGAGATGAGATTAGAAATCTTTGAAATCTACACCCAAGGAAGCAGTTACTGTGTCTTACAAAGAAATGAAATGGGATAACGAAACAAGTAGGGTGACTGAGGTGTAATAATATATTTCATTACTTAATAATTGAATGATTATCACAGACATTTTCATATAGCACACTATACTAACATTTTGTTATTTAAAAAATCAGGTGGAAGAAAGGGCCTAAAGATCTCTGCTAATTGGCTGTTTTTTTATGTTTAAATAAGTAACATATTTGTTGGGTATGAAATAGATCTTTAGATCAGTTTCTTGGGATCAGCTGGTTTCGGCCTGCAGGCTCTCATCTTCACCTGTTTAATGGTCTGATGGGGCTTGAAGGTATGGACTACACTACTAATACAGTTTAAATAGAATCACACTATCGCTTTCCTTTAATAGAGCTTTTCTTGCAAATGTCTCATCTGCATTTATATATTTTTGGAGCTGTTAAGCTGCTGTGCCAGTTTGTATAATAAATATTTGTATTACATTTCAATTAGCTTTCATGGCAGTTCAAAGCATATAATTCCCTGTGGACAGCAAGAGCTTGAAAAAAAAAGAGGTTTCTACAGCCACATGTCTGGGAATCCCCAACCTAGGAACAACACACATTCCAGACGAAATAAATCCAACAAAATTCATCCATGTATTTTGTAAATGTCTGATTAACTTTTTCTACGTTTTTTTAAGATGTATCAATTATGTAGTATCTGAAGTGTACTATCTGTTAGTAGGCTTAGAAATGCTTGTAAATGATATGGAAATAAAGTAAAAAAGTCAATGCCAAGGTTAAAGGGCTCTAGTTTCTTTGTGGTTTATTTTTAATACCAATTTATCACTGTGTGATATTTTGTACGTCATTTTAAGCTGTAACTCTTCACAATTTGCTGTAATTGCAGGGGACTAAAGACCATGTTTTTTATTTATTTTTTGTAATTCATTCTAGTTGATCGTGTTTTTTGGAGGGAGTCTTTTATTGTATGCTATTGAGGAAGAAAATGCTTCACAAAATCCTGAAAATAAAAAGATTTTGTATATAGAGTATTTAATGCATTTATTATTTTATTTGCAGAGGTATTGCAGCAATATCAAAGCTTTGGGTTTGGGCTCCACTCTTCCGCACTGTCACTTTCATGTGAGAGCTTACCAGTGACACAGCAGCAGAGCTGCTTCCGCAGTTTGCGGAGTTGCTGAACAATGCGTTTCATTATGGGGTTCAATGGGCTTCATACGTGACATGTTGCTAAGGGTGTAAAATAAACATTCCTGTGTATTTCTCTCTATTCACAGTTCATATCCCGACATGTCTTTCACCATGCAGTGCAATCTTCCTTGGGGCACATTCATCGGCTGGGCTGGGAATACACATGTATCCAAAGTGCTGCTTGCTGAGAACACCTGTTACTATTAAATATTGAGCTTGTTTTCTTTGGGATTTCATTCCAAGTCCTTACACCTGAAGAAAAAGGAGAAAATACCAGAGTGTTTTAATTTAATACTCACAACCACAGACCACTGATTCTCAAAATTTGTTTACCTCATGTTTGAATTTAATTTGTGTTATACTGTGCTGCCACTTCAGCCATCACTGAGGGATAAAACACATTATACAGAAACATACCTCTTCTGTCTGCCTCTTGATGTCCCTGGTGTCAAGTTATCCAAATTGACATTTTACCTGAATTCACCGGGGGGTGAATTCAGCATCTATGGGGGGGTAACCGGGTACCTGAAGCCTGGGTTCAATTCTGGATTAGGGCACCTACCTACCAATTAGACCTGGTATAGATAGATAGATAAGACTTTGTTGATCCCGAAGGGAAATTGATGTGTTACAGCAGTCCAGCCCAAGACAAGCAAAAACAGACATCAGAATAGATGAACAATTGTGCAAAATAAATAAAAATAAGTACATAGGTGTGTGCAAAATATGATGATCATAGTCACTGTAAAAACAATAGAATATGTGCAAAATGTGCATAGGTTTTTACAGATTGATTGTCCTAAAAGTATAATGGAGCAACATGCTGTCCATAGACGAGCAAATGAAGAGCTAACAGTCCTAGTCTAGGGCAGTGTTATACACCCTGACAGCCGCCGGGAGGAAAGACCTGCAGAAACGTTCCCTTGAACACCGTAGCTGGAGCAGTCTGTTGCTAAAAGTCCTCTGCTGCCGAGTAACAGTCCCAAGTCCCGAGTAACAGTAACTATGTTCTCCATGTTCTCACATGGGTTTCCTCTGGGTGCTCTAGTTTCCTCTCTCTTTCCAAAAACTTGCTGGTTGGGTCAGTCAGCGTCTCTTAATAGTCCCCATGGGTCTGTGATGCACTGTGACATCTGAAGGGGGCTGTCTTGTGCTAAATTCTGTGTTCCCAGGTTGAGCTTTGGGTTAAAACCTTTAACAGACATAAGCTGTTTTCTAGTGATGGACACAATGCTTATTAGCTTGGAAAGCAGCTTTACTTCTTAAAGTTTTCTGTTCTGTTGGATCCCTCCCAATAATAAAAATAAAAACGAAAGATTTTCCCTGACCCTTAAGCTAAGATGTGTGACTTGGACTCTTCTAAAAATAATTTCTTAGCTCAAATCTACCACTAGATGGCGACATTGGTGCAGATATACATGTGAAACATACAAGACAATTTAATTTTGGGTGGCTGTTGCAGTGCTGCTATTATAAGATTAATTATAAAGGAGGTGTGGGTGTTCGCTCCATCTTGTTTCTTTAGTTCTTAGTTGTATCTAAAGAAGTGTACATTTGTATTTATATAGCTTTATTGATACAATCTGAAGTACTTTGTTCAAGGATACAACAGTAGCATCCTGTTTTGGGCAGCAAAATATAAAATTGAGAATACTTTTCAGTAATAATGCTACTCACTTTTGGTAGATGCTGACTTGTCACTCTATAGTGATGTGAATTCTTTAGAAATAATCACTTTGTGGTTAAAACTGGTGCATTGAGCTCATAGATGGAATGTCCAGGAATGTTTCAAATATTTTTATTTATCCTGTTCCTTGTTATTTGTCCTGTTCCACATTACATTTGGACCTGATTTTATAGCTTAAAATAAGGTTTGTTTATTTGTTATAGTCTGAATTCCAAAGTAATTAGGGTGCTTGATTGACAGTAGGTACTGAAAATGAGGGGGTTCATTCTCTTTAAATGTCAGAAGTCTACATCTCATGGAGAGCTCTCACCTCTTCACACAGCCAAGCTGCAGTGGTCCGCTGTGACACTTACGCCTGGGCAAGTGGGAACACCATCTACTGCTCCTTTAGTGGATCTCTTTGCTGGCAGCAACATCAAGTCAGTGGAAATGTCTGCAGTGGGTTCACAGTGGTCAAGCAAAGGATCTGTTTGTCCAACTTCATTTTTGTGCTTTACAATGTTTTGTGACAGTTGTAACTTTAGAGTACTGCTTGCTCATTTTAATGAGGCAGGACACTACATTAACTATCCTTTTCATTTTATTAGTATTTTAGCTCCTCTCACTATTTGCAAATTGTCAAACACTACTAACAAAAGAAACAGGACCTTCTTTGAAGAGCGGTTTCTCATTTTTCCCTTGGTTAGACAGCAGTGAAGTGCATATTTTAGTCAATTGAAGAATGTTTGAAATGTCTAATGTCAGGCACAAAACTGCCACTGGCAGCAGTAGAAGCCCATATTTAGATATTATGCTTGAATTTCTCATCTACCAATGTAACAGTTTTGCATTCAGCACATTTTTGTCCAAGGAGAACTCTCTGACCGTTAAAATGAGTTACAGAATCAGCAAGGCAGACCTGCGGCAGGACCAGGCTCTGTGTGTAGCTTGGACAGCAAGCGCACATGAAGTTTCTTTTCACAGATGTCTGCTGATCACAGAGAGGACCTCTGGTGCCCACATCCTACAGAGAGTTGGGGTGTTGTATTTCAGCTTGGGATGCTGGTGGTCTGGTCATTTGGAGCTCCTTTTTGTCATATTGCTAATTAATCGGAGTAACATTCCAAAATACTTAAAGCAGAGCAATCAAGGTACCCCTTGATTACAGTAGCAGGGGGGTAGTGGGCTCTTGGCAGCCATACTAAATAAGTTCCTGAATTTCACTTGAACATTTAACTAGGATGGATTAGTGTCTTATAACCCTAGAAGGATGGCAGAAGCATTAATTTAATTCAATATACAATATTTATTACTCAGAAAGGTAAATCATTGTTTTGGGTATAAATGACCAAATCTATATCTATTAAAAACAAAAGACAACTTTCCTACTGTATTCTGAGGGAAAATAAATAGCTAATTAGTCTGTTAGGAAAGTTTAAAGTGGTTGTACTCTTCAAACACAAAAAATAGGGAAAATAGGGAACTTTTATTAGCCTGTGTTGAAAGTCATGAGAACAGAATAGCAGCAGCACCAGATTTTTAATGATTAAGCCACTGAGAGTGTGAGTTGTTGAAACTCGCAGTGACCCACAGATCCAGCACCCATAATGAGACTTGATTGCGATGTTCCCAGAGTGTGGAACATTCTCGTTTTTGATGGATTTGTTTTGGCGCGGTGATAAGGGCAATGTTAATTTAGCAATGTCCTTAAGTCATGAAATTAACTTAGCCATTCATGTCCATGTTTCCATGGTAATTGCCCAAGCACATTCTATTTTCTTGCAAACAAAGTGGAATGCTTCCTGTTTTTAGAAACACAAGTGTTCCTGAGACCGGATTTTATGAGCTGTAACCGCCCATGGAAAAGTGGAATGCATGTTTTTTTTTTCTAGAATTGTTTAGGTTAATGTAGAAAAGATCTGGCACATCGATCTTTTCTTTCTCAGCTCTTGCTTTTTACACTAGAACCGGAGCTCCATCCCGCTTCAGGACAGCAGTTACCCTTCTGGGTCTCATTCAGCCAGAGCTCTGAAGAGGGTGGCTGGTCAAGGCACTAAACCGAAGGAGCTTAGAGGGTTCCAGTCCCAGGCATAGATGTTGCATCTCACTCAGAGAGCTTCTGAAGTGAAGCAGCAGTTGTACCCTAGTCACTGTAACATCTTAATTTACAGTATGTTAAATTTTGTCTCATAAACTACTGTCACTCTGAAGAATTGGCCAAGCTGTCCAAAGTCCTAACTCTGTTTGATTAGACATTAAAGGGAAGGCAGGTTATTCTCAGCTCACTTTCTTTGGTTAAAACAAACAGCTAAGTTATGTCAGAAGAGACAGAGCCAAAATCATTTTAAAGCACATTGCTTGGTCAGGAAAAGGATCACATTATGTAAAAGAGGTGACAATAGCTTTCCAAATAAGGACTGGGGAAGAAAGTGATTTTAGTTTGTTTTGGAATACAGTAATACATTTCTAACAATATGCATATTTACTTTGCTGTTCTGCGTTGCCTCCTTATTTTTCAGAAACATTTTTTCTTGGAAGTGGAGAGATAGCAAGGGGATCTGGTATGTCTTTCCTGTAGTGAAAAGCAGTGGGATGGCTGGTTCCTGAGTGAGAGGAGCTCTGGGTGTTCTGAGAGAGCTGCTGCAGTCTGGGACGAGCCAACAGATAGAAAACAGGATTCATCCCAGCCACTAGCAGGACAAGGCAGAGGGAAAGAGGCACAAGTTCTACACAGGAAAGCAAAAAGAAACAAACAGCAGCCTAGCTCACAGAGACGAGACGCATGTGTGCGCACACACAGGCTGAAGCAGGAGGGGGTGTGGAGAGGACGGCTTGCAGTGACGTCAGAGCTTTCCTGCACCTCCTAGCAATTGGCCCAGGGGCCTGCCAGTCAGGAGACTTCCTCCTCAGGTCTGACAAAGTTCAGAAAGTAACAGAAGTAGGCAGAGAGAGGGGAGGGAGGCACACACACACGAACATGCAGACACACACTTCTGTGAGAAACTGAAACAGAGCACTACTTGTAAAGCAAGCTAAACCAGGCTCACTCCTCAACAGTTTCCTGCTCTACCACAAAGGAGGCCATTTTGTAGCCCTGCATGAACGGGACAGTTAACTCTCTGTCCGACAGGATCAGGATTTACTTCCTCGCGCCTTGGAGCAGGGGGCAGCTGGTTAGGGACAGGAGGAGGGGGGGGTGGGCGTTTTGCATTGCCGCTCTTGATTTCCATAAGAAGGAGAAGTACGACTGTCTGACTGACATTACAAGCTGACTGACTAAAGAAGAGGAGGGAAGGGGCTTTTCTGAGTACAGGGGGAGCCTAGACCAGCTCCTGGCTGTATTTGTGAGCCTCCCCCAAGCTTCCATCCCCTGATCTGTCTCTCCCTGTGCAAACCCCCTCCATCCAGGTGTGACACCAGAAGAGGAAGATGATGAACGCACCCACCAGTCTCTGCCTGTCCTCTACCTCGCTCCCTTCGAGCCAGGTGTACATCAGTGCCGGAGCAGGATCTTCTTCCCTGGGATTGGCAATGATGGGCTCACAAGGGAACACACCTCCAGGATTCCCACCTCCTGACTTTGGGACAGCTATGGGACCCGGGGGGCTCATGTCCCCTGTTACCCCGTCCCCAGCCGGAGTCTCCTTCATTATTCAGATTGGCTTGACCCGGGAATCTGTCCTACTGCCCCAGTCCGCTGACCTGGCCTATGTCAAGCAGATGGCCTGCTCTATAGTGGACCAGAAGGTAAGAATCTCTTTATTCTGTGTGTATAGCTGCAGAACGCACTTCATAGGACAGGCACACCAGGAGGGGTGAAGTGTCTGGAGACTGAAGAGGACTTTTAGTGCCTTTCTAAATGGCAGGGTGTGTACACAATGGTCCATGTCTCTCGCTCACCAGGTGAATGAGTGACTTTATTTTATTTCCCTGGAGTGCAGGTCAGTCAAAACAGAGAGTCACTGCTCTCCTGTGGGAAGTGTTGATCAGCTCTGCCCCTGCTCCCCCAGAAAACAGCATCTGAATAACCCAGAAACAATTTAGTGTGGCTGTGATTGGAATTTAGCAAACTTATGGGAGACATGTTTGTTAGTGAGCAGTAGAGCACAGTGTCTTTTACACAAAGACTTTATAAAGAAACAATAAAAGAAAAGCTCGCCCAGAATAAATATAAATATTTATATATAAAATACCCATAGTAAATATCCTTAATTGTATAACCCTTTATCTGGAAAGGCACTAAACAATTATTTATCCTACCTTGGCGCCTGTTTTAGAGACTGCTGGTTAGGTTTACAGCCTAACCTAACATTCTCTGGCAGAGAATGTGTTTCTACATCTCACTATTTTGTGTCACTGACAGAGCATCGTCGTGAAGGGGCTGCAGGTTGTGGGCTCACCTGTATAATTGCCCTTTAAAATAGGACTGTCTGTTCATGTCTGCCTGTTGTATTGGACAGCCTGTTCAGTATTGGACCAGATATTGGACCAGATCACAGTTTATGCATAGCAGTGGGTATGCCTGTGCTATGATTCATGGTGACTTGAGTGCTTTGGAAATTTAGCATAAAAGGTTTGTCCTTCGTCATACAATGTATTTTTTTAGATATGTTGACAGTGTTATTATGGTGAGATGTACACTATAAAGTGTGATGCAGCACAGCAGTAAAGGTAAGGAATCACTGATTATAGTGAAGCATGTTTATTTATTTTAGTTTTGTGCAGTATTTTTGTTTGACACATTCAAAGTTTTTGATTTGTAATGCAGAAATCATACTCATATTTTCTACCCCCATTTTTTAATTTTGACAGTATGTTAATGAGGAAAACCATTATATTTTGTACGTCTGTGATGTCTCCTGTTGGAATGCTTTGTGAAAATGAGGTGCAGGTTTTTCCCCTAGAGCCAAAAGCTGGAAAATCAATGTGTCTCCACTGGCCTGTATTATTAGTCCATGGGACATTTTCTCTAAGCCCTGTTACTGCTTAAGACAGACGGACAAGGGATGCCCTTGTTTCATTGTTTGTGAAGTAAGCTTGTCCACTTTTTGGTAGTTCAGAAATTGATTTTTCCTGTAAACAGGAGCAGACTACTTTTTATAGTGTGATAACTGCATTTTTTCTTATGTGTTCTTATGCCAAAAAAGCAAACTACTTCTTTCAAAGAAAATATTGTTCTGTGTTAGTGCAGCAGGCAGTGTTTCTATGTTAAGTGACATAATAACACTAAACAATTCATAACACTTTCCAATTCACATTAATTCATGTGCATCACCAACCTTAGCGTGAATGACATGAGGCAATCGAAACACTCTTGTAAACATCCACCGAGATCAGTGCAGATGCTTTGATTTGGGCGTTTCTTTAGTCAGCAGTTAAACAGTGGAATGCAGTCTTGAAACACAGAAAATACATTTCTAGAGTCACCTGACTGGCTTCTCTTCTGTTTGCCCTTGATATTTGCCATCCTTCTGAGGCTACCTCAACCCTGATATTATTAACCAGAGTTTTAAACACAGTATACATCTTGATAAGAGTCTAGTTTGATCATATATAACTTGCTAAGCATAGAAAGGGCATTAATCGCATTCTCAAGTAGCATACACTATATATTGTAGATATGTAATGAAATGATCAAAGCAAAGTTCTGTGCTCAACGATAGAACAGTAGGGTCTGTACTGGGCATCAGAATTAATAGTGTCAGAGCTTGGAGCTTTTGTCCACTTTCCAATATTATATAACAGTCCATTTTTGAAACTTTATGAAGCAATGTGAAAAGATCATTGTCTTCATTACCTGTGTATGAGGTCAGGAACTTAGTGACCTCTGACTTGATATGTATCTTAGCTGTTTTGTGCTCCTTTAGAGCAGCTGGGTTTGTGAACCCAGAGACTGTGGTAAGAGATATAGGAATTCCCATAAACCTTTCACCAGTGTGTCTCATTCATTCTCGGGAATGACAAAGGTTTTTGCCTTTTCCCTTCGTAGAGTATCTCAAATAACTGCTTCAGAAACTAAAGTTCTTAAAATAAATCAAGAAAACACTTGCCTGCATTTCCTATTTTTCTATTTCTGTTGGAATTGTGTAAAAAACAGAAATGCAGCAGTGAGAACAGAAGCCTGTTGTACAGGCACTTTTCCAGTTTGCCGGAGAGGGCTGTCCCTGATGAGTTTTCATTGGTGTGTTGTCCGCAATAGCTGCTTCATTGTTGTCTGTGAGAATGAAGGCGAGGAAATTGCCTTCACTTCCTGGCTCTTGTGGCACAGGAGCAGTTTTTCAGGCATGATCTGCAGCACCCCCAGGGAATGCTGAACACCAGGACTCTGTGATCTCTGCAGGCCTTCAGGCAGGGCTGCCTCCTTGCGTAACCAGGCATGTCTTGAAAGCAGTCAATTCTAACCAGCCCGAACTACTCTGAACTTGCACGTTCCTAAACACTCCCTATACTCACCCATATTGAACACACACTTCTCTCAAATATTGACATAAAAACAGATCTTAAGCCTTTTCTTCAGTGTGTTCTTCCAATCATAATTTCTTGAAAATTACCATCTGAGACGTTGCTGTTTAAAGTTTTTGTTTTGCTGTAGTAAAAAACATGCAGCTCTTTTTGGACACCAATAATTTTGTTAATTATAAATTATTAAAAGATTAATTACTGTATATAAAACTTTAGTTTAATGAGACACAAATCCTGTTTTACTTTTTCCTGTTGTTTGTACCAAGTACCTTTGCAGATTTTCAGAAAGTGGTCATTTTTGTGCTATAGGGCAAAGCTTGGAAAGTCACAAAGTCTTCATTCTTTTTTTCTCAATAGATCCTCAGAGCTTCTCTGTTCTAGAAAGTATTTGTTTTTTTCTGATTACAAAGAGTGAAACTCAAAGTTTTTGTATTGTGTTTTTTCTTTATTTGAGGGAACACCACAATATAGGGAGTCTCACCAGCCTTGTGCATGGCCTGACACAGGCACACCTTTAAATCAAATGAGACCCCATCTCATTTACTCACAGTTCACCTTGATGTTGAGGTTACGTTCAGGAAGTGTAGCCCATAGCAACAGGAAAACCAGCCTTAACCGGTCTTGGGACATGGCAGTATCCCATTCACACAGGTTCCTTGGTCAGCTTCCGTCTCTTATTATTTTAGCTTTGTAAAGCACAGTTAAAATAAATGTTACATGTGTGTTTCCAAAATGAATCCTTTCAGAAATCAGACCAACCCTTGTAAGATGTGAAAATAAATCAGCCATGTGTGTAAATTATCTAAAAGATTGATGAATTAGTTTCCAAAACTTAAAAATCTTTAAAAAAACTAAAAAATAATCAACCCAGTTTTTTTATTTTCTTTCGTAATGTTATATTCAATATTTACTTGTCTCTCACTGTGCAGGAAAAGTCTACAGTCAAGTGTTAACTGATTCTGCAGTGATGCTGAGAAAGAAAAAAAATCAAATCAGAATGACTTTTTTATGATCTTAGACACATTCACCAATTCAACATTATCATGCATTAATTTGCCATTCTGATCACCTCCTAGATGATCACCACTGTGTGTGGAGTTAAATAAGCTCTGAAGTATTTTGAGCAGTACTGTCTGAGCTGTGCTGCAGTGGTTAACACCACTGATGCAAACATGATGTAGCCTCTACTGTCTTGAGATATTTTAATCATATTTTAATCATAGTCATCAACATTTTAATGATGACTAGCATGCGTTCAAAAAATTGACTTTTTCCAGTTTTAATGGATATGTGCGTCACCCTGTTGCTATCATTAAGACAAAAATATTTGTACAGCAAAACAGTCACTGGGTAGCATACCGAATTTGAAAAAGATCAGCTACTGTAGGTCTTTAATTTTCCCATCAACTCTCAGACATTCAGAACCTGTCAACACAGAATGCTTTACACATTTTGTTGACTCTGACACTAAGCTCTGTGCATTGCACAGAATGTCTGAAGTCCTGTTTGTCAGTATTAAATTGGCTTGTTCACTGACCCAAGACTAACCTCACATGACATACTAGATTTGTGCCCGGCTGTCAAACCAGATGTGATGGCTGCCTTTTCGTTCATGGAAATGTGTGCTGGAAGACCACTCCCACTCTGTTATTTTGGGTCTCAGTTCTGGAGTCTAGGAAATCTCAGAGTACAGACGCACCTCCACCTCTCATCGCCTCTCCCTGTAGTCTGGTTTGCCCGTTTTGAGATGTGTTTCTGGTGCTGATTTGAGCAGGAAGAGCACAAAAAAGCGGCAAATGTCATAACCTATAATTCACATTCTCTGTTGAAGGGAAGCTCTTTCTCTTTATTGGGTGGATGTTTCACGTGCTCTTGGTGTCTGATTTAGTAGTGTTGTGGACGGGAGTTTCTAGTTATTCCATATTTCTC
Organism: Lepisosteus oculatus; assembly: GCF_040954835.1. Taxonomy (NCBI): domain Eukaryota; kingdom Metazoa; phylum Chordata; class Actinopteri; order Semionotiformes; family Lepisosteidae; genus Lepisosteus; species Lepisosteus oculatus. The sequence continues at coordinate 509,017 of NC_090698.1, forward strand.
CTCTCCTCTCGAAATATTGACTGATCCCAGGGCTGGCAGGTCTCCTACACCTTCAGCAGTTACTGTTAGGTTTAGGTTTTGCCTAGTTTTCTGCAAGCCACATTTTGTTATCTCTGTTTCTAATAGCTGGAGTCTTTTTTAAATTGTGTTCTTGTTGTGGTTAATTACGCATTTACATTTTGTAATATTTTCTTGTAATAATCCCACTACCTTTCAGTTGAAATTGGATCTTACATCCAGAACTAGACAGGACCATTTCTACAGTTGCTGGTAGGAACCTTTGTTCTCAGTTCTAGAACTGCTTCCAAACTTCCTTGAAACACCAGCTATCATGTGCTTCGCATTTAATGTTTTCCAGTGATAATTTCAAATTCTTGATTTCTGTGAGCCGCACAGTGCTCACGGAGGTGTGTAATCAGACCTTTAATAACTTGATGAAAACTGTTCAAATTGTCAGGTCACTGACTTTTAGACAACCAAAGGTTAATGTCTATTTGTCCTTCTCAGACTTCCTTGTCCCCATTAGTGGGAGTTAAAAGTAACTAGCTTAAACTTGCTTAGATACCAATGTAGATTTTTAGACCAGTGACAATTAAAATCCTTGTGAGGCAGTAAGAGGTGGCATTAGAAGAAAGACACTTATTAAGGGGGAAGAACCAGGTCAAAATGAAACATATCTAATTGGACAGCTGGCACCCAGACGGGTGAGATTCCACATGAGGGGGAAGAGCTGGTTCCGTGAGGAACTGGCCTTTGTTCGGCTGCTGCTGAGTCACGCGGTTATTGATGAAGACAGAGAGGTGTCCCTGGCCCAGCAGGATCAGCCCCTATAGAGCGCACTGGAGAGTGAACACCTGGAAAGAGCAGAGTTAATTGAGTGGAATAATGATTAACAAAGTGAAGATAATGAGTAATTATGCGACATGGAGTGAGTCGGGTTGAATACTCCAGTACCTGATTGTTTTAAGGAATACTGTAGATCTGAGTGAAGATCTGAGTGAGTGAAACCCAGCGAGAAGAACGAAGAAAGAGAAGACTGTGCAGGCCTCCCAGAGTGGGGACTAACAAAAGACCTAAGAGACCAGAAAAGAAATTTAAAAAGTGCAGAACATTAAGGTGACGCGCAGGCAAGGCGTGGGTAATGTGCTGGTGATCTCACAGATCTAAAAGATTATCAACTGTAAATGTAATGATTTCATACAAGCCTTGTGTAATATATTAACTGGACAGTCATACTGTATCAGAACAAAAGTAAATCTTGTATCAATTTTGCCATCTTACAGCATACATTTACAATAAAATTCCTCACTCTGCTCTATTTACTGTAAATGTTTATGAACCTTTGATTAGTTAAACACTGATGTTAAACATGACATCTATTTTTGCATGTTTGGAATTTATACAGTATATTCCATTAAATTCAACATCAACCTCAACTGTAACCTTGTATTTTTTAATATTTAAAATTTCAATTCAAACAGTGAAAACTGGCCATCCTACAAAGTGGTTTATGGATAAGTTGTTTTTGTATCATCTTTTAGAGTATTTCCTACAGTATGTCAGCATTTGAAGAAATAATATTACTCTTATATTATTATAATAATACTAATATTAACTCTGGTTTAACTGCATTTTTAATGAGGTTATTGACTAACTGCTGTGACTTATTAGCTTTTTATGGTCAATCATTGTGAGCACGATCCCCCAGAAGGTTCTCTGCCCTGAGATTGAGTACAGTATGTGTTCACACTAAGAAGACCATCGTAATGAATCATATTTAAGCAAAAAGAAATTTTCAAAATAATAATTGTTGTGTCGTGTATGTTGTGGCTAAAAAGTTTGTATACAAGTCTTGGAAATGTCCTGGAAAGTGATGCCTTAGAATGAGAGGGAACTGATGCAGCTCCTCCTCTGTTCACTTTCCTGTGGCCACAGTTTTCACCCCTCAGTGCATCCCTGGTTGGCAGCAGAAACAGCTCTATTTACACATCGATTTCTTTTCAGCTGATGGCAGCCCTCAGGCCTAGTTCTCTCTGTGGAAGAGTTTTGCTACAGCTGTTATTTTGATGGAGATATGGGTATTGCCACCATGATAAGAGTGCCTCTGTTTGTTCCTGGGAAAGCTAAAACCGGAGCAGTGAGCTCTCTCAGGGGAGAGAGGAAGTGAAGTCAGCTGTGCATAATCTCTGTTGTGGAATTCACCCCTGTCACAGCCGGCTAATGATAACACTGCAGACATCGCCTTATCAGGCTGTGGCTGAATTTCCAGTTCCTGTACAGTTTCAGTGCTTGGATTTAAAAGGGAAGACCCCAGTTATATGAGACCATGTGCCTGGAACACTTCTTCCTCTCCTTTTCTTCCACTGCTCCTTCCTCTCCGCTCAGTCCAGTTCAGATGTTTGGTGAAGAGCCACAGAGTGTCACCTTCCCAGTGCCTGTTGTTTCATCAGCTGCTCATGTCGGCACTGAAGTCCAGGAACTTGTGTCAGAAGCCATGATAAACCTTCATACATGCACATCAGTGTTGCAATTATAATAATAATGATGATGATGATTAATATTAATCGAATGTGGAGTGGAAACTGATCAGGTCACAAAGCCATTTTTAGCTTTTCAGAAAAAAATTTAGTCATTGGTTCCACTTTAAAAAATCAATTTAAAACCTTTTAAAGCCTAAATATTACTTTTTACTTTCTCATCACTGATTCAAAACCATTAGTTCTAGCCTTGTCAGTGGAGAGAAACTAACGGTAACCTGGCTGTGTTTGGTTTGCATCCCTGATGAATTCCTGCGCTGTCTTTTGCTTATTTGCATGTTCAGGGAATCTGTTTGCATGAAGGGGATTTTTTTTTGTTTTGAAAAGAGTCTTAAACTCTTGGGGTCCAGGCAGGTATTCAAATATGCTGAGCTCTTGTTCACACCTTTGCAGTACCTGACAGAGCCCACAGAACATCCCTTGTTGCAGTGTCACCAAACATGGAGCCTTTGTATGTTGTAGAAACATGGGCTTACTGTATCTATCTGGTATCTGGTACACTGGGGGTATTTAGCCTGGAATAGAAAGTAAAAACTGAAAGGCTATGTGTCTGAGCTTGAAAATGATACTTCACTGCTAATCTTTTTCTGACTGAATGAGAGCATGGTGAGTGCTGATCCCTCTCAGTAAGAGCCAGATCTCCACAGGGCCTGTACATGCTGCGACATGAGCTCACCACCCGGTTCAGACCATTCTGCTGGAAAGATCCATTACTTTCCTTACATTTTCTTCCCTTCCAGATAAAATCCACTTTATTTTTTTTACTTTTCCATTTCAACTTTAACAAAATTCAACTTTGCCAGGAATGATGCTGAGGCTGGTCTCAGGCAGATTCTCAGAGAAAGAGCCTAGATCTTCTGGGAGCACCCAGAATATATGGTGAATGCTCTTCTTTTTTGTACAGTACCTATTCTCATCTTCTTCTTAATTTGACCCTCTTTTTTAACATGTGTATCATGTGTAACATCTTTCCGTGCTAGACACATACCCCTTGTCTTTCAGACATTCAGAAAAGGGACAAAGAGAGCTTTGAAGGTTACCTTAGGTAGAGTTTCATCCAGTGTATGAAAAAGGAATATCTGTTGTCAGGCAGTAAGCTTCCTGACTCCATCACTGTTCTGAAATGCCCTGTCACACAGACCTTGCAGTGTTCAGCACAACACACTTGAATACAGATTAGTTTTTCACCACGCCAAAGCCCTAACCTTCAATTGCAAACAAGCCAATTCTGTTATTCATTTCTGCTGCCAGCTCACCACTTGAAATCTCTTTGAAACTGTTGAATTGTTGAATTGTTCTCAGCGCATGTATTAAATGTTTTCAAAGCCTGTAATATAACAGATATTCTAGCTGTTTTTTCTTACAGTGCAGATTTGAGCCCTTGTGTTCAACGTTGTGAATTCCTACAGGTCCCTTATATACTCTATACCGCTGGTCCTGGAGGATTGCCAGGTCTTCTACTTTAAGGACTTTATCTAATTCAGAGATTCACCTAACTGGTCTATATTACTGCTGTTTCATTTAATGACAACTACAAGTTACCTATATTACATAGTGGATTGTGACCCTCCAGGACCAGGAGTGAATCACTGTAATAGGACACTTCCTATGCAAACCGAACTCCATGCGCCAATTTGAAACAAACACTTTCTAAACAGCTCATCTCTCCAACCTCGTATCACACCACAGAGGGCATGAAGAGTGCACAAGCATGCTTCCTGCTCCTGCTGGCACTGCAATCCCAGAACACCAACAGCAGAGCTAGGCATTCTACAGAGCACTGATGCAGTTCTCACTGACAACACAGCCATGTTCACAAGCTTCTGGTCAGTCATGGGGTGAAACAGTTACACAGTACACTGAGGAAACCCAGGCTACATGGTCAGCACTGCTCACTTCAGGTGTAATCCTGACAACAGCTGGAAAATGACAGAGCCCAGAACTGAATTAACAAATTCAACAATTTCTGGCCTGTCAGGCACAACCTGCCTTCTGCCTAGGAGATCTATACTATTAGAATCACTCCATTCTTCCTCATTGCAGATACATTCTAACTGATTTAGAATGTATCTGCCAGCAGCCATATCACCCTGCAACTCACAACTGGCAACCCACTGAAGCTAAGCAGGTGTGAACCTGGTCAGTACCTGGATGTGAGACCTCCTGGGAAAAGCTAAGGTTGCTGCTGGAAGAGGCATTAGTGGGGCCAGCAGGGGGCGCTCACCCTGCGGCTCATGTGGGTCCTAATGCCCCAGTGTAGTGACTGGGACACTATACTGTAAACAGGCGCCGTCCTTCTGATGAGACGTAAAACCGAGGTCCTGACTCTCTGTGGTCATTATAAATCCCAGCGTGTTTCTCGAAAAGAGTAGGAGTGAAACCCCGGCATCCTGGCCAAATTTCCCCATCGGCCGTTATCAATCATGGCCTCCTAACAATCCCCCTCTGTGAATTGGCTTCATTACTCTGCTCTCCTCCCCACTGATAGCTGATGTGTGGTGAGCGTTCTGGCGCACTATGGCTTCCGTTGCATCATCCAGGTGGATGCTGCACATTGGTGGTGGTGGAGGGGAGTCCCCGTTACCTGTAAAGTGCTTTGAGTGGAGTGTCCAGAAAAGCGCTATATAAGTGTAAGCAATTATTATTATTATTATTATTATTTCCAAACCTGTGTGTAAACACAGACTAAGTCACTTTGTTTCTGTTCCCTGTATTTTTTACACTTGTTATATTTGTTTCAAGATTTCTGCTTTTCCAGAAATTAGGAAACAAACTTTTACTCATGGGAAAAGAGTTTTGCAAACTATCAGTTTATAAAAGAAATGAAGGATGGAGCCTAATAATTAAAAAGTCATAAGATGTGTTTTCTTCTGTGTGCATTGAACACGCTCCAACATGAGAAAAGTTTATGCCAAATGGATTTTCAGGTTTAGTGACCAAAATTGTTTCCATGTTAATGGATCTGACTTGTTCTTGTTCTGCAAACACACACTGCCAGGGGCACAGCAAAATGTCCTCGTACACTGGAGCATCTAAGTCCCTGTACTGTGAAAAACACTTCCAAGTGTGGGTTACTGTCCATCAAACACAGTGAAAGAAGGAAACATCTAGGACATTTATACCAACCACAGCCCTACTGAGGCTATTCTGAAATGCATAAAAAGTGAGCACTTGCACTGTAGTGTTTTCAGAGAAAGCGACTCTTTGCTGGAATGGCCAGGAAGAGGCCTCCAGCTCTGCTGTGATTTGTTTGCCTGTGAAAGTGAGCGTGCGTTGCTGATGTCTTGGCTGAAGTGTTTACGTTGGCATATGTGAGTATTTACCTCTTCTTCTCCATGACTCATGCATAGGATACACAGTGCTGCTCCACAGCTGGTTCCTTACAAGGACGGAGGTTGGCGTGCAGTCGCTGTGTGTACTGCAGAGGGTATCTTTAAGGCAAATAAAAGCCTCCAAAGGCATCATATCCCAGAATGCTACATTCATAAATCAGTCCCTACCAAGCTTGTAGCTGTTTTCTTCTAATAAGGAAACAAATACACAGCTCCCTTGTAGAATGTTGTGCTAAGCTTTTAATGGTTATAATTTAACAGTTTCAGCTGGAAATTTGCTTCCTTTTTATTTTCTAACTGGGAAGTTATTCTTCACTTTCTAACAATAAAAATGCTGGTGTTTGTATGTTTATATTAATGGATGCTGTTATGTGAAGTTGATGCTAAATCTGTAGGGAGGCAGCAGAGGCTAAAAGTTTAAGAGACATGGTCCTAAAAAAGCAAACTGAAAACTTCACAGCCATAGTCCTTCCAGCGTGCTAACAGTTCTGTTTGAATGAAGGTCAAGGAAAAAACAACTTGTCGAGGCCAAGGGGACTCCACCTCACAAGACAAACAAATGAGCTCAGGGCTGTGAATAGAGTCTCAGCAGGGAGCTGGGCAGAGCGGACAGAGCAGTGGTCAGACTCAGCACCAAGGCGAGGGGCAGAGGGGTGGGGGCGTCTCCCACCCCAGCCGCCAGTGTGCCACAATGGAAGCTTTATTTCACTCAGCATGTCAGAGCTGCCAAAGTCAAGGGGACCCAGTTACAGTGCTGGTGCCGTAGCTCTCTCTGCAGACATGTGCTTTCTTTATTCTCTATCTGGTTAACAAGAACGACTGTCTGGTATGCCTACACTTGCTGAATGGGCAGCTCACAAGCCAGGCTTGTAGGGAGAGATCTTCTGGGTGCCCTGTCTCGAGAGCAACTGCTCGGACCTGAGTCTAGATCTTTCTTCTTGAGTGGTTCTTTTCCCCGCATCAAAGGAAAGCTTGGTCCATGTTTTAGAAGTGTTATTCCTTTTAAATAAGAAATATCTTGTCCCAGTAACATGGTGTTACAGACTTAAATAGGGACACGAAGCATGAAAATGTCACACTAGTGGAGCAATTTTCATAACAACCCAAGATCATACTCTCATATTTGTTTCATAACTGCTCGGGAGAAAAAACTTTTTATGCTTCTAATAATATCTCTTTGTGTATATGAAATCAATTTGACTTGACGTATTAATATTTGTTATGTATTTATTATAATATATTCATCCATCCATTCTCTAACTGTTTTATCCAATAAAAGATCTCAGCAAGGCAGGGTACACCCTGGATGGGATGCCATTCTATCACAGGACTCACAGACACTAACACTGACACACACACTCACACCAGAGGCAGTTTTCCCAGTAGCCAATTAACCAACCAGCATGTCTTTGGGCTGTGGGAGAACACCAGAACTCCAGGAGGAAACCCTACGAACACAAGGAAAACATACAAACTCCATACAGACAGAACCCAGTTGTTAAACCCAGGGTCGCAATGCCACCAGGCAGCAACGCTAACCACAACACCACCGTGCCACCCAAATATAAATTAATAAATGTATCAGTAAAATATAAATAGAACCTAAATAAACTTCTGAATATGCAATATTAGTAGACTAGAGGTTTGGATCAATTAACTATTAACTACCAAATGCGCTCGTCAGGCCAAATGGTTTCCTCGCATCTGCAGCTGTTCTTGTGTTTTTATATACATCATGTTCTTACCCATAATTCATTGCATCTCCTGCTCTTAACGTTAATCTTTACATGGAAGTGACTTCTAATTCTTGTCAAAACCAAGCAATTTTCTAAAGCTGTTTAAAAACTCTTTATATACTGGTGAAAAAACTGAAAGTAAGCCACTTTAAACCAACAGCACGTCTGCTGTTTGTTGTACTAATTTGTGTTTTTAATGGAGTGGAGTGTATCAATTGATGTGAATCATCCCATGTGAAGAGGCAGAGAGAAATGGCTCTGGAGTTCGGTGGGCTTATGAAAGACCCTGAATGCCAGGCTGACAGTTACAGTAGCAGTGCAGACCCCACAAGCACTGCACTGGCTGTTTGGTGACCACCCCTCCCAGCTGAGTGAGAAAGCTCTTGCCTTTTGCTGTACTCTGCACTAACAATACATCAAAGAAGGGCTTTGCTGTGGGCTTAAGTGATTAGGATCTGGTGATTAACACATTAAAGAGCCATTACAGAACAGTCAGGACTAATCCAGGCTACAGGGAGAGTCAGTAAGGTTTTATTGTACAGTAATTGGAGGAATCTGATTGGAATCAGTGGAGGACAATATCCTTAATTAAGAGAAAACTTTGTGCCAGAATTTGGTAAATTCTGGAGTCCTACCGTGATAAACATGATGAATGTGTGATGTGTGTGATATCGATTGCAGAGTGAAAACCTCTCTGAACTCTGCACAGAAAACGTGTAAGTCATTTCCCCATCTGGTCGCTGCATGTCGAAGCTGAGGCCATGTCTGTTGCACAATTGCAGAACTTCTGGTGAGCCGAACTATAGTGTGCGAGCACCATATCACACTTCGCTTTCTGAAAGACATTTCTCTCAAACTATTAAAGGTCAGACTTCTAGTTATTTTGTTAGTGGTTTGAATGTACAGTATATTATAGCACGACACTGATGACATTGTGTCCCCAATTATATATTAGTCCTTTCATTCTTCATTAAGTTGATTTTTTATTAGTAGAACAAAAGCATCTTTTGGATTGTTTGAATGAAGCCAATAAGAGTAATTTAAGGCATACTGTAGCTGCTTGGTCCTCTGCCCAGACAAAGGATACAGCGACAACCAGAAGGTTTGATAGCAAAAACAATGCAGCTTGTTTTGTCATTATCTGAGTTTGAAGGAATATAGATCAGGGATTACTGTTTCAACTTTGAAGGCTGGCAAGTGATGTCAGACATGCACAGTGAGATGTATAGAGATCTGGATCAGAAACAGCCCCAAATGTGGAAGGAAAATCATTTTTTGATTCCTTCCCGCAGTGTTCAATGTCAGGAGAGGAGCAGTGAGGTCTTGAACAGAAAGGCACATAGAACAACCTGCCTGTAACCTTTTCAAATCATATTTCTGTGCATCTATGATTGAAAAGACAACAAGCATAACTGAGAAACCAAACAAAAGGCAGGACACAATAATTAATACTAATTTGTTCATTATTGTCTTTGCATTTCTTGTATTAAATACTTTTTGGGGCATTTTTTTAATGAAGAGTGGGAGTCTTCATTAAAAAAATATAGATGTCGCACATGTCCTACACAAAGGGTTGGGCTTTGGAGGTGTCTTGGAGGGGCTGTGGTATGAGGAATCTGTACCAATACAGTACACCGCTGAGTGACTTACTGGATGATGAGACATCCCATTCTTCCTGGACTGTTCCAAAGGAGAGGAGAGGTTCTAGAAAGTATATGCAGCACAGCTGGGAATACTAATATTAATACTAATAATTGGGTTCTGTTTTCCACTTGGCTGCTTGTTTTTAAGACTTCTGTGTACTTTCTGTGTACATCTTTTTCCTCATGCCGGCTGAGCAGAGGCCAGTGTTGCCATAAAAGATTAAAAGAGGTTATACTGTAGTTGGTGGTCATACTTTACTTAAGGATTGGCTGGTGCCTGCTAGCATTTGTGCTGTACTTTGAAGCAGATAGACCATTTTAGAAAAATAAAAAGAAGTGATTTAATAAGAAAACAAGATCACAATCCTCTTCTCTTTTCCTTCGGTTAATGATTTGGCTTCAGTCAGTCACTAAGGACTTGCTGGCAACAGCCTCTGGAAGTATAATCCATTTTGTGCACTCAAGCTCAGCTAAAGCATTAAAGAAAGGCCCCAGGTTGTAATTTGACTTTTTATTCTAAACCTCTTTTAATATTGTGTTAAAGAATCTTAGTGTTTTCTTGAGCTTACACGTCTGAATTGAATTATTAAACAGCTCACATATCATGATTGTGCAATATGTTCAACATTTAGAACCCTGGAACATTTAGACAGGTGTGCCTCCTACAGTATGTTAGTATGTTGTTTATAGATTACATTTCAGCCTTTAACACTATTTTTCCCGCCAAGCTGGTCCCAAAATTCAGGAATCTGGGTTTATGCAACTCTATCTGCAACTCGATACTGAATTTTTCCTCACGGGCAGAGCTGAAGTGGTGAAAACTGACAGCAATATCTCCTCTACAGTGATCCTAAACACTGGAGCTCCCCAAGGCAGCTGTCTTAGTCCTAGGCTGTACTCCTTGTTCACCTACAACTGTACAGCCACTTACAGCACCAACCACATTATTAAGTTTTCAGATGACACCTCAGTTATCAGGCTGAATGTCAACAAGACAAAAGAGCTCATTATGGACTTCAGGAGACCTAGAGGGAGTCATGCCCCAATCAGCGTCGAGGGCACAACAGGGGAAACTGTCAGCTGCTTCAGGTTTCTCGGTCTGCAGATCTCCACCGACTTGGCTTGGTCTCATAATACTGTAGCCAGTCTGAAAAACAAACTCTCTGCGGTGCTTAAAGAGATGCGGTTTGGGGAAGCAGCTACTCATGAGCTTTTAATGCAGCACCATAGAAAGTGTCCTCGCTAGTGGCATCACTGTGTAGTACAACGGTACTACCATGCATGACAGAGACACACTGCAAAGGGTTGTGGCAATGGCACAAGGATTATAGGATGTAATTTACCATCAATAATCTGTTCTACTGTGTCTTCTGCTCTACCGTGTATGTCCCAAAACATGCATACAGTATGTACATATGACAATAAACTGCTCTACTCTATATTGACTCAAAATCTACATTTTCAAGGGAATCTTCTTGATTTTATTTATTTAGTTATTACATTGGCGCAGAAAAATGCAAACAAAATTTTCTCAAATTGTCATTTGTTTTATTAATGGTTTAATGATATTGGAATATTTTTGCATTAAATGTCCTTGTAGTTAAAGGTTTTCATTTTTAACATCTTCCTCATTAGATACCATATAGTTAACCAGCTTCCAATGCTTTCATTATTTAATTCATTGGAATCTTTGTTTGGAAAACATGACTGACATATTATGGACTCAATACGAGGATGTTAGGTTGTTTCAATTTTTAAGGACCTTTGCAAGACCTTAATTATTGTCTAACCGCATATGAGAAAGCATACTCTATAAAATGTAAATATGTACTTATCATGGTGTAATCATAATTTAGTATCCTGGTTCGAGAAGCTACAAGATCTTTGCACATTTATTTCTTCTCAGCTACCAGTTGCATCATTAGTTCAAGAAGTTAATTAATTCAGAATTAACTGTAGGAAAACCATGGTAAAATCACAGGGAATCTTTAAGTTTCAAGGGGTGCAGCCACAATTGACCGTGAAGCATCTTTCTACAAATGTCCCACTTCAAAACAAAGAGGAGACTATTGGTGTGACTGGGTGCTGTCACTGGGCTGAGAAAGCACACTATGTGTTTCTTTACCAGCCACACCTGAGCACAGCCAGTGATGTCATCAGGTCAGCACCTGCCAAACTGGTCTGGATTGCTTGCAGGAGTAGCTATAGTAACCGTTGCCAGGAGCTCTGCACAAACATTCTGTTGTTTAACCATTTTACCTATGAATCAACTCTGAGATTGTGAAAGGAAACCTGGCTATACTTCTAAGGATTTTAACTTTTAAGTTAGAAGACTACCTTTTTAGGTGCTACCAGGCATCTGAAACTTAGTCTTTATGTGTCTTTTGTATATATTTTGAAACTGCCCTTTTCTTAGTACAAATTCCGGTCGTGCTTACATAAGACACTTTAAATATGGATGTTTTTCTCCAAAAGTAACATTTCAATTTCAATTGGGTTTTTGTCAAAACACTTAGCTGATGCTTAAAGGGAAGATTAAGTGGAAATTTAGTTTATGAGAATTTAAGGAAGTGGCAAATAAGCCTCCAAAACCATAGCGTTTTGGGTTTAGCTCTGTGTAATCTCCTGATGAACTGAACTTTTGCTGAAGCTGGGGTCTTCACGCTGGGGATCACAGAAAGTTCTCTTCCAGGCCTGTCTGATTTAATGGAAGGGGGCAGCTGCAGTGCGGGGAACTGTTTTTCGTCTGTGCCTGTTAGGAAGCAACATTGTGTGACAACAGGAGAGAGGTGGGGTGTAGATTTGGCCCTCGGGCGCGGTGAGAAAACAATGCCCTCCTCAATCTCTGCTTCCAAGCCCTGAGCAAGCCGCCTTCCTGTGTGCCCCCCCTGCAGGAGCTACCACAGGCTGCGCCCCCCAGCGGGTTGGGGCACCATCATGTGGGGACTCCATGCTAGCTGACCCAGAGGGAAGCCAGAGATGCAGGATGAAAAGTTAGGAGTTGGGCAGCGATTTTTTGTTTAGTGATTTTTTTCACCTGTCTCTTAACATTTTAAGAAGATAAGTGTCAATGTCTATTTCAGAAGGGCTGCCAAGTATCCCAGCTCATTCTTCACCAAGTCCTGACCTGCTTCACTCATCTAATTAGTGGTTTAACAGGAAAGGAAACTAGCAATCTTGTTGAGACCTTACAAAAAAGATCATTATTAATGTCTTCAGTATCATAAGGCTGTATACATAAAACACTGAATTAATTTGTGCACTGATTTGAATTCAACAGCACCTCCGGAGCTGCATACAGTAATTCAGCAGCAGCTGACAGTTTTAATTGATGAATCTTAGCCCAAAATGTGCTCTTTCTAATGCGTTGCCAGTGTAACAGAAGTAGCAGGTTCATCACAGGTCCGTGGAATTTAACACCTCACGTCACAGCAGAATGAGGTCAGTCACAGTCGCTGTCTAACATGGTGGTTCCTAACCCTTGACAGACAGCTGTGCTGGTGATGTTTCTCTGGTGGACACCTTTAACTTATCTGCTTGCTTGTTCAGGCTTTCAGTTGACATTTTCTTTCCCGAGCCCTGAAGTTCAAAAATACTTGATTTCAGGATAATTGTTTCTAAGCTCAACACATTAATCAGCCTGTTCCGAAATTTCTTCCCCCGATTTCTAACTAAAAAGCTCTTAATAGGTAATCAGCATATGGTGAGAAAACTATCCTCTTCTGCAGAGGCCTGTTGGTTACATTCAGAAAACACATTGGATCAGCAGTGTTATGAACCTTAGGAATTGGAACAAACCTGAAACCGATTACACATCCCTTTCAACATTTCAAGAAAGCAGATATAGATATCTCAAACAGAAAACTGAAATGAATTAGCCTGTGATTAAGAACTCAGCTGGAGCAAAAAGCAAAAGACAGATAAGTCCCCCAGGAGCAGGGCGGGGAACCCCCAGTTTAACCAGCTGTGCAGGCGGTGTGGCATTTCCTCAGTAAAGACGCTTCTGAAGCAGAGTCCATTAAAAATGATACTTTTTTATGCCATTTGACATTTTACTCCTCTTCCGGTGTAGAAAACTGGCCACTTATTTGCCATTGTTTTATTTCCAACTGCAATTAATGAATCAATATAAAATGAGGAAAACATCCCTTGTGCACAATCAGGAACCACTCTTTACCTTTATTAACTAAACAATATATCTACATACTGTATATACATACATCAGTGATTGTAGTGTTATGTACAGTATATTAAAAGCTAGTGAGTAAAGAGGCTTACAGCACAAGAACACAGTATAGGTTACAGGAAAGAAGGAGTCACAGGCTCATTTTGCTCATTCGATTTATCTAAGGATCTTAGGGAATCTACTTCAGCAATGGTGCTAGGCAACTTGATCCCCCAAACCCCTTTCTCTACTCCATTCTAAATTCATTCCCTCATTGTGTTTACTCATGTCTTTGGTTCCTTATTTTGTCTTGTTTGTATTCTGAACTAGTTTCCATGGCAGTAATTGTCAGTACTTTTCAGGATTTTACAGTTTTCTTTCATGTCTCCTCATCTGCATAGACAGATACCTCTGCCACCTCAAGATTCATCTGGTTGTGTGTCGACCCTTCTCCAACATGTATATTAGCATAAATTCCTTCGTTTAAAATTAGATGGATTTTATTTGGAAAGCAGGTTATAAACTTTGCCAAGCAAATATTGGCAGCTGTCATTAAAAAACAGGCAGCACACGTTAAACGGCACACAGAGACTGATGTGAGTCTCCCCCCTCTCTCTCCTCCATCAGTTTCCTGAGTGCGGCTTCTACGGGATTTACGATAAGATCTTGCTCTTCAAGCATGACACTGGCAGCAACAACATCCTGCAGCTGGTGAAAACGGCTTCTGATATCCAGGAGGGGGATCTGATTGAGGTGGTTCTATCCGGTGAGTACCTGCCCCTTCTCCTCTGGTCTAAATCACAGCGTCCCTGTGACATCCCTCACTCGATACTGTCACAGAGTTTTTCAAACTGATTCCCTGCTGTTCTTCCTACACCTGATGATGTGAGGGCATAGCTATATCTGAACAGCAAATACCTTGTGTTTAATACTCTAATCTCAAACTCTCTGCTCTCACCACCTGGCCAGTACTGTGTTTGTTTTCTCCAGCCCTTGTCCTGCTTTCCAACCCAGTTAATTTACTGTTTTATTCATCCAGTCAAAATCAATGTGTCAGTCACAACCATGTCCTAGTTAAATAGCTAGGGTAGTATAGAATATGTGGATTTACTCCTGACATTTAGGCAAAGCTAAAAAATCATCCTTACAATAGTACCATCATTTGATATAGCAAGTGCCTTTGAAATGCTGTGCTTTTATACTTTTTTAATTGATGGCTTTGTGAAATGTATGGTGAGTTAACAGGACAGCACATTGGCATGGTAGCTAGTACCATTGCTCCACAGCTTCAGGAGCCTGGGTACAGTTCTGGCCTTAAATGACCATCTGTGTGGTGTTTGCACATTGTGCTCTTCTGGCTTTTCAATGAGTGGTATGGTTTCCTCCTACCACCTAAAGACATGCATGTTAGAGTTGTCTGGCAGCTCTGAATGGTGTACCCCATGGGGAAGGAAGCTGGGATCTTCTCTCATTACTTTCCCGTTAGGGAAAAGGCTCTGAAGCCCCTCTCCCCTCATTAGCGTTGATTATGGGACTACACAGGCCTCCAGAAGCATGTTCAGTGCTTTGAGAGCAGAGCTAGGACTTCAGAGAGCAGTCAAAGCACTCTTTGTTATCCTAAGCCACTAGAAATGCCCACTTCAATCATTGTTTCTAACAATCTTGCCGATATAATTTTAAAAATCTACCAATGCAGAACATCCCCCATTTTCTCCACATATCAGGACTTTATCTCTGCTGTTTTCCCGCAGTCAGTCTCTGGTAATGGTGTGCATTCATGCTGATTTTCATTTCCCTGAAGACAGAGGTTAGGTGATCCTTGCAGAGCACAGCAAGTAAACTTGCATTCAGCATCATTTTCCTACAAGAGTCTCATTTAAACGCACACAAGCTGTTAATTCTACCTTTCACCAATCAGTACCACCATTTTATAGAATCTTTAGTGGGACAAAACCGATTGTGTTGCGTTCCTAAAGAAACAAGGAAAGCATGTTATCATATATATATTTTGAATAACTATATTGTATGTTTTGAATGAGGGTTTTTGCAGAATGGGTTTACAGAAATATCTGATTTCTGCATTCCATTAGTTTGTTTGGCAGAGTGTAAAGCTCGATAAAATTATGAGCCCCAAGGATCTCCTTCCTGGATGGCATATGAAAAAGAAAGAGCACAGCCTCAGCAGTGTCGCACAGTCTGGGAGGGAGCAGCAGCGCTCAGTGAGAGGAAGGTCCCGCGGGTGCTGGCGGTTTGCGGTTTCAGAGCTACCATCTCAGCTGCTCATTTGCATCTGGCTGTGAGGCTGCCACTCATTTCATCAGCCTCGAAATGAGCCTGCATGCACAGACAATACAGAAGCAGAAATCTACCTGCGTTTCCTTTAAACTACAGTTTTGCTGTGACACTGAAAATACAGTATTGCAAACTGCTGTGTAGTTCCTTTTTCCATATGGAGAGATCATTTGATTGATTGTGATTTAGTTTAGTTTCATCACTGGATCACAGCTAACCTAGTGGAGCTGTGAAACTAGCCAACTGTACGTAATTGTTTTTGTGATCACAGCCCCTAAGTTTAAAATAGCTGTAAATACATCAGGATCACCATGTAGTGCTCCTGTTATTGAGAACTATTTAGAAATATAATCACACATTGTTGTATAGCAATAAAGTATAAGCTATTTATTTACGTGTTATAAACGGTTAAAACAAGGGCACTGGGCTTTTCTTGACTACATGCCTTTCAGGGCTCCCAATCACTATCCTCCAGGTGACCCTGCAGGCACTATAATTTGAACACAGGAACTGTGATTGATTATTCAATTAGAACCTAAACAGTAACTAATGTTCCAGGTTTATAAGTTCAAATCAGGCATTGAGGCAATTTATAGAAAAGCATGAGAAAATATTCATTTGTCACAGAACATCATTGGCCGAACAAGCACAATAGCAGTCTGGCATTGAACACCAATGGCTGAATTTGCGTTCAGTCTCACAGAGTATCTACAAAAACGTTCATCACAGTAGCACTGGCTATCATCTCATGTTTAAACATGTTTGAATTACATTTGAATTGTAAAAATGTAAGTGGTTTTGTTTCAGATAATACACATAATATGATCATAACATACTGTAAGGTGGCAGTTTTTTTGCAGCTATGAAGAAGTTAGAACATTGTCCAATCGAAAAAAGATGTACTGTAACTGGACAGAGAGACTGTACTCAATCTATAACGCTGTCTCCTGGGTCACATACAACACATCAGAGTACAATTCCAAGTACTGTTGTTTTGTGGAAATGAAGATTCACTGAATGTAGTGCTGTTAAAGGTGCTGAAATCATTGCAGAATTTCTTAAGGCAATCAGGATTGAATTTGGAAGGAAGCTGAAATATTATTTTCCAAGTTAATACATAAAGGCTGAGCAATACTTGTTAATCAATACCCGCTTCATAAACACTGAAGGTGTTTATGAAAGTTATCTCATTGTTTTATTTTACAGTATTTTTACATCTTAATTATGTTATTGCATTCATATTCTGATATTTTCAAGAAAAGCAAAACTATTCTATTGACACATTGTGTACATCCATCCCTTCATTTTCTAACCAGTTTATCCAATACAGGGCCATGAGAAAACACTTTTAAACTCATTACTGCATTGTCAATTAAATTTTTGAACAAAATGGACACATGATTATCAACAGCACTGTGCATCACCATTAATCTGCATGTTATGCACGTAGCTTGTAGTAATACTACTTGATGGTTAAGGCACTATAAAGGGAGGAAGGTCAGGTGTAAGTACCAACCATTAAGACCTCTGTTGTCTATGAGTAGGTTAACATGCGGTGTATTGATATTTAGTTGTGGTGGTGGATTACAATCCAAGGAGCTACAATCTCACATGGGGTAATTTAGACTGTGGGGATGTAAAGGGACCAACAATGGTAAGTTGGTGTTAATTTAGTTAAGTTTAGAGCAAGTTGTGTTGGAGTATGAAGAAGATTTGGCAGCTAAAGGCGCCTTCTGCACTATATTGAGTTTCATGAGGTGGAGCCACCTGCTTACAGGTATGATTGTTTAATCAGTGGCTTTAGAAGCGGATATAACCAACCCTTTCAAGAGAAATCCCAGGGTTAGGGGTGTGTTTCAAGCTGTGGTAAAGATGAGTCTTCTGTTACTATTATTCAGTTAATCTGACAGTGGTTGCTATTATCGTGTGTTATTTACACCCTAACAGACCGTGACCCTGCTGCCTCCAGAGAGCAGTGGGCTGGCTCTTGGGTGGGTTAGAGTAGAGTCGGGCTCTGTTATTTTTGGGGGATGGGCCCTTTCTATTCTTGTCCTGTGGACACCCCAAGGGGGAAAACCTACCATCCACCCCCACATCTCCTGTTTGCGGCCACCTGCAAGGAGAGGGCTGAGGCTCATCGTCTGCGAGAGGTTTCCTTCAGCTCTGACTGGCAGCTGCGGCTGGGACCTGGAGGAAGCTCTCTCAGATGCACAGTAGAGCTGCTCTTGGTGAGAAGGGACAATCGAGTGCTGCAGGGTCAGGGCTGTCCTGCTATAACCTCCCAGAAATCTAGACTTCAGCAGGTTTTCTGTTTATCCTTCCTGCCTCAGGTAGACACGAGGTGAAAGAAACAGCCATACAATTGAGTAAATATGTTAGTTAATAGCAAGGAGCAGTAGCAGGATCGCAAGACCATAACAACATTTTGAGAAGCATGATTTAATTTCTATTTTATCAAACCTGTCTGCCCAGCAAGCAAGAGGGTAATGCAGAACAGGCTAACAGACCAGACTGTGTATTCTCCTGAGGTTTCAGATGGCAAAGGAAGCCTCTTGATTCTTTAACTGCTTTAGTTATCCCTACACTATCACAGGCCTCTCTATGTCCTCCATTTGAGGTGTGAAATGTCTGTGTTGATCGTCAGGTAGTGATTTGCTTTGCTGAGCAGACTGAACTGCTCCTCTCCTGTCATGAGTCTCAGGAACGCGTCTCCATTCTTCTCATGCTTGCTCTTATCCTTCCAGCTGCTGCCACATTCGAGGATTTCCAGATCCGGCCTCATGCTCTCAATGTGCACTCGTACCGCGCGCCGGCCTTCTGCGACCACTGCGGAGAGATGCTGTTCGGCCTGGTCCGCCAGGGTCTCAAGTGTGATGGTGAGGAAGCCTGACCTGTCCAAACATGTCCAACTGAACGCAAAGTCAGTCTAATAACTGCCTAATGTTTTACAAAACCTGTTTCACTTGTTTGTTTTTGGAAGTATAGTGATGCAATTGTTTTTTTGTTACATTGTATGAAGCAGACAAGTAAAAACAGATTTTCTTTACAAAACATTGAAAGTGTTTTTTTATTTTTCACAGGTAAGCCAGTGACAAATCAGTGAGAATCAAGTAGCTGTAGCTGTGAGTTTTCAACCTGTCTCTGTCTCCCTCTGTAGGATGTGGGCTGAACTACCACAAGCGATGTGCCTTCAGTATTCCCAATAACTGCACGGGTGCACGCAAGAGACGTTTGTCCACCACATCTCTAAACAGTGCCCAGTCCCTGCGTCTGTCCACTTCTGAATCTCTGTCCTCCAGTACCCCCACTGAAGACAGCCTGGTGAGACACATGCCCTTTGGATTTAAGCAAACTTACTATTCTTAAACTTTCTGTTGTGGTATCAGATTATATTTCTTTCTGCGTCGACTCTACCATCCCTACCAAAAGCTTTAAGGCTTTTCCCAATAACAAACCCTGCGCAACAAAAAGCCTTAATCATGTTCTCCTAAAAAAGAAACAAGCTTTTTCTCAAGAAGAAACTCAGCTCAGGAAGGAAGTGCAGAGAGAGGTGAAAAGGGAGATCAGGAAAGCTAAGGATCAGTACAGGGTAAAAAAAGAGAACGCCATGACAACAGGTGACACCAGGATGGCATGGCAGGGCATTAAAATCATGGCCAATATCCCTCAGAAGCGTAGTGGCAGCACTATACCTCTGTTAAATGGTATGGATGGGCAACAGCTGGCCAATGATCTGAATGTGTTTTATACCCACTTTGAGTTAAGATCTACAACCACCTCAGCTCATAGTGCTATTCAGCCTGTATCTGGAGAGGTTTTCTTCAATATTGACACAGCAGAGGTACATAGAGTTTTTTAGGAAAATCAATATTAGGAAAAGTGCAGGTCCAGATAATGTGTGTGGTAGGGTCTTACAATCTTGTGCAGATCAGCTTTGTAATATGTTTAGTTTTCTCTTCCAGATGTCCTTAAACTCCCAGATCATTCCCTCTCTGTGGAAGAAATCTATCATTATTCCTATTCCTAAAACTGCCAAGCCTAGTGGCCTTAACAGCTACAGGCCCGTAGCCTTCACATCTCTCCCAGTGAAAACTCTTGAGAGAATAGTGAAACAACACATCCCAAAGAGCATAAAAACCCTCATCGACCCCCTTCAGTTTGCATACAGGGAAAGGAGAAGAGTAGACGATGTAATTGTAAAATCTGGTCTGTCAACATCTGGACCAACCAGGGACCTTTGTAAGGATTTTATTTGCTGACTTCTTCTCTGCTTTTAACACAATACAACCATTGTTGCATGCACAGAACCTCTCAAAGCACTTCAATCTGAATGAGAACTTGATAAGGTGGGTCCTAGACTTCGTAACTTGCAAAAGCAAACACACAGATAGACAACTCATTAAGTTTGCTGATGACACAGCTCTGGTCAGTTTATTAAAGAACACAGAATACCATCATGGGCCCATCCTTAATGATTTTACTAACTGGTGCAACAAGTCCTCCCTAAAGTTAAATGTTTCAAAAACAAAGGAACTGGTTATTGATTTTAGGAAAAATACCACACCACACACACCCAACCCACTATAATTGATAGTCAGCCTGTTGAAAATGTCGATGACTATAAGTACTTGGGACTGGTCATTGACAATAACCTGAAATGGGACAAATGTTGTGACATGATCTATAAAAAAGGCCAACAGAGACTCTTCTTCCTTAGAAAACTCATTTACTTAAAGGTGGATAAAACTATTCTTACACTCTTCTACAAATCATTTATTGAAAGTGTCTTAACATACTGCTTCACTTGTCGGTTTGGCAACATAAGTACCGGTAACAGTAATAGGCTGGGTAAATTAGTAAATATAAGTGTTGTGTTTGACTGTGCCGTAAAACAAATTTCCCCTAGGGGACAATAAAACTTGAAATTGAATTCTGCTCTTGTTTGTGCTCCCAACTCCTCAGTTCATCTGACGTCTGATGGGTTTCTGAAGAATACACTGTCCCGCCACACACTGGAAGAACACCGACTCTGTTTGTTGCTAGTTCTCTAGCTGTGGTGTTGAACTAGACAGTGATTCTTCAGGAACTGGCTAGGCAGGATTTTTGGATCAGTTAGCTACTAGAAACCAAACAAAGAAGATGGACTGAATGTCCTCTTTTCATTTACAACCTCCTCATTTCCTGTCTTAACCATCCTTTCTGCAGCACTTCCTCTTCTGACTAATCTCTTTTGCCCCTTAGCCCCGGACTCCCAGTGAGGTAGGGACCCCGGCACGCCGCTTCTACTCAGGACGTCCCATCCAACTGGACAAGATGCTGCTGTCCAAGGTGAAGGTTCCCCATACCTTCGCCATCCACTCCTACACCCGGCCCACGGTGTGCCAGTACTGTAAGAGACTGCTCCGCGGGCTCTTCAGGCAGGGTCTGCAGTGCAAGGGTAAGTCCAACTGTCAGCCCCTCTGAATGTGCATCTGTTGGCCTCTCTGTCCATCTTTCAAAGGTCAGTCTGTTGGCTCAACTGTGTGCCAGTCCACCCATCAATCACTCTTATCTTTCTTCTTTCGATCACTGTAATGAGACAATCTTTTGAAATAAATGTTGAACATGTTTTTTTTTGTATTTGCTACAAAGTTAATTATTACTATTACAATTTTTTTACCATTTACTGACAACTGTTATCAAGATGTGTTTCCTCTGATCCTTCCCTGCAGACTGCAAGTTTAACTGCCACAAGCGCTGTGCTTATAAGGTGCCCAATGATTGCCTGGGAGAGACCATCATTAATGGGGGTAAGGGAACTGCTGAGGATCTCTGGTATCTTTCCTAGTTTGGGGTGTTCTCCAAGCCCTTTACACAGGGGTGCTGTGTCACAGACACTGACACCTACAACTGGTGATTAGCTGTTCCCCAAGAAAGGTTTCCTCTGGAGATGTGATTGTGCTAGTGGTCCATCTACACTTGCAGCACTTTAGCACTGTCTGGACTCTGA
The DNA here is from genome assembly GCF_040954835.1 of Lepisosteus oculatus. Lineage (NCBI taxonomy): Eukaryota > Metazoa > Chordata > Actinopteri > Semionotiformes > Lepisosteidae > Lepisosteus > Lepisosteus oculatus. The sequence goes on from NC_090698.1 coordinate 530,711, forward strand.
AATTAAAGCTATACTGTAGCCCTGTTTTCAAATGTACATTATTTATTTAAATTCATTGCTTCTGATTATCGACAGACATTTGTCTTTTTTTTACTGTGTTGTAAAAAACAAGCTAAAAACCATTTATCTTCAGAGACAAATACCAGTACGAGCTATAACAGAGTAAGGCAAACTCTTCTAATGTTTTAAACAAGCAATGCAGAGTTCATAAGCTAAACATCAAAAAATGGTTATGCAAAAGAAAATGATTTTTGAAAATGTGGCACCCAAGGTGTTGTAGGATAGTATGGGGTAATGATCACAGATCCTTTCCTACAGACATGCTGAGCCCCAATGTAGACCCTGAAGTGGTCATGGACTTCACCAGTGATTTTGGAGACTCTGACAAATCCTCCCTCATGGATGACTCTGATGACTCTGGAATTATCCCGGGATCACACTCGGAGAACAATTTCCCAGAGGACAGCCTAAGTGGAACCAGCTGTGACCAGAGGTGAGTGGCTGTGCCTGCATGTCCTCTTTCACCATGAACTTCAGTTCATGTCTCGTTCAGGCGCTCTTAAAGTCCCTCAGTGTTCGAGAATGTGTTATATATGCTGTCTATACTCAGTTGCTGAGCTTGCATTATCTCTCTTTAACTGTTTAGGCCTCATTATTTTTGGTCAGCATTGTTAGAAATGTGTTGGGATAATAATTTAATTCTTTATTCAAGAAATAAAATGATCAATTCTTTCCCAGTGCTATGGGCTATATTCCTCTCATGAGAGTGGTCCAGTCTGTGAGGCAGACGACACGCAAGTCGAGTACCACCATCAAGGAGGGCTGGATGGTCCACTACAGCAACAAAGACACACTGGTAACAGCACTCGTCCTCCCCTGTCCAATTTCTTAGCTCTTGGCTTATTTGACCTTTTGTTTCTCCATGATGAAATTCATGGACTGTGGGGAGCAGAAGTTCAGTGTTGTGAACCCCAGCTGGAAGGTAGTAAGTTCAAGCTGCAGGCTCTGCTCTTGTGCCCTTGAGCAAAGTACTGTACCAGAATTGTTCTGGTCATCCACAGTCTGTTAGTGGGTAATCCTGAGAAGAAATAGCCTCCCATGCTGGAAGCTGTCACATCCCATTAGTCAGCTTTATACTGCAGAGTTCCTGACCCCAGTATGGCCTTCACTGTGTCAGAAACTTGGGCTCAGTTTCTTCCCATCTCCCAAAGCCATACTGGACAGGTTTGACTGGCCTTTCTTTGTGGGTCTATAATGGGGGCAGCTGTAGGCTCTGTCCTATCTTGCACCAGGATGAACAGATCACTGAGAATGGATGGATTGTCACAATGTTGTTTTTTTCAATTCTTTTATTAAAGGCTTCCTTCTTAATTAAATTCACCTGCTGCACTCTGTGTATTTCATGAGAACTGGTACGTGCTGCTTGTTCCTGAAGAGTAATTAAACTCTTTCACCAGGCCAACATGCCTGTAAGTCATTGGCCGTTATCACAGACACCCAGCTGTGACTGAGGCTGTGTGAGTGTAACCAGTGGTCGCTCAGGTTTGACTGCAGGTCCTCCAGTTTTCTACTTATGATTTGTAAAAGCTGGTAGATGAGCCATTGGTTTTTCTCTTTCAATTCTTTATTCCTTCCTTAATCTACTTTTACAGTCTATTTCCAGTCTTTCTCTAATCACTCTTGTTCTTTCTGTCTCTTTTCCCTTGTTTTTGCCCTTTTCTGCTCGGTTCTTCCTGGCCAGCTGGTCTCTTTACACCTCTAGCTGGACTGCTTCTTGTTTCTCTGACCTCTGACCTCTGCCCTCCCCACCTCCAGAGGAAGCGTCACTACTGGCGGCTGGACAGCAAGTGCATCATCCTCTTCCAGAATGACACCACCAATAAGTATTACAAGGTAACAGTCCCCTTCATATGGATCTGCTTGTCCGAACTGTACGTACTGTACATTGACAACTAGTTAAATATAGATCGACCGGAGATTGCGAGTGAGAGTGTGCTTTAATGTAAAGAGGATTCAAGAATAATTTTCGTGCAGGAGCCACTTCCTTGATTGCACTTCTGTAATCTATAATGTGAGTGTGTGATAGGCACGCTGTATACGCATAGTGTAAAATGAGTAGACTTTGTCAATGGCAGGAAGTGCTAGAGAAACATGAGAAAGAGTCTGTCATCTCGGGCCCAGACTGCAGTACAGCAGTCAATTCACTTCATCCTCAAATGAAGGTCATCATGCTCCAAGAATTGGGGCAGCACTGAGCAGTACCATAATGTTCCATATAAATGTCTCATCTACTGGTCACAGAAGCCTGGCACATTTTTCGGTAAGGAGTTCCTAATATTTTGGCTAATGTGCCTAATGTTCTATTCATATTGTACTCTTTACCATTGTTAAGTTTCACCTCCCTTCTTGCACGTCTAATTATGTTGGGCAGGGTACAATCCTGACTGATGCACAACAGGTTCATGTGTAAAACAACATCAAGGGCTTTGTATTTTTTTTTCTTGTTAGCATGCTTGACTATAAGAACCTGTTCTATACCACAGTGTCCATGTGATTGTGGAGCCAAATGGTAAACCCCCTCCTTACACAAAGGTCAGCCAGATGAACAAATTAAATTAATGTTGATTATCCTGTCCCTATTCAGGAAATCCCTTTATCAGAGATCCTGGAGGTCAAAGCAGCAGAAAACTTCAGCCTGGTTCCTCCAGGCACCAGCCCTCACTGCTTCGAGATCGTCACAGGCACCATGCGCTACTTTGTGGGGGAGGAGCTCTCCCCCTGCCCTGCCGCCTCCAGCAGCATCACTCCCAACAGTGGGGTGGGGAGGGACGTGGCCAAAGCCTGGGAGATGGTCATTCGCCAAGCCCTCATGCCTGTCATTTTTCAGGATGCTCCCACTTCACAGGGACACACCCCCCGCAGTGAGTACAAGCCAAACGGTGAGCGGCAAGGCAACAGCACAATTGGCAATGTTTCCAAACCCTTTTCAGCTTTGCATACATGATTAAATTATTGTTTGCAGAACAAACAAGTGTGTTTGTGCATGAATTCTCATGAAACTGTGCTGTGCTTTCCAGGACAGGCCTCGGTCAGCATCTCCGTGTCCAACAGTCAGGTCCAGGAGAATGTGGTGAGTGTCGGTCCTGGACTCCTCAAGCTCAGATGAGGGTGTGTGTGTGAGAGAACATAACCGAGCTGTGACAGAGACTGGTTCCTCTAACCTTTCAATTCCAATTTCCATGTTCCTTTGTTTTTCAAAATATTTTAACGTGCTTTTTAGTATCCTTAATTTAAACTATACTGTATGTTTTCACTCTATTAAATGGAATTAGAACAATACCAAGATGTGATGCCTTCTGACATTGTCATGTACAGCAGCAACAAGGACTATTTCAGTGCTTTCCATCTTGACATAATCTTTGGAAGGCTCTTTATCTGTAAACTGAAACCTGCACGTACAGATTGGCTTTACAGCCTTCGTTAACAAGAGCAAACTCCAAGGTGCTGTAATGTAAACTGCAGTAGAATATGGGAGGAAAATAGGGCATTTCCTTGAGGCTCCCTTGCTTGAACGCTGGATGGTGACCTGGACACACTGCTGCTCTCAGTTCCCTAATGAAAAGTTCTACCTTGAAAACTTACTATCAGAATTTTGTAGTTTTCCCACCATTTTGCTGTAGTTTCAGCATGTTCTCATGGTGTTTGAATTTACTTGAGCAAGTGAATATCCTGTGATAAACACTTGCAATAGTTCTCCGTGCAGTCCCCACCACCCAGTGAAGGCATGGTTGAAACCAAAGTGAAACCATGGGAAAGATGTACAAATCCTGGTGTAAGTCCAGGGCGATCTGCCAAGGGGATAGTCTGCATCTGTGTGTTTTGTGCTGGACTGGGCTCTTCTGCTGCAAGGGGGGGGTTGAGAGCTGGAGGCGCAAGGGGGACCCGACGGGGGTGTGTAGCTGATGGGTGTCTTTCTTGTGCCTGGCAGGACATCGGCATGGTCTACCAGATCTTTGCAGACGAGGTGCTGGGATCCGGCCAGTTCGGAGTGGTCTATGGTGGTAAGCACATATTAAGGGACTTTGTCTCCCCTAAAAGAGCTTTTGCAAGCTCAGCGTTTCCCATTTCGTACATACAGTATGGTTTCTGTGTAACAACTGTCTCCACATAACGCATTTATCTCAATTAAACGTCATAAGCCAAGCGTTTGCCCAGTCTTGAATTTTATCGAAAATCTTATTAATTTAATTTCCTGCTTCTAAATATATTAGCTTATATGCAGTGTGTGGTGTTGAGATTTTAATTTGCTGTAACAATCAGAAATTGTAATAAGAGCTCTTGACAACATTTTGGAATCAGTCAAACATAATAATTTATAGTCTCGCACATGGAGTCTAAATATACAACATGCAAGTTATTAATATAATAAAAACATGCTTAATAAAAAACATATGTAATACAAGTTCAGGTGGGTAGCTGCGTCAGCATGTGTAGGCTGCAAAGGAACAAGTAATAGGTTTATTCCATGCTGAAAAAAGAAGAAAGAAAACACAACGTTTCGGCCATGGAGCCTTCTTCAGGTGTGAGCCTTCACAAACCTAGTACTTGTTCATATGTAATACAATATATATCTGTGAAACTATCTGCTGGGAACACAAATGCTGATCATTCACTTAGAGATTACAAAAATCAGAGTTAATAACTTCAGAGTGAAAATCCGCATCAACTATAATGTGTCACAGTCTAGCTTGTCAGGCAGCTCTGTCAAAAGTAGCCGTGATGGCTGTGGTCTTTAAAACAGTCTGTACACAGTTTGTCTTAGTGAGGTTTACAATGTAGAGTGTCAGTAATGCAATTAGTATATCTCTTCTTGTGGACAATGCAGGAGCACAGTGTGTCTGAACATTAGGAGCTCTTGCTGTAACCTGTCATTATGTGAAGCTCTGGGTTTTCTTGCATTCTGTTTACAGCGGCTAATGCTCTGTAAGGGTGACTCAGATGTCTTTAAATACACTTTGTGTCTCTCAGCGGCATTTCTATTTAATGCCTGCGAGGTGAACGAGCTGGCGTCACCTGACTCCATCTGGGCCAGAGGACAGTTACAAAGCAGCAGGGGGCTGTGCAAATCCAAAACTGCACTGCAGTAACTCTCATAACCCAGAGGGAAACAGAAGCAGTTTAGTAAAAGTTCATTTTCTTTTCCATATTTTTCTTTTGCATTTGTTTTACTACTTCATGTCTGTTTTCTTTTCTGTCTGATTATCACTGAAATCAAAGGTGTAGACATTTTATTGGCAAAATGTGCTTCATCTTGAATAGAATTACCCTGTAGATGCTTCCATAATACACCTGCTACAACTGTTGCAAGTTTTTTTTTACAACAATTAACGGTTGAATTCCTACATCTTTCACTAAGGAGTGTTTTGTCTCCAGGAAAACACCGGAAAACTGGGCGTGATGTGGCCGTGAAGGTGATTGACAAGCTGCGATTCCCGACCAGGCAGGAGAGCCAGCTGAGGAATGAGGTTGCGATTCTCCAGGTAACCCACAGGGGGAGACGGTTAGCACCTGCCTGTGCAATCTCACTGAGCGCCACACACTGTCACAGCTTGGAACAGCATACTCCATTTTGAACTATGGATATGGGACAAAAACTATTCATGAAACAGAATGTGGACTGTAAGCTTGTTTTAATTGGCATTTGACCTTTATTGGTAATTAGAGTAATTGTAGAGTAATTCTAAAGATATGGCCAAGAGAAGCCGAAGGTAGGCAAGGTACATATCCCAATCTGCTAATTAAAGCCCAAATCCTGCATCTTCTGTAGGTCTCTGTTTCATCAATGGCTAAAAATCTGGAAGCTGTTCTGTTTGGAAGTGAATTTGTATTTTATTTTTTAATCCTCTATTCATCACATTAGGGAAGTGAGAACAAATAACTCAATACGTAGAAATATTTACTGTAGTGTATATTAAACTGGTTTTGATGTTCAACCAGATCAGGGCATTGCCATGATAAGTTCATGATAAAAAGCGAGGGGCAAACATTGGGGACCACTCACAGCTCTCCCTGTGTCTGGCAGAGCCTACGCCACCTGGGCATCGTCAACCTGGAGTGCATGTTCGAGACGCCCGAGAAGGTGTTCGTGGTGATGGAGAAGCTGCATGGGGACATGCTGGAGATGATCCTCTCAAGCGAGAAGGGCCGGCTGCCTGAGCGCCTCACCAAGTTCCTCATCACACAGGTGCCTTCTCTCTCACCGTGGGCTCACTCCAGGCTGACGCTGAAATGATTAAACAAGTTTCACCACAGTGAGCTCCTGTGAGGGAAGAGTTGTACTGATGGTGCTGCCTGTGCCTTTTCCTCACAGATTCTGGCTGCTCTGAGACACTTGCACTTCAAGAACATTGTGCACTGTGACCTGAAGCCTGAGAACGTGCTGCTGGCCTCAGCAGACCCCTTCCCACAGGTACTGCATTTGCAGCTCAGGCAGAGCTGCACCAGTAAAAACTGACAGCAATATGTCCTCTACAGTGATCCTAAATACCGGAGCTCCTTTAGGCTGCTGTCTCAGCCCCAGGCTGTACTCTTTGTTTACATATGACTGTGCAGCAACTTACAGCAACAACCACATTATCATATACACTCATGACACCTGTCACTGGGCTGATCAGTAACAACAATGAGTCTGCATATAGGAGCGAGGTGGAGCATCAAACAAGGTGGTGCTATGAAAATAATCTGGCCCTGAATATCAACAAGACAAAAGTGTTCAATGTGGACTTCAGGAGACCCAGAGGGAGTGGGAGCTGCTTTGTACTTCAGATCTCCGCCATCTTGGATTGGTCTCACAACACTGTAGGCAGTCTGAAAAAAGCACAACATCGCCTGCATTTTCTGTGGTACCTAAAGAAATGCAGTATGGGAAGCAATTAATCATGAACTTTTACACAGCACCATAGATCGTGTCCTAACTCTTCCCATCACTCCATGGTACAGTATGTAAATAATACCATACATGACAAAGACGCTCTTAAAATGGAGAGGATTATCGGATGCGACTTACCATCAATTGATGAGATTCACACAATCTGCAGTCAGAGTAAATCCCGATCCATTATTCAGGAACCCGACCAGAAACTGTTCTTCTCCCTGAGCTCTGGGAAGTGGCACCACACCATCAAAGCACAGACCACCAGGCTCAAGAATACCCACTGGCAGTTCACATAGTTTTTACTTGACTACCACGTATTTATTGTCCAGTGTCTTTATAGCTCTTTATTGCCGGCTGTACATTATTGTGCTTTGTTGAATGATCATTATTTATTATTGTTTGCTGTCTTGTAATGTGTGCACATTGTGTGAAAGTGTTGTCTATTGTACTGTACACTTTCCAAGAGAGAAGCGTGAATAAGAATCCCAATCCGCATGGACATGTGGTGATCAAACTCCTCTGTCTCTCTCCCGTGCCTTTCCATCTCCCTTCTGTCTGCAAAGGTAAAGTTGTGTGACTTTGGATTCGCCCGGATAATTGGCGAAAAGTCATTCCGACGGTCAGTGGTGGGCACCCCGGCATACCTGGCACCCGAGGTCCTTCTGAACCAGGGCTACAACCGTTCACTGGACATGTGGTCAGTGGGCGTCATCATGTACGTCAGCCTGAGCGGCACCTTCCCCTTCAACGAGGACGAGGACATCAATGACCAGATCCACAATGCTGCCTTCATGTACCCCCCGAACCCCTGGAAACACATCTCTCCCGAAGGTACCACAGCATTATGCAATTGAGCTCAACTCTGTCCGTTCAGGATTTAAAATACTAAAATCAAACCTCCTTGTTGCTGTCCTCTGGCAAGGACTAAAGATACTCAGTTCCTTTGTCCTGTCTGTATGTGATATATCATTTAGACCAATTAATTCATATTTGCCTTTTGTTGAAAAGATTGGAATATCTTTTTTTTCCACATGGACAAACAAATACATTAAACATTACTTCCCTTTGTTTCAATTCTGCACTTGTTTCTATATAATAATAATAACTTTATTTTATATCGTGCCTTTAAAGGTGGCTTCTCAAAGCGCTTTAAGGAACGACAACAAGAACAATAAAAATAGAAAAATACACAAGATAAGCACGATGAGAATACACAGTTAGAGGAGACAGTGGATGGGGTTACTAAATACAGTAGGAGCATAGGGGTAAAAACAGAACCAGTTAAGTAAAGGCTATTCTAAAGAAGAAGGTTTGAAGTCTGGATTTGAAGGAGTTTAGAGAAGGTGACTCTCTGATATCCTTGGGGAGAGAGTTCCAGAGCTTCAGGGCGCAGCAGGAGAAGGCCCTGTCACCCATACAACGTAGACGGCTTGGGGGACAGATAGGAGACCAGAATTAGAGGAGTGAAGGCTGTGAGGTGGGGAGTAGGGTGACAGTAGCTCAGACATGTACTGAGGTGCCAAGCCATGCAGAGCCTTATAGGTGAGCATGAGGATTTAGAAGTCGACTTGATACTTGACAGGAAGCCAGTACAAGGACTCCAGGATAAGAGTAATTTGATCACTTGCACTAAACCTGGTCAGAATTCTGAGTGCCGAATTTTGGACAGACTGGAGTTTGTTCAATGTGGATTTGGAAACCCCAGCGAGTAGAGCGTCATTGATAACATTGGGCGTAGTCTAGCAATGTTTCTCAGGTGGAAGAAAGGTGTTTTGACAATATGCTGCACATGTGGGTCGAATGTCAAACCTGAATCAAATATCACCCCAAGGTTTTTCAATTTAGACTGAAGCTCAAGTACAGAACCATCCACAGATAGGGTTACAGCACTGGCTTTACAAAGTTGATGGGGGGTGCCAATAAGCATGACTTCAGTCTTGTAGCAGTTTAGATGAAGGAAATTTTGAGTCATCCAAGTTTTTATGTTGGAGATGCAATTACATAGATTAGAGACAGCCCCACATCAGTGTCATGGATACCTAGTATCATCAGCATAGAAATGATAGTTGAGGCCATGTGGGCCGACGGTGGCTCTGTGGCTAAGGATCTGTGCCTGTGGCTGGAAGGTTGCCAGTTCGTATCCCATGGCTTGCAGAGGAATCCTACTCTGTTGGGCCCCTGAGCAAGGCCCTTAACCGCAGCTGCTCCAGGGGTGCTGTATAAATGACTGACTCTGCGCTCTGACCCTAAGCTTCTCTCCCTGTCTTTGTGTCTCATGGAAAGCAAGTTGGTGTATGCGAAAAGACAAATTGTATATGGCCAATAAAGTGATCTTAAAAGCTGACCAATTGGAAAAAAGGAAACACATGTACAAGCACTGTTTGCCTGATTCTGTTATACATTTCTTTCCTCCTCAGCCATTGATCTGATCAACAACCTGTTGCAGGTGAAGATGAGGAAGCGCTACAGTGTGGACAAGTCCCTGAGCCACATCTGGCTGCAGGTACACACTGGTTTGACCTGTGGTGCTGATAACCAGCAGTGCTCTTAGTTTTGTTGTGTGTGTTGCCTGGAAATAACCACTAGAAGGCACTGTTGTACTGTTAGTCAGGTAGATGGCTTTGCAGTTAATAATGAAAAATTGCTTACACTTATATAGCACTTTTCTGGACACTCTACTCAAAGCGCTTTACAGGTAATGGGGATCCCCTCCACCACCACGAGTGATGGGTCTGTGGCGGTGTTAGATGAGCTCTCTTTCAGCAAAACATTTATTTCCATAAGATAAGCAGGTAAATAGAAACAGGGAGACTGAATAAATGATCAACTATTAATAAAATAGAGAGTTAAGCCCCACTCGCTCTGTTTCTGTTTCTCCTGGTTTTAACTCTCTCCCTCTGTGTCTGGGGCTGCAGGACTATCAGACATGGCTGGACCTGCGGGAGCTGGAGTGCAAGCTGGGCGAACGCTACATCACCCACGAGAGTGACGACAGGCGCTGGCAGCAGTTCGCCCAGGACCACACCCTGCCCTACCCCCCCCACCTCATTGCCCCCCCGGCCGCTGGCAGTGACGACTCGGATGACAGTGACATGCAGGGGCTCACTGAGAGGGTCAGCATCCTCTGAGCGCAGTGGCTCCGCGGGTCCACTGTGCCCCGCCCACCGCCTGTCTCTCTGGAGTTGTGACATGCACAGAGGTGACAAAACCAGCCCTTTACAGGACTCGACCCTTCAATGGGTCCACAGCAAAAGCCCAATGGATCTGCAATCATTCTGCAGAGGACTGAGCTCCAACACTCTCCTGTCTCCAAACAGTGACTTCTTGCAGCCGAAGATGTCCCTCTAGTGAGAGGCCTGGCCATGGTCTTTCCGTCCTCTCTCACACATAGTGGCACATCAGCAGCTTCAGAGCCACAGTCTAGTCAAACTTATTCAAATGGAGAATTTCCTTTTAGCATGGTGCTGTTAACTGTGAGAGGACACAGTTTTTCCATAGCTGATGCATGGAAGGGCAGTTTGATATTCCTACAAATACTACTGTCTATAAACTTTTCTAATTGGAAAATCATTGGGTTTCGTCATTATCCAGAGCTTGGTAAACCCATTGGGAAAACATGGGAAAGAACAAAGTAAAACCATGATCAAATGCCGGATTGCCACAGGGAGAGGCAGAACAACGTCTCATGGACTGGGAGCAGAGGCCTCTTGTAGCCAGAGGGGGGGGAGCGTCCGTCCTGTACACTCCGCCCCAACTCCTCAGTCTGCTCACAGAGCAGGTCTGTCCACTGCTGCAGCTGCTTATTCCCACGGCTCTTGGAAAAATGCAGGAGATGGGTTTTGCTTTTCATGAATGTTGACACTCCTGAACAGGAGCCTTTTAGGAGCACTTTTCCTCCACTGACACCCACAGATACTGTAATGACTTCCTTAATTTCTCTTTTATAAACATTCAGCAATGCACGACTAACTGGCTACCCTTTGTATTCCAATGTGGGAGGAGCTGGGCAAGGATGAGAAACATCATTACTGTGGGGGTGTTGGTGGTCTAACTCTTCATCCTCTAAGAAACTCCTGTATGTATAGTTCCCTCTTCTAAGCACACGCAGCCTTCAATCACCCACTGCAGTGTTAAAAAAGTTCCTGCCTCAAAGTGAAAACAGAAAGTGATGGCAGAGTCGTCTGGGTCTGTCCGACTCCAGTGGGCGACATGGCACCCAGGTGCCAGTACAGGACTTCCAGTTTCACTGCAGTATTGCAGCTTTGATAGCATTAATATATTAAATATTAATATACACAAAAAGAGACCAGAAAATCTTTCTTCAAGATGCTCTCCAGAAAAACACATCATCCATTGATTAATTCTATGTAATTTTGTCTGTAACTCCTTCAAAAAGGTTATTTGGCTAGTGTATGCAGGGAAGACTATTGGCTTATTGAAGCATCAGGTGTAAAAAGCTCAGTTTCCAGAGAGCAAGCAACATCTCCTCTTTGAAATGCTTTCTGTACCTGTGTTAATTTCTGCTGTTACACACTGCATCTGTCTTAAAGATCATTCCTGCTGTAAGAGGAGAAGTGATCTTCCCAGGCAGTAGAAGTGTGTGAAAGACTGGCTCCTTCATGCTCTCTGTGGCTCCACATGTCCTGTTCCAATTTTTTCTGCGGCCTGCTTCCTGAAAAGGACAAAGAGGCTTGTCAAGCTTTTGCTCTGAAGTGGAAGAAAGTAAAGAAAGCACAGAACTACCTGCGTAAATACAGAACTAAGAAAAAAAATAATTGCAAGGGCTGTGATTTCAAGACATGACTGAGTACTTCTTGAATGTTGTTTTGTTTTCTGGAGAACTGTGCTGTTAACATGTGACTTTGGTGTAATTTTAAAAAGGAAGGGACCCGCGTCTCCCTTGGAGCCAGTTTCCCAATGACACCCCTATGATCTGAGATCTCTCAGGAAGGCATAAGAATAGGCTGTCAGCCTTGCAGCCACAAGAGGGAGCTATGGTGTGGTTTCCCAAACAGGCTTGTGTCCACAGTAGAAACTTAAATGAGGTGGTTCTGTAATTTTGTTTCTTAATTATACAGAAGTAGATCCTACAATAAAAACTGATCAAATAATAATGGGTTATGCTTGCTGAGAATGATTTCTTTCCAGGTTGGACAGCTGTGAACCAGAAGATTTTTGTTTGTAATCAGAACAATAGAAAGTTACTCTAGAGAGACTGTAGCGCCAAAGGTTTTACATGTGAGACTTGCACTGTTTATTGTGTTTCTTTTTATGTCCAAGCATCTTGCATGCTTGCTAAAAGTTATTTTAGGGTTTACTGTAGTAAACTAAAGTCATTGTTATATCTAGGTTTTCTTCTGGGTGAATCAGGGATCAACAACCTGGTCTACAGGTGTTTGTTCCCACAGATCTCATGTGACCAGTTCAGCTAATTATGTGTAATTATGTAAACTTACAGTATGTGGAGTTTGACGTGTTTCTAGATCCTAAAAAATACTGATTCAAAGTTCTCTTCTTTGAACCTCGTACCCTCTTGCTTCGTGATGACGCCTCCATCTTTCTGTGGCCACTGGAGGCAGTTCATGAGGCTGGGGGTGGACCTGGCTGTACAGATACCTGTGACTATCTGTGATGTAACAATTCTTTCTCTTAAAACTTCATTTCCAGACTCAATTTACACAATCAGTTACCTTACTGGTTTCAAAGGTAACCAATATATTTACCATGGCTCCTCTCCTCATGTGCTGAATCCCCTATTTCTAACGTCTAGAGCCACTCCAGGTGATCTCTCACTAAATAGACAGTTGTGTTTTTTACTGATAGCAAAGAGGCGTTCCCCAGATACGACACCTGCCGATTTCAGCCAAGATGAGGCCTGGATGAGAATGTCATCTGAATGACGTGGAGGTGGGGAGGCGGAGGTGAAGTTTCACCTTTCAGCACCACAAGATCTGGCGCACAAAAATGGTGCAAAAATGACATTTACTGAGCACACCCACAAAAACAGGAAATCCTCACCAATGTTCAAAGTATGTTTTGTGAGCTTCATCAGCCAACTAACTTCATAATAAATCATTTAAAATAAAGAAGTCCCTGGCAAACAGAAGGCTTCCTCTGAGCTTTTAAAAGTTGAGTGACAGGCTGTGAACTCATGAAGAAATTAGGCTCTTTCAGCCTCTCAAGGTTTGCTCCTGTGACCTTGTTTCTCAGCAGAGCACAGCCGGCCATTATCTTCAGGCAGCCCAGCACAGACAGGAGCAACCCTCAGTACCTGTCCACAGGGAAGTGTTGCAAAGCACAAAGAAGTAATGGCGAAAGTCATGGTACAGCACAGGGTGCTGGTGGTGTGCTGGTGAGGAAGCAGCAGGAATATGTAACAAAGCAAAGCCGATGGCTGGCACAAGCCCTGGGACTCCATGTTAAACTAGAGGAAACTTTATCTTCAGACAGTCAGACGCTCGAGAAGAGCAGAGCCTCCCGACTACAGCATTCTGGTTTATCATCAAACTAGCTTGTATGTCTTTGTGGATCTCGAGGTCTTGCTTCTCTGCTCTGCACACTGTTTCTGTGTCTGTGTCTGCAGAGCCTGGACTGCAGTGTGCAGGCAGTATTCTGCCTCCTCTGCCTGGCTCTCGAGCTGACTGGGGCTGGTGCTTCTCTTTCATGTACAAGTTAGTGCATCATCTTAATTACAGCTGTATCTAAGTATTACATTTAGTGTAGAATTGTGTTGATTTCTTGTCCATCAGTATCTTTCCCAGTCAGTGCCTGGCAAGCCCATCCCCTGCTCAAACCCAAGCTCTTTTTCCACGCTGAGGTCATGGGGCACTCTGGGCCAAAAGGACTGGAGTTAGGTGATTCTGACAGCCAGGGCAGAAAAGCCATGAGAGAGGACTTGACTCTGACTGCAATTACTTATGAATGCAAAGTTCGGGTACAGATATTTCAAGTCCCTGGATCTGTGTTAAATTAAAAACAAAAATGTGTATACTCATGCCTACACAGAGTAAAAAAAATATTCCACATAAACTTTTAGATGATTATTGTTTTCTGAGGTATTTTTGTTTTTGTGACAGGTTAGTATTGGGTTCTCGTGTTTCACAGCCTCAGCGGTGCAGGTTTCTCCCGACAGCCAGCCCTCGCGGGTCATGACCCCGGACAAACACGGGCCGCTGCTGGTCGTGGGGAGTGGGCTTTCACGGCGACTGGCCGCACAGACTCTGACGAGTCACAGCGCGGACTCGAACACGACAGGTCATTTTGAGAGGCTGTTTTCGCAAGGGTCGCTCAGACCACATGTATGTAAAGCGCTTTGGGATGGAAAGGGCTATACTACTACTACTATAAATTATATACTCATGTAAATAATTATTATTGACTGACAACATTCATATTATTCTCTTGACGTTTCTTACTTTGCCCTAGACACGACAGACCTTGAGTTTAAACAAGGCTGAAAGACTCGGTGTACTTCTGAACAGCAGTTTTTAAATGTTATAGCCGTTTGTGTGGTCCCGGCTGTACAGTATGTTTAATAGTGAAACCGTGATTAATTTGTGAACGCTGTGTGCAAGGCTGTACTGATTGATCTGTTTAGCGCTGGAATTCGACGTGTTTCGGTCACACCACTTACTGTAAACTCATAGACGCCTCATTCCTAGAAACAGCAGGACACTAGAGACAAACTGTTGTGGCTGGAGACTCGCTTTATTTAATCTGGAGAGAGCGTATCTGCTGTTTTCAACCAAATGTTTATCTTCGTGATGTTTTCTTAGGGATCAGTGGTATTTACAGTATAACGGGCTCGCTCTCCAACAGCTGCGAGGGACTTCTGAGTATTTACAAGCTGGGAGACACCCTGTAGGTTAGAAACCTGAGGACTCGTTCATTAATGCATTGAGCGTGTGCGGTGGATCCCACATTTGATCAAACCAAATTCAGGATGTTACTTCACAGATAAAATGTGTAAAGCAAAATACTGAAGTGGGCTGTATTTTGCTTTACACATTTTATCTGTGAAGTAACATCCATTTCTAAACAAAGCTGGAAGAGTTGTGGATGTTTTATTTCTGACAATTTCAAAGAATTCTGAAAATTATTTTGTTGTTTTTTTTTATTGGGGTTATAATATTACTTACTTCGCTATACTAGCATTAATAAATTTAACTGTTTGAAAAGGGCGGCATGTGTGAAAATTTAAAACCTCCATAGAGAGACTTATAAAGGATGCATTGCACAAGACAAAGCACAAAACCAAACAATGCTGTATTGGGTAGTTTTGATTCCTCACACAGGGCCTGATGTAGATAGACAGGTAAAAAGCTCATATAGTTATACCTGTCTGAAGAGTTGTGAGAAAAGTAAGAGTGGGTTAAAGAGTTCAACAAAACAGAGTTGGGGTTGCGTCTGTACCAGTGAAAAGTGTGAAAGCATGGCTTGTGATCTTACTGAGGGCAGTTCAATGTTGTTTTTCCACACCGTAAAACAAAGACAGAGGATGGCTGTGGGAGAGAAATCCAGGTGCACAGAGGCTTGAAAACAGGTGGCTGCTCTTTGCACAAAGAGTTGCTGGTGTCTGGTCTTTTCCACTCACTTCTGTGAAACTGGGGATCCGTCATGAAGCAGATGGATGAGATCTGGGGATCAATTAGGTACCAGCTGCCTGGCCACCCTCTTTGTGTTCTTAATGCTGTGCTTGGGAACCCACAGAGTTTAGCAGCAGCCTTTCCATCTATATCTGATCTGTAGCGCTCTGTGCTGCTGCGTCTGTGTCTGTGTTGCTACTGAGCCTCTTTCCATTGTCAATCGCCATGATAGCGCTGTTATTTTCCATTAAGGCAGCTTTTGAAAAACAGGCTGAGTGCCTGCAAGGGGAGCCGGCGGCAGCAGATTTCCATTTCAAAAGGCTGAAAAATAACACAGAAAAGAGAAACCAGGTTGGAAATCAGAAAAGTGAAGAGGAGGAGTAGGAGTTATACCATCCAATTCTCCCAACTGTCCCTTGCAGGGAAATGGAAAATACCTTCTGGGTGGAATATGTGTGTGAAACCTGCTGTCCAGCAATCTGAGCTACTAAGCATTTGCAAACCAGAGGGACATTTACTGTCCTGTAAAGAAGTCAGCACAAGAAAGAGTTTGGCTGTTCTCCCCATCCTCATGTTGGGGTCTGGCCATGCGCCCTGGATTCTTCCTGCCTCCCAAAACTGTGCAGGCTGGGTGTGACAGGCTACTCTGGATTGCCCCTGCAGGCTTTATCTGGTCTCCCTACCTGATTGCCGTTCCCCTGTTCGTTGTTTGCAAGGATCGGGACTGCACAGACATTAAACTTAAGAAAGTTCCAAACAAGAGCAGCCATATGCCATCTGGCCTGTTTGGTAGTTTGCAGCTAAGTGATGC
This sequence comes from Lepisosteus oculatus, assembly GCF_040954835.1. Lineage (NCBI taxonomy): Eukaryota > Metazoa > Chordata > Actinopteri > Semionotiformes > Lepisosteidae > Lepisosteus > Lepisosteus oculatus. The sequence goes on from NC_090698.1 coordinate 547,041, forward strand.
CAAGATCTCAGTCAGCTGTTTCTTGAAGGAAGCTTCAACAACATGGCTGGGCAGTTTGTTTCACACTCCCACCACCCTTTGTGAAAAGAAGTGCTCCTGCTCTCAGTGTTAACTGCTCTTTACTGTTTTTGAAAGCAGAGATCTGCTGCTGTTAAATCTCCAGAGCGGTGGAGAATGCGACCCTGGAGCTGCAGACCTTTTTTTTTTGAAGAAGAGGTGAAGTTCAAAGTGATATTAAAACATATTTCAATCTCACTGATAGAATGCGAACGGGAGAACGGGAGTTGTGCGAACATTGTGTATTTATGAAGACGTTTAAGTAGGAAGCTGTCCTGTAGTCACAGCTGAAAAAGGGTCCACAGCCGAGACATTGTCTCTTGTCTTTTCCTTAAGCCTTTACTTGTTCCTTGTGTATTTATTACTTCTGTGGATGTGGCTTTAAACATTTAGGAATTCCACTTTCACAGGCATATGATTTATTTCTGTTTTGAAGAGCCACCTGCACCATGTTTCCATCTTGCTTAATAGGTGTCAAACATTTAGGGCTTGTAAAACACACTTTATAGGTTCTTTAATTATTAACACTGAAATCAATAATTAAATCATTTGTATTTGTGAATAGTATGATTGTTGTTAACATTAAAAATTAAAGTTAGATTAACTCCCTGATTGAAACTCTGTAAACGCTGTTTAGAAATTGCAGTTTATAAATAATTTCTAAATGAAAGTCTGTAATGTAAATGTTACTCTTTATATATCTTTGTCTTGAGAGGTAGTTTTTAAATCCAGACAGCAGAGGAGAGCTTAAAGCTGCTTTCTTGCAAGGTTTAACTCGGTGACACCATCTCATTGCACGTTTTGTTAAAGAAAAGGTGCACGGTTAAATAGCATTGAAACTAACCCACAAGGTCTCTCTACAGTATATACACGTCCCTGGGCCACTAGCTTTCAACATTTCTTCCCGCCGAAAGGTAGATGTTCAATCTTATATTTTTCTGACTTTAGCAGTCTGGTTAATTAGAAGCAAGAGTGACTTCTCATTTTGCTCTACTAAGACATTTTCAGTTTTCCTCCCCTGTAACTAACTTTAACTTCCTGCCAGTGAGAGTGAAAGTGATCAGTTACTTTTTTACAAGAATGTTACAAGAATGTGTTGGTGGGGAAACTGTTGAGCTACATTTGCCACTCATACATCAGAAGTTTTATATAGTGTCTAATTTAAGCTTTTAAGTGAGACAGAAAGTAGAGTGCAAAACATCAGAACTAACAGCCATCTACGTCATCTAGAATAGATAAGGTTTTTTTGCTTTTTTGGTACAATGTCCCTACAACTTTCTAACATGTCCCAGGTGAGTCTAATTTGCTGTACAAGCCAGAGGTGAATGTGGCCATGAAGCTGCCCTACTCCTACATGTCTATGTTTACATTAGATTTAGTAGATTTCATTTAATCCAATATTACATGGGTGCTGTTTTCAATTGTACAGTACAATACTTTTATGTTAAAAATGATATACAATTTATATTATATAGTACTAAATCATTTTGATCAGGGTTTGTGTTATTTATTTATACTTGTAACATTATAGTATTCTGGGTGATAAATGCATGTAAATACCTGTTTCAGCTTTCAAATTTTGCTATATTGTATAAAGTCTGTTCTTGTGTTAAAGACAGTATTATAGTGCAAAAGAGGGGTAATAATGGCCAGTAAGAGTCATGGCAGCCTGGAGTCTGTCCTAAAAAAGGGCACAAAGCAGGACTGTACCCTGAACTGGGTGCCAGAGAACTCATTTATCTAAGACAGCGCGTCTCTGTGAAAGGCCAGAATGTCGCTGGGAGTTGTGCACATGGAAGGTGGCCTAGTTTGGATTTGAAGACTGTAGCCTCATCTGTGAAGCAGCAGTGGTGACAAGCACAACATATTTTCACCCCTGTCCAAACCTTGTCATCCTAATGTTTTCCCTCCAAAGATAAAAGCAGACAGCCTTTAGTTGCTGACAGGATGAAATTAAAAAGTCCTCGATCACAAAATAAACCACAGAAGTAATAAAACAGAAACGGAACTCTGACTGTGCTTTTGGTTTATTTTAAAGGCACAGAACACAGCTCTGGGGTGGTTTCCCACATCCTGTGCTCTGTGCACAGGTGTTTCTCTAGTTGACAGGCAGAGTCACACCGGAAGCAGAGAGGCACAGCACAGCACTACAGCTTCAGCTTCACCTTCACAAGCAGGAGAAGATAGTGTCAGCCTGGTTTCAAGGCGGCTGTTGAGTCTGAAAACAAAAAAACAAGCTGGTCTACAGGAGATGTTTGCAATATACTCTTTTTTGATCAGAAAAAATGCCTTCCAAACATTAATAGAGAGAACTGCAGGAAATTATTAAAATCTGGTGTTTGTCAGACCTTGCTTTCAAGAACACATCTTAGTTTTTGTTCCCAGAAGATCTCTTATTTATTTATACTTTATATGTACTCTGTCTGAAGCTCCTCGTCTTAGATTATTTCATTCACATGGGCATTTTTCCTGCTAGTCCACAGGGACAGCTAGTTCAAAAGGGTGTCATTAATAAATTAGTATAATTTAAAAGAACAGTATTTGTTAAATTAAGAGGATTAGTGAGTTTTGAATTATTTTTCTTCTCCAGCTGAATTGATAGGTTTTTGTTAGTTTTGCACAAGTTTCTGTGCTCATTTCTTGGTTTTGGAAGCACAAATCTTTGGGTGTGCTGCTCAGTCTGAGCCAGCAGAACTCTGCTCTTTCTGTCCTTCAGTTTCTCAATGAAACTCTGTTTCTGGCCAGTAATTGTCTAAATGACTCTTTAAAGCACATCCAATTAGCAATTAACAGTCACCATTAGGAAACATGCACACGGAATAATGCCCTTGCGTCCAGCAGCTTTAACTGCAGATGCCTGTTTACAGGAAGAGCATCACCAGCACATGGCATGGGGCCATGGATGACTCCTGGCCAAACCCAGTGCTGTATGAGCTAAAAGACAGTCAACATAGGGGCAACAGGCAACCCTAAATCATCAAGAAAGCTAGATCAGACTGAGAGTCCCTTTGTACAGCCGTTCACTCTCTGAAATGGGTGTGTGTTCAGGGCTGCATGCAGCAGGCAGAGCACTGGCTCTTACAAGGAACAGAACAACAGTAGTGAAAAACGCCCAGGTAATTTCTATATGATTATTCATGTATATTGCCCAAGGAAGGTTAAGAGATTTTAGAACAGTTGTAAAAAAAAAAATTGTCTGTAACAGAAGTCCACTCCCTGCTGTGGCAGAGATGTCCAAGCTACCCAGACTGGTGACTGGTGTTCCCTAAAAGATGCTGTGCAGTGCTCTGCTTATTCAAGTAACCCCAGTAGTGCCAGCAGTCATGGAAGAGCAGAGCAGCATGCAGGTATCTCCATACAAAGAGTGGCTCAACCTGCAACATTTGTTCCTTGAATTATAATAGGCCATGCATTTTTACCTCTTTTTCTTTAAAAGTCAAGTTTTAATTTGGACCCACACAGTGGTATATTATTTAGTGCTCCTGTCTCACAACTCATGGTTCGATTCTGTACTGAGATGCTTTCAGTGTGCAGTTTGCATGTTCTCTCTGTGTTTGTGTATTGGTCCAGCTTCCTCCCACCTTCCAAAAACACGCTATCCAAGTTATTTTGCATTTTGAAATTACGTGCTCTGTTATTGACTAGTGGCATAGAGAAAAACACTACAGTGTTTGTCTCTGGATTGGGCTATAAGGTCTCAGGTGGATGGGAGAAGGTTCATATTTGAGAAACAAAATAATTATACAAGGAGGTTGTGGGCAATGACCTGCCTGCCTCAGTTACCTGATCAATTGGGAGCAGACAGTTGGTCAGGCGACACAACCAGGAAGCAGGGGCTTCTAGGTGATCCGTCATGACCTGCCATCTGTATACAGAAGGCAGATCTTCCTTGAATCTGATTGAATCAGATTGGGCAGGTAAAAGGAAAAGGTAGCATTTAACTACAGTATGTCAATTTTTTAGAAGAGTCTCAGACAGACACTTAATGTTTGGAGAAAGAGTTTTAGAGAAGGATCTCACACAGATGTCACTGCAAAACCATTGAGCAGCTTATCTACTGTGTCTGGTTATTATAACTACAGAGATTTTGAAAGAAGTATTATTAGTTCAAGGAAGAGCTTTTTGTTTTTGGTGGTTTTGCTTTTTTGTTCCTACACTAAAGTAACCATAGAGCACTGATTTTGTACCTTAGTTAGACCAACGTATTAAAAGATTGATTCTACAACACACCACCCCCATTTGTGTCAAACTATATTTTAAGGTTAAAAAAACAGTACAAGTGTAACTAGGACACTTTTGGAGTTTTGAAGTGGTTTCAATATAGAAACAAAAAGCAGTCACTCTCTGTTGTGTTTGAGGACCAAGTCAAACTGCCTACTCCTACTTTATATTCTAGACTTGCAAATACTTTTATAACCCAAGACACTTTCCTAGATACTGGCTACTGATGTGCTTTAAGTGAATTGTTTGTAGTGGGTTCAGTGGTTGTTTGTGGAGGCCCTAGTCAGGAGAATTACTGTCATTGCCCAGGAGGTCCAGCTGAAGACTAGCCATGATAGAGTTTTGTTTTTATTGTGCTTAATTTCTTTCCCAAGAAAGGGGGTCAAGAAGAGCTACTTCCTCGTAGTGACCCCTGGGCAACGTCTCTGACGGCAAAAAGCTCTTCAAATTGAACTTACCATGAACTTCCCAGGAAATATATATTTTTTATTTTTTCATAGATTTTCTCATATCCTGAAGGCATATGTTGTATTCCATTTGACTGTAAATATTTAGGAAAGTAGTTCAGGTGGATAGCTGCATCAGCATGCGTCGGCTGCAAAGGAACAAGTAATAGGTTTATTCCATGGTGAAAAGAGAAGAAAGAAAACACAACGTTTCGGCTGTGGAGCCTTCTTCGGGTGTGAGCCGAAGGCCAGGCCAGTCACCCGAAGAAGGCTGCACAGCCGAAACGTTGTTTTCTTTATTCTCTTTTCAGCATGGAATAAACCTATTACTTGTTCCTTTGTAACATTGGCTTGTTGACATAGTCACTCTCAGGCTAAACAGAACTTTTTCTGGGTGAAGAATTTGAACTTGTGACAGACCAAATCGAGTGAACATTTAGTTATTGTATATGAACATTCCCAAGGTAATAATTATTACCTTTCTTCTGAGTAGTAAGCTTATTTCAATTCCATACTGATAGTAAAAAATATTTTTCTCACGCAGAGAGAAATCAGTGTGTGGGGTAGACACAGGGAAAGACAGGCAGCCTTGATGGTGCACTTAGTGTAGAGGAAATGCCTGTCCATCTCCACTGGGATGGCGGCCTGTTCTCTTCACAGCCTTCTTAAGGTCATGTTAAATACCATGTGGGCCAGGCATCAAATTCCAAAGGCTGGGAACAAGTTAGTTATAATCAGTTAAATGGGTAATTTAGAGATCATTTGAAACACAAATCACAATATCCTTCAGCTCTTAAGTATTCCCTTCACTGGAAAATGACTTGATTAATGGAACCACTGCTTAAAAAAGTGTACCTCATCTTTAAATAACTAGGGGAATTGGGGTGACCTCCAAATATAACTGGATTGGGGCTCTTCAGTAGCAGGGCTTGAAAATCCTGACTTAGAAGGAGATTCGAAAGCAGGAAAGTAGTGGGGAACAACAATCATGACTTTGCTGTGTTGGTCGCTGTGATGAAGGGCTGTGCTACGCTGGTCTCATGGGCCTATCATTTGTATATGGTGGGGCGGTGGCTCTGTGGCTAAGGATCTGCGACTGTGGCTGGGAGGTTGCTGGTTCAAATCCCACAGCTGGCAGAGGAATCCTACTCCATTGGGCCCCTGAGCAAGGCCCTTAACCCCAACTGCTCCAGGGGCACTGTAAAAATGGCTGAGCATGCACTCTGACCCCAAGCTTCTCTCTCCCTATCTGTGTGCCTGTGTATCTCATGGAGAGCAAGTTAGGGCATGTGAAAATACAAATTCCTAATGCAAGAAATTGTATATGGCTAATAAAGTGATCTTATCTTAAGCTCCAGACCACATACACAGGTAATGAAGGCACCGATCTTTTCACAGTGCTCCATAAAGGTTCATAAATTGACTTTTATATAACATTGGAAAGTGGACAAAAGCTCCACACTCTGACACTATTAATTCTGATGTCCAGTACTGACGCTACTGCTCTGTCGTTGAGCACAGAACTTTGCTTTGATGGGCCTATCATTTGTATATAGATTTTGCTAGTTCTGTGTTATACAATATGTATCGCTGAATTATGTTGTGTGTTACCTGTTGTGGATTGATAATGTTATCTTGTGTCCACCATCTTGTGTCAGGTTACAGAGCTTGTCAACCCCACCCCTTAACATGGAGGTTCACCTTGACATCAAATGTGACATCTAGTTGTCTTATCCCTGGTTGTTGTCTACACAGAGATCATCACTCTTTGATGCAGCGGGGATTCCGACTGGAAAGCCCTGAGTGGTGAGCTCAAGAGGGCACATGGCGTGACTCCTGGGACTTTCTGCAATTCAAAGGAACTGTTCTGTATCCACTGGGGAGCCGTAGACTCCGTCTTTTAAGTAAGCACAGATACAGATGGCCCGTGAGGACAAGTAAGCAAGTTGATTCATTCTCCGTGAATGTGAGGAACCAAGAAAGGGGGTTTTCCCTTAAATTACACCCTGCTTTCATTTTTGTTAGTTGTGAAACTTGCAGTGGTTCAATCATCAACCTGCTCGTTGTTTTTCAGAGCTTTTTAAAAATCAGATGGACAGTTTTCTTGACAGGAATTCTTGTTGTAGGAGTAACAGCACCGAACATTAGAGATCACTAACAAGAAGAGGCTTTTCAATCCATCTCATTTATTTTGTTGATACTGCTTAACTGATCCTAGAATATCATCCCAACATTCCTTTATAATCCATAGGTCTGAAGTTGCCAGATCCTTTGTAGTGGTTTTGAAATGCTTGAATCAGGTCTCAATAGAACATTCAGCTTCACTGAGGCAGAACCTGGAGGCTGAAGAAAAATGTAATAAAATCTCTTTGAATTATTTATTTTTTTATCTTGACTGTATTGGTTTAAAAATATTCCTTTCTTTTATTAATTTTAATGTTTTTAGCAAAAGCTTTTATTCAGGATGTATTATAAGGTACTTTATGCTTTACACCAGAATTGTAACAGAGGAGGCTTTTTAGAATTATTACTGGTAACATGGCCTTTCTCAAGACAAATGAAATTAAGTTTCAGGAGTATAATTTAATTTCTTTTCAAAAAGAGGCACAGTGGCACAATAATTAAGTATTTCTGCCTCACAGATCTGGGGCTCTGGGTTCAATTCCAGACCCAGGGTGCTGTCTGTGTGGAGTTTGTATGTTCTCCCCATCTCCACAGGGGCTTCCTCCAGGTGCTCCAGTTTCCTCCCACAGTCCAAACATATACTGGTGGATTAATTGACTTCTGAGAAAACTGGCCCTGGTGTGAGTGTGTGACTGTGTTGTATGTGTGTCGCCCTGTGATGGACTGGCGTCCCACCCAGGGTGTACCCCACCTTGAATTTGTGCTTGCCAGGATAGACTCCGGCTCCCCAGTGACCCTGAATTGGAAGAAGCAGATGGAAAATGGATGGATGGATGAAACCCAATGCAGTTGTGTTATTGGACATGTATAGAGGCACTGTGGGGAGCAGGACATACAAACATACAGAAAAAATGGTCCTTTTGTGCTCCTTGAAAATAAAATAAAAAATATACCATATGTCTTGTCTTAATGTACAGCTAAAGGATAATGCTGGAGTCATTGCAAGCTGCAGCTGACATCATGAATTATATAGCCTGTGGGCATAACTGAGTATGTGGTGTAAAAAGACGTTGGTGGTTCAATGCTGTGGTTGACCACTGTGAAACCCCTGCTGTTTCAGTTGCTCAGCTGCAAGCTGTATTACCTACAGTATAGCAGGTAGCAAAGACCACCTGGTCTACAGGCAATCGAGTAAGTTCATTTTGCTGAAAATCATTAGAAATTAGTGAAATGTGAAGAATTCCAAATACTTTAAATTTTTTTTTTTACATGCTCCAGTCTTGTACTGCCCAGGCTGTCTTACATGTGATCTAGAGAACCTGCCCCAGGACTGGAGCTGGGAGCCATGGGACTGGTGTTTCACTGTCACCCAGAGGTCCACCCAGGGTGGAATGCAATGAGGTCATGTTTCTTGTGGTGAATGGAGGCTTGTGGTTTCTGAAGCCCTAGCTGATGTCTCTTTGTCACATGCACTGAGCTCTGTGTATCTCCCAGCTTCCTCTCCAGACACGGGAGCTGTTAGTCACACCCCTGCAGTCTGCGCATGCAGCAATGCCTCCATCTTCTCTCTGTATACTCTCTGGCTGTATCTCCCTCCCTTGTGTTGGCACACTGCTGTCGATCAAAAGGTCATTCTGACTGGTAAGCCTTGTCAGTAAAGACAAAACAACCAAGCGATAAAGGCTTTAACTTTGTTTTGCTGCTGATATACAGTATCAGGAATTTTAATTTGGATTCAGGTGTTGGTGTTGGATCCTGTTTCATTTTACTTATTGTGGGATCCGAGTTGTGTGGGATTTCTTTGCTGGGACAGAAAACCTCCTTTCATTCATGCATGGAAATGTGAGTACCAACGTACCCTAAAGCTCCAAAAACTCTTCTTTTACTTTAAGTTTTTCTGAATTGTTTTTTAAACTGTTGTCCATGCCCAGTACCCCTGCTCTTACTATCCTTCTTGCATAGCCAGTGTTGACAGATACATGTTTGCTAGGTGGGATTTTAATTTTTATTTATACGGTATCATTCCTTTGTGAAAAAGTGAGTAAGTGGAACTTCCTTGAAGATTTCTAAATTTAAATTGATTTCTTCCTGTTTTGGCATTTTTTTCTTGCAAATGGCATTTGGCTTTCTCACTTTCCCACGCAGGGATTGAAATAAGTAATGGAATTTCTGTGGAGAAAATAAACCTCATAATCTTATGAGGGTTTGTGCAAAATCTATACACAAAATGTCAACCCTTGAATCTATATTTGATAACTTTCTTCTCATCATAGCTACTTTTTCATTATTTGCCTTTTTTTTACAAAGCTTTGATTTTTTCATATATGAATTCTTATTTCTGCTGTAATTCCTTCATTTTTCTGCTTATTTTGTCATATATTTGGTAAACATTACAAATAGAAATACCCCCTGTTACAGGAAGAAGTAAATGAAAAGGGCAAACAAGTTGTTGCTGCCCTATAAATGGTCTTGTCTGTTAGCAGTCAGTGACTGGTAGACCTGTCTCAAACTTCCTGTTTCGCCTGCCGTACACGCACTTCAATTTGGACCACAGGCTGTTGAAACACTGCAGCTAAACGAGAACATTTTCTCGAAATTTCATGGGGCTACTGCTAATTTCTTACTCTTTCTCAGTAGGTGTAAAACAAGTTAAAATAATGTCAAAATTAAGCAAACCCTTCAGTCAGAGGGCTCAAACAGCATGATATAATCACCTGTTCATCGTTTGTTTTAAATCAAGCAGTCTCCCTGTGTTTCAATGGAATAAAATCTGAAGCACAGGTACACTCGACCACGTGGCACAATCGGAGACCACGCTGGTGAGAATAAGACTTAATTTTAAGTCTTGATGTGTTAGAATGAGCTGCATTACCGATGTGTTAGCAGTACCACCTCAGCTGTGGCATGTTTGTGCCTGTGATCCCTGGCAGTCTCTCCAAGCCCGAAGACAGGGAGTGTCAGGCAGCAGGGACACCTGAGTGTCCTCGGCAGTGGTGGAGCAGTGAGGGTTGCACTTGTCAAGAGGTGGAGCAATTGGAGTGAACCACACTCCGGAAATAAATGCCAATAATCTGCACAAACACGGATCCATTATTATTTCTAAAAAAGTAAAAACCTGTGATTTCCTAAAGCTTCTATAATTTGAAACTGAGTTTCATAATCAACTACACAATGCAGCTATGTGTCAAATATATAATTTATATGTGTATTTTGATTTAAAACGCCAAAAGTCCACAGCTCTGAAGATAGAAATACTATACGTCTACATTTCTCCTTTTTCTTCTAAAGATTTAATGTACAGTTTAAAACTGTGTGTACTCCTACCTACACTTGACCTTCAGTGTAAGGCTCCACAGATGTTTCTTTACAAGACAGCAAATCAGACAACCTGGAATTTCTTTCCGGCAGTGGAATTGTAGTTTGTTTTTTGCTGAAGTGATTCCCTTGTGTTGATGTAATATGAAACCCATCCTGTGTCACTGTGGAATGAATTGGTGCACAGAGAGACAGAGACAGCAGACCAGTGGTTTGGTCTTGCTGACGGGAAGTTCCTTGTTCAAGTCCTGAGTACCCCTTGGTCACTCTGCCTGTTAGCCTGAACAGGAAACTGAAGTCCCTTATGTTGCTGAGCTGTGAAACAAGGTCCTTTTTGTGTTGGTGATCTGTAGCCACTATGAATTATGAATAGTTATCCTCTCTGAAGATCTTGGCCCTTGTATGTTGCATTGGATAAAAGGATCTACTAAGAGGCAAATCATCAACATACACCCCTTGTTATAAAGGACATTGCAGACACATTGGACGAGAGCTGGCTTAAAAATAAGTTTCCTGCTATTTTCCCAAAAATTTCCAGTGAAGTTATTTCTGTCCTTTACCTAATTGGTGAGAAGAATCATCAGAGACTGCGGCTGCTCATTCAGGTCTGAATGAAGATCTGAAACCATCCCTAGAAATTTTCTGAGTCAGACACAAGCACCCCACACAGCCAGCTCAAGCAGATGTTTATCTCAGTTACGCACACAGAATAGATACGCACGTGGAATCAGCGTAACAGCGTGTTTACTGCCTGTCTGCTCTGAGGTCTGCCTTCCTTTGTGGCCAAGTCAGTATTGCATGAATTCAGAAACACAACAGTTGTCTACGGAAAGGGCTACATGTCTTGGTGTCAGTAATCTGGTAAGTACTTATAGTACTTACAATTTAAAACAAACTTTAAAGGCTACGGCACACAGAAAAAAAATTATTGAATGTAGTGATAAGCTTTGTCAACCAAATGAAACATATTCCTGTGTTGTTGACAATTGTGCAGGTTGCTCCAGATAGCCTCCTGCCCAGCTGTCTTTTTTTTAGATGACACACAAAGTGAGTATTTCTGTTGAAAGGGGAAAGTAATATTAATTTGGCAACTTTATTTCTACATTGTTCCTATAACACTTAAAAATCAGTTTTTTTATAAACTAGTGGGCTGAAAAAGGGTGTGGGATCTCCTGAAGGTACTGTTATCTCATGTGATTTCCATTTTCTCATGTGACTTTATGAACGGTGATCACAGCAGATTTGTACAGTATTTTTGCTGATCCACATGCACTTATTTCCTTTGCCATGGTTCCTCGCAGCTTGTATCAGCTTTCTTGTGCCTTAACATGGTTTGACCTTGATATCCAAATTGCTCTGCGTTTACCCTAGTAAATATGTGTAAAGAAACATAGTCCTAATCCCTGGGGCCAGTAGATTGACCAAGCAGAAGAAAATTCAACAGATCTATAAGAATGATCACTTCAAATATTAATTTTTCTTTTTGTTATTTTACTCATAAAGTTCCCCACCCGCTCTGAAACTCATTGTGTTCAATGACAATTTTAGGGGTTTTCCAAAACTAAATCGAACAGATTGCATCTGAGCTCATTCCATAGTTTCCCTTGAGCAGAGGTGTGTTACTCAAGTAACTCATGATATTTCGATCAAATAGAGTCTGTGGGTAAGGTGTGCTCTTTTTCTCAGTAGGAAATATTTTTTTGTTCTTAGAACTGCACATGCTGTAGTAAGAAGGGAAGAGTTGTGTAAATGTCTGCATGCTCCATAAGGTTCCTCTTTCCCGCATTCTGCATGTGGCGCTGTGTTTCCAAGCTGAGTCCTGGGCGTGTGCTCTTGTAGAAGCAGTTTATCTATGAACTCACATCCTAAATGGCTTGAGTGCTCATTTGGAAACTCCTCAAAATCTTTCACCTACTGACTTTCATGTGAACTTGCAAAACGCAGCAGTTATGTGGTTATATGTCATTTTAGGATAAACTAAAATACCCTTTTAGTTCACGTTTTAAACAGTAGTTTTTGTATTTTGTGAAGATGAATGACTCTGAATGCCTAAAGCAAGTCACTATGCATTTTACTGATTTTGTATTTCTTCCTGTTTTAAGGAGTGGCATATACCAGCAAAATGTGAGCAATTAATAAATTGCACTTTCAAGACAGTTGCAGGGTTTCTATAGCAACTGCATCATCTATCTGACCACATTTGTGAGTGGAGTTCCTGTGGTATTCAGGTGGTTCATAAGTGCTGTCTTTTTTTGCGACAGTCACGCTGGTGATGTTGGTTCAGAAATGTGAAGATAGAATCTTATTTATTTTTGTTGTTGTGAGTCATTGGTGATGAAACTATGACATTCTGCACAACTCACCTTCTGAAACTTCTCTTTTGTGGTGCCAGTGGATCTTGTTACTAATGCCAAAATGTGAATTGTGATGAAAAAAACATTAATGCAAACCCATCAACTGGAAATCATTACAGATAACACTGTTTTGTAGGGAGCCACTCTAGTTATATCTTTTTACTTGAATATGAATTCATATCATCCTTATTTGCTTTCTTAAGCAAAAGGCAAAGCTGATTTTATTTTTTATTTTCAATGCCTCCAAAAAATATAAACCTTGCAAACCCATCAATGGAAAGTAAGTGTATGTCAGGGTGCCCATGTGACAATGTGCTGTTCTGTTTTTTGCAGGATGCTGACTTTTATTAACACCTATGTGCACTGAGGAGCCTTTACTACAGAAGAGCAAAGACTGCTTTCGAAGAGCCTAGTTCCAGCCGTTAGTGGCCCTAAAACTCTTACTGTTAGAACTCACATCATGAACACCACTGACAACAGAACGTGCCCAATTACTTTTGGCCCCATTAGCAATGTGCTGATGTCTATCTACATTGTGGTGTTTGTGATCGGCGTCCTGGCCAACCTCTTGACCTTGGGACCCATCATCCAGCAAGTGCGCAGCCACAATGTCCTTGGGGTGTACCTGCTGAACCTCTCTATCTCTGACCTGCTCTACATATTCACCATGCCACTATGGATCTACTACTACCACATGGACCACAAGTGGGGTCTGGGGCACTTTGCGTGCCATCTAGCAGGCTTCCTGTACTACTCCAACATGTACGTCAGTATCTACCTGTTGTGCTGTATTTCCATTGACCGCTGCTTGGCAGTAACCTACCCGCTGCGCGCCAAGGCCTTCCGCCGGAGTCGCTACGCATGGCTGGTCTGTCTGTCAGTGGCTGTGTGCGTGATGGGACTGCACCTGATCATGATCCTAGTCAACCACAAGGAGGACGGCCAGAACAAGCGCTGCTACGAAAGCTACCCCCTAACCACCGCCATCGCCCGTTTCAACTTCCTGCGTGTGGCCTTTGGTTTCCTGGCACCCCTGGTCATCCTGATCTTCTGCTATACCCGCATCTTCCACAAGGTGCGGCGCAGCAGTGTGGAGGACCGGGGCAAGCGCAAGGTCAAGCTGCTGTCCATCGGCGTCATTGTCATTTTCTCCTTCTGCTTCGCCCCGTACCACATCCTCCTTTTCCTGCGCACCCTCGTTTTCTCCCTCTACAAAGAGGGTAGCTGCACTTTCGAGAACCACGTGCACATCTATTTCACAACCTCCCTGGCTATGTCCAGCCTGAACAGCGTGGTGGACCCTGTGCTGTACATGCTGGTCAGCAATGGCATTTTGGAGGACATGCGTCACTTCTGCTGGCAGAAAGTTCCTTTGGGACGCAAGAGCATCACCTCACCCCCTCTCTCTCCCACCAACATGACCTCCTTTACCCTTTGAGGCCTGTTGCTGTCCAGTCTGTGAGACTGCCTGCAACCTATAGCCCACCTGGAGCTGGCAGCACAAATCACTTGGTGCTGCTCAGTTCCTCTTTAGTTTTCCCCTTAAACGTTTGCTTGAGTTTAAGGATGTTGTATAGAGCTTCTGACAACCCTTAGTTATAAGGAGATACCTTGGACTTTAAAAAACACACTCAAGGGTGTATTTCATACTTCCTGATGCTTTGTGCAGACTGCTACAAAAAGAAGGATTTCTCAATGTTAAGCTGCAAGTAAATTAATGCTGTTTGCTGGAAATTAACACATGTAATTATTTATTACCTGGGGTAACATAGTGATACTGGTGATGGTGATGTTAAATAACATAACAAAAGACAGTATTTCTCCAACCTAGTACTGGTGTTTTTTTTAATGTAGCTCTTACACGTTTATACATAAACTTATTGTTTAATGCTGATTATCCACAGGTTTCCTGATTTTACAATGGTTATAAAAGACCTTTTGTGGATGGAGCCAAATTGAGAGCTGCTTGAAGAATTGCACACAGCCATGTGAATGATACGAAAATGTCAGGGATTGTGCTTCTGGGATTTGTTGTTTGGAGGGTACAGCACTGGATCTTTTATTAACAGAAAAATGGTTTAATTAATTAAAGGGGTTTGTCTGAAAGGTAAAATGTGCTCCTTCTTTGATCCAAACTGATTGTTGCCTGTATGGCCTTCCAAGAGTGGTAAATGGCCATCTGGCATTTTTTTCACATTCTAAACACTGTGCCAATCATAACCTTTTTACTACAGCAAAAAAGTAACATTCGCACTTATCTTCACTTTTGAATGTAATGAGGTCTGTAATAAGTCTGTATATAAAGTTCATGTAAGCTTTAACCATAGTGCACTTTCTACAATGGAAAAGTAACATATTTTCCAAATGGCAAAGCTAAGAAAACATGTAGTACTAAAGGGTGAAATGTTTGTATTGTTTAAAGATGCTGACTATTTTTTTAATAAAGTTTCTCACTAAATATTTTCACTGTGGAGTGTTTGAGAGCTCAGGGAAGGGCTGCTCCCTTGTCCTCTGTCTGTGTCTCAGAGCTGTGTGATAAATGGACATTTCCGCAGACTCTCGACTCATGTAAGACGCTGGGAATCTAAGGTTAACTCTTGCCAAAATTATTCCTTTCCCATCCCCATTATAACCGCTGTCCTGCATACTTCACGGAACTGTTGTTGTTTGCCTCCCTGCTGTTGATTAGTTTAGTATTTTCCTGTGTAGTTGAGATACAGAATGATTAGCTTTTCCTTTACTTCACATTATGTATTGTGAAATGGTGAGTTATATACCCAACGTGCTCCACAGGCAGGGAAGGCCTTTGCACATGTGCAGATTCACAGGCATGTCAGTCACAGTGCAGAACTGTATTTGCTTCACCTTTGACTTTCACCTGATGCACCAGCTCAGGCTTTTCTCCCTGCAGTTTGACAAAAACAAGCACAAGCAGTCTGCCCACTCTGGCATGTGTTAGTAATCCCCCCCTGAAAGGATGCCTCTGTAGGTATAAAGGGACAACTGTACTGCAAAGGTGCAGCTGTGTTCCATAACCTTTTGCTTTCTTGTCAATTCATTGTTTTGGTATTGTTCTGCTAAGGAAATCCGGCATCTGAAAATGTGAAACACTATTCCTGTTCACGTTGTATTTTCCATGTGCGTAACTAGACAAGGACAGACTTTAGTTTGCATAGCCATTGAGAGGTTTGCTTTTCTTTAAAGACTTAATAACACAGGTCTCCCTGATGTGTGCACCACAGATCACCGCACTTGTTTTTACCTTTTTGTATATTTAAAATTTAGAAGAAGACAGATCATTTCCAATCTGCTGGAGTGCATTAGAGATGCTTGGACAATTTATACATGACTGTTTGTTGCTCATTAACTTCTGTTTATTATTGCATTTGCAACAAATGAAATAGAGAGTTTAATAAGCATATGAGCCCAGTAATAAATCTTCTCCTTTACGTGGGTCCTCACACTCTCATTGTTGCATGGCATGCCTCCTAATGAGCTGAGACTTTGAGTGGATTTTAATTCTGGCTGACAACAGAGGGCAGGTCTTGACTAAGTCTACTGTATCAGGCTTTCAATTTCTCTTCGATGCAGTGGGTCAGAACTGTGCCAGCCCCAAATTAATGAAATTCAGCAGACACCTGAAGATAAGGCAACGACACATGAACCTATATTCATAATGAAAACTTCTGAGTGTGTGACAGTCTGATTTGTTTTGCCTTTTTAGTATCTGGACTGTAGCAGATAAGACATTGTTCCAGGCTGAACTGTGGAGACTTGGAACAGCATGCCTGAGGCCTCTCCTGTCTGTCCTGTCTTACGGGATTGTTCCTATGGAAAGGCAGGCTGCTCTCCAGCCCACTAAATTATGCAGTCAAACAGGTGAAGACCACTGTTTTTTTATTTTTGTCCAAAGGCTGCTGCAGGTTAAAGGGGGAATGTTAAAATAGATGTCTTTGTCAAAGAAGGGGTTCCCAGTCAGAAAAAAACTCAGGAAACCCATGAACCAAGATATGCAGCAAAATGAAGGCAAGGTAAGTTTTCTAAAAAGACACACACAGCACTTTTATCCTTTTTATTTCCTTTTGTGTTTAATCTCCTGTAACAAAGCAGAAACCTCAAGCAGGTGAATAGAAAATCTTACTGTTCTGAGAAAGCAGGGAGAAGGCATTTCTTCTTTTACCAGTTTAATTGTTCCCCTGGTACAATCCTCCAAGCCTGGCAGCACTTGCACACCTCTCCCACAGTGAAGGCCAGTGACAAAGGAGTTTAAATAGAAGCTCACATTCACATAGATAGATGAGAGCCGTTTCATTGTCGGGCCATCGTACAGCCTGGGTGGCCTGTCTCTTTGTCTGCTCTCTGAATTCAGTCTTACTGAAGAATCATTTTTTTCTTTGATGTGTTTCTCTTAAGACTTCTCTTTTGTATTTTCTTTCCATTGGATGCTGTAACTTTGTGTTATTTTTTTTTCTTATTAATGAATTGTATGAAGGAGGAGGTGTAAATATTTGAGAAACAATCTAATCTCAAAAGGAATGAGTTGGAAACAAATCATATCATCATTTTCCCTTTGAAGCCCTACAGATCCAGCCATTCAGAATGCATGCCAGAAAATGCAGCAAGTTGCAGTGCACACACCTCAGTGCAATGTTTTGCACAGTTTTTTTAAATCTGTTTTGGTCTTCACTATTTTATACAAGTGTTAGGTGGCACAGTGAATGCATAACATGGCATATGGAAGCATTTGGGCTTTCACCAGAAAAGTTGGCCTGGTTTCGGAACCCGGTCAATGCTGAGCTGGGGTTTAGGTGAGACAATCTTTTTCCAGCTATAGAATTTAAGTTATATACTGTTTAGACTTTTATTTATTTAATTAACTGTTTATTAGAGTATGTTAAATATTTAAGTAAATAAAAAATAAAGTTGGACTACTTTATGAAAACAAAAATATTCAGTTGTATATATAAAAATAGTGTATTATTATACTGTAGTTTGTTGTGAACGTGATGTGCTTCTTTCAGCTTTACATCCACCTTGAGATAATTCTATATTTTATATATTAATTATAATATATAAATAATATACAGTATATTTTAATATTTTATATAGATAATTATATATTTTGTCTTAATGCACATTTCAGCAGTGAGTAATCAATAAACTAACTTTAAATTTTGATTATGAAAAATATATATCACACATACTGTACTGTAGTGGCTCGTTAACTCATCATCTTATGGTGGGTATTTTGGACAACTTTAATGTGCTTGTTCTAACCATTTAAAGTTTATATACTGTACTTCGTAAAAACCTATAATGTTTTATCCTTTTCTAAGAATATGTAAAAAGAACAATGTACTTGTTATTGTAAAAAAAGTTATTAATTTAAGAACAATTGATAAGGAATATTAATATGGAAACATGTAACTAAAAAAAGTTGGCAGCTAAAAATATCAGTTGTGAATATTTTGGAAACATTTTGACATTTGTTTTTTAAAAACTATATTGTCCTTATAGTAGTAATGGACAATAAAACATTCACAGACCGTAATGTAGTGCAGTACACTGAAGCGGCAGTTAAGTGGTTAAGACAAGCTGTTGATATTCATGCATCTACGTCTCAGAAGGAACACAGAGGACAAAGGCTTGAAAGTATTCTTCTCTATCTTCTTGTCTTTCTGTCTCCGTAATCTCAGTGGAGGTCTTCATCTGTGACGGCTGAGGACTTTCTTCTTCCTCACCCCTGAGGCAGTATTCTTACATGTTAGAATAAAGCCCACTGATTGTCCTTCCACTGCAATGTAATGGTTACTGTGTTGCCTGTCTTTGTGTGTTTGTCTGTCTCACATGCACACGCTAGATCTGACCTTCCTGACAGGAATGTGATCACTCACCTGCTCTAGCAGTGAAGCTTCCTGGGTCAGACTTAGGGCTGCGCTAACTCCAACCTGAGGCTACTGACCTGGGACTGCAACCAGACTACTGACCATTCAAACCTTTGGAAAAACAAGCAGAAATAGAGCAGGTGAAAAAGGGCAAGTATAAATACAGCAAAATGGACTGGGAGTGCGGTCTTATCCAGACTTGTCTTTGATCCCAATTTCTTGCCTAATAAGTATTCCAACAATATACAATATACAAAATACATCAAGGCACAATCCTAAGAAGCCTGGGCTGTTCTAGGGAATTCGAATTGAGATTCTCGTAAATATTGCCACCAAATGAAAATAATATTTTTTCTCATTTTTACAATAGCACGAGCTTTTTCAGTGTGCCCTGCATTTTGAAAATATCTTGTAAATGAAAAGTACCTTTGAAATTTAATAGATTTCTGGTTTTGTTTGTGGGGCATTTGCTTGCAGAAATATGAGCTGCTTTTGTTATATCTGAGCTTTATTTAAGGGATGAAGATAAGAGGGCAGTGCTAACTGGAGCTCTGCATGGATGAGAATAAGACTCCCACTGATCAGCAATTTGACCCATTTACCACCCGTGGGGCTCCTGTACAGATTGTGCAAAAGTACTGCAACTGATGTTTTCATCTCACACACCCGTCAGTGCAGAATTACCTGAAACGTGGTTGATAAAAAAATTTATGAATTTGCCAACATGTCTGTCTCAAACACAGGACATCCAGCTGCATCTCTGTTCAGACACATCAGTGCTGCTCTTAGTGGATGTCACTAAAGCCCTGCTGTGTGTCTGCAGGCCCATGTGAAACAGTGACACACAAGGCCACACTCTTAGATACCAGTATTTGTTTGGGCACAGTTATGTTATCTTCGTGTCAAGGCTGCTGTTTTGCAATGATCTGCAGGAAACATGATGTTTAAGTTCTTATGTTTTGAGACTGATTTCTACAGAGGAAAATTTCAGAAGAATGCTGCCAGATTGGTTCATAGCTAAGAATTCTTACCAATCTGTGATCATCGAAGATCATTTGCTGAGTAACTCTGATAAAAAATGTGACTTTTTTTTTTAACATAACCGCTTCCCTCAAGCTGTTCCGGTGCTGTTTTAATAAAACCCCACAGAAACAGTTTCAGCTTGAAAGAGATTTACGCAACTTTTTGTTATACAGTTGTGCCCCCCCCCACCTGGAAACCATATTGTTTCGCCAGCAAAAGAAAAATCAGCTTTCTTCCTCATATTTGTTTTCCTGATAGCAGAATGATTCAGGTAGCAGGTATTAACTGCTGACTAGAGCAATATCCCAGACAGCTGATCTGTTCACAGGAATAGATGTTTTCAGGTAGTACTCTGTAATTAAATGTCCAAAGAGCATTAGTACAATCTACTCCTGGACAAAAGAAGGGCTGATCTCTTGGCTGCTGACACCACAACTGTAGTGAAAAGATAAAGGCAGTCTTTTGCTGTTATTTTAAGGATCCTTTAGTTCTTTCTGCGATGTACTTACTGTCCCAAGCAAAAGGAACTTACCCTGCTGTGAATCACCGTAATTCCTCAGGTCTTTAAACAATAGGTTTCTGACCTCCTGGGTAATTCTGAAGGGACTGACATTACTCTGCCAGGCAATAAGTACTCAAGCAGCGAGATCTGTCACTGTTAAGACTTCACCTTGTGGCATTAAAAAATGAATGTTAATAGTCCAACATCTTGCCACCACTTGACAGCTCGTCAGTTTTGAAAATGTAACATCCGTCAGGACGGACTTTCCCTGGTGTGCAGCCCTGACACTTTTATACTGGTGAACCTCTCTCCTTTGGGCAGGCTGAAGTCTGGCAGGTCACATTCTCCTATAGCTGACTAATCCAGCCATGCTGCCCAAGATGAGTGGGTTAGTGTCACACCAGTGTAGTGCTGCTTCTCTCAGAAGCTCTTAGATCACTGTCTCTGTGTTCTGTGGTTCGTTAGACCCTTTTCTCAGTAAACCATACGACTCTGGTAAATCATGCTGGAGACTTCTTTATTGCAATAAAGAAAGGAGGACAAACAAAATTAACAGATTAACCTCGTCTTACTTTCCTAAGCACAGCAACAGAATTTTATTCTTGAAGATGAGCAAAAGTTTCATACAAAAACACATTTATGATTGGTCAGTAGCAGTTTCTTACCATATAAGGTGTAAACAAGGTCAGAATGTAAGGCAGTTAGGTCAACCTTGGGCAATTAACAACACCCTAATCAGCTGACCCCTTACATGTTGCTAAATCACACACAGGATACATGAGTTACACCTCCACTGAAGAGACCTTGAAGAAACCTCTGCCAGCCGGGAGTGCACAAAACAGTAAAACAGCCCTTGAGGACCTAAACTGTTAACTCCTAACAGGCATAGGTTCCTCAGGCTCTCTGACCTCTTACCACAGAGGACGAAATGGGAAAGAAAATAAGTAAATAGGTCTAATTGAACAAAATGAAGCAGTTTTAAGGTTTTACTGCGGTATGTGAGAATAGAGCAGACAGCGATTCCCAGGATTCGCTTGGCTCCTGCAGCCTTGAAGTGAGTGGTCCTGCAGCTGTCCGGCGCTGTGGATCTGCAGTGTTTCCATTGTGCGAGAGCGTGTCGGAGGAGCATGTCTACACAATGAGTGAGCTCAGGTACCAAACTACTGAGCCTGGTTCAAACACAAACCATCCTTTACATCTTTATATATTTAAGTCAGTCAAAAAATATTTCATTGATAGTGTTTTTTTGTATCCCACATAAGAGAGTCTGGATAGATTAATGTAGTTGTTTGGCTTTTCTGAACTGACGGCAACATGCAAATACGATTTTGTCCGTGCTGCACCTTGTCAAAAAGTGTTTGTGTTTTTTACATCTAGCAACCATCGTTCCTAGATGCCAGCACCCATATCGCCCTGCAACTCACAACTGGCAACCCACTGGAGCTCAGCAGGTGTGAGCCTGGCCAGTACCTGGATGGGAGACTCCTGGAAAAACTAAGGTTGCTGCTGGTAGAGGTGTTAGAGGAGCCAGCAGGGGGCGCTCACCCTGCAGTCTGTGTGGGTCCTAATGCCCCAGTATAGTGACGGGGACACTATACTGTAAACAGGCGCCGTCCTTCTGATTAGACGTAAAACCAAGGTCCTGACTCTCTGTGGTCATTAAAATTCCCAGGGCGTTTCTCGAAACAAGTAGGGGTGTCCTGGCCAAATTTCCATTGGCCCTTATTAATCATGGTCTCCTAATACTCCCCATCTATGAACTAGCTTCATTACTCTGCTCTCCTCCCCACTGAGAGCTGGTGTGTGGGGAGCTTTCTGGCGCACTATGGTTGCCGTCACATCATCCAGGTGGGGCTGCACACTGGTGGCGGTGGAGGGGATTCCCATTACCTGTAAAGCACTTTGAGTGGAGTACCCAGAAAAGCACTATATACTGTAAGTGTAAGCAATTATTATAATTAATCATAGATCTCCAACATACAAAAGGTTACAAATGAGAGAAGGCTGCTTGACCCTTCTAGCTTGTGTGGCTGCATTATGCCTTGAATCTTTTTAAAATATTATCAAAAACTTTAAAAAATCTAAATATACCATATTAATAGCCATTACTGTTGTTGCATGTCAAAGAACTCTTCACAGTTTAATGAAGCAAGACCTGCCCTATTTAAATTCATGCTGACTATTCCCTAGACTCCAACTGGCATACAGTTACCAGTTCCCATTTAGTTACCATATTTGTGTGTAGAAGGTCCATAATTATTATTTTCTCAGTTTTTATGGATGGGAGCTGCAGTAGCACTTTTCCAGTCCGTGGGTGCTTACCCATTTTGATTGACTGTTGGAAGAGTTTTGTTAGTGGTCTTTTTTTACCTTAGGTACAGATGGAGTCACATGTCTAGGACTCATTTGCACCCATTAATATAAATTTCTTGACACAGTATCCAGCTCCTTTGTGGGCGAATTACAAGGGCCTACAGCAAGCATGGGAGCCTGGGACGCATTCACTTGCTTTGTAGTTGCCGGATTGCGTCTGACTGGGAGAGCTTGCTGGCCAGATGGCGCGGGGGCAGCCCTTCTGACCTTCTACAGCAGAGCAGGAGTGCTGCGCTCGTCAGGCAGAGTTCTGCATTGCTTCCCCTAATGATGTCTTCTGTTTAATTAGGTGAGGGCTAAAACATAATCAAAGCCTGAGTCTTTAATAGTTTGGGCATTTATTTACTGTCTTTTAATTGCACTGGGGAATGTGCTGTAGGTTCATTCTGCCCAATTAGCTGAAGTAGACCCTTGAGGAAGACATACGTCTGCCTCTTGCAATCAGCACAGTCCGTTTGAGGAAATTAGTACAGGCTGTACATCTCAGCAGCTCCCACCCTCACTCCAATGCCACCACCTCCATCCAGTCTCTTCACACGGAATTGGACAAGTGATTTGGGCACGTAAGGGGCACTTGATGAGCCCAGTTCATCTCTAACAGGGACACAATGAAGCGTTTTATCTTCCTGGAAATGCTCAGCTGCTCCTGTGATCTATTTCATAGGCTGTTTGTTTTTTCCTTCCGATGAAGTAGGAAGAGTGATGTGGCAGAGAAGGGTGAAGGGTCTCTTTTCAGGTGTGAGTCATGGTATCTGGCTTTGTTGGATGAAAAACAAAACTGTAGGCTGTTCTGTATGTCAAAAGAGCCCAGCTAAATCAAACTTGACCAGAAAAAACACAAAACTAATATGGAGGACCAGCTCCAAGAATAGCTCCAAGAATAACAGGGGCACGTGAAGAAAACAAATACAGAGTTCTCTGTTTCTGACTGTATCTGACTGTGGCACACTTTGCTACACTTAGTACAATAGGCTGCTGTCGTGTCTCCAGGTTACATGACCAACAGTACACAGTAGCTGGGTGGTTTGCAGCAGGCACAGAGCACACTTTCTGTAAAGAAGAGTTTTCGGTTTTGAGCAATGTGGATCTTCTCAATCCACAATACACAATGATTCCTGTGGTCATAAAATGTGCTATTTGAGGAGTGACGTCTTTCGGTAAGACACTGTAGAGCTGATCTCAAATTATCAGCATGCTTTGTCTGGGACATGAGGTCAGTTTTATTTTTGGCATCAGAATCAGAGTGGTGTATCTCCCGACCTTCCAAATTTGATCCAATGCTGTATTAGAATTAACTAGCATAAAAATTGTGGTAAACCAACTGAAGTAAAACACAAAAAGGAGCCAACACAAACATACTGTAAGCTTGGACCTTTATAAAGTGCTTGCAGAAGGCTGATATTTCTAACTTAAGGGCCTTGGACATACCGTAGGTGAAACTAGAATATTATACTTATCTATGCAGGGTGGAAATTAGATGGGATTTGTCCTGTATAATTTCATCAATAGAAGCCGGAGAATGTATCTGCATTCCAACATTTATGGTAATGGGTAAGCTCTGACTTCCAAAAGTAGGAAGATGAGAAAGTATGTTTTTCCTGTCTGTGATCTGTGGCAGAGGAGAAGCTCAGGAGAGTGCCATTTCATCCTATGCATTGAGTCTAGGGGAGCTGTAGACACATCTTCTTGTTCTTGTAAGAAGAGTGATTGACAGGCATGTAGAAGACATGTAGGAGCAGCTTTGTAACGTTCCAGTAATCAGCCCACATCTGTCACTCAGCCCAGCTGCCACAGGTCACTCGATTTTCTCTTTCCTCTGCTGACACTTTGTGCAACAGACAAATCTGACGCATATCTGTCTGACATTTCCTGTTGTATAGTAATTATGTTTTGAATTGATTGTTTATTTTCATAGGCTGTGATTTTAAACAGCTTTCCATCCTGTTTAGTTTTTTTAAAACTACAACATACATTTGTTGAATTCAAAATATTTCGTTCCTTTTTCTTTGTTCTTTAGTATCTTTTTATGTGACTGAAACCTCAATTATTACAGATTGACTGGACCGTAAGCATAATTTAGCCTACAGCATATATTCTTTAATACTGTGTTCTTATTGCAGTCAAAGTGCTCAGAATAAGGAAACCCCACCAACTGAGCCCCCAGCAGGAACAGCTTGAGCAGGAACTGGGGGTCTCTTTCACAAGGTTCAAAATATTTGCAGCCGAGTTCCAATCAATTTTTTATGGGGTCTTATGGTGGGAATGGACTGTGCACCCCACTAGTTTTCAACAGGACTGGGATCCGTGATTTGCTCTGTCTATGAAGGTGATGGGAAGGTGATCATGTGCTCCTCAAGCCAACAACACTGTCTGAACAAGTCTGTTTATTCGACAGGTGCTCCTGTGTTTTGACCAGAAAATGGACAGTATTTTCGCTTGCCTTTTAGCAGATGTCATGAAAAATACTCTTTTCAGCATCGATCTGATCTCACAAGATCTCCAATCCCAAGCACAGTGCCTCAGACCCAGACGGTATAGTATCTCAGCAGAGTAACAAACTTTGAAAATTGTTAAGTCTGTAATAGTCCAACTGTGTGAAGGTGGGCAGTGAAAGAAATGAGCCAAGCTAATTGGAAACAAATGGACCAAACTCCCCTTTCTTCAACCATTCATTCTTAAACAGCTCATTTGACTATCTCTTTTTCACGGTTGGAACAATTCCCTGACTGCACAGCCTTTTATTGCTCACAGAACAGTTTTCGCTTAAGATTCATGAATGCAAGACTTATTTTGGAGATATTCCCATGTGTCTGTTTTCTGTTTTTCGGGAGCCCCCCTGTGCAGAGCAAATTCAGCTATGCTCGATGTCTCTAACCTGCATCTCATCGCTGGTGTGCTCTTCTTCCTTCACTGGCACATCCTGATATCTTCTTCCTGGGACCAGGCTGCTTCATCTACTAAACTGTCATTTTAAATTTTCACAACTTACAGAAAAAAAGAAGGAGAAATTCAATCCTGTCTGACACCTGTCTCGACACTCTGTTTGTTCTGACATCAGTTAATGAAGAAAATCTGCCTCTGCCCCGACCAACACAGCCTTGTGCCATCTGTGTGTGAGCCTGGTATCTGGGGAGGGGGATACAGTAGAGGCTCTTCGGGGCAGAGGAAGGTGGTAGATGGGGTGAAGCCTTGCTGCCCTCCTTACTATTAGAGGGCAAGTAGTCTGAAACCCTTCTTTCAGCCTCCATTCTCAGTCTAGAGTGGGCTGGGTGAGACACACAGCGATAAAGAGATTACTACTGACAACGAGATACGTACTCAACAAAATTGTGAAAAATATTGCTATTGTGCCCATGAAATGGCTCTGGGAATTAAGAAAGGAGCATCTGAACTGCAGTTGTTTAGTTCACGGTCGTCACAGAATGATGACTTACTCTTCTCTGTCTATAGAAGTCCCTGGTAACTGCAGAGCTGGTTTAACTTATTGTTCTCAGGTTCACTTCAACCAAAAATGTTCAGCTTCCAAGACTCAGTCCAGACTTCAGCCCTAAAGCCAGTCTTAGCCTTCAAACCCTGAGCCCAGAGAGCTGGGTCTCTGTTAGGCTGTAGAAAATCTACCATCAGGCCATTGGTCTAGATCACACATCTCATGTCCAGGGATGGCATTGCAGAGTTACCCCTTGTTACCAGCTTACCACCCTATTTCTACTGTTTTGGTTACTGTATCCCACTTCATCTTCTTTTGTTCTTCACCTCTTGTTTCATTAAATGAGAAGAAACTGAGTTTCTTCCACTCTAGCAAAAAGGGCTGCCTTGCAGTTGTGCTCTCTACTGAATGTGCATGCTCTCAGCATGTGTCCTCTCTCTCAGCTGGTTGGCATATTTATCCTGTGTTTTTGTTGTGTCTTGTAGTCCTCTCAGTGCTTTGGTTTTATCTTAGAATGTCTCTCCCTCCATACATCCTCATTGTGCCCCAGAACCAAAACCATGACCATGAGTCATGTGTTTATTTTTTCTTTTCAAGTACTCTTTTCTTTGTTGTGCCTGTTAGAGGTTTCCCATGAACGTTTCAGCAGAGTCATGCTTTTTAAAGAGCCCTCTCTCCGGACCCTCGGGGACAGTTGTGGTGTGTCAGTTGCTGCTCTGGCCTGCCTGAACAACAGGAGACACAGAAACGTACTCCTCCTGAAGTTCCTCCTCCTTTAAGCTGAAGGCCTTACGTATTTATCTGCTTCATTTAAGCTGAAAGTGGTGATATAGTGAACTGACCCACAATGACATTCTGTGCAGAAATTATCCCCCTGGATCTTACAAAATTGTGTTCATACGTCATCTGTACGCCACCCAGGGGAAAAAGTAAAATAAGGTTTTGACCCATCCTATACTCAATATTTGTGAATATGTTTCAGGACGTGTGGCCATCTAGCCCATTTAACTCATTTTGTCGCTACCTGCTAATTGATAAGAGTCTCTCGGCCATTTCTTGATAGAAATCATGTCAGTTCTGACAAAATACAGTAGCTGAGTAGCTTGATTCTACCCTTCAAGCAAACAAGTGCCTCCTGTCCTCTACTTTAAATGCATTTCCATATATTCTCCTTGTGTCCTCTGGTGTGTTTAACTGCTGATCCTGAAGACTTTTGCAGGGCAGATTTTGATGTGTTTGGACATTTCGAAAACATGAATCAGGTAGTTTTGGTTTTCTCTGTTCAAAACTGTCATTGGAGGACATTCTAAAAATAGCACAGAAATGTTTCTGGTCTGTCTTATCTAGACTGGAGCCAGTGTAGCAAAGTCTTTTTTTGTCTCATGGTGGTCTATTTCAACTCTTACTAGAGCATTGTGCAATTTTAATATTTGCTTGATTTAAGTCCTACACTTCTGACTAAACTGTCTCAACATCCCTGTATGTTTATTGCTTTCCCACAATCTGCACAATATGTAAATCATGTGTCAACATGAACAGTTCTAGTAAATACCCTACTGCACCCCACAGCAACCTGCCCAGAGGTTTCTAAAAACCCAGAGAACTCACTAACACAGTGAAACCTTGTTTCTACACTGAACCACCACAAATTAAACCCCTGTGGGAATGTGGATACTAAGCCTTCACCAGTAATATAATAATTAACAATCACGCTCTGGTGAGCCTGTTTACAAGTGACAGAGGCCTTTGACCACCTCTGATAGCAGGTGGGCTGCTGTTGGAGACAAACACACATCCTGTTTTTGTGTGAAGAGCTCCTTATACACAGCAGATCCACAGATTTTTCTGATAAATCGTCCTCTGCAGCTTCTGCAGCTCTGACTTCAGTTTGTAATGGAAAGCAGAGAATGGGAGCAGCCTTCAGCTGAGCATGTTTGCGATGAGGGGGGGTGTTAATGTGGACTGACACTGCTGTCCTGGTGATAATCACACACAAATGAAACACATTTGCGTTGCCCTGTCTGCAGGGTAACCTTGTGGCACAGGCCTGTTAGCCTTTGTCCCCCCACTGCGCCTCGGCCTGTGTCTTCCACCGCCAGCTCATTAGCTGCACACTCCTGTGCTTTCAGTGTGCTTTATTACTCCTGCAAGCGGCTACAGGGCGTACGGCCAAGGTGCAGGAGTAAGGGATTTGTCTCAGAGGTCTCCACCACAGCAGTGTGTATCAACAGTAGTAGCTCAGGCGGGGAGACTGAAGCTAATTGAAAGGGATACAGTATATCCAATTATTCTTCCAAAAAATACATCTTAAAATACCAGACAATAATTAATATAACAAAACTGAAAATATGTTGACAAAGCTACTGTAACGGGAGCTTATCCAGGCTCCCGTGAAGCGTAGTTTAGACAGTGGAGAAGGACAACAGGGAAGAGACGTAGAGGATCAGGACGGGTTGACAGACAGGGGGGTGTGACAGCGGTGATCCGATGCTCGGGGGGGCGTGGTGCAGGCAGACAAGTCCAAACAGTCCAAGGGGGAATCTGGGGTGCAGTCCACGGTCCAGGTAACGGGAAATCTATCCAAGACATGTGAAGGTTGAAATCCGGAATGGGATTCGGAACAGGAACAAAGAGTTAAAACTAGGCTAATGAGGCCAGGTGCTCCGAGCCCTGGTCTCAGACGGTCAGGACGCTATGATGAAGCCTGTGCCGTCGGGTCTCTCCTGGACCCGCTGTTAGGCGGGCTTCCGGGCGTCCATCTCCCAATGCTGGGCTAAGAATAGCAAGAGCGCCAGGCTTAAATAAAGACGGACAAACAGGGGGCAGCATGTGATCAACAGAAATAGGAAAGGGCCGGAGCGCCCTTAAGAGGAGGGATTGCGATCGTGACAGCTACATTCTATGGCTTCTCCCTTGATTTTCAATTCACACGTTGTTTCAGTCCCAATAATTGTCGAAACAGTCCTGAAGCCGATTGTTTGATTCACACTATCATGTAACAGACAACCAACAGTACATTTTTACATTCTTACAGGCTTCATTGCTCATTGTGTGTTCAACGCGCAGTACAGTGCAGTAAAGGGTTCATCTGCTTCTGTAATTGAATCGCTAGAGTTAGTTCCTATGGCCACAACACACCTGCACCAGCCAGCACATTTATCTATAATCTTTAGAGGAATCAGACGATGACGTGACGTCTCCTGAGTTAAGTCTCTGACTGTCAGGATGTTTTTCTCCTCAGCCTACTTGAGTACTAAAGCAACATACAGATTGAAAGGGAAAGAGCTATGAATGTTCCCTTGCAATGAACACAATTCAGCAGTTTCCACCTTGTTTTCATTTGTATCTGCAGTGACCAGATTATCTTAAAAGTATGAATGACCAGGAATCACTTTAAATCAGCTTCAGTCCCCTTTCACTGATGCCAGGTAACACTTTTTTATGCTTCTTGTAAATATTGATTTAGTCGAAAATCATTATTCTCTTAGGTATCAGATAAAGCTGATGAAGTTTTTATTTGTGAGCTAATGTGGTACAATTTTAAAGGATTAGATTTAGAACCATATACAGTATTTTTACCATGACATTCTGTTATCAAACTTATTAATAATTTTAAAATGCATATTTTTTGCACTTTAATCTATAGTTAAGGTTTTTGTTTTCCATCTGTCTTCTGTTGTTCTACACAAACACATACAGATCTCCTGTTATTTCTTATAGTCTTATGTTTACCCTCCTTCCCTCAGCTGTGCTCAGCTCTCTGGTCACTCTCTCAGATCAGCACTAACCCAGCTGCTCCCAGGCCTGGGCTCAAGAGAAACCTTTTCATAGTGAGAAATTTCTTTCCTGTGGGCTTTAGAAGAAAAGCTACAAATGACAGGAGGTGTTCTACCCATCTACTTGATCCAAAAATCTCATCCAGCTGTTTCTTGAGAGAAAACAGCCAGCAGTCATATTACCCCACAGCTCACAGCTGACAGCCCACTGAAACCCAGCAGTGTGAGCCTGGCTGGTAACTGGATGGGAGACTCCTGGAAAAACTAAGGTTGCTGCTGGTAGAGGTATTTGAGGAGCCAGTAGGTGACGCTCACCCTGCGGTCTGTGTGGGTCCTAATGCCCCAGTATAGTGATGGGGACACTCTACTGTAAAAAAGGCACCAGATGAGATGCCGTGCCCCAGAGCCCCAGCTGCGACCAAGCCGTGCCCAGAGCCATAGGCAGGGAGTCCCGTTGCCTGGTGTGCAGTAAACAGCATTAGCTCAACACTGGAACTGCAAGCTGCATGGGCAGTACCTCCTAGCAGGACAGCTGTGTGTGTATCATTACCCTCATTGCACCTCTACTTCCTTATCATTTGCAAACATAAATCTTTATCACACTCAGCATGTGTCATGTTACACTTCTTTTCACGCCTATGCACCATGAAAGGGCCTTCGCACTTTTCTTTTCGTGGATTGTGAACACAGCATTTCAGTTTACGCGCCTCATCGCCCGTCCTTCGGATGAGACGTAAAACCGAGGTCCTGACTCTCTGTGGTCATTAAAAATCCCACTCGAAAAGAGAAGGGGTGTAACCCCAGTGTCCTGGCCAAATTTCCCCCTGGCCTTTACCAGTCATGGGCTCATAATAATCCCCCTCTCTGAACTGGCTTCATCACTCTGCTCTCCTCCCCACTGAGAGCTGGTGTGTGGGGAGCAGACTGGTGCATCATCCAGGGAATGTCCCAAAGAGTGTAAGCAATTATCATTATCATCATTATTATTATAAAATGGATTATTAAGCTTCAACTATGGCAGAATAGATTGTTCGAAACTCCCACAACCCTTTGTGTGAAGCGGTGCACTATTTCCTTTCCACTGGTGTCCTCTGGCTTGTGCTTCACTGCTCCTTTGAGGATTGTGAATACTTCTATCAGGTCCCCTCATAGTCTCTTCTGTTGCAGACTAAAGAGATTCAGTTCCTTCAGCCTGTCATTCCCTTAACCCCAAAAATGTTTTTCTCTGGACTGATTCCAGGACATTAATATGTTTATTTTACATGGAGACTAACATTGTACACAGTATTTTAGTATAAGTGAGATCCTCCTAACGTGTTATACAATTTGAACATCACTTGGCTTACAGTAAATTCTACCCTTTGACTGATATATCCTGGTATTGTGTTTCTGTTGAAGTACTTTCCAACATTATCAGGAAGATGCAAATGATGTGTCAGTGTAAACACTTGTATTGTTTGTATAAGTAGTCTCTTCAAGCTCAGAATTTCCCCTTTTGTATTGTTTGTTGTTGCTACTGCACCTGTGTGTAAAACTCAATTGCAAATAAAACATCATCTGCCAGCTGTTACCAGATTTGAGTTTTATCCAATTTCATCTGCCTCTTCACCAGAGTTTGCTTGGTCTCCTGTTTTGTTACTGTGACCCAGGAAGCACAGCGGCCCAGTCCTGAGCCCCGTGGCACAACTGACCAGTTGTCCATCCAAACACACAATTTCCCAAATGCCTACTGCCTGTAAATTAAGAATGAATCTTTTATGAAAACATTCAAAAACTTTCTGAAAATGAAGATACACCTTAGATTTACATTATAGGTCAATTGAATTTTGAATTAACAAAGTCAGAAGAGCTGGACACTGGCCCAGACCTGCAGAACTGGGGAGGGAATCCTCAGCTCTCTCAGATGGAGCCATATCTCAATCTGTAAACACATAGAAAGTGTTCTCTGGGAAGAAATTCAATAAGCTGCGTAATATTGGATAAGAATTAAAATATCACTGTCATAAAATCCAGAAACTGTTTTCCCTCCGGTGAAGCTTGTCTACCCCAAGGCATATTTTCTGATCTTACAGTCTAAAAGTCCTTTCTTAGCAACAATATTGAATTATCTAAATTAATTAACACTTTTACAAAGGAAGGATGAACAGGCTGTATAAAAGCACAATATTAGTCGGTCTAATACAGGAGAGATTTCAGATGCTTCTTGTGCCCAAAATATTCAGTGGAGTGCAGACAGTTATTTCTGTGAATAATTATTGATGGTATAATAGTGTAAGCTTGTTGCAGACACTTATGCTAGCGTCATTTAAAAAAAAAATTAAAACATTTTAAAAAATCAGCAAAGGGGACTCAGCTGCACTATTGACTCCTGGGTAAAATAAATGTTTTGCATGTCTTCCAAAGCTATATTAAAATTAAAATCACATTCATTAAGGTAACAATTGTCGCCATACTGTCTCTTTTGGGGATATTTGCGGAGGTCAGACTTGGGGATCTCAGGCTGTGCTCTGATTCTGGAGGATCTGCAGGCTTTATAGGTTAGTTAAAATCATAACTTTATGCACAGACTGGGTGCACTTGAGTTCTGATCAAGTGAGAGATTATTTATGCAGAAAGTCACACAGAGTCAACTGTGCAACTTAAATGTTGGATCTTAAAGCATTTAATCCCAAATGATCTTTGATTCACAAAGTCAGTGGTCACTGAAGTGGATTTACTTACTGTGGCTTTAGAGTGGTGTACATGAACATAGCAGGGGTGACAAGGACTCTTCCTCAGGAGGTACAATCTAGCTTCACTGAGCCACCCTGAAATGGTCAAACTCATCATCATTTGTTCTACTTGACTTCAGGGGTGGCCCAATTTTAGCTGGATAATTACCAGGGCTGGACATCTGTCCTAGTGTACAGTCCTCAAACACAGTCACACACAGACCTCCCACATAACCAGGAGGGTCCTGTAAGGACTTATTCCCCAGATTTCCAATTTCAGCTCAGCAATTTCCAACAACAGCAATCTGGCACATTGACAGCTCATCCCCTCTCCCTCATTTTGCCACTGTAACCTGACAGAGTTGCTTTGTTCTTTTGCAGTGTAATTTAGGGAGAAGAAAGGCAGCAAAGTGTGCTGAATAATAGCCACCACAGCCCTGATGATGGCTGCTGTGATTTACTCTTTGTCCCAGCTTGTTTTCTCAAACGCCTTTTCAGCTCAGCTCTAGTTGTTTGTTTAGTTATAGTTGTTAGAGAAAAAAAGTTCACATGATGAAGCTGCAGAGGAGTTTACTGATCCGTTGAGTTGTTTATGATCTGCGTCTTTTTTTTGGTTGGGAGTTTTTGCTGTAAAGGTCCGTCTGTGTTTGTTTTTGATGAAGATAATAATGATAATGAGTTTCTCTGTTAGACAACCAGCTCTAATTAGACTTTGAAGCTGCAGTGTGTTTGAATGCTACTTCACTTCTGTTCTCACAAGAGCTCCAGTCTCTTGTGTCTTCAAGAGCTTCGTCCTCCCCTCTTGTCGAGTTGGGCTGAGGCTGTACTGTACGTGCCGAGAAAGAAAACTGGTTTAGTGCAGCAGTTAGCTCTTATAGAGTGACACGACCTCCTGGCTAACACCAAGCAGGCCTGTGACAGTGAGTTGTTTATCCTGTTGAAAAGTTGAGTTTGGAATATTGGCTGATGGGTCGGAGAGTCTGTTTAGGGTCTGAGAGTCCTACTGCATTCTCGCCTTAGCAGTGTTGGCCATTGATTTTGTACATGGATGCCATAATCACATCCAGTCACATCCAAGCAGCAAAGGAGAGCAAAGAGCAGCAGTCGCGCCTCCAGCTTTCCCTGACCGGAAGGTCACTGTTGACAACCAGAGTGGAATCGAGACCCCGCTTCCTCCAGCCCAGCCTTATGTAGAACAAGCTCACAATGGACTCTGCACTGGGCCACAGCCCCTCCCATATACATTCATCGTTCATATCCATATACTGCAGCTGAACTCAACACACAAGGCAGGACACAGCTAATTATGAAAAAGTCACAGATAATGTGGTGAACTGTTTAAAAGCAAACAGATTGTAAGTATATGTAGTAGAAGGTGAAGTGTTTAAAACAAGCATTGTTAGGGTAAAATTGTATAATGGCACTGGTAATGTCTTGTTTAAAATGTAATGACAAATTTTGATCATCACATCATAAAAAAGATATTGGTGCTCTGCAATCAATTCAGAAAAGAGCATTTCTGAGCTTGAAGGAATTAAAACTGGGCTAAGTGCTGGTAAACTACTTGCAAACAAATGCGCTAAATGGGCCCATGCGATTTCTTACTAATGCTGTTGTGTTCCCATTAATTTAGAACAATGTTATTAAGTGGAACAGTGAAATGACTGTGCACACATGTGTAATAAACTATTGTTTTAAACTTCAGAATTTCAAATGCATTTACGTCTTGGTTACTGTCAACATTGTTTTGCTACTATATTTTGTATTTCAAAAGGTTGAGCAGCATCTCAGATTTCATAATATAATTCTAGCTATTGAACTGTACATATATTTACAAATTATGATTGCTTCACCTAAGTTACCTTGGAAACAGACATAGCTAATTTCTTATAATTTTACTATGAACTTGAACTTGATCAGTTTATTCACATCATCAGAGATGCCATCAGAGGACTCATCAAAGACACCCTTGGATTGCTGTGATTTCCTGTCTTTTCCAATTCTACAGAGCTGTGCAGTTTGAAACAATTTAATTTTAAGTGTGAGAACTCAGTCCTAAGGATTTATGCTGCTCTGTGCGTGAGAAGCAGGCAGGCCAGTCGCTGCCCTACCATCCTCGTCTTGCTGCACATGGCTTGCCTTACTCTCCTAGTTTGCTTGTTTAATTTGTGCTTCATTTTTGTTACAGGACAAAAACATAAAAAGGCAAAGCAGAGAATGGGAATTACACGGGGATCCTTCTTCCTAAGTGCTCTGTCATTCCTCAGCTGTGACACCTGCATGTTGCACTGTAGTCTCACCACTCTGTAATGGCTCAATGCATGTCCACAGTTCGACAGCACCTCTCGTAACCCAGCCTGCCTGATGTTTCAGACATCACACACTTTATTGCCCTAACAGAATCCTTGTGGTTTTACTCATTTTCTTTTAAAGGAAAATGTGTGATGCACTCTTGTTAAGGTTTACTTTATCCCTGCCTTTTGCATATTATTATTTAAAAATAGGTTTTTGGACTCGTTCTTCCAGTGTGCATGTCAGTTTCATGTCCACAGTGTTGGTATGATTCAGTGTAATGAACCATCGGGATTCCCACAGTGCACACAGTACTCAGAACCAACAGCTGGAGTACAATGCTGAGCACAACTCATCTCTTTCTTCAGTGACTCAGAGTCTCTGATCCCTCAGATAAAAATGAGAGCCAGTAACTGTTATTGAGACACTAGCTCCTTGTGTGTCACTGAGAGCTTAATGTGAATTAACCTTGTTCTCTGAACCTTAATTAGATAAAATTGAACAATTCCAAATAATTGCACAGAGCAGTCATTAATTTGTGAGACGTCACATGGGGCTGAATTACTTTTTGAATTTCTCAGATCTGTAATTAGATTACAAGGGACAAATGCTGGAATTAACTCTTGAATGTGAAGAATCAGAAGCAGCAGCCAATGACCTGTGGCAGAGTCAGAAGGCCCATTTGCCTGTGTTTTGTATTAATTGCCAAAGCAGCTGTGGGTGATTTCATTGTTAATATTGTACAGTCATATAGTATCTCTTTTAGCTCTGCAGTGATGAGCAACAGCCTGGTGTCTTGCAGCAGTTTGACAGAAGGAGCTTGTCTGGGACACAATGTGTTTTGTGTGGTTCATGTATTCCATGGTATGTGCTGTTCATCCTTTAACTCATCAAGTAGTTTGCACTAAAAGATTCCAAAAGTTGGAATCAGATATTGTCCCTCAATTTTATTTCTCTCTTTAAGCTATCCTGTATTTTTTTTTGCTTTGAAATGTGCTGCTTTCTGTAACTGTTCCTTCTTTGTATTTTTTTTTTGCTATTCAGCAGGTCATAACTCACTGCTAATCTTATTTTCACTTCATTCTCACTATGTGATTTTTATGACTAATTTCAGGCTTTGTCACTTTTTGGTGCACTCATTTATTTTCCTTCCCTTTAATTGGTTTGCTCGCTCTCCCACTGCCCGTGTGCTGCATTGCATGTTAATTGAACAATTAAGCTCTTCAGAGACCCGTGAGTCGCTGCCGCCGCCAGCTGGGAGGACGGGCCCTGTGGGCTGGTGTGGGCGCCGAGATGCTGTGTGAACAGAGGAAGGCTGTCACGCAGACGTCACATTCAGCTGCTGGCCTCTTGCCATTGTGAGTTTATGGTTTTCCTCACTGACACATGTGGAGTTATTGATTGCTAAACTGGCATAGCAAAACACAGCTCTGGGCAGGAATGCATCAGCAACACAGCTGGGAAGATGGAAAAGGCCTACCTGGATGAGACGACTGTGCCCTGAGTAGCTCAGGATCCTGGTGCTGCCCTTTACAGGAGGCCTTGCACCCCTGCAGTGGTCAAATTCCAGGGGTTTTTCCTTTTATCCCTGACTGAGAGACTCTTGTTAAGGATCAGAGCAGTGGGGGCCCAGCTGTTGTCTTCGAAAATGACTTCTGGCTGCAGGACGACAGGCAGAGGGCAGCCCTCCAGGTCTCCCGAGCCAGAGGAGCACTGTGCACCACTCACAGCAAGACTTTTCATGACTGATGCCCTGTGTTTGGACAATTAATAGTTAAAAGTTCTCATTAGCGCCTGTCTCTGTGCATTTAATCAAACTTTAATTTCCAATTGCTTTCAATGTATTTGTATGCCATCCTGCATATAAACACTTTGGTATATTTTCAGAATTCACAATACTTTATATGCACATGTGAACATAAGACAGTTTACAAAGAATAGGCTTGTTTGGATTTTAGAAGCTAATCGATCTGAGGATCCAGCCCAGCTGTTTCTTGAAAGAAGGCAGAATGTCTTCATTGTCTTCATTGTGAAGCAGAATTCACCAAGTGTTGGATTGTTCACCCATTAATAGGGAACGTGAGCTGGGTTTAGACCGTCGTGAGACAGTTTAGTTTTACCCTACTGATGATGTGTTGTTGCATTGTTTCACAATGAAGGCAGACTGTCTTCCAAACATGGCTGACTAGCTTGTTCCAGAACTTACAACTCTTTGTGTAAACATACCTTGTGTTGTCTTTTTTTTCAGAGATCTGCTGCATAGTTTCCTCCTATATCCTGTTGCTGGCTTCATCTATGCCATGGTGGATCATTGACTGTGTTTTTTTGTTTCATCAAACACTGTATAGGCAGCTACAAAAATAAATAAAAATATCTTTCACGACTGAGTCCAGACACAAAGGGCTGTGTGCAACACTGAATCACACAGATTTCTTAAAGACTGTGAGGCAGTTAACATGTTGAAAACAGATCATTTTATTTACAGTTTGGCACATAAATTGAAGCAGAAGTTTCACATTACAGGTAAAATATTAGTTTGCAAAAACATTTATATATACAGTACATACAAACAAGAAACACTGAGTTTGTCAAACTGACAAAAGACACATCAAGTTAGCAAAGTGAAATTTGGATGTAGGTACCCTCTTGTCTTATAGCCAATGTGCTGCATTTTGTCCTTTGTAGCAGTTGTGAAGGTTAGGGAGCCGGTTTGAATAACTGTGTTGCTTGTGACTGTGTTTTTCTGGGGTGATCAAGGGGATTTCTGCCTGCATGATTTCCAGGACGACAACAGTTTTCTCTGATCAGTCAGAGTGAGTTTCCTCATTTTTCTGAGATGGGACTCATCAGAACAAACCAGAAAGCTCAACATATCCTCATGTATCCAAAAAGAGTTGAAACCAAAGCTCAATACAGAAAGGAGATACTTTTCGTTAGTTTTAGTTAATAGAGAGGGTCTTTCAAACACTGAACCCCAGAAAGACGATGGTTGTGGGAGACAATAAAATCACAAACGTGCATTCTTAAAGCAAATGCTTTAATACAATGGATGAACTGGCTATAGCTCATGATCTGAATGATATTCATCTGAGGTTTGAGCTGCAGAATGTTTCCAGTTCATGTAGCAGCATATTGGATACTATTACTGCTGATAGCAGTGTTGACAGGCTAGAACTCAGACCACAGACAATCACACGATCCTTTAAGCACATTTGTGCAAAAAAGGCAACAGTTCTTGATGGCATCTCAGTTTTTCTTTTAAAAATGTGTGCCCATCTCTCAGAAGTCTGCTGTTCCTGTGCCGTGGAAGAAGGCAATCACGAAAATGTCCTGTTCCTCAGAAAATAACAATTATAGACCTGTAGCACTGAGTTCCATTGTAATGAAATGCGTAGAAAGAATTATGGTATCTATGATCTGCTCAGAAGGTGAAACTACTGAGTCCATTTTAGTTTATATATAAACGCAAAAGAGGCAGCAATGTTGCAATTAACAGCAATATGCATCTTGGTGTTAACCTAGCTGGGTGACTCAGGTCAAGAGTGTTTGCTCCAGAGTTCAGCAGTGCCTGTATTTTTTACAAAGATTAGGAATATCTAGAGTGTGGAGAATATGGTAGTTTGATAATTTTACAGTTCAATTAAAATCACCAATCTTGTCCAAACAGTAGTGAAGGTTATGGGAGTGAAGCAGCACTCCTCCTTGCAGACAGCTTTTGAACAACCCATAATAATATATAATTTCTTAATATATAGCACTTTTCTGGACACCCTTTTCCGGCACCAGCCTTAGTTTTCCCAGGAGGTCTCCCATCCAGGTACTACCATCCAAGTAATTTTTGAAAAATTATTGTATTCTAATTCTGAATATCAACTTCTTCCCACTAGAAAACATTGTATGGTTTCCAAATGTAGATCAGGTAATTACAAATATTCATTTGTTTCCTTATCTATTAAAGCAATTTATACACATAAATGGCAAGGGTAAATGCAACTGTTTCAGTATAAACAGAGGTTTATATTTGATATAAACAAATATAAAGTTTCATATATGTAACTACATATTGTAACGTGTCATGACTATGTTGTAACGAGTTCTGCAAGTGTAATAGATGTGATGTGTGATGTTTTGTGATGTATTTAGATGAACAGATTTTCCCCTCGGGGACTATAAAAGTTAATCTTATCTTAAATCACAGCAAGTGAGAAAATGCACATGAAAATGGGTGAGAGTAGAGTCTTTTCAGGATGTTGACTGCATGAGAGATAAAGAGCTGATCAACACCTGGGGGAAGCGCGAAACCTCCACCTGTTCTTCCACTCTTCTGTCCTAGCAGAGCGTACCTGAGACAGGGTCCAGCAGGCTCGGCTCACAGCGGGTTGTCCATGTTGCAGTCCAGGTCACGGCTGTCCCTGGGCAGCGGCTCAGACACCAGGCTGAGACAGGTGGTGTTGTGGCGGGAGGCCCGGAGGGACAGCAGGCTGCTCTGGCGGTGCTGGGCCGGGTGCAGGAGGTGGCGCAGGTGCAGCCGGAACTTGTGGTGCAGCGAGGCATAGATGAAGGGATTGTAGCAGGCGGAGCTCATGGCCACCAGGTGGCAGGAGACCTGCACTATGTTGACGTAACGCTTGCCGATGATGCGGAAGTCCGTGTCCAGGTCACGGATGAGGTTTAACACCTGCAGGGGTAGCCAGCACAAAGCGAAGGCAAGCACTGATGTCACCAGCAGGGTGAAGGTCTTGCGTTTCTTTTTGTTCCACTTGGCCTGGTTGGGCTGGGCGGCGCCGGGCACGCAGCGGTGTCGCAGGTGGGCAGTGATGGCACAGTATGAGACAGTGACGGACAACAGGGGGATCATGTAGGACATGAGAAGCATGAGGCAGGAGTAGAGGAGTCGTAGGGTCTCAGCACCCATCCAGAACTCCTCGCATACCACCAGGTTGTGGCCAGCGGGCCGCAGGTCCAGGTAGCTGGTGTGCAGAGTCGGAGGGGTGGCCAGAGCCAGGGACAGCAGCCACACTCCCAGTGCCACCAGGCCACAGTAGCGCAGGGGGATGCGCCGGCGAATTGGGTAGGCCACCACCACGTAGCGGTCTACGGCGATGGCCGTCAGTGACAGCACTGACACGTAGACAGTAGAGGCCTGCACCAGCGGCACCAGGTGACACAAGAAGTGGCCGAAGAGCCAGCCTCGTGGGTCAAAGGCATAGGAGGCCGTCAGGGGAACGCAGCTCAGACACATCAGCAGATCACTGGCTGCTAGGTTGCCAATGAAGAAGTTGGTGGCATTGTGGAGCTTCTTGTCAGCCAGGATGCAGGCCAGCAGGAAGGCGTTGCCCACGCAGGCCACTGCCACCAGGAGGCAGTATAGTGGCACAAAGAGCGGCTTGAAGCGCAGGAGCAGCTCCAGTCCAGCAAACACATCCAGGGGGTCTGTTCGGTTCAGGGGGCCTCCTCCCAGGGTGCTGTTCCCACTGCCCAGCCCCTCCGTCAGGAGTGGGTCCATATCTGTCCTGCACAGCACACAGGGAGACAGGCAACCTTGGTATTTGCTTCTGTCGCTCGCAAGCCACCCTCCATAAAGAGAGCAATTCCGCCATTTCTAAAAA
The DNA here is from genome assembly GCF_040954835.1 of Lepisosteus oculatus. Taxonomy (NCBI): domain Eukaryota; kingdom Metazoa; phylum Chordata; class Actinopteri; order Semionotiformes; family Lepisosteidae; genus Lepisosteus; species Lepisosteus oculatus. The sequence continues at coordinate 587,156 of NC_090698.1, forward strand.
AGATCGTGTTTCTTTAATGTCAACACAGATCCAATGGCATATGAAGCATAATATTATTATATTACTATGAGATTTTGTGTTCTGCAGTGGTGTTGCTTGTGTTTTGTATGGCAAGTTTCTGGTATTTTTGTTTGGCCTTAAGTCATGGTGGCCTAGTATCTCTAAGGGGATCAAACTATGACATGGGAGCTGTTAATGGCCAATCAAGCCATGAGCCCTGGTTCTACTGATGTTGTTGTTTAATTATCAGGAGACATCATGGTGGCACATGGTGGAATGGTACAGGATGAAGGTGCAAGAGTTAGAGACAGTGGAGAGGAGGAATTGAGAGAAAGACAGATACAGAGAGAAACACAGCATACTGTACAGTAGGAAGACAATGACATAAAGATGAAACTGGTTTCTGGCAGTTAGGTCTACAAGGGTACAATGAGACCTTGGCTGCTGTATGCACTGCACTATATTACCATCCAGGGTTCCATAAATCACTAGCCCCTTAGTCTAAAAAAGGTTCATATAACTTAGATGATTGCAGCCAGGGAGAAAAACGTCTGCCACGGGACTTCTCTGCTCGTCTCCTGGGCAGTTGTCTTTGTAACCGACTGCCACGCCTAGCCCAGGACAGCATCTCAACACCTTCTCGCAGTCCGAGCTGCTGAGCGACTGTGATTCAGCACCTTGTCCAGATCTCAGCCTGGGGGGAAGGGAAACCCAACCCATGGATGAGAAAGGACACCAGCTGCTTTGTGTTTGTCATTTCAGCCATGCCCCAGAGCCCCAGAGCCCCAGTTGTGCCTCAGAGCCCCAGAGCCCCAGAGCCCCAGAGCCCCAGCTGTACCCCAGCAATGCCCCAGAGCCCCAGCTGTGCCCCAGAGCTCCAGCCATGCCCCAGAGCCCCAGCTTTGCCCCAGCCATGCCCCAGAGCCGCAGCTGTGCCCCAGCTGTGCCCCAGAGCCGCAGCCATGCCCCAGAGCCCCAGCTGTGCCCCAGCTGTGCTCCAGAGCCGCAGCCGTGTCCCAGCTGTGCCCCAGAGCCCCAGCTGTGCCCCAGAGCTGCAGCCATGCCCCAGAGCTGCAGCCATGCCCCAGCTGTGCTCCAGAGCCGCAGCCGTGTCCCAGCTGTGCCCCAGAGCCCCAGCTGTGCCCCAGAGCTGCAGCCATGCCCCAGAGCCCCAGCTGTGCCCCAGCTGTGCCCCAGAGCCATAGCTGTGCCCCAGCTGTAACCCAGAGCCACAGCCGTGCCCCAGAGCCCCAGGCAGGGAGTCTCGTTGCCTGGTGTGCAGTAAACAGCATCAGCTCAACACTGGAACTGCAAGCTGCGTGGGCAGTACCTCCTAGCAGGACAGCTGTGTGTGTATCATTACCCTCATTGCACCTTTCCTTCCTTATCATTTGCAAACATAAATCTTTATCACACTCAGCATGTGTCATGTTACACTTCTTTTCACGCCTATGCACCATGAAAGGGTCTTCGCACTTTTCTTTTTATGGATTGTGAACACAGCATTTCAGTTTACGCGCCTCATCGCCTGTCCTTCGGATGAGACGTAAAATCGAGGTCCTAACTTTCTGTGGTCATTAAAAATCCCAGGGCATTTCTCAAAAAGATTAGAGGTGTACCCTGGCCTCCTGGCAAAATTTCCCATTGGCCCTTATCAATCTTGTCCTCCTAATAACCCCCTTCTCTGAACTGGCTTCATCACTCTGCTCTCCTCCCCACTAATAGCTGATGTGCGGTGAGCGTTCTGGTGCACTATGGTTGCCGTCGCATCATCCAGGTGGGGCTGCACACTGGTGGTGGTGGAGGGGATCCTCATTACCTGTAAAGTGCTTTGAATGGAGTGTCCAGAAAAGCACTATATAAGTGTAAGCAATTATCATTATTATCTGTGTCTCACATATTTGATTGCACATCTAAAACATTGTGATGGAGACTCCTCGCTGGTTTCTGGTCTGTTGTAAAAAAGCAACAGTAACTCAGTATCTGAGACATTAATCCCTGTCACTCGACTGTGATCACCCATGCTGCCCATCACAGGCAGACAGCAGGCAGTGAGATCTGCAGCAGGTAAAGGCAACACAGTCTCAATGTGGATTCTCAGACATTTGGGACCTGTAGTCTCTTCAGTGTGCTGGGAAATTTGGTTCGCAAATTTGGGGAAGCAATAAGAATTTCCTTGCATCTCCAGTCTGTCCTTTTGCCAACCTGTACCACTGGGCTTTCACGGATAAGTACCCTGGCTGCAGTGTGCGCCCCTGGGCCAGGAGGTGACACACAGCTGCCACTTCCTGTCTTGATCTGCTCACATTTCAGCACTGAGGGACAGCTAGCCTCCCACCCCAGCATGTGAAAGTCAGTGACCCCCGCACACACTCTACTTGGGACATGGACATGTGATAATCAGCTTGTGCACATACAGTATAGCATTTAAGTTTTTTCTCTCACTTACACCTGTGCACAGTGTATTTGCAGTTTAATTTTGCTGTGCTGAGTCCGTGTATCAGTTTACTGTGCCATAATATCTTACAATGTCCCTTGCGCCTTGCCTACCTCTGTGTGCTTTCACTTGCCTTTCCCAGGACTTCCCACCCAGCCTTTACCCTGGGAGAACAGGGCAGCTTCAAGAACACAGCTGATTGGCCCTGATGAAAATCACAAGGGATGAAGGTTTTTAGCTGCTTTATCCTAAGCTGCTTTCTTATTTGCATTATGAGTTCTTGTACAACTGAATCTTAAAAATCGAATTTTACTCACTTTTTTGCTTGAGCTAATGGGTTGGCTATTGTTTTGAAGGGCTCTGCTACACAGGCTGATATGAGGGCCTCTTCTTCGGTTTGCAGAGCTAAACCACCTTTAGCATCATTATCCTCTGGCCATTTCCACAGTGGAAAAGCCTAGCAGTCTCGATGGGAAAGTGCAGGCATGAGCTGTTCATACGAGACACTTGTGATTTAAATCAAATCCAAGTGAAGCAATCTTGTATCACAGCTGCACTCATCTCAGTGCGAGTCGGTGTTCTGACTCTGCGCTCACTGGCTGCTGCCTCATTAATGCAGACTCAATCAGTTCTAATATACAGCAATCAGCCAGACAGCTTTCTTCACAGCTAAAGGAAATAAACTGTCTTTGTCAGAAAATCTTTTTAGACCGCAAATAATTTCCTAGTTTGTTTTGGGGAGAAAATAGTGGAGAATGTGATACATTTCAATATCTAAATTCACCACGAAATAAACAATAGTTTCCCTCTTATCAAAGTAAGCCACTGAACTGGTGAGTCTTGTCATCCAGCTGAGACACTTTTTGACTAGATTGTTTTTTTGAATGTGTCTGATCTGCCACCAGTGAAAAGCCACTGCACACCAGGTTCTGGTCATAACCATGAGGCAGCGATGCAGCAAGCTCATCTCTTATGACTTTTTATAAATACATTTTCCAGTATTTATTTTCCTGTTTTGTTCTTTGTCAGCTGCATGTGTTTTACACATGCTGTTTGTCTTCTTTAAGTCTATTTGCCAGTAAAATGACTGTCCAGCAGAAGAGGAGATGATGAAGGAGCTCTTAGCTCTTCTGCAAATGAAAATGATGATTTTTTTACATCACTGATAACCTGATGCTTGAGCTTCTGCTCATTTCTTGACAGTGCCACTGCCATTACCAGCAGTTAAAGTACCGTATATCATGAATTGGAAGTACGAAGATGCTTTACTTTTTTCCCGCAGAGCAATGACAATCTCTCCTGTCTGAGCTGAAGCCTTTTTGACTCAATCTGAAGTGTCTCAATTGATGCTTCTAAAGATACACCTGACCAGCCCTTGTGGCCAGAGACGCAGATGAGCTGGTTCCACCCCATCTCACAACAAGCACAGACAGTTTTCTAATGAACTATCACCAAGAGCTCTTTAGTGTCTCGCTTTCTGAGAAGCAGTTACTTGTGCAACAGACCTACTAGCACTTGTGAAGCCGTAGTGAAGTGGGACTCAGGAAAGGGACATCACATACAGACACTTTGAAACATGTGGTCTATATACAATCTATGTAATATTCACTTTGTAACCCCATAGACATTAAACAATACAGGACGATTTTTTGGCAAAATCAAGATTTGGTGTATGTCAGTTGTCTGTTTATCCATTTGTCTCAGTGTCACACAAACGTAATCATTACTGAAAAAGGTTTAAAATATGAAATTCACATATTTAAAATAAATAATTTCAAATGTTTTTAAAATAGTTTAAAATGTCTCTTCACTTATAAATGTATATTATTAAGAAAATATTGCTTCTTTTTGCAGTAGTGAATTTAAATACATTTAACATTTTTAATGTTTGATGTATTGGAAATATTTATTTTTTCCATCAATTTTAAAGCAAATCAATCTCCCTGTAGTTAAAATGTCCCCTGAGACTGTGAGTGGCTGAGTGAAGTGGCATACCTGTGCTGCAGGCAGGGGTCCCAGGACGTTGAGAGGGGTGCAGTCTGCTGAGGCTCTATGGCTGTGCTGGGCTGTGCTGGGCTCTTCGCAGCTGTGATGCTCAGCGATGCTCAGGGCTGGTCTGTCGGCTCTGGAGTGTGTGCCTCTGTGCTCCAAGGGCTGTGTTGCACTCAGCATCAGGACCGGCAAGGGAGTGAGGCAGTCTGGAACAGCCTGTCTCTTTCCAGCACCCCCTTCCAACACCTCCTCCTTCACCCCCACCCAAACACTCTCTGCATCCGTTCTTAACCCTTTCCATCCTGCCTGCTCTCCGGCAGCCCCCACTGGCTCTGAGGACCTGTCACTGCATGCACACTGCGTGTGTTCATGTGTGTGCTTGAGCAGTAACTGCGCACTCACCCTCTCCCAGGTTTTCATTATTATTTCAAACAGCAAAGCACGAGGAGAGCTCAGCCTATCCATGTCCTTCGTTCCACCCTCAGCCCTGGATTATTTTAGCAGCCCTGGTCCTAGATGAGCCCCCTCTTATTTGTCATTTCTAATGAGATCTTAATTAGAGAGGATTACGGGACTCTGAATTTAAATGTGTTCTTGTTTAGATATCTTTTTAATGATATTAAATAATTTTTGCCTTAAGAAACGTAGTGGGTGTTGAGCCACAAAACATTGAGAAAGCACAACTCTGTCCAATCTGTCCGCATCTCTTTAAAATTGCCATTGTCCTGTAATTGTCTGGACAGCCCTTGGTTCATTACCAATTAAAGGGGAAAAAACAGGTTGGAATTACACTATATCCTCCACTTCTGTATGAAAGTCAGGAAATTTGCAACAGTTTTATGTAGGATTACATTGACACGCCCCTAAAAATTTAGGCCCAGATTTATGACAATTTGTCCAGTTATTTTTGTTTATAAAGCCACCCTAGGCTCACAGCTGTGAACCCAGCAGCCACAGGGAGGAATGAGGAAGTGTAGGCATGATCCTCCCGGTCACCCTCAAGCCTCTCTCACATCACAGGCTACGCAGCCCCTAGCAGGAAGTTCAGCACTCATCGACGGCACCGCAGGCCTGATGGCTCCTGGGAATCACAGGGGTCGCTGCTCACGGAGGATCTGAGATAACCTTGGCTGGCCCAACCTGTCCTTTTGCAGTGCTCAGCCAATGGCGTGCCCTCACTTTGGGAACCCCAGTCATGTGACCCAGGGTCCAACCTGCTGCCCTGCCACCTGTTGAATCACTCTTGAGCCCCGTCGGTCACCCATTTCTAATCATACTTTTGAGATATCTGTCTGTGCAGCTCTGCCAATTTGGAAGTCTGGTTATTCTGCCTGGTTAAATGGATTTGTGCGTAGGACCTTGGTAAAACTCCCTGCTTCTCCATTAACAGCTCACATTCTATATCTGTCACCGATCTCTGAGGCCTAGGTAGTTGTTGCCTGTAGGGATCGTGTGGCCTCCAATACACTCGAATGGAAGTAGATTCCAGAGTGTGCATCCTTGCTGGTGGCTTGTGAATTCAGTATTAGAGATTACTGTCTAACAGAAGATTGGGTCCCCGAAGGAGCTTTCGCTAAGTGTCTTTCCTCACTCATCTCCGCTCACCAAAGGAGAGGGGGTCATTTTTTCTTTGGGTTCATTAATAATTACAGAAGCAGTTATTATGGCCATTAGTTTTATGCAATGAGAACCTGATTGTTCAGGGTTTCATAAAAGCATGTGTGCCCAGTGATCAGAGCCATGGTAATTAATTCTTTCCTATTCACTGTATGCAACCTTTGTCACACAGCGCTGCACTTACTTTCTTTTGAAGAGCTCAGATATTAATTTTAGCAAGTCAGTGTCCAGCATTATTTTTTGTGACCTCTGTGTCATTTTGTAGAATAATTTGTTTCAGGTAAGAGCTTGGAAGAGTAAATAGACACGTAATTCTGTCTTGATGTATCTGAGAACTGCAGCTCAGCTACTGAGAGAGCCTTCTGTAATGTCTGAGAGAGGACACATCTCAACCTGTTCATGGGCTCCTGCTCACTGACTGGGCCGGTCATTCCATTGATGTCTCCAAGTAGAATTTTTTTTATTTTACTTATATTTTGTTAAGTAACATTGTACATAATAAAGCACACACACACTGAATTGAAGGAACGCACATTTACACCAGTGCCATTTGACCTTTAATTTTGCATTATTAGAAAGCTTCTGTCAGTACTCAGACAACATGTAGAAAACCATCCAACACCTTTTCTCACAAGATGTGATTTTACTCAAATATTTTACAGCATTTGAGCTTCATTTTTTCTCTCAGAGAAAAATGTTGTTCTTTAAGCAGAAAGGTGTTTAATGTTTTGATCATTAAATACAAATTGCCTGAATATCGACTAAACACAAGATTAAATAAAGGGTAAAGTTTTATTGAAATCCATCTATTAAAAGTGTATTAGGGTGTAGTGTGAGCAGTAAAATACTGCCAACGCCCCCCTCAGGACCCCCGCGCCTGAGTAAACGCAGCTTGTTGCTGCACAGTTGCATGATGGAGCAGAATGAAAAGCTGAAGGCCTGGCGGTGGGGAGGGTGACGCTGGCAGTGCTCACACCTGTGCCTGCAGCAGACTGCATCTCTGTTGCATCCGCACCTGTAAGATGATTGATTGGTGGTCCCTGAACTGGGGGCGACTTCAAATAAAAAAAATAGTGAAAGGATGGGGGGAACAGGGGGGGCGCAGTGGGAACATACCGTTGCCTCAGAGCTCAGCGGTCCTGGGTGGAATCCTGACTCTGTCTGGGTGGAGTTTGCACGTTTCCCCCATGTCCTCCTGGTGCTCCAGGTACGGAGGAAATGTGTGTGTGAGTGAATCCATGTGAGAGACTGCTTTGTCTGCTGCACGCGTGCCACAGGCTGCACAGCTTGTGGGGGTGGAGGGGCAGAGCGGCTGCCTGCTCCCCCAGGTGACTGGCTAATTCGGCACATCTCATTCAAGCCTGCAGACTCTGTCTCCCGTACCTACTTAGCGGAAATGAAGCTGAATGAGAAGAGAAGGCAGCGGAGCTGAAGTGCAGTGAGTGCTCCGGGGACGGAGCTCAGGGCTTTGAGTAAACAGCAGCAGCACTGGCTCACTGCATGGTGTGCAAGTGACCCGCCTGTCACCTGTCCCTCCTGTTGAGGAGACCCAGTACCTCCAATTTTACAGGTCTGCTTTGTATTTGATTATTTGTATAATTATTTGAATATTATTTGCTTTGTATTTGTATTTGATTTGTTGTTTGATTCTTTTTATGGTGCACTATGTATAAAACCTTGCAGTCTTCTCCAGTCCAGGTTTAAGCATCAGGCTTTAAGTAGCTCAGAATCATGCAGATAAGCTCACAGGACTGGAGTGTTATCAAATTTATATCATTGTATTGTTTTGTGGCATCTGATGTGATTTTGTGCCATTAATAACACAGTTCAGTTGGATGTTAGCTACAGAAAATGAAGTCTGCCTTACTTGAAACATTATCTGCAGTCTCCATCTGAGGGGAAAAAGAAGCTCTTCTTGTTACAATAAGCTGCTCTGATAAGACTAGTAATGAATAAACATACCCCACATATTCTCCCCCCTGCGCACTGGAGAGGAGTTCCTACACACCCCTCCTGGACTGGAGAGGGGTTTCTGCACACACATGCCCCCTGATGGTGTCCATGAGTGGGCCTGTGTTATCCCCCCGTTCTTATTCAGTGGCTGTAGCACTGGTCGTCAGAGATTCAGGTAGTGACAGGCTGTGTTGGGTTGGTGTTTGGCACCTTTGTAGAAGAAGAAAATACTTGAAAGACCAAGTGAAGACAGTAGATAAAGATTTTGGAGGGTCTATGCCATGTGGCACTGTGACTGTACAATCTATAAGACTCTAACTGCCCTGGTGAGATTTTTTTCAGTTATGCTGGAGCCATTCAACAATTAGTCTTTAAATTGAATTTGCAGCTGTACTGTGGGGACACTGGGGGGCGCTCTTCAGAACATCAGCCAGGGTGGCTGGGCAGCAGTTACAGACATTGTCAAGGAGAGCAGCAATAAAGCACACATCAGATAATAGGAAAAAGCATTTTGGTAACAAAAAAGGTTTCGCAGGCATGACTTCCTTATTAAATATAAAGCCTCATGTGGACCAGGAGGAGGCCCAGGAAGGAGACACTCTTCCTGCTGTCCTCTTGGCTACAGCCGACCCTGTTTCTGGCTCAGGACCTCGGCTGGCTCTGAGTGAGCGAGTGAACGAGGACATCCTCGGAGCGTGGAAGAGGCAGAACATGGGTCTGGCTTCAGATGTGGGGGATCTGGGACACAGCTGGGGAGCTGGGGCACAGCCTGGGGCAGAGGGGAGGGAGCAGCACCAGGAGAAGCAGGAGCAGAATTATCTGGTGTCAAGCTGAGAGAGTCGAGGATAATCCGTCTTGGAGAGGAATCTAACATCGGTGATATTTACTGGCCCCATGGGTCTGCTGCCGAATGGATGTAGACTTTGAGAGAATAGAGTTTGAATTTGTAGACGTATTGTTTACCATTTACAAATCAAGTACTGAATCAAGCTGTTTCTTGCAGTAGTGTGCAGAACATCAGAGAGGAATTTTCCTTTCATTTCTGTCCCCTTTCTTCTTACAATTTCCCAGTAAGAAACTGTCAGACTGTTGTATTCATATCCCTGAGATGAGAAGACGTTTGAGTATGTGCTTGCAGTGAGCTCCCACCCAATAATTACACACTTGTGCCCAGCTGGGCAGTTCTGGCTTTTTCCAGATGCAGTGACATCGTGGGCACAATTACATCCAGCCTCTAGCTTTCAGCGTTAATGGGGTTTATTGATTGTAACTGAAATAACACAAAGCAATATTTTAAAATCAGAAGGCGCTCATCGCATTGCAAAGCTTACAATGGAAAAAATGAAAATGGAAAGAAAGGAATGTTTTTGTGTGTTTATTCATTTATTTATTAATTTATGTAGGTGCACTGCTTGCACACACAGTACTTCATGTACCTTCTTGACTGTGGGGCAAAGGAATTACTCTGTCTGGTCAGAGCACCAGACAATCGACATATTTCTAGGTACTGTTCTAGAACAAGGTGGTCAAATGCAGTGTGTGTGTTATTGAAATGAGAATTTAAGAATATAAGAAAACGAGAGTAGTTCATTTATTCCATCTAACTCATTTGATTGCATTAGCTGCTCTCTGACATGAAGATTTATATGAAGACCAGTGATCCTAAGACAGATTGCTTAATTCTAGCATTCTTTAAGCATTTCTTGGATTCATAGAGTACACACTGGCACTCACCCAAAAGGGAGCAGTGCAACAACGTTGGTTAAACGGGTTGTTGCAGAAGGTGTGATCGATGCTGCAGAGTTTCTGAAATTTGTTTGCGCTACTGTCATTGCTGGAGGTGGCAGTGAATGAGCTTTTCAGGATATCTAAAATTACAACTCTGCGCTGACAGATCAGAGTTTTTGTCTCATAATATACCTGATGTGCTGCTGGAATGGTATTCTAATTATATTTATCACAAATTGTTTATTACACGTCTGCTCTCCCTGATCCCGCAGTCACATATTACATCAATAATAAAAGAACCATACGACTGGTTTCAGCGAGATCTGGGGCCAGATCTAGGTCTCTTCATTTTCAGTGTTTCTTCTTCTGTCCTGACTGCCAATCTTCAGGGCACTTATCTCCCATTTATCATCAAATCAAATGGATCAGCTTATGAAAAGGGAGGTGTGTTGTGTTCAGTGGTGAGGAGACCTGTAAGGGTCTTAAATGTCTGATACACGGTAAAATATGGTCGTTGTCTTCTGTGAGAAAAACATGAATTACTGTACTTATTCTCTCAGCTTTTTCTCCATGCAGCATCAGCTGAACAAGTCTTAACATGTTGTTTGGCTAAAGGCAGTGAGTGACAGTTAAATAAATGATGTCCTGTTAAAAGTTGTTTAGACAGATACATTGGAAATTTTACAAATTAGAAATGTATAAAAGTTGAAAATGTATTAGATAAGCTGGGGAGTGAAAAGGTCAGTTGAGTCTGCCTGAAACGTAAAGCAGGAGCTTTCTGGAACAGAAAACAAAATATATTTAAGAAAACTGTTTAATGAGTAGGTTTAAGCCAACATGAATTAGAAATTTAACTGGAGCGAAAGCCAGAAGACTCTGGGTTAACAGTGCACTGAAGAGATCACAGTGGAAGATTGTGGAACGGCTCTAAACAATGGACTGCAATGGAGGTATTAGCCCAGTAAAGCCATGGTACAGCTGTAAACTGTACATCAGGTTAATGCTGACAAAGGAGTCTCTCGGCAGGAGATGATTCCACACAGCAGGGAAGTCAGCAGGAATGGGGCTCTGCACTAATGTCTTGCCTTTGTTGGTTGGACATTTTGCAGGGTCTGTGATTGTTCCAAAGGAACACTAAACACACTTAATGCTGTCAGAGTCAATTTGACTTTTAAATCCTTTGTTGTCATGCCCTGGAAATTGGATGAAAATCACTCTCCTGCTTTCACTACATTCCTTCTCCTCCTTCCTACTGTCAAAGTGACAGCGCTGTCATCACAGATGTGATTTTGTGTAATTACTTTGTATTGTCCAGAAGCTTTTAAATGGGGCTCTGTTGCAATACCAGTAAAATACTTCTTAATGATGCATAACAAGCACTATGAACATCCACTTTAATTTTCTATGTTTTCTTTTTGGGGGGATTTGACGAAGCCAGTAGTATAAGACACTTCCAGTGCTGTGTCCAGCCTGCAATGCAGACATGATGGGCTTGTCCAAGGAGAGTCCAGCTGGCCCTGGATCTGCCCCTGACTGAGTGTGTGATTCCACTTACTACTGCCACACACTAGTTTAGCTCCTCTAGTTTTTACAGTGCGTCTTAAAACCGACTGATAAATTAATAGCTATATAAATAACTGATCTTTTGCAAATAAACAGTGATATGCTGGTAGTGATGCTTTAAGTAAATTAAAAACAGAAGGAAGAAAAGCCCCCAATTCTTGCCTTCCAGTGCATGAATAGTATAGTTATCTGACTTTGTCTCATGTCTGTAATGTCTGGTCACAGTACTCCTGCCACCTCTCCCGTGAGCAGTAGGCTGGCTAGATCTGAGTGGTGCCAAGTTTTCCAGTCGATCTTCCGATGGATTCTAGATGTTCAGCATCTGGCTTAGATAGGACCAGACCCAATAAAGTGCAGCATGACAATGTTACACTATAGGGAAGGGTGGTGGAAAGGGGAAGCTTCTGTCCTAATCCCCACAGAGAATCAAGATCATCCCACTGTTGCCAGCCTGTCTGTCTACTTTGCTGTATATATATGTCTGGTGGTGAAGCCATTTCCTGAGAGCAGCGGGAAGGTTGAGGGACAAAGATGTGCCTGGTCTCCGTCTGCAGGCCCTCTTACCCCCCTGTGTACTGAGTGACCGGTGACCTTGCGCTGACCCCTGCAGGCAGAGCGTGACCCTCGCGGGCAGAGCCACTGAGCCGAGAGCTGCCACATTAACGCCCGTCTTGGAGAGCAGTGGCACTTAGCACTCGACCTGGGAACACAGGCGGAAACAGTGCAAAAAGGCTTCTCTTTTCACTCGTGTGGCTTTCAGCTGGTGACCTCTCGCTCAGCGGCTCCTCAGCGGCGTGTTTTGCCTACGCTTAGTTTTCAATCTCATTTGTCATTGGAGGTCTAATCTGGTTGCTGATTATTTAAAGCTTTAATTAAACGCTGCCTGTGCAGAACAGTAGCTACAATTGCATTAATAACGCTGATTGTAATTGAACATTAGCCTTGTGAAATGTGATAATTAATTTTGTAAGGTCTAATTTATATTATCTCTAATTAAACATAGCTTTTATTAAATACACAGGCTGAATTACAATATTAATAGCAGGTACCTTGGATAAAGGCATGAAATAATTGAATAATGAACAGTAATCTGGCACGGTTATTAAGTGTGCTTGTTTTGAGTTAGTTTTCACACTGCGATTTGGCAAAAATGGCTCACCTGAGGATGCATGTAGAAATTAAAAGTAGGTGCCCTATGGGTTGAGCTCAAGAACGGTTTCTTCAGGTATGGAAGGCAAAGTGCTTGGCCACATGGCTGGAGAAGATGGGATTACCATCTGGATAGTAACACAAAACTCTGCTCCTCTATAACTGGCTTATGTTCTCCTGTCCTAATAAGACACGGCAGAGTGTTTGTTGTGCTAAATCCAGATCTTGCCCAGAGGTGCAGTCAGAAACGTGACCAGAGGCAGAAGTGTCTTGTCCAGTTTATAAAATTAAATGAAAATGCTTATTAGTGTTTTTTAGAAATCAAGGTCTGCATAATGTTTTTTTTTATTTTAAGGGAAACATTGCTCCATTTTTCTGCCTGCACTACAACATATTAAGTCATCCTACGCTGGTAAAAATGGTGGTAATTAACTAAAGGCAGGTACAGTATAACAAGGCTACAAATGAGAGCTGGTCATCTGGTTCACCACCAGTTTGGTGGCTCATGTTTCTCCTCCAGCTGTTTCTTAAGGACATTTGGGAGCTTAAGGATAGCTGCCTCTTCATGTAAGGAACCTGCAAAACAATATACATTGAATGAGGAATTATTATTGAGGGAGATAAAGCCCATCTGAGGAAAGGCACTGGTGTGATGGGCTCTGTGTGGAAGTAGCCACTGCTCTGAGCTCATTACGAGCTCTTTAAGAGCAGCTAGGAGAGAAAGGGTTTCAGACTGTTTCTGCACTCCAGGATCATGGCAGAGTGTTAAAGATTGCTGTGCTGCAGGAAGGTCTTGATAGACCATAAGGACACAGGTCTGTGCAGCTCAACTAGCTGAGGATACTCAAGGACACACAACCAACACCTGTACTGTACCGGAGAGGTTAGGACTGGATTGATTTGGGCATCTCTTGTCCCCATCCTAGAGGACAGGGGGAATCCTGGATTCTCTCAGATATTCCCTGAGTATTAGAGACAGGACCAGCCAGAACAGCTGATTGTTGAGTCGAGTAGATTTTATGCTATATTGTAGTGTTTATTCATGAAAAGAGAACTGGACGTCAAGGATTGAACAGAGTTTAGTGCTCCAGACTTAATGATTATGAGATAATATTGCAAATGGATGACATTGCATGGAGTTGATGAGTTGAATTCTCCAGTGCCTGATGAAGAAAGACTTGTGTTGGTGGCTAGTGTAACTGAGTAAAAGAATGACTGAGGAAGAACAGGACTGTGCAGACTTCCCTGAGACAGTAGCAATGAGATTTGGCTGGATTGCAGTGTCTGTTTAGGTCAGTGGTTCTCAAACTATGGGAGCGCCGCCATGTGGTACGCCATATGGCCCTGGAAGTTTGTTGTGTGCACTGAAAAATTGGGACGGGTTTTCATATTTTCTATTTTAGTAAAATTAGTTTGTGTCGAATACGCAGCCTACGTACTACGATACAGTGCGCGCTAATACTTGAGTGGACACAAGTACTACAATGTAATTCTATACTGTTGTGTAGGAATGCGTGCTACGAATTTAAATTACCAATTGTATTTAAAAAGCCAATCTTGTGAGCACAGGAAACCGTGATAGATAACAGAAAAATATTTAAGAACTGTTCTAGGTTAATTCTTTTTTAAAAATACGCCGAGCGTGTCTGTGTTTTGCACTTATGCACGTGAAATAAAAACGTCTTTTAACTTCTGAGTTCTGAGACGGACTTCTGAAACGGAAACGGGGGAAAATGCAAGCTTGCGGATTGCTAAAGCAGGTAAGCCCCACACTACTTGTGAAGAACTTTGTTTACCGTTCGCAAAAGAACTGACACGTATGTGTGGAGAAAAAGCTGCTGAACCGCTCGACCTGCTGCTCCCTTCGAAAGACAGTCACTCGTAGAATTATTGGTACAGTATGGCGGATGATGTTAAGTGTGCGCTGATAGAGCACGTTAAGATGAGCAGATGCTTTTCACTGCAATTAGATGAGTCTGTAGATGCCTTTGATTTGGCCAATTTTCTCTTGTACGTTAGATACGAGTTTGAGGGTATGTCCCGTGAAGACTTTCTGTTCTGTAAGCCGCTACCAACTCGAGCTACAGGAGAGCACATACAGTATTTCAGTTTCTGAATGAATTTATCGAAGAGAGTGGAATCGACTGGATAAAATGCTTCAGAGTTTGTACAGACGGTGCTACACAGCGGTGTAGTTGCACGAATTAGAGAGGTTGCTCCAGATATAAAGTCGTCAAGAAAATGCTTGACGATTTAAAATCTGTTAGACTCTGTTGTGAGTTGTATCAAGGCTCGACCAGAGTTCACATCTACTTTGTTCAACTAAACAGGCTCACCCCTCTCACTGAAATGGTGCTTTGTTATTGTTTATTTTTAATTGTTGTTGTTCCTGTTGTCATTCTGTAAAGCGCTTTGAGAAGCCCCCTTTAAACTCAGTATATCAAATAAAGTTTATTATAATATTTATTATATGTGTACCTGAGTGTATAGGCGCAGGCGCAAGCTCATGTTAGTCATTGAGATTTTCTGGGGTTCCTATGAGAAGATGACTTGTAGGTGGTACTTGGATGCTTTGGTTTGATCAGGGGTGGTGCTTGGTCCAAAACGTTTGAGAACTATTGGTCTAGGTGCTTCATGGTCACATGGAAACCCTCCTGTATTCTCCCTCTGGTTACCTTGTTGTCATCGAGCTCCTGAGGTGCCAGCATCTCTGACGGTTTCGAATCCTGACTCAAGGTCCCTCCTAGTTAAAGAGCAAAGAGATGCAAAACCTCTGATTAAAAAGATTTTTTCCGGACCGCTGTCACTGGCGTTGCCCGAAGGGCTTGTTAAGAGAAAGGTCAGCTCTGTGCTGACGACATGGCCTGACCTTTTCCTGCTCCCAGGGGAGTCTGAGGGCACAAAGGGAGTGGGAGAGACACTCCTGCTGGTGGCATCTGTTACTCTGCAGCACTGCACAGTCATGAAGTGAGGCTTTTAATCATTCCAACAAAAGGACAGATATAGCTTCTCGTTTACTATAGATTACTCTGTAGTGCTTGGAAGTGTGTTATTGTAGATAGACCTCCGTTAGGATAATAACCTTGTTCTGTCCTTCATTAATGTGAACAAACTGTATTCACATTAATGAAGCATTCTCTGCCTCACTTATTTCTGTTGGTTAATAGTCAAAAACGTCTTTCTGTAAATGAGCTTAATCCTGTTGTTAAGGAGGACATGCTTATGATGTGCTCCTGCAATGAAGTTATTTGCCTTGAAGTTATTTTCAATGTCCAATAAAACAATAATAAAAACAATCTCCATGAGCAGAGTACCAAGATGCATTTCATCTTTCTTAGAAATTATACCAATTTGTCTCGTTTATAATTTTGCTAGAAGCTTGTCAGATTGTTCATGCTTTTGAAACTTATCAATTGCATGACACCATACATTCTTGATTAATGCAGATTCCACCTTTGTAACAAACTTTATTAAGTCCCTGCCTTTTGCATCTGAAGAAATTTATTTTCGTTTGTGTCATTAAAGATGAGTTGTGAATGTTGATGTCCCCTGTTGCTGAAATTTTCATCTTTCCTCAGATTTGGCTCCAGGGCAGGTGCCTCATTAAGATCCTGGGAAGATCACTGTCTGTTAGTGTCAGTAGTCATATTAAGTGCAGACACTGGTCTTGTGGGTTGTCTAGGATTAATTTTCTGCATTACAAATGCATCCAGGCCTGAAACATACAGTATCTAGTCGTAGTTGGATGTTAAATAAACTGAATCATAATTAAGTGTCCAAGACAAGACATGATAGCTATTTCGAGACGTGATAGTTGCAAATGCAGAATCGTGGCCAAATAATAATCATATGGCCAAAAATACTGGGGGTGCTGAAGCCCACACAACTCCCACAGAGCCAATGCCTGTGATTAGGCTGTTTGTGTCCATTTTGCTTGTTTTTGCAGCAAAATGAATACAGTACTCAGAATAGCAATCGACAAACCTTTTTGTTACACAACAAACGTTTCTCTTTCAAATCAGCCTAGCCATACACCATGAAAGGCAGAGAGTGATCAGGTATCAGAGAGTTTTAATGTAGTTTCTGAATCACTGGTTATGGTTTCCTGGACCCCTAATAAGAGATTCCAAGATCTGGACTGTAACCCAACCCTCTGTGTTGCTCTGTGTTTCATACAATAGAACAAATGTACAGGCTTTTTTGATATCTTGGTTGCGTACAACCTCACTTATCAAAAACTATAAAGCAACCCAGCTCCTTCCTTGTAAATCTTAGCCTTTGATAATGTAACTAGAATAGAAAACACAGCCACTTCAGTGTGGGTCATAACTTGAAATCCAGGTGGCACAGAGCTGTAAATCTGCATATTCTTGCTGTTGAACTTTCCTGACCTGCAGAGAGTAGACTGACAGGGGTAACGTCCTCTATACACCCCCAGCCCTCCACCAGGGGCTACACTGGGACTGTTGTTCATGTCCACAGTGATAGAGGGTATTGAGCCAGATCACTTCTTGCATTCTCTAACAGGCAATTATCTACAAATGTGCAATTGCAAAAACACCACTCATAAAACATATATCTTCCACAGCTCAGCTTTCTCTTGCACTTACAGTACCAGCTTGGAGATGTTATTTCCTTTAGAAAAGCATCCTCTTTCTGGAGCTGCTGTTCTGTGCCAGTAATGTCCCAGTCCATCATGCTCACTAAGTGCTGCGATGAACTCCTTGTGTCCTGAGTATACAACTAATTGGAATTCTCCTACCCATTTGCCTCTGCTGTGCAGTCTCTGGAAACAGCCACAGCGTTAGTGAGACCAGCAGCAGAACTGGCGAATTTGTACTAAAACACTTCAGGATGTTCATGGGTCTTTGGACAGTGTGACAACAGCACTTACTGAGCACAATCGTAGGAGCCCCAGTCAAAGAGAGTCTATCAATGGCAAATAATATGATGCTGGCTTGAGGAGACAGACTTTCATCAGAGGCTAATGAAAAGTGCCACAGCCTCAGCTGCAGGCTGCCCTGGAGGAGAACAGCATGGGACTGGGTTAACCCACGCTGCTCAAGCTGTCTTTGCCGATCTTACTGGCTCAGCACAGGTTTTTCTTTTGGAGGCTCCTAATAGGTTGACAAGTAAATGCATTTGGCATTTTTAAATTTCAAATCTGTGCTGGATTCTTTTTGATGTAACTGTGCTCAGCAGGTTGTAACAACCCTCCTTTCAGTTTTTACAGTTGTCTAATTAGATTTCTAGGCATAAAGGCATGTATGTTATGTATAATATATTATAATATATATATTAATGTTTTATATATATATAAATTGTGTACTTTTCTTTGGAACCTGAGGTGTGAGTGAAACCTAGATCTTGAAATCCATGAAATCCTAAATCAGACCTTGAAAACAGCAAAGAGCACAGACTTATGACCTGTTGCTCTATGTTTTCTTGGAGCTCTCAATTACTTTGATTCTGCAGCACCTCTCTGGCCTTTTCCCTGCTCCTGTGTCTCTCTCTCCCCTCTCCTGCAGGAAAGGGCTCCCCTTCTGCAGAGCCACTTTGATGCACTTGAGGAAGTTGGGAGTGCTTTGAAAGGCTCTTGGCAAAGGTTGTATCATTAGGTGCTTCTCTCTTGGTGCCAAGGAAAGCTCATGACACTGTAAAAGCTGTTTGACCCAGGCCAATGGAGTCCTGCAAGGTCTTCGGATTTTCTGTTGCAGGTCTCAGACAGGAGCTTGCCTCCTCCTGCAGAGTGCTTCTCCCAGTTCTGAAAGGGAGACTGGTGTTCTCAAGTGGCCACACTCTCGCTAAAAGGTTTGCAGCTCTTTCATCTTTGTTTTCCTGTGTACAGTAAGGGAATTTCATCAGTCTTGACAAGTTAACAGCCTGAGAAAAAGTGGAAGAAATTGTCCTCGGGGGCAATGTCAAAGAAATTCAGGGCCGGTAACAGTGCTGCTATCCTGACATTTTCACAGCTTTACAGGGAACTTGTATATACTGTGCAGGCATGTTCCTCATAAATGACCTCAAGTGGCACAAGCTGAATAACAGCTTCTGCAATCTGCAGGTGTGTGTGTGCAGTCAGGGACATGACAAGGCCGTGGAGGTCAGGGGTCAGGAGCAGCCCTGGAGTCACCAGAGGTGGACAGGATGGTCCACTCCCACCAGCCCTGGGATTCCCAGGGGAGACACAGGCAGCAGATCCCCAAGGCTCTCTTCTGTATTTGGGTCACTGAGATTGCACACTCTGTAAGTCTGTCTATCTTTGCTGCTGCTTAGAGCATCTTCACACGGCTGTTTATGTACTGGTCTGTCTCAGTGAGCCTCCTGCTGTGTTATCTGTTCTTTTGTAACCTGACAGTTAGCACTGCCTGTGATAAGGGTGTGTTGTTTTATCTTTAAGGCATGCACTTGAGCCTGCTTTTGTTCTCACTGTGCTTGAAGCCTTTGCCCAAGTATTATTCTGTTTGCATGAGTGGCTTTTGAGCCTTGTTGGGGGAGAAGGGAGGATTTGGCTGTGAAAAGACAAAGCGTTTGTGTAGGTGGGATCTGTAATGTCATGGCTGTGACTAACGAGACCATTGAGGCTGGTGAAATGAGGAAGTCCTCCGCAGGCACAAGTAACCGTACCAGTGAGATTTCATGCTAGAGTCCAGGTCATATGAGCTGCGCACTGACAGCAGCTCTTCACACCACCCGCGGTTGGGAAGAGTCTGAGCAATTTGTGCTGTAGCAGTCAGTAGTGCCTGGAGATGCTGGGTCACTATTGCAGGCAGAAGCTCAGGTAGTATCTCTGGTAAAGGTAGTTGAGGATGCAGTTTTTGCATGGCAGACCATTCCTATATAGATACTCTCACTTACTTCTGCTTAACATTGCTAATCTGCTCTCCAAATTCGTCAAAACTGTTCGCCGTGTGATAGTGATGAATCGTTTCTGTAATTTCATCCCTTCAGCCCTTTCTTGAAAAAATCCAAGGTCAGCTTCAACAACATGACTGGTTAAGTTGTTCCACACTCCCACAGCCCTTTGTGTAGAGTAATACTGCCTGTTCATGGTTTTAAATATACGTATACTTTAATGGAAGGAGAGTTCAGTGCCTTCAATCCATCCCACAGCAGAAAGCAGAAGCACATTAACCAGGGCAGCACACATGACTGTACCTGTCTGCCTCATTGTGATCTGCAGTCAGAAATTACTTGTTTGGAAGCTGAAGGAAACTGGATGTAGTTAAACATAATTAAGACTAAAATGAAAAGTATAATCAAGTTCAAGCATAATGAAATGGTGACTTAAAGTGGTAAAAATGTCTTTTTTAAGGTGATCAAAAGGGACTACAGTAAATAGTGAACAGGTTTCTGCAGAGAAGTGAAGAAAGCAAAAGTTTTAATGACCTCTGAAACGCCAGCATCGATTCCACTGTTTCATTTGACATTTGGGATGGAGGGAGGGGAGCTGGAGGCACGTACAGAATAATGCTGGGGATTCAGAATAATGACATCCTGAGTTAAGAGCTTCTCCGTAGGTTTCCTTTTTCAAGGCCAGTGGTTGTCAAGGGCAACCACCTCCTGCAAAAATGCCCAGCTTGATGCGCAGAGGTCAGAGGGTTGCCAGGGCTTTCAAAAACAGAGGCTGCCGCCCCTGTGCACAACCAGCGACAAACAGTCTTACCAGGTCACCCCAGGACCTGTGGAGCCCAGGCGCCCTGTGCTCTAACACACCAGCCTGTCAGATCGCCCCTCCTGCAGCCAGATGTCTGCGCAGCTGGATGCAGATGTGCAGAGAACCCTTTCGCCCTCTTTCTGCAGACATCTTAGCAAGAGGAACAGTGTCACTAAGGCAGGTGCACTGATCCCTCTGGTGTGTGCAAGCATGCAGCCTGACAAAACCTGAGAATAATAATTAAAACACCTACATACTGATAACTACATAGAACACACCCAAGGCTGCTAGTCTTGTAGTTCTGGGCTCACTGACCTACTGACCTGAAGCTTCCTATTTTTAGAAGCAAGGTGTTGTGTTCTGGGCTCAGTGAGGCTGATGTGTGGAGGAGACTCCTTGGATTAACTGGAGGTACAGGATTACTGGTTTAATCAGTCTCACATCACAGTTTCTGCACCCCAGCTGCTCATTTTAACAGTTCACATCACAATTAAATGTAACAAAATCCATAGAGATTCCGTATTTTTATGCAAACCTGCGGACTGTTTTCCCAATTCGCAGAAAGTGTTGATACTGCAGGGTTTTTGCGGGCTGTGTGAACTTGCGGACAGGCCTGAAATGGCCTGGGGTGATGTCACGCTGACTCTGGCCTTCGTGGTTTGTGTGGCTGTACAAGGACAACAGGCCTGTAGTCAGAGGGAAGGGAAGCTTTCAGGCCCATTAGTCAGGGAAAAGGAAAAGCACAGCCTGCACAGCGCAGGTCAGGATACAGGCTAACTGAATCGGGATTCACTCGCCACCCTCCCACGTCCTCCCCAGAATAGTATTGTGCTTCCTTACACCCCATCATTCACAAAGTGCTGATCATTAGGACCGTGCGCTCCGACCTCTGATGTCAGCTGGGCGAGACAACCACTTCTAAAAGGAGAGTAGGAAGGGTCACAGGCGACATCAGTGTAGAATTGCTGAACATAGAAAGGCCAGTTCTGCTATAACGAGGACTGCATCAGATTGGCACAATCTGTATCGCCCAGCTGGACCAGATTGAAAGATTATTTTTAAGTATCCAAGCTGGTTCACGTTTGTTGGCACGAGAATTCAATTTGGCCAACTCTGACACCATATTGTAATATCAGGATGAAGATTACTAATAGCAAACACCAAAATCTAAAAGCATAAAAAGTCAAACTAATTAAAAGACAAATGCATTTTAAATGCAGGCAAGCACTGATTAAAGCCATAAATGTGCTGTGCTCACCTGTCTTGAACAGGTACCTTTACTTTTATTTAATTTAATTTAAATTTACAACAAATTTAAAATGATATAATTCTGTTTTTTTTTTCTTTCAGGTAAGAGTTTGGGTCAGTTAAACACAGTTCACTTGGAGCAAAACTTTGCAGACAGTCGCTGCTCTGGTATCCACATCCCAGCTCTCACAGGGCTCTGCTGCCCTCTAGTGGTCATTAGGCGTACTACTCATTGGCGTACTACTCATTGGCGTAACGGGCATTTGGATTTTCTCCACTCGCGCCTGACCTGCTCATTCTTCTCATTCTTCTTCCCAGCCTTCTCCTTCTCATCGCTGCTTCTGTCAATCTCTTTGAATACAGGAGGCACTTTTTTAAACACAAAGTTGTGGGTGTATGGAACAAGCTGTCTGGTCTTGTTGCCTGTCCATGCCTGGCTTCTGTCAAGAAGATCAATTATCTACTAGCAAACAAATGGACTGGATGTGCCAAATGTCTTATCTCACGTGTAGCTATTCTTATAAAAACAGCACTGGACGTGGTTTTACTGCCACAGAGTCACATGGTAGAACTCAGTGATTAAAGCAACAGCAACTGTCTCCGCTGTACATCTCTGTATTTACCTTTCCAGATGGTGATCGTGATAGTGCTGGAATACACCTGCCCAGGTTGCAGGGTTTGTTATATTACTTGTTCTGCTGCTGTAGTCAAAGCTATATAACATATTTAACTCCTAGATCCCTACAAAAACCTCTGTACCACTAGTGCCCAGAGAGCCTGGATGGGTAGAGTCCGCACAGTATGACTTAATTAGGAAAGGCTGATGGCAGAACAGAGGATACAGCCTTTTGTTTCAGAGGATTAAGGCCTATCAGTGCACTCAATACACACAGTATCTTAATAGTGTGTTATTGGGTTTAACAGAACTGGTGAACTGGAAACAACACTGCTGAAGCTGTAATATTAATTTCCCCAGGCACTATGACAAGCAGGTCTCTGGCTCACTCTTAATGACGCTGTAATCACCTGCCACGTCCTGGGCTCAGCATTGTGTTTGCTGAGCACGGTGCCGTTGTTATTTGCAGCAGCTCAAGGCCCAGCAAATGCAGTGCAGGGTGTTGTGTGTAATGTAATGTAATGTAATGTTTCTTTATTAGCCCTATACAATTTCTTGCATTAGGAATGTGTCTTTTCGCATACCCCAGCTTTTTTCTCCAGGGAGACACAGACACAGAGACAGGGAGAGAAGCTGGGGGTCAGAGCACAGGGTCTGCCATTGTACGGCGCCCCTGGAGCAGTTGGGGTTAAGGGCCTTGCTCAGGGGCCCAACGGAGTAGGATTCCTCTGCCAGCCGCGGGATTTGAACCGGCAACCTTCCAGTTGTACTGAAGAGCGTTTCACAAACACTACGGGGTGTCGTTGTGTGGTCACCACAACAAATGTTGTTGTTTGATTTGCAGGTGTGGTTCTGTATTTGTGACACTGCTTGTGTCTCTGTTCATCGATCCTCTCTGTGGGTCACTATGCTTTTGCCATGATAAGTGTAGTCTAATAGGTGTATATAGTGTACTTTTGCCCTCTAACAGCAGAAAGAATTCTTCAGATGTTTTATTATTTACTGCATATGCCACATCTCACAAGTCCTTTTTCCTTTTCTTTTCCTTTGGTATTTTTGGAATTGCGATAGGAATCACACAAAGTTAAGCAGTCCTCAACAAATTTCCTTTTTACTTGTATTGTAAATACTATGGATGTACACATTGGCCAGTTACAGCAAGCAGACACATATGGTACAAATCTGAACAGAGGACTCTCGATACAAGAGCACAGTACTCCACTTCTGAGGAAATAAAACTGGTTTGCTGACCTTTTCATGTGGAATTAGTTACACACTGCAGTGAGTTGTAACTCAATGAAAGACAAGTGAATCTGCCGGCAGAAGGATCTCTGACACCTTGTACAGCAGCAGCCACAGGCACGGGAGGTGTAGTGAGACTCTCTGTTTCTCAAGGTGCTCTAGAACAAAACCTCTGGGCACCTGCACAGTTTCCTGTGCTTTTACCCATGAGCTTTACTGTGCCACTAGTTTACACTACAGTTTACAAGGGTTGATGTTGATGTAATGTTAAAACATTGGTATTAACTGATAGGCCTGTGGTACAATGTGCTGTGGTTTGATAAAACACAGACAAAGCCTACAGAAAGACTAGGATGGCAAGGGGACAATCACCGTAAATTACTGCCTGAGAAGGGCTGTGGTCAATATGCTACTTTACAGTATTGATCATGGATATTGATGGGGGCTAGTCTGTGTCACCTGGCAGTGCCGAGCAGAGAGAGGGCAGGATTACAGGGTTAGAGGATGGAGCAGAAGAGCTTCTTCTCACGGAAGGGGTTTTCAGAGGAGGGCACAGGTGTCACCAGGGGGTCCTCCTTGGCGTGAGCCTCACAGAACGCCAACAGGTCTGCTGCTGCCTTGGAGACCTGGGCAGAGGAAGAGAGAGGTGAGAGCTGGGCAACCTCAGTACCTGCCAGCCCATCACACTGGGCAACACCCCCTCTTCTTGAGGTCAGGACTGCAGTTGGGGTGTTAGCAGGTGGATTATGGGAAGATAGAAGCCAGTTGACATCCGTGAGGCACTAGTACACTCTTGCAGCAGAGGGCTGACATTTTGAGAGTAATTTATCTGGAACATTATCAATAATGGAACAACAAATTTAGCAGATGGTATATTTAAGGATGTGCTTTTTAACCTTCTAAGTCCTCTCAATATAATATCCCTCTATGATTGTGTGTGTGCTGTCTGTAACATCTGACCTTCATTCTATCGATGTTGACCTCCAGTTTGAGCTGCTCCACTGTCTTGCGGGCATCTGCAATCTTGGCCATGTTATTCGACATCCTGGCTGCCACTGTCACTGTGGGAACAACACCAGTCAGCACCAACACACAGTGTCACAAACATCGTGGTGGGACAATGCTGACCCAACATAGCCTCATCTCACTTAGAAGTCTCTCCTGGGCTCTAAACATTCAACAGCTTTGCCAGTCTTCTCTCATGTTCGTTGCCCATAGCTGGTGCTGTGCATGCGCTTTGCCCTGTTTGTTCACCAGGTCCCTTTTCCCAGAGCAGCACACAGCTGGCAGAGACAGGCACTGTCTCCCAGGACAGAGGGGCAGGCAGAGACACGCAGAGACCCAGCTCCTGGGGAGTATCTCCCATCCATGAGTATTACATAAACACCACGCGCTGTTGTTACACTGTCAAGAAGATTTCACTCTGTCTTAAAGGGGAACTCACCAGTCCTGCCCCTGGCTGTGCTTGGCCTTGGCTGTAGTTACTGTTAACTTCTAGACATTTTTTATCTGTATTTGTCTATTCTCGTTCACAGCACAGCTCCAGAAATGTCAGGTGAATGCAAGTGATTTTCAACTGGTTGAAGAAACACTGGTTCTCAAAAACACATCAAAGGAGTTTTGAAAACTGGTTCTCTCAGTATTATTAGACCACCTCACTCTTCACTAATCATTAGTGCCAACTAAACAATATTTCTATTGAAAAAAGTAAGACATGCGCTGGAACAGCAGGGCGCTGGGCTCCTGCAGTCAGAGACCTGGGGGTGGTGAGGGCATGACAGCGCAGTGCTTCTGCTGGCTCTGCAGGAGGCTGAGCTCTGCGCTGCTGCTGCGTGGAGGAAGCAGGTTGGACCAGGCTCAGGCCCTGCACGTCCCTCCGCTGTGCTTCTTCCAAATCCACACGTCAGACAGGAGCTGCGTGGGAACCAGAACCAGGCCCACAAGATGCCACACAAGCTGGAATATCAGCCTGTTGCCCCTCAGGGCCATTGAGGCAGGTGGCTGAGAGGCGGGTTAATGACAGATCAGCCTCTCTCCACTGGGGCGACCGGAGAGGCCGTGCAGCAGGACAGGCTGGCCCGGATGGCGGGGCTGGGAGCAGGCCGTTCTCCCACCCTGCCGGCACTGAAACGCTGTTTAATTGTGTTGCTGCTCAATCACCCATTTGGCAGCTTTTGAAACAAAATTTGCCACATTTGGCTTTCTTTCATGAAAAGAGGTTTAAAAAGCTCATTGAATAACCCCTTTTGCAGCTTAAGCATGCTGTGAGTTGTTTCATTAATTTCTTCCCTCTTTTAGTCCACAAAGATAACCCAACTGTTAGGTCCACCTGCCCAGGTCCTTTAAAACCTGCACTGATTCTCCTGGTGTGTGTGCCAGTGAAAATAGCCATAGGAGCACAAAATTGTAGATTAAAAGGTTCTGGTTCAGACAACGCCACCCAACATGGAGATCATCTGACATTAGCATTTGAAATTACATCATCGCCAGTAGTGTCAGAATTACACGAGTGTCAGAGCTTATTTTGCCGTGTACAATTCTGTACATTGTAAACACAGTGATTAGTTGTTAATTGGCTTAAAAAAGCTGTATCACTCATGTTCCCCTGGCACTGTTAATTTAATAACAGTCACCCAGACTCAGACAGGTGATCGTGCAGCTCTGCTGTTGGCTGGGCCTCAGTACTCGCTAAACTAAAGTGAGCAGACAGTTATTTAACAGGACTGGCATAAACAAGCATGATTTCCAGACCTTTCTGAAAGAATGCTGATTGAAGTGAGTGGAGCCTGAAAGGCCAATTAAGTCTCATCTTACAAACATCTTTACAGGTTTTTTACAGATTTGTATTTCATTCTTAACAAACTAGGTTTTTGAGAATTAATAAAGTCTCCAAGCCTCTCTATTCAACTAGAAGGTGAGAAGCTCCACTCTCATCCCCTTTCAGCAGTCAGCCAAACGCAGTTGGTTTTCTGCTGTAATGAAACCTCCCTTCTTCAGTCTCACACAGACCTTTGCAGAAGTCGGCTTCCTGCTGTCCTTTAGAAAAAAATGCCTAAGACATCAGCACAATTCCATACATATTTAACATACTTTTATTCTACATTTTACACAAGTTCACTGCATATGCATGGTGATAATGCCACAGTTTTTTCATAATTAATATTTACAGGGACTGAGCTACACTATAACTGTAAAATTAACCCTTAGTGCTCCACACAGTTGGCTACAGTTGACTACAGTGCAGTAGTCTAGACAACCACAGTAAAAGTGTGGGAAAATAAATGTTGCATTCAGAGGCAATGTAAGGTAAAGAAGAAAATACAAACTCTCCCAAGGGAGGGTTATGAACTGTCTGCAACACAAGCAAGCACAACAAGTCTGCGTTTAACATATCTGAAAACACCACAAGTCTAAAAGGAAAATACCAGCAGTGCAGAGCAGAGCGCAGGTGTCATCTGTAGACAGGCGTTTACAGCCCTGGTCCTGGACAGCCACAGTCCTGCAGGTTAAGGTACCACCACTGGACTCGGGTCCAGCCGAGAACTGGTTTAGCCAAGTCTCAGCAGTGCTCAGAGGAAAGGGAGCAGGCCGCACGAGCAAGCGGGGATACGGGGGTACGTACCTTGGCGGTCCGGCTCGGCTGCAGGTGGATGGAGCTGACGTCTGCAAAGCTGGTGCTCTTCCCCCAGACACACCGCCCAGACACGGAGAGAGAGAGAGAGAGATCAACAGGGAGGGGTTGAATAAGTCTCCTCCTCTCATCTTCAGCCCTGGTGGTGTCCTGGGGTTTTTCAAGGGGGTGCAAGAACCTGCTGTAATAACAGAAGAGAAGCCTCTCTCTCTCACCTGCTTTTGGGCGTGTTTAATTCTACCCTCAGACCTGGTGTTGAGGGAACTGGAAGAACTACAGGCAATATTTTGAAAGAATTTATACATCACTGCATTGAGTGTGTGCCCAATATGATATAGCCAAACAGAAACAACTTGGAAAGTCACTCTTTATAGTATTTTGAAGAATCTGTATGATTCCTTCATGAGTACATATAATACCTGTGTTGTTTTAGCAGTACAGACATAGTTTGAACTTAATAGCATCCAGTCAAACCCAGTACAGGGCAGAGATCTTCCATGATTTCTACAGCACAGTTTATTCCCTTTTCTTTGGTGCTTGTTGAACAATAGATGTGTGGAAGTCTTGCAGAACTCCTGTAATCACACTGGGAAGCTGGTGAATCTATGCAGGTATTGATCTCTGCATCTGTGCTGCATGAGTTTTTAGAGTTCGTCTTTTCTTAGTTCATGCAGCACTTTACTGTGTTTCGAAGAGGGGTAGGTGAGAACATCGTGGTTTTCAGATATCAGGCTCATCTTTCGCTGACTCCGCCCACCTCTCTAGTGAAGTGTCAGCTGTGTCCCGTTTGCTAACAAATCTGTTTTACAAAGCGAAGGTTCAGGCTGTGTGGGGAAGCAGGTTGCTCTCAGCTCAGCTTGCAGGAGGCAAATAACTGGGAAACGGGCGTCACTGAGGCCTGAAGCAGCTCCTCCAGGGGGAGGAACTCGGAGTCTTGAGCCTGGCTCCTCGGCTGGGACGGGACACAGATGTGCAGGAAGGAGCGCCCTGTGGAGCCCACCTGAGGGCTGAAATGCCAAGTGCCTCATTAGCTGGCGTTCCCCTCTGTCTGGGGCCGCGATACTCTGCAGGGAGGGGAAGGGCCTGCAGCGCATCTTTCACAGGAGGCGCTGGGACAGGAGGCCCCTGTTCTGAAAGGTCTGGATTGAACTAAAGCCTTCAATACATGTTGATATTTACCAGCTGACATCATGAAGCTACAGCACGTTTTAATGCAATTAACAAGAGGTGCATTTTATTCACCTTTTAAATCTGTTTTTAAAATGTGTACAAACTCTCCCTGATCAAAACGATCTGGCTGGTCGTGATGGAAGAGCACTGCAAATTAGGGTAGCAATATTCATTCACAGCAGACAAATTGCAAACTTCAATTATGGATAACTGTGAAAAAAAACATTCAGTGTGTATCTTGGAATTAGTAAGTAAGTAAAGTAAGTAAATTAGTAATAAGTGAAATTATGCTGTCTTGCAGAAAATATGCACCGGAATCAGTTTAACATGGATTTCATTCTCTTTTTAAAAACCAGTCCTGAAAACTTGGGGGCCAGATGGCAGCCCTAGTGTCTACTCCCCCCTTCGGTCTTTAAAGCAGTAATTAACTTTCTTTAAGCATCTTCATTGCTTAATTAGAGGTCAGGTAACTTAATGACAAAAGTAGTTCCAGTGTCTGCCTGGTTTCTCTCCTCAGGTGGGACTGATCATAGCTGTGATCTGTATAATAACGCTACAAAACAGCACACAGGCAGGATCTGCTGAGCTCCCTGCTCAAAGGCTGTTATTTTCCACTCTGTATAACCTACTTGCTCCAGAGTGAACTAATTAGATGGACAATTTGCTCTTTAGCCAAATACTACATTAAGATAAGATGGGTGCACCATGTTTTTTTTTTCATTTACGCACAGTGAGAAATGTTAAAGCTGTGTTCTCCAGTACAAGGCAGTCAAGGACACTACTGGGCAGTGGCCCAGTAGACAAATGGGACACCTGTGCCCTTTTCTAGTGCCCGGACTCTAACTGGGTTCAGCTTGAAGGGTTAAAGAAAAGCAACAGAATCCTGCAAGATGGGCACAATGATCCATCTACATCTTTTATCACTCTGTGCCCCACGGTACCAACAGTGTGGATCCATTAGACTGAGGCCACTGCAGTTCTCAGTGCCAGCAGTGGGCTCCCAGTGATTTCCTGCAGTGAGCTGGACAGACTCAGCTGACCCCCCAACAATCAGACCCTCTCCCCACACACCCCCCAACAATCAGACCCTCTCCCCACACACCCCCCAACAATCAGACCCTCTTCCCACACCCCCCCTGAACGATCAGACTCTCTCTCCCCACACACACCCCCCCGAACGATCAGACTCTCTCTCCCCACACACACACAGCCTGAACGATCAGACTCTCTCTCCCCACACACACACCCCCGAACGATCAGACTCTCTCTCCCCACACACACCCCCCCGAACGATCAGACTCTCTCTCCCCACACACACACCCCCGAACGAACAGACTCTCTCTCCCCACACACACCCCCCCGAACGATCAGACTCTCTCTCCCCACACACACACCCCCGAACGATCAGACTCTCTCTCCCCACACACACACCCCGAACGATCAGACTCTCTCTCCCTACACACACACACACCCCGAACGATCAGACTCTCTCTCCCTAAACACACACACCCCGAACGATCAGACTCTCTCTCCCCACACACACACCCCGAACGATCAGACTCTCTCTCCCCACACACACACAGCCTGAACGATCAGACTCTCTCTCCCCACACACACACCCCCGAACGATCAGACTCTCTCTCCCCACACACACACCCCCGAACGAACAGACTCTCTCTCCCCACACACACCCCCCCGAACGATCAGACTCTCTCTCCCCACACACACACCCCCGAACGATCAGACTCTCTCTCCCCACACACACACCCCGAACGATCAGACTCTCTCTCCCTACACACACACACCCCGAACGATCAGACTCTCTCTCCCTAAACACACACACCCCGAACGATCAGACTCTCTCTCCCCACACACACACAGCCTGAACGATCAGACTCTCTCTCCCCACACACACACCCCCGAACGATCAGACTCTCTCTCCCCACACACACACCCCTGAACGATCAGACTCTCTCTCCCCACACACCCCCCCCCCGAACGATCAGACTGTCTCCCAGGCTTGTCATTGGTCCTCAACAAACTATTCAAGATGTTTCTGCTGTAGAAGAATTCATGCGGCAGAAGCACTAGCAGTGTTTTTTAAAATATCATCCACTCAGGCCACTGTAGTGTAATATCCACTACAGTGTTTGGTTTTACGTGTTAGCTGATGGCAATAGTGTGTGCTGAAAGGAGCAACTACAAGAAATATTAATTACTGCAGTGTGATGGTAGACAATGTATTTCGTGACCACTACAGACAAGCAGAAGAAAAAAAACAGTTTTTAAATGCAGATTTAATGTGATTTTGCCATTTTTAACAACCACAGTTTTTTTCCCAAATCCTTGACAAGACAGCGCCGGTCAGGTGTCCAGCTGAAGGCCGTCCTCGTTCTCTCTGGCGTCCGTCGTCCCTCTCGCCCCTCCGCGCCGGGCCGGCTGCCTGCTAGCACACGCAGTAGTAGCCGGAGATGTCATTGTTCCAGTTGCCGAAGAGCCCCTGGCCGACCTCTTTCAGCTGGTAGTAGGTGCCGGAGGAGAACTTGCGCTTCTTGCCCTGCTTCTTGCCGCGTGACCAGACCGTGAGGGAGCAGAACTTGGACACGACCAGCGAGGAGGCCCGATTGTTCCAGGCGGGGGGGATGAGGGGGAAGTCGTCGCCGGGGTAGATGTCCAGGTAGCTGCCCCCGCAGCTCTGGTCGTAGTAGTAGTTGCTGTCCTCAAACATGCGGGCGCACAGCTTGGCGCCGCTGGAGTCCTTCAGGGTGGCAGGATCTGGGCACTGGGCCTGCAGCCCTGTCAGGCACAGAGCGCACAGCAGCACAGCTGAGACAGCCTTCATTGTCACAGCGATCAGTGAGGGCGACACACCACCTCTGTGCCTTTAAATATCCTCACGGCCCTAGGAGGACAGAGGGTGGTCCCATGCTGCCCCCGTGAGAAGCTGAGCTGCTGTCCTGTTCTTGTTCTCCCTCTTGATAAGAGCTGTTTGTGTTGCAACGTCCTTCAGAGGCCAGATTTATTTTTGTCTTACGGAAACAATCACCTGATGCCCGTTGTGTCGTAACAGGAACAACTGGCGGAGTTCAAATGATTCAATCTTACACTTTTTTCATTAATATGCCAAAACCTGGTGTAGATTTTGTGACATGTCACAGGGATGTCGGGCTTCAAATTCAGACACTCTTAAGAGGTTCTTTTATTTTATATTAATGCAAAGTCTGGGAATGGAAAACTTCTCAGGGTCAGATCTGTTACAGTAAATGTCAGCAAAACCAAAAGAGAAAAAAAATGATTTTATGTTGCTGGTATAAGTTTTCAATATTTAGTTGAAGCACCTTTGGCAGAAATTACAACCGCAAGCTTTTGAGCATGTTTGCACGGGGCCTGGTGCAGGTTTGGCAGATCTCTCAGGCTGTCTCAGATGGTCATTATGGGGATCACTAACAGTATGGACAACAGCGTTCACGTCTTTCCATACATTCTCCAGATCCAAGTCAGGACTTGAGTCACTGAAGTACATAACTTTCTTATTCTTAAATCCCATAAAACTTTGGCCTTGTTCTTCTCATCATTTTCGAGATGAATGGTAATTGGTTTGTCCCAGTTTTAGGTCAGAAGCAGGTTTTTCTCTAAGATTGCCAGCATTTTGCTCCATCTGTGTTCCCATCAGTCATAGATGACATAATGCTCCACTACTGTGCCTGACAGTAGTGATGGTGCTCAAACATGTGCAAACTGTGTAAGGCAAAACTTGTTGTTGTGTCAAGTACTGTAGTGAAATAAGGGAGCAGTTTTCTTTTTTTCACATGGATAAAGATCAGCTTTAATGCAATGGTGAAGACTTTGTCACAGGAAAAGAGAATCTTTTAACTCGATTTTGTCAGCTACTACATGTGTGCCCACTGTGTTGATACTGTAGCTGCAGTTCCAGAAGAGACTCTGACCTTTATATGTAAACTCTGTGCCACAGTGCTGACATTCATGGTTTTATGAAGCTGAAAGATTTTCTGAAAAAGAACAGCCATATGTTTGTGGAACTATTATCTATTAATTTTTTTTGTAATTGGTGAAATTGATATTGATTTATGGCACTCAGAGTTTAAACGTTACACAAAGAGTTGGTGGAGAGGGGAACAAGATCCTCAGCCATGTTTTTTAGCGAGAACCTCAGATCAATTAGCTACAAGAAACCAATCAAGCTGAACATCTATGTTTGTTCATATAGGCAGATGCTCAATATGCGTAGGCTCCAAATTAACAGGTAAAGTTTTATTACCTGCTGAAAGGAGAAGAAAAGAGAGACAACGTTTCAGCTGTGTCACCCCCGAATCAGGCTCCACAGCCGAAATGTTGTGTCTTTTCTTTTTCTTTCAGCGAGGAATCTATTTTTGTTTGTTACCTTTCTTCTGTTCTTAAGTTCTAATTGAAATACTGAATAATCTAAGAAGGTTTCTAAGACTTGTTTCACAAAACAACAGAAATCTGAGTCTATGGTTCAAAACGGTTATAATCAGGGAGGATCACTGAGTTACTGGAATGTCCTGCTGAGAACTGTTTTTTTCTGCCCACTTCCCTTACCTGACGCGTCCACACTGTGAAGAAATATCTCCGTGTCCCACTGTAGTGAGCACGACCAGCACTGCTCTGGGATGAGCGTGTCTTTATTATCCCCGGGTAAAGTTGATCTCCGCCTCACTCACGGTTCACATGAAGAGGGACAGTTCTCACTCAGCACTGTCATGCAGACTGTAAAATGAACCCGGGGCCTCAGCACTGTCAGACAGCAATACTAGCCACTGCGCCACCCACTTCTATGACAGTCATTTTGATAGTTCTCCTTAGTGGCTTCACGAATGATGCATAAAAAACAAGTTTCAGGGCGCAATTTGGACATACCGTCCATTTAAATGAACCTCACTGTTCGTAGAAACCCACGTCCCACTTTGCGGGCAGTTGCGACATACGGCCAGCAGGAGGAGCTCGAACAGCTTGAAAGGCGCCCTGAATATCCACACTGCCAGCACCGCTTTAAAGGGGACATGTTCTGTGTTGCTTTTCTGTAATAAAAATCTGGTAGTGGCAGTAAAAGATCAAAGAAGAGAAAACGCAGTGCTTTTTCTATTAACACTTCATCTGTCTTTTATTCAGACAAGTTTCTCTTCCTCTGTGCGGTGTGATCTGAGACATACAATGCTCAGCTTTTTTTTAAAGATAATACATTTAGCATTAGTAATGTGTATGAAACTCGACGTTTACTAGATCCCATTCCTTCTTTCTTATTTCAATCAAATTTCCAGCCCTCTGCTCTACCACCCTGATGTCATGAATGACTGCTTGAGCTCTGGAATGGCACGAACAGCCTTTAAAATAGCTGCAGTGACCCCCTGAGCCTGAAAAACCAAACATGGTTCTTGACACCCTAAACAATTTACATCCTATATCTAACTTGCCCTTTTTTTGCAAAGCTTGTATAATGTGCTGTTACATCTCATTGGAAATAAGCTCTTTGAACCCTTCCAGTCTGGTTTCAATCGATTACACAGCAAAGAAACTACCCTGGTTAAAGTTACCAATGTTCTCTATCTATCCCAATTCTCCTGGACCTCAGTGCTGCTACTGATACTGTTAATCATGATGTGACTCTCCTGTCTTGATAGCGTGTGTGGTTTCTTACATCACTCTTAAGTGGCTCCACTCTGATCTTACTCATTGCCCTTGCTTTGTCTCTCTTGGGGGTTTTGTTCTGAAGCTGGGTCCACCAGATTCCAGGAGAATTTTCCTTACTGGGTCCGACATTTTATTGTTCCACAGGCGAGTTTGAATAATGAAAAACAATTACTAATACCACCAGATGTAAAATGCTCCAACTGGAATCTCAAAACAGTTAAATAAAAGATGGCAGAGGAACAATATGAGTCTTGCACCAATAAAAACTTTATTATTTACATACATTGGCCACTTGCTCAATTTACTAAAAAAAAAATCATTGACAGCAGAACATGACAGAATGGAAAAGACAGATGAGAGACAGTGCGTCCCCATAAGCATTCCCCTCACTCACCAGAATTACAGCCGTTTGTATTACAGTACCTCAACTTTCCATTTCAGAAATACATCCACTTACTTCCATATTCACACAGACTACACATATACTGTATATATGCGCATTGGTATGTATATAATCTTACAAAACATATATACCTCTTTGATGGCTTTCACAAAATACACATAACACTTATTAAAGCCATAGATAATCTTTCTTTTAAGGTATCTTTTTTTTTTTAAGAACAGCTTTGCTGGACTGCCATCATGTTAAAATAAACATCTAGAAAGAGAGGTGTCCGATGAAAACAGACCGATGATGACTGAGGGAAGCTCTGTGCTGGAGCAGCGGAATCCGAGACTCCCGGCCGCTCGGCTCTGCTGCAGCCCCTGGCGGTCGAGTTCCTGTCAGGCCAGGAGAGCTCTGATAGGCAACACTGAAGAAATACATTTACAGGACAGAGCATGTTTGTGCAGACATTAAGAGAGGGTTACAGCCTCCCTGGAGTTCTTGAGCTGACACAGGGGGCTCGTTACACCCTTGTCCATGGGGGAGACTGGAGCATTGGGAAAAGCCGACAGCTCAACAGAAAAGCAGCAGGAATACAAAGACGCTCCAGGGAAATGAGACCCCAGGAAACGGGAGCTGCTGGGATCCCCCAACGAACTGGGCTGTGTCCGAGCCTCACACACACCTTAGACATGGTCGCTCAAATCAACTGAACGACCCGAAATTAAAATATTTAATGTCCAGTCACGTCAGTAACGAGACCCAGGGAATCAGTTTGCACCCGGGGGGGACAGACTGGAAGCCCCTCGGCCCAGCAGTCCCAGCTGGGCCCAGCAGTCGAACACCAAGCTCCAGGCCTTCCCCCAGAGGGACAGATATGACTCCCACTGCACAGCGATTTGGTCCGTTTCTGGGTGTCAACGCCCGTCCTCCTCTCGGCTTCAGCCCACGCTGATGGCAGACAGACGGCGCTCTGGCCTTGTTCGTCCTGAGCTTGTATTTGGGTTTCCTCTACCCCCGGCCCTGCGGCACACCAGCAAGACACCACAGCCCCACCGCGGACAAGACAAAGCAGCTTCACAGGGAAAAAGCTCATTCTAAGGATAAGCAACTGTATGTACAGAATCCGATAAAAAAACATGATTAAATGTAACCGATGTGGATGTACACACATGGCAGTATCACTGGCCATAGAACAAAAAGATCTATATAAATACCAGAAACAGTTCGTAAGTTTAACATAATCCAGCAGAAATAATTTGTAAGGACCTTTGGCCTTGAAAAAGGCTTCGAATAATGTTGCATCAGAAACCGTTTTCTCCATTGTTGACATCTGAATTTGTTTTAACTGTAGATTGTTTATGACTTATTAACTACTGTACACAGCAAGAGGAAACACGTTACAGAAATCTTCACTCAAAATCTGCACTGATCTCTGCTTCACCAGGGCAGCCAATGGAAAGGGAGACTTTAAGCAGCCGTCCCTGGTGAGCCAGACCAGCACAGATCTCACAGTGCCGACACGCAGCAGCGCACTGGGCAGAATACAGCTGCTGCGCGTCCGTCCCACACAGAATTAGAATCTATCCTGCCACCAGTAGCACACCAGCAGCGTTCTGACAATACATGGTTAAACTTGATGTTTTTGAAAGAAAATGTGACTTTAGAATTATTGCCATGACGTCTCCCACAGTGGAGCTGACCTGTGCTAGCAGGTGGGCACGGAAAGCCCAGAATCCTGGACCAGGGGAGAAGCTGTCAGGATGCCAACAGCAGAGAGAACGGTGTCAGTGCCTTAAGGGTAACGCTACAGGTTCTTGTGGGCCCACCAGCTGAGCTGCAACATTTAGGAATCCAGACCTGTCCCACTATCCACAAGCTCACGCACTATCTGTCCCTCAGATTAGAAATATTCTACGAGAGCATGTTCACTCTGTACTTCACCCTGGAAAAGAGGATAAGTCACAAAACCGATAACATCCGAGTCGAGAGAGTTCAGCGACTCTCCCGAGTCCAAGAGCTCCCCAGTCTTGTTTTCCTCCACTGTCTCTGTCGCCTTTAAACAGAACTGCTGGACTTTCGGGCTGGCCCATTTGCTCTGCTGAACTACCGATACAACCAGCTCCTTGACTGTTCCTCATAATTATCAACAGAAAGATCAGAAGGCCTGTGGTAGCAAAACGGAGTGGATTGGAAGTTCCACAAGCTGAGTCATCCGGCATTTCAGTTTTCTCTTCATGTTAGCTGCTTCTGAGCACCGGAGTTGTCCTTACCTAGTAAAGCCTCTTAGAGGCAGATTCTCCTGCAGTGTAGTCTTGGCTCTTCTGGTGCGTTTGAAAACGCAAGGACTAGGAGCAGCATGTCTCCCACGTTGGGTTGTGGTAAAAGTACAAAAAGAGACAGAAATCCTTTTCACCCAAGTTCACCAACTTACAATACAATAAATCAAGTCATTCACCAGGAGAAAGATTTCAACAACAGAACAGCTCACTGGCTAACTGTCAGAAAACATCAATCCTTGATTACTGGCAGCATTCTTCCAGACCAATATGCTCTTCAGAGAAATGGGAACTGTTTGCAAAAAGAAAATTTAGAATGTGCCTTCTGTAATTTCCTAAAAAAATAAATAAAAATAAATAAAAAAAGATGCTGACATAAGATGGAGGATGACCGATATATCTAATACCCTTAAAAACCCACGGCCAGAGGGGAGGGGCGAGACTGAATCAACATCACTGACGGCTCTTGACATTTCTGGGTTCTTAAAAATATTGACACTTCGCAAAATATCATCAGCTGGCAGTTTGTTCTTCTTCTGTGAGCCACTGCCGCTGAGGTGAAGGTAGTGTTTTTGAAATGAGGCCAGCTCACATGACAGACTCCTTCTCGCAAGTTCTGGAGACATCACTCTCTGCCAGCACCTCCTCGGCCTTCTTGATGAGGGGCGTGCCCTCCTCCTTGAGGGGGAGGTCATCCCCCAGCTTGACCTCCGTTAGCTCTGCCCCCACACTCTTCTGGGCATTTCGGTCCACAGAGAACTGCAGAAGCCCCGCCCCAAAGGCATCGCCCTCCACGTTGATGACAGTGCAGGTCCGGTCACTGCAGGGATGGTAAAAGAGACAAAATCCACTCTTACTCATTGGACAAGGGCTGAGAGATCTCACAGCTAGGTCATCTCAAACAAGCTACTGCATCTGGAGGAATCTGTGCCCCCTATGAGACCTGCAGCACGATGGCTCTCCAGAAGCCTGCCCTCCCCAAGACGCACTCCACACTTACACTAGCCAATCCACTGCCAGGACGAGGGAGATGTCGTTTGTGGGGAGACCCACGGCCTCCAGGATGATGGCAAGAGTCAGGACGCCCCCTGCTGGAATCCCCGCTGCGCCGACACTGGACGCTGTGGCTGTGACCCTTCCGAGACAAACAGAGCAGTCAGCATCTTGTTTCATCCCTCGAGAAGGCCACCTGTCTCTTAGAGGTGCCGAGTAGCAGCAGCACTGCCTCTGGAGAAGACGGCGCGCTCGCTTTCTGACTTACAGGATCGTGATGACCTGGATGAAGTTGAGCGGGTAGTCGTTGAGCTGGGCGATGAAGACGGCAGCCACGCACTGGAACAGGGCGGCCCCATCCATGTTGACCGTGGCCCCGATGGGCAGGATGAAGCGGCTGATGTGCTTCGACACGCCGTTCTTCTCCTCCACGCACTTCATCATCAGCGGCAGTGTGGCAGAGCTGTGGGCAGCGGACAGGCTGGGTGAGACAGGTCGCAGGAAGAGAGAGAAAGAGGCCGGAGCCAGGCGGAGAGGGGCTACCTGGAGGACGTGCCGAAAGCTGTGGCAAGCGCAGTGACAATGCCCCATAGGAAGGTGAAGGGGTTCTTCCGGGTGAAGACGAAGTAGATGAGGGGAAGCACCACCAGGCCATGGATGATATGGCCCACAATGCAGCAGCAGATGTACTTCCCCAGGCTCGTGAACAGAGTGGCCACATCCTCCATCTCCACGATCTTCGCTGCCACTAGGAACATGATACCAAACGGGGCATACCTGCACACCACAGAGCACAGCACCGGGTTAGAGACACACCTGACAGAGAGAGACCTGGCCGGAGGCAGAGAGACTCACACTCACCACATGATCCAGGACACCAGGATCATGGTGGCCTCATTGAAGGAGTTGAAGAACTTGATGAGGATCTCGCCCTCTTCACCAAGCTTGCGTAGCGCCACGCCAAACACAATGGCGAACACCACCAGGCCCAGGATGTTCATTCCATCTGCGTCAATGCCAAAGGGCACCTACACAAGACAAGACCAAGCCTTCAGTTGTACACTCCTGCTCAGAGAATCCCCATCACAGCTGCCTAATGGCAGCTTGGAATTGTGTTTGGGCCAATTGTCCCAGTAAAAGTCAAATGTTTAGATGAAGATGACTGTGAACCATTCCACCAGGATATCAACACATGGCCAATACTTTTCTGTTCCTAGTTATCTGGGATAAAGTTTTCAGAACTACCAAGCCCTTTTCAGGAAGCCATCACTCAAGACAGGATAAAAAAAAACCCAAAGATCTGTATTTTTTTCAGAAATATCCTTTTAGAATAAGTCCCTAAGAAGAAAAGAAGTGACAGGCAGAGACACAATGACTGTCCTTACCTTCTCCACAACGATGGTAGAGTTCAGATACACCCCTGTTTCGTCTGTTATGTTCTTCGTCATGTTGACCAGCTTGTAGCTCGTAGTGTACTGGAAGAGAATACAGACACACGGATTACCAGCAAGAACTAGAGTTGGGCAGAACCCTGCCAGAGAGCCGCAGTGTTCCGTGACCACTCCACCCCCCAGCACAGCCCACAGCTTTGTCTTCCCTTCCACACTACAGTGCTCGAGATTCTGGACCTGTGCACTATGGCAGTAGAGACATTAGCTAGTGTAATATAACACACTTGCTGGACAAATTATTAGGAACCAGCACAGAACAACATGCTGGGCCTCTGCAAGCAGTAGGAACTATTAGACCAGGACAAGGCAGGTGTCTCACAAAGCTCTTAGAGAACATCTCAAGCCCACTGCCATCCCTTGTGCTTCCAGAATTGCCCTCAGTTCAGGTCGTAATGGGGGGCAGTAGTGTGTGGGACTACCTGCCCGTCCCACCAGCTCCACCTACATTCAGTGGCATGTTTCTGGGAATGCAGAAACGCTCTGTTTTTCACTCTGCAAACCAGTCACTTGCGACTGAGACTGTTCCTAATATTTTGGCTAGAGAGTGTAGAGTGACATTGCTGTGGAAACGCAAGGTTGTCTCACTGGCACAGTCCCCTTCACAGATCTTTCTGACTCAGGCAGGAGAATTCACACTTACTGACTGGAATGCTGCAGCCACCAAGTTGGAGGGAAAGATGTTCCTGTGAAGAAACAAGAACAAGTCATTACCCAGTGCTCTCTGCTCCCAGTGCTTCAGTCTTCTTTTGGTACCTAAAATAAGGAGCAGATCTGCAGCTCTGACAACAGACTCATGCTTAAACTCTCCAGGTGCTCCTGGGATCTTACCCCACAATCCCAAATGTTGATCTACCAGGCACCAGGTTGCATATTTAAATGCCTACCCAGCTCTGCACTGCCTTTAATACACCAGTGTGTCCTTGTGTTTTTAAATGCATCATCCCACTACACGAGCACTTGCATAAGGCCCTACAGTGCTCAGGAGGCTGAGCAAGTCGATGGTGGTGTTTGAGCCTGCTCCTTTCCGCTCTGGGTCTGCTCTGTGTGTTGTTTACCTCAGGCTGTTTTAGCTCAGGATGCTGTCTGTGCCCCGGATTGTGCTGAAATTCATAACGAGACCAGCTCAAACCTGGCAAGCCCCTGCCTCCGGAGGGATTTACAGTAATATGGGATTAACACAAAAACACAGCAGAATCCATCCTGCCCCACCCCACCTCAGCCTGACCTAAATATTTATTGAGTTCTTTGCTCCTCACTGTCAGAGCTTGTTGTACTTTGCTCTACATGCACTGTTCTTCTGCCTTGTTGTGTAACATACCTCAACAGTCTTAACCTGAAAATTGTAAATCCACTGTTATTTTTTAATATACCATTAAAAATCACAAAATTATTAAATCTAGTCCCCTTTGGCAAAGTTGCTAACCAGAAGATGTTTTAAGTAATTAATAATTAAAGGGTTTATTACTCTGCCACAAGCGCACAAGGGTGACAGCGCTGTGCTCAGCCCGTGAGGTTTCCTTGGTAACCGAACCCTGCTGCAGGGGCCATGTGTTGCCTTTTGCCTTGGCAACCCGCTGCCCTAGGTGTGCACTCCAGGCACACGAGGAGACAGTAGACATGAGAAGCTGGTGTAATGTACTGCACTTAAATGGTTACTAAGTACTATAATCCTTGGAATGCAAGACCAAATTTAAAATTAAATTCTCCTGTCTTTTGGTGGAAGAACACTCCTCAGTGGGTGAGGAATGCATGTCCCTGTCTAACAGCACGTCTCTGGGTCGCTGCCCCAGCCTGGCTGTGACCAGGCGCATTCGGAGGCACTGTGAGCGCCCCTTCCTGGAGGCTCGCTAAATATATCCCTGGAAAGAGTGGCTGATGCCTCTCGGAGGATGTGCTGTGTCATGTCTGCAAAATGCTAAACGCGTCCACATTTAGAAGCCTGAGGACATGCCAATGTCCAGGGCAAAGCTCTGAAAAAGGTTGCGAAACCCCTCAGTAGGAAAGGAGATCTGGATGTTTATGTATATTCTGCTTGTCCAGATAAAGTGAAGAAGCAATAAAGCAAACTGAAATCTTGGGTACATAGAAAACCATGTGGAATTCAAACCAAGGGACCTTCCACCTCATCTTTACAAAACACTAGTACGACCTCTCTCAAGCAAGAATATCAAGCAGTAACTAAGACTGTCCGATTCAAACGCATTATAGCTGTGCTCCAGGGAAAAGACATGCCGGTATCATTACTACGTCTGTGCAGACACTTCCTTGTTGTTCATACCCAAGAAACATATTGCGCCCTAGAGCACAGCTTTGTGTAATTTATCATTTGTGCACGCAGCTGTGTGTGACTCGAGCAGCCTTCCTACCGAGAGACCGAGAGCACTTGGCGTCACTTCAGCCGTGAGCTGGTGCAAGGGAGCGAGAGTCGCGTGGAGCCGTCACAGTGGTCGAGACACACTCAGCTTCCTCTTCACACTGGGTAGCGACACTTTGACATTATTCTTAAACACACGCAGCAGTACGATTTGAAATCACTCAGATCTGCACCTGAAAACTCGACGAGGCATGAAAGCACAAGCAGGGGCTGTATGTAAGAGCTGGATTCTGTTTCTAAAGAGCAGCGATGAGACCTTCACCAGGCTTACTGTTCACACCAACAATCACTCTGTGAGGATGAGAAGGGTCTGCAGACCAACTGACAAACATCCTTTAATTGCCCGTTGTCTTTCTCCTGCAACCACAAATTATTTCATTTTCAGTTACTGTCATTGTTTTCTTTCCTGGGAAAATAGCAAGTTCCCACAACTTCCCCCAACTTCCCCAGGATAATTTCTCCAGGACTCTTTGACTATATTTTAATCTGTTTTCCACGACAGAACAGCAGCCCTGGCTCAGTTCTACTTCACCTCCTGGTTTCAGTCCTCAGTTTCCAGCAGAGTAAGTTTGTGCTCACCTGCAGCAGACCTCAGACAAACAGCCTCACTGGCCGAGAAGTGCTGGTCTGCTGAAGCCACAAACAAGGGGCACAGAGCACGATCATATGACTATAACAGTACAGGTTTCATGTCCAAGAGGAAGTGCACCTGTTTCTCAGCATGTGACTTGTCTAAACCTCAACATATTACCCAGGAATCCCTTTCCTTCTAGTAGGTTATCGACTTCTGTTCTGCTGCTCTGAGCAACACCTTTCAACTCAAGAAAACGCTGAAGGAGACATTAGTTGTGGTCTGTTTTCTTATTGGCAGAATGCCTAAATCTGCTTTTCTATGGGTCAAATGAAGTCACAGTCCTGCTACCCTTTATCAGGCTAAACAAACGCACCTAGCGCTCAGCTGAGCACATCTTTCCAATCTTCATTGTGGTCAGCAGAATACGTGATGGTGGATAAGCTGTTTGTGGAGCTGGGGTCCAAGACGGCTGTTGTGTACAGTATTTACCCCAGCGCACCATTCAACTGAGCCATGATTCACCTCTGTGAGGGCCTCCTGGCTAGGAACTTAAACCTCCGGAGGCTTTTCTCCTGATGACTGCTTTTTACTGAGCTGTGAGTGAATGTATACTTTAGGTAAATTTCTGAACTGAGAAGACAGGGAAAGTGGACATTTTCTGCAAAAGTGATTTGAATACCAAACTAACATGCTTCTGATTCTAGAAGGACTTGATGTTGACACACACTGCCACTGCCGAGGTACAAATAGGCAGTGGGTTGATAAAATTTAGTAAGAGAGGTTTCTGTAGTCTCCTTGTCAGGGAATATGAAGCTGATATCCGACACCCTGAAACCATCTAGGAAACAAGCTCTGCCAGTTTCAGTGTTTCTTAGACAATATCAAGTCCAAACTGATTCCTGTATAATTTACAGGGTATTCTAGTTCAGGGCTCAGGAAGTTTTTTTATGGACCCAAATTTAAGAAAATCCCACAGGATACAGACAAGGCAATGAGACCTGTTCCAACACG
Organism: Lepisosteus oculatus; assembly: GCF_040954835.1. Classification (NCBI taxonomy): domain Eukaryota; kingdom Metazoa; phylum Chordata; class Actinopteri; order Semionotiformes; family Lepisosteidae; genus Lepisosteus; species Lepisosteus oculatus. Next base: position 629,896 of record NC_090698.1, read on the forward strand.
CTGCGATTCTGTAAGGAAGAGACGACTCCAGAGCAGCTAAAACAACCTTGTATACCCCCCCACACAGAGCGAGCAGAACCCGGGCAGCACCACTCACACCTGCGACACTGCTCTCACTCTCGGGACCAGCCATGTTATTGTGGCGCCCATGTCCACATAAGATAAGGCCACTTTATTTGCCCTATACAATTTCGTGCATTAGGAATTTGTCTTTTTTGCATACCCCAGCTTGCTCTCCATGAGACACACAGACAGGGAGAGAGAAGCTTGGGGTCAGAGTGCAGGGTCAGCCATTTATACAGCACCCCTTGAGCAGTTGTGGTTAAGGGCCTTGCTCAGGGGCCCAACGGAGTAGTAACTTCCACATTACACATAATCACACCCCCCCCTTTCATATTATGAAGCAAAAGTAATACTTGCACTATTTTACAAAATGGTGTTGGAGGACCCTGATGTCACCACAGATACAAATGAACCGCCAGGAGAGGATGTGTTAGGTGAGCACAGTGTTTTCTTTAGTGTCAGGGGTGTTTTTTCGGTTTTCAGTCTCTTGTTTGCCTGAAGGGAGAACATACAGGATCTGAGGGCTGAGGAGTTTCCCCAATGTTTACAGTGCTTGATTGCCTTAGGTTATCAAATCCCATAAAGTTAAAAGCTTGAGGACTGTTTAGCGATAAGAAAATGCAACTGCTGGCAGCTTAGTATTTGTTCCTTTCAACTGCTCAACATGACTTTTTACCTTTAAAGAAACTTTAAATTCCAGAGTTGGCAGGAAGAGCAGATTCCTCAGACGGAATATTCTGAAGAGCTCAACAGAGGCAATGTCACCAGGTTGACAGCTTGAGGCTGTGTGTATATCTTATTCACATTTTTACAGTAAAGATGCAGATTGTTTTTTGCAAAAGGCACCTGTCTCATAAACATTTCATAACCCAACACAAAAGGTGACAGGAATAATACTAATAATACTCGTGGGTGCAATCAGCACATTGGCCATTTGGATGAAGGTGGCCAGAGTACATGTGATGCACTGATTCAGAACAACAAAAGCACACAAGAGCAGTTAGAACAAGAAGGAGCCATTCGGCCCATCGAGCCCAACTGGTAGCCTGTAGCTTATTTATCCCAGGGTCTCATCCAGCTGCTTCTTGAAGGAAGCTAAAGCACCCACTTCCACAACATGGCTAGGCAGCCTGTTCCACACTCCCACCACCCTTTGTGTAAGGAAGTGCCTCCTGTTCTCTGTTTTAAACGTACTTCCTCCATTTGCATTTCACTGTTCAGTTTGACTCTTTTTTTGATACATTTGTATCAGGTCTCCCCAGAATCTTCCCTGTTCAAGAGTATAAGAAGGACCAGTAAGTGCACGACATTCCGTTCAGCCCCAGACGTCAGCTGGCAGACACTCAGGAAAGACTGAGGCACTCATTCGGTGTAGGATAATAACAATGTGGTCTTCCATTGCAAGGCAAAGGGTGCCTGTTTACAGCGGACGTATAACACCTGGAACTGTCTGTAGTTCCAGATGCTGGTGGTGTGAATGGTGCTGGGAGCCAGATAAACTACAGAGCTCCAGCTGTGTGCAGCAGTCAGTCACGACTACCGGTGGGAGGAGAAAGGCAGAGTAATAATTATAATAATTAATAATAATTGCTTACACTTATATAGCGCTTTTTCTGGACACTCCACTCAAAGCGCTTTACAGGTAATGGGGTCTCCCCTCCACCACCACCAATACTTTCACAGCTGGATTGTCCAGCCCCTGTGTTCTGTCAGTCTCACACCGACCGTGTTCCACTCGGACCTGCAGAGCGCTTGTCCAGTGGCTAAAGGACGCAGAGTCCTGCTGGGCGCCGCCGGCCGCTGGAACAGGGCTTCAGGTAAAGCAGCCGCTGGCTCCTCTGGCCCCGCCCTCCACACGATCATCAGCAGCTTTTTGCTTTTTTTGATATAAGGCAGTAACCCCACCCCCCAAAAAGTGCAAAATAGCTTCATTACCAGAACAACAGATTCCTATATCACGGTCCGTCTACATCAGGCCCCTTGCTTGGGTTAGCGTCTGCTCCACTGGGTGTTGTCGCACACTAGTTCAATGACAACCGAATTTATATTTCATGTCTTGTCTTTCACCAAGAAATGTTCAGGCACATCTTGTAGTAACCCCCCACACACCCACATCAGTACACAAACAGATGATCTGTGCCCTCAAGAACTCTTCCCTGGATGAAGGTCTGCTGTACTACCACCAGAAAACAAGCAGGAATATTACCATTCTCCCCAGCAAATACTTTCACAGCATCTGTTTTACATGTAATCAAAATGAATAAATCTATTAGTGATATTATATACTGCAGTTGTCGTTTTCTGTATAAACCGCTGTAAATTATTCTAGTTATTCAGATTATCAGATAAAATTTACCCGGGATAACTTGGCTGTTCATTTTTGGCGTCGTTAATTGTTACGCTCCAACTCCAAACTGAATTACATAGCTCTCGCAGATCTCACTCCCAGTACACAGGCAGACTTCGTGCCAAAAAGAACAGAATGTGCCGCTTTTTGTCTCCCGTTTTAATAAACATGTTTCGTCTGCGTCGGCCGAAGCGCTCCGGACTTGGCAATTTCACTTCCTGGTTTGTGGTTGGCATGACACTGGCTCGCGAGCCGGTGTTAACGCTCCACGTGTTCAACGCCGAGAGCGGCACAGGCTTCTAGCTGTAATCGCGATGCGTGATTTTATCTGCTTATTCGTTCACAGAGAAACGGAAAGGTCTCGCAGAAGGTTTCAGAAATGCGTATTGTTCAAAGTCTTCCCCCCCAAATACTCTTATTTACTATTTTTAAGAAATTAGGTAGAAATATGATGCTAGATAAAATCATACAAAGGGTACCTCCTGATCCACAGATGTTTTCGTTTAAACAATAGTTTTTTTTCTTACTGCTTTCTTACTATAGGACACCGTCTATACTTCATACGTCAATGAGGAGATATGACATCATTATCATTTATAATACTGTACAGAACGTGCTATTATACGTACTTTGGCTTGTTTAAAAGATTAATGCAGCGGACAATGCAGTACAAAACAAGGTGATAAGAGATTAATTACGTTTTCATGTCAGTCTGCTTGAAGGAACAGGCACGAACAGTGTCTTCCTTTACATTAACGTGCCTGTGTGTACAAGAGGCGCCCGGTACGTGCAGCACACCCGGACACGGGCCGGCAGAGTGACACCGGACTCGCGGGTGAAGCAGCGCGAGCGAAGGCTATCCCAGCACGCGCGCTCAGACTTGGCTGACGCAACGCAACACAAACTTTGCCTGACGCGCGCAGGGGTACAAAGGCAAACGCGGACACGTTGTTGAAAACGAGCGAAGACACAGCGTGTCGCCCTGCCAGGAGACGCTCGGAGCGGACCGAGCCGGCTGGCGCTGCCGGCGGGACCCGTACCTGATCAGGTCCAGGAAGGAGTCCACCACCTCCTTGGACTCGGGCACCCCATCGTCCAGTCCGGCCACCCTGGGCTTGGCTCCCGTGACGCTGCCCGGCTGGATGATGAAGGCCATGGCCACCCCGATGGCTGACGCGATCAAGGTGGTGGCCAGGAAGAAGAGCATCGCCCAGCCGCCCAGCTTGCCCAGGGCCTTGGGGTCCAGGCTGGCGGCGCCGGACACCAGGCTGCACACGACCAGGGGGATGATGATCATTTTGAGCAGGCGGATCAGCAGCTCGCCGGGGAACCCGAAATAGATGATCTGGGTCCGGCTCAGTTCCGCGTTCCTCACCCCGAGGCCAATCAAGACGCCGACGATGACCCCGGCTACGGTCAGGATCACCATCAGGTTGGCCAGGACGGCGCGCCTGACCCTGTCCATCGCGGTGTCCGTGCGGGCCGGCTCCCTGTGCCCCTCCGCGCCGTTGGCCACCCCCTCCTCCTGGTACACCTCCCCGTTGGAGGTGCGTTTCGCGTCTACGTCCAGCGCCGTTTTTTCAGCCATCTGCTAACTTTTAACCAGCAAGCCAAGGGATACAAATTCTAGAAAAGTTCAGAAAATAAAAACCGATCTACACAGAAGACAGGTCCGGGAACTGGAGCTCGTGAGACACACCGGGCTCCAACTGCACGCGCTGACAGAGTGAGAGCTCTGCCGCGCGGCGGAGACACAGACATACCTTCCACTCTTGCATCATGCATGACGTCACGACGCTGTGGAACAGCCCACTCGCAATGGAAAGGGGCGGATCTCATGCACAGGGACTCGCGTGCTGCATGGCAGTTTGGGAGCGACACGAAGACACGAGAAATAATGACGCTGACGTAGAGCAACTCTTTGAAATTGAAAATATGCAGATTTGTCCAATACAAATGTTAAGTATGTAACCGATTGTGGATATCATTTACAGTCTGTATGTATAATACTTATTTATAGGCAGGCTACCTCATTTTCAGAATTCGATTTCAGAATTTTCATAATGTATAAATATATAATTGCAACGTATTAATATATTTGAATATAATATATTATATTTTGAATATTGAATATTGAGGATAATATTTGGTGCGAATACGTCCCTAACATACAGATTCGCCTCTGCTAGTTTCGTGGAGACCCAGGGCGCGCAGAGAGCATGAATTCGGCGTCTCAGTGCGACGCGGCTCCGGGTTTGCTTTAACTTCAGCGAGTCGGAAGTGTGAATTCAGCAGCAGCTCTTGCTCTCTGTCCAGCCAGCCGGTAGCGGCTGAGTACCCCCTGTGAATAAGGGCTACACTGCCCTTGTCCCCGGCATCGCCTGTCAACGGTGACACGATTAGTAGTCTCCTAGCCTCCTAGGAATGCTTCGCCGAAACGTCAGGGAAACTGGGAAAATGTGGTTTTTAAATTTGTTTTATTATCCGACGATTATTCATGCTGCTGAAACGCGGAACTGTTAGACCAAGCCGCCCGACTCGAGGGCAGAATTCCACAGCAGCGATTTCGGGAAATGACGTAGCCCCGCCCTCACCCACCGGCAAGTTCTGCCCTGAAGAGGGTGTAAAAATAGGAATTTAAGATGAACTGGGGAAGGAGATTGCTATTATTCCCAATTTGTTACAGATGGGACTCTTGATGAAATTATTGTGCCTGTTATTCGTGTGGACCGAATTACTAACCTCAGAGGTCTCCTGAACAGAGGTGTGCATTATGAATAATAACAATCTACATTGTATTGTGCTTCTGCGTTTAAAAGGTGCTCAGTACTGTTACGTCAACAAAGCAATAAACAATCCCAAAATAGGCTGACCTCCTACGCCAGTTTCTCAGCGTGTACCGAAGAGCCCTTCGGGTGACGGAGATCGTGGCTCTGAGCGATGTTGACATCCTCACTCCCGATCTCTCTGCCCCGGGCCGCTGGGCGCGGATTAATTCTTGGCAGCATATGAATAATTCAAAGGAACAGGAAGACAGAAATAAATGTTACAGAATGACCTTCTTTTAAGATCAGATACGGAGAAGAAAAATTGTTGACAAACGGGATCTTATTAAGTAGGCTTTAGAATATTTCAGGACAGTCATATGATTCGCTGTACATACAGTAATTAAGCACTTGATGCTGTAAAGCAGCTTGATGCTGTAAGCCAAGCCTCTTGGTGCCTCAGAATGTTTTCAGGGCCTCTTTCTGTAAAAATGGGTCTATGGTTTAATGTGCTTATTGTTATTGGAATGTAAGCTTAGTTTTCTCAAACTGGTGAGACTGCATCCTGGTTTTTAATCTTAATCACAAGGACTGAGCAGAAAAAAAATATTATTGTTAACAGCCTCCAGTCACCGTGTATATTGAGAATTACATTAGATTGCACTGAATTCATATGAAATGCTGTCTGTTTTAATTTTTTTCACGTACAAGTGATGGCTCAGCTGTGTGGGAAGGGGCTCAGCTCAGATTGCCTCTGCCTGACCTCTAAGATTGCATGAAGTACAGATCAAAGCATACAGTACCTTTAGGCTAGGAATTCTGCTTTACCCTACAGTTCCAGGACTTTTAACAGTTTCAGTCATGGTTTGAATTTCCTTCATTGTTTCAGGGTTTATGAAAATACAGCATTACAAGCCAGTTTTTCACATGCAAAAGGCTTCTAGCCGTATGGAGTTTTGCAAGCAATCACATGATAATATGAAGATAATATCCCATTTTCTGCTATAGTGACACAGGGGTTCTTGTCTTTAGGAAACAGCAGGCCTGTGAGGAGCCAGGGTCTTGTGAGAAGGCAAACAAAAGCCACAGCAGCCAAGCTGACATTCCAGGGTGTGGGTGGGAGGGGACCTTGTGCTCGGCTGTGTTATCGGGTTGCCAGCTCTGCTTGGTGTTTGTTTGCAGCACACAGAGCTCCTGTCTGTGACTGGGCCATCATGGGCTCTGTGGGCCCTGGAGTTCTCTCTTTCCCAAGACTGTAAACTGATTTCAGGGCCTTTCCTCTTTGTCCCTTTGTCCGTTGGGAACCTGCAGGCCTGCTCCAGCTGTTAACCATTTAACAGTAACTCGTGGTCTGTGAGCCGGGTGGGAGTTTAGGCCCTCAAGTGCTTGTGAATGTTCAGAGCCAAGCTGAAATCCGGACTGTCTGCTTGGGAAGCTGACTGCACCATTGCAGTCACATGTGTGAATGATACAGACAAACAAATATATTTGTTGTCTCCACTCCAAAAGCACAGTGTCTGATCAGGGTGTGCAATGAGAGTGTCTGATCAGAGTGAGCAATGAGAGTGTCTGATCAGAGTGAGCAATGAGAGTGTCTGATCAGAGTGAGCAATGAGAGTGTCTGATCAGAGTGTGCAATGAGAGTGTCTGATCAGAGTGAGAAATGAGAGTGTCTGATCTGGGTGTGCAATGAGAGTGTCTGATCAGAGTGTGCAATGAGAATGTCTGATCAGGGTGTGCAATGAGAGTGTCTGATCAGGGTGTGCAATGAGAGTGTCAGTCAGGTGAAACTTTATCTCCTGTCTGCCTTCTGCATCACAGTCCCTTTTAGATCCCTCCTGGCCCTTCAAGACAGACCTGGAGTAGCAGTTGAATCCTTTTTTGTATTTATCAGTAGAAGTTATATGTTTTTGAAACAGGTTTGTCTGGTTTTTATGTACACACAGTATACAGTATGTGCCATAGTTGTTTTCCTCACTGAATCTTCAGGAACTCCCTGTCCAGGTAGAATTGTTCACTGTTTCCTTTGCTGGGCTCCCTGATCCTCGTGATGCCTAAGGCTTCAGCCTCTCCTGGACTCTGATCTCCACTGCTGGGTTGTGAAGAGAGAGGCAGGAGGGTCCACTAAATCACAGGGCTACACATTGCCCTGAGTGACTACAGCTGCTCAGGCACTATGCCTGGAATTTGTCTCACTGTTGCTCACATCCTGAACACGTTCAGCTCCTGAGGTGTGGGTCTGCAGGTGTCGGTCTGGTCTGTGCTCCCTCATGATGTCAGGTTCTGGGACACAGTGTCCTGCTTCTGGCTTCAGTGGCTCGATCAACATGTCAGAAGAGCCCTGTCAGGGCAGAGAAAGACATGATTGGCCTTCTAGGCCTAAACTTGCATAGACCTCTGTTGTACATATATCCCATTCGCTCCTACACAGCCTTGTGTTCCAGGTGGCTTTGGGGCCGAGCTACAGTCAGGTGCACTGACGCTGAGAGACACCAGCAGGAGTGAGCTCTGATCTGCTCAGCATTGCCTTCCGTGACCAGAGCCATTTGGAAACAGGGATTCGACACAGTGTTTCACTTCATGACAACAGAGTTTACTTGCAGGAGTCTCTTGGTAGTGGAATGCTTGATTGTAGTTGTCTAGAGGATTGCATTTTCCAGACCCCCCAAAAATGGCACCCTAAAGCACAATATATGGCAAAAGCATAATTTCTGTTTCCACAGGGGTGCTATTTGATGTTTTAAAGTCTGAAAGTAAGCTAACAGGCAAGGCCTGGCTTGACAAGGATGCAGAAATGACCTGAGTTCTGCTATTGTGTGTGCCCTCATTATGTGAAGCTGGCTAGGTAAGGTGATAGGAACATTGCTGATTGCAGCACGGAGCCAGAGCCCTGTACAGACAAGAGGAAACCTGATCAGACACAATGCTGCCCGAGTGGAGTGTCGTGGGAAAGGCAGAGGACTTGGGAGACGGGCCAGAAAGGCACAGAGAGGAGATAAGAGGATAGTGCCAACTGTGTAACCGGACCTGCTGTTTCTGCCTCCTGATTGGCACCTGATTACACCACATGATTACAGTCCAGAGTACAGCACAGAAACTGTCAGAGGCAGTTCCTTCTGCCTAATTGCCCCCCAAAGAAAACCAGTTGGGTGGGAGTCTGGGTCCATGGTCCTTGTGTTCCCCATCTTAAATTGTGGAGACTAATCGATCCTTTTATCTCAAGCTATTTGCTTGATTAGACTAATAGGAAACTTTATTCAGTAGAATTAGCAAATAACTAGTAATAGGTTTATTCCATGCTGAAAAAAAGAAGAAAGAGAACACAACGTTTCGGCCGTGGAGCCTTCTTCAGGTGTGAGAGAGACAGGGCAGTAGGCAAAGGTAAAGTTGCGGGAGAACAAAGGTTGGGAGGGAGGAGGAGTGAGAGGCGGGAGCAGGGACAGAAAGAGAGGCCAATCAAGAGGTGTGAAGTCAGAATGGGTGCAGAGAGGTGTGAAATGAAATTTCCAATGAATGGAGAAAATTTAAAAGAACAGTAATCTGTCGTTAAGGGAAGGGAGTATGTGTGATCCTAACTGCAGAATAATTTTAGTTTCGGTGGTCTTTCTGATGTATGAGTTCGGAAAACCGTCTTTGAGAACACAGACGGAGAGATTAGAGTGGTCGTGGCCGTCAGAGGTGAAATGAGAAACAATGGGCTTGGAGAGATCTTTAATCTTCACAGCCCTGACGTGTTCTCTGAAGCGGTCTCCGAGTCTCCTTCCTGTTTCTCTAATGTAGATGGCTGGGTATTTACTAGCCCAGCAATAACTGACAAGTTATTAGCAAATAACTGACAAGCTGTAAAGGGGAGAGGATTCCTGATTCTTCACACTGGCCACAGAGGAATACCCACGGAGTATGTGGGGGGCATCTCTCCTCTGGGCTGGCCCACCTGCCTTGCAGGGCTGGCTTGTTCTCATAATAGTGCAGAAAACACACATCACACTGCCTTCCGATACAGGGACGCTGAGCCAACACAAGAACAGAAGACAGACGAGAAGGATTCATTCAGCCTATCTGCTCCATGTCCCACTTAGTAGCTTATTGACCTGATGACCTCATCCAGATGTGTCATGAAGGAAGTCAGGGTATAGACTTTAACAACATGGCTGGATAGCTTGTGATAGAATGGATAGAATTGCCTCCTCTTCTCGGTTTTTAGTACACTTCCACAAAATGTCATTTTGTGCCCTCTGTTCTGCGCTTCACAGTTCATTCTGGGCTGACTTTGTCAATGTGTGTGGGTTGTGAACACTTGTATCAGGTCCCCTCACAGTCCTGAGCTGAATCTTTTAGACTGTTAGTGTTCCAGATCATGTCTTACTAGTGTCTTGCACAATTCTAGCATTGTTTCCCTTTGTTGTGTTAACTTCATAGCCTGACATTCTGTCTGCCTTTGTATTACTCTCCCTGCAGCTCTGTTTCCAAACTGATTACCAGTCTTGATCACATGGACAAAGCTCAGAAAGGCTTCAAAGGTTTAAACATTTCTTCTTCCCCTTGCTTGCCAGAGACGAGAGTCATTGTTCATGGAAATTAGCTGAGTCATGAACACATGGCACACCCCACATGGAAATGAATCCTGGAGAAACCTAGTCTGAAAGCAAAATTTGACTACATTTTGCAGTGTTTAAAAATGTCTGGATACATATATTGAAATCTATATGAAAAGTGAATGAAAACTATTTCAGTTGCATTAAAGAATTAATTAAATATCAGTAGATTTAGGCAATATATACCTGAAATGTCATTGAAAATGAATATCTCTGTCAGACGTATTTCCTCATTTGTGACCTCTGGCAATCTGAGGTTCATTCTCAGCATTTAGCTGCTAATCTGGCCGGCAAGGCTTGCATGTGCCTTTTAAAAGAAGTACAGCCAATCCTTTAATCTTCATTTCTTCGCAGATAAGGCAGGTTCTGTGGCAGAATCAGTCAGCTAGAGGCAGGCGTGTGACCTTGAAGAATCCCGGCCTGCAACCTTCTGATCTGTCCTCCCAGCCAGGACCTCTTGTTCTCTGTTCTTAGTCTTGTTCTCTGCGGCATGACTTTGCAAATTTGTTCTCCATGAAGAAGCTAAAAGCATGTGCTGAGTCATACTCAGCTACACAGTGTGACAGTGCTTGTTCACCATGACTTTTTTTACTGAATAAGGCGTGCAGGTTCAGAATGGGCTGAGCTTTCTAAAAAATGTGTGGAACAGGTGGAGTGACATTATCTGCTGCGTGATTGAAGTTAAAGGTGGATCCCAATTAGCTGTGCTTCACACATATGACGCAAATGTGTCACTGGCAGTCTAGTCACTGGGAAGGAGATGGTAGTGGCGCGGCTGGCTCAGTGATGATGAGTGAGAGGCCAGGCGCAAGAGACTCGACTGACAGGGATGTGGGAGCTCTGAGACACAGGGAGAGTGAAAAGTGAAAGAAGCTGCTAATACAATAATGAAGTACTGGCCAGAAGGGCTGAAGCAGCTCAGGCAGGTCAGTGATGGAAAAGAGAATGAAATGGGGAGGTGCGTCGGCGGGAGGAGAAGCCGGCTAACCGCATCCCTAGGGAAAGGAGGCTGCTAGACGTAGCCCCTCAGTCGGGAAAAGGGAGCTTCAGCTACAGCAGGAAACCGAATGGCGAGCCCCATGAAAAGAGAACTGCTCGGGTTTTCAAGGGCAGCCATCAGGAGCGCCAGGGGTGCAGGTCAGCAAGCTGGGGGGGCAACGGCTAAACAAAGGAGCAACAGTGTGAAAAGAATAAGTGTGGAGTGGGGCGCAGTTTGAGGCTGGGGCCGATGTGGAGTGGGGCGCAGCTTGAGGCAAACTAACCTGAGGTTTGTCATCGAAATGGCTAAGATTTGAAAAGTGGAGACTCTGGAGGCTGTCTCTACGTGCAATATGTTCAGTACTTACTGTAAAGTCGAAGCTACAGCAACACTGGACAGATTTTGTTTTTTGAAAGTCATGAACAAACCCAAAGATGCTTGAAATCAGTGATTAAGTAAATTCATATTAACATTTGAGATAATATATCAGTGATGCTCATGAAAATCAGGTTTGATAAACCATATATATTTAATATATACCAAACCTATCAATGAGATGGGCTGCTGTGATTCTGAACCTTTTTCACTATATATAGAGAAATTACTATATTTAGCAATTGCAATTCACATGTGGCGTTCATGAGCAAAGCTTAGTATAGATCCAACGTATGGTCTCATCTGCTGTATTTTGCTTGCTATCCTATATCCAGAAAAGGCACTTAAACTCCCAGTGGAGCTCAGTGCGGACTAAAGCAGAAGGGCAGCAGCTGACTCTTACTGGGGAGCTGAGCGTGCCCCGAGTCTGTGGCACGAGGAGGGGTGAGGGCAGTGCCTGACGGGCAACTGTGTGTGAGAAGTGCTGGCAGCTGTGCTGAGGGGCTGTAGGAGAGAGAGCCCTTGGTCAGGTATCCCCAGAGAGACTGCATCTGTGACAGTCAGAGACAGTGCCCTCATGGTGCAGGCATTCATTTCCCATGAATAATTCAGTCTGCTGCAAATCACTCTATTACTCCATGAATCCAGATCGACGTGCCTCATGTTTTGTGCGCAAGCAGATTTTCAGGACGTATGCAGTGATGTATTTGCACACAAGAGGATCGATGTAATCTGTGATGTCATTTCTGGGATTGATTTCTTTTCTGCGTTATGTCCTTTTGCTTAGGCTGGGGGGTGCCAGACAAGTGGCCTTTTTCCAGCGAGATTGTCACAGGAGAGCAGTGAGAGTCACACATCTGCTGCTTTCTGCAGTCATAGTGAAAAAACTGTTCACTAATCTTCTGTGTATCATCTCAGTGAAGCCCACAGGAATTTAATTATACATGCCACTCTTTTCTAAAATAAGTTTTATTATGAAAAATAATAATCAAACAATCAAGGGCCTATACAGACAGATGTTCGTGTGTATTACTCCTCACTCAAATAACCTGGGAGGAAGACTTCTGCCACAATGGTAGGAGTGAGATGTCATCACACCATTAGAGCCCCCAGAGCCAGACAGAGTTTCAGTGTGGGCGTAGCAGGGGGTGTGTTACCTGATAGCCAATCGCTGGCCTCTGTCTGTGTCACAGTACTGTGGCACTGTGTTTATGGAGGCGTGCAACACAAGAATTATACAGACTATTTTCAGATCTTATGTTACTTATTTCCTGGCTATACCCTTCACCTCACATTTCTAATTGCATAATGACATAATGCTCAGATATTTTCTTATTTAAGTTTGTTCTTGGCTGGTGAGGAGAGAAATTATGGGGTCTGAAGTAAGCAAGCTTAACAACAGATAGGTCAACAGAGGAAGGACTGAATTGTATCTTATTTTACTGGAATGAATGTGAAACTACAGACCCCTGCAAACTCTCCAGTGAATCTGTCCACCTCAGCCTCAGCTGCAACAGCTCAGAATCACAGGGGACTTGACAGCCCGCAGGGTGAAGCTGGGGTTTTCAAAGATCACTTATTCCAGTCAGACAGTGGCTGTCAGCGAGTCAAGGACTTGTATGTCAAAGGGCAAGGGAGAGGAATCAATCACATGGCTGTGCACTGGAATTGCAGTGTGTCCACTGAAAGGACACGCATCTACATGTGATCCACATCTCTTTGAGGAACCTGCCTGAGCGTGAGCGAGGGGGCAGAGACAGAGCACACAGCCAACTTCAGACAGCCCACTCTGTCCCATCTTGAGTGAATGTGGGTTCAAGGGCACCAGAGTGATGGACTATAGCTCTTTGTGGTTGTAGATGAGTGGCTCTGAATCTCCACATCTAGCACAGTGCAGTTGAGCTGTACAATTGTACAAGCACAACTGCAAAGGCAAAAAAACAGCTAATTTACACACAACGTTAAGTATCCCATCACAATAAAGTGTAGGAGCTGATCAAAAGACTTATTGACAATCAAGTCTGTTCTATTCCATGTTTTACTTGCTACAGACTGCAATGTGTCTTGAACTTGAACTTAAACTTTATATTGTTTTAATTTAATATGTCTGCCCATGCACATTAAATTTGTATGGACATGTTGTGCTTCTGTTTATCTAAATACATCACAAAATATCACACACCACATCTATTACACATGCAGAACTTGTTACATCATAGTCATGAGATGTTACACAGATGCACTTTATTACAGCATTATTGGTTTATACTGACATCTTTACATTTTCCCTGCCATCTATCTGTGTTAACTGCTTTAATAGATAAGGGTGAAGAAAGATACAAGATGCGAAGAAGGGGGTTAACTGATTCCTTTCTGCATGAGGACTGGACTTCTAAGTAACAAGCTAGATTTATGGCAGGAAAGGGGGATGACTGATAAGGATTCCAGATGCCAGCTAGGAAACCCACAGGGAGGGTAATCTAAAACACTGACCATTTGGCCAAAGTCTGTGAACTGTCTGAACACCGTGACCTCCCCCCTTCACCATAATAATGAGCTACGTCAGAAGCGGCAGGAAAGTGCTATATAAACTGGAAGTTTTGTACCAACACTTTGAACAATACTTCCGTTTTATTGTTCCTTGCGGGAACAAGGCTTCGGCTTTATTGTTCCTTGCATGCAATAAAACTCATCTGTTTAACTTCATCTCGGGATCCAGAACTTATTTTTCTGTTACAACAGGGAACAAATGAATATTTCTATTTGGTCTAGATTTGGGAACCCTAAAACGTTTGCCAGAGGGAAGAAGTTGATGTTCAGAATTAAGAATATGAAAAAGATCTGATATAATTGTTTCCTCCTAATCACGCATTGTTCAAAAACATCTGAAGAAGGCTCCACAGCTAAAACATTGTGCTTTCTTTCTTCTCTTTTCAGCATGGAATAAACCTATTACTTGTTACTTTGCAGCTTATGCATGCTGACGCTTCTACCTACCTGAATTGTTCAAAAACTGTCTGCAAGGGGGAGTGCTGCTTCACTCCCATAACCTTCACTGCTGTCAGGACAAGATGATGATTTCTGATCTTAACTCTGGAGCAAACACTCTCCGCCTGAGTCACCCAGCCTGCTGTCTATGTATATTCCTGAACACTTATATGAATTAATCTGGGTAATACCTTCCTTGTGAATCACTTCATATGAATGGTTATATTCAGGCATGCTAATAAGTATTGAAAGAAGAAGCAGTTTCAAGTATTTCAGGTTCTACAAGCTGCAAGATCTTGTACAAACTCCACTTAGCTAAAGCCAAAAAAATGACTTTCATTTTAACAAAGCTAGAGGTAATCCAAGCCACAGTAAAAGTGTGGAATTACCCTACAGGGTCATAATGAGAATTAAGGTCATTTCTGTCTAAGGAAGATGTACAGCAGCAGTGCTTCAGCTTGCTGTGACTCTGTAAGAACAGTGGTTGTGTAATCTGAGTTGTGAAGATACAAAGTATCAAAGTTGTAGTGTTGCAACTGAGAGAGGACACACACTATTGTTGTGTATCTGTAACTGAGAGAGGGGCACATTGTAGTTTTGGTGCCATAGCTGAGAGAAGGCACTCACTGATGTTGTGTATCTCTAACTGCAAGAGGACACACAATATTGTTATGTATCTCTAACTGCGAGAGGACACACACAGTTCTTGTGTTACTATAACTGAGAGGGGAAACACATTGTAGTTTTAGTGCTGTAACTGAGAGAGGACACACACCGTTGTTGTGTTACTGTTACTGAGGACACACACTGTTGTTATGTATCTCTAACTGCAAGAGGACACCCACTGCTGTTGTGTTACTGTTACTGATAGAGGACACACACTGCTGTTGTGTTACTGTTACTGAGAGGGGACACGCACTGTAGTTTTGGTGCTGTAACTGAAAGAGGACACACTCTGTTGTTGATCTGCTGTTGAAAAATGCCTGAGACTTCCTGAGAAATGTCATGCCCCTTGGATCACATTTAATTGAACAGCTCTTGCTCAGGAATTCTATTAAATCATTGTCTTCTTACAGGTGAGCACCACCCAGATGCACTCCTAGAGTTACAAAAGTGCAGGTGTTAGGAGATTATAATGGTCTGTTACACTGTGTACTGAAAGTTAAAACTGTAATAAAAGCTGCTGGTTCCAATATTAATTTGATGTGTTTTTAATGTCTCTCAGTTTATATAATCCTGTTGTGATCTTTAATATAAGCTATCTTGGATAAAGGCATCAGCTAAATAAGGTGATTTTTATCTTATTATAGTATATTCAAAAGATATTATGGTATTATGAAAATAACTGTTCATTGTGCTGCATAGGCCTCTGTCTCTGACAATCCAGGAAACCTGTCACATTAAGCAGACTATTTATGGTTCAGTTTTATTGGCTGACTTCAACAGGCAGGACTGGCAGTTGATTCAGAAAAGGAACGCAGGGCCACAGATGTAGCTTATTGTAGACCTGCCCTGTCACCCCCGGCAGCTGCAGGAGTTGTGCTGATCTCCCAGGTGGATCTGAGGCTGGGAGTCGGATGCAGTTGTGCTGATTTCCCAGGCAGAGTGCTGTGGAGCTGTGTGTTTCTGGAAAGACCTTTCTTAGGGACGGCTATTTTTTCTCCTGGCTCTATACTAATTCACTGAGTGCAAGAGGATATGAGGACGATGTACCAATGTGCTGCAGCTCAGTTTTGCAAAGCATAACTAATTCCATCCTGTTTCAAGTAATATTCCAAAGTTCAAAACTTGTTGACAGAGGAAAGAGGAGGAATGCTGGGAAATCCCTCCCGAGCAGTGAAGCTTTGCCTTCTGAGCCGCATGTGCCATGCTGAAATCAGAGTGATTGTGCTGCCAGCGGGCTGTTCTTCTCCCTAATCTCTCTCCCATCTGTTACTCGGGCACCTGGTCCTCCAGTGGATATATTTCAGGATGAGCAATGCCAGCTCTGGACACCAATGTCTTCTGCTGCCCTTTTACAGCCTCATGCCGGTCACATGCAGCACCGCTGTCCTCTAGTCTGTGTGAAGCTGGCTGGACCATCAGTTACCACTGACGGCTCTGACTCTGCTGGCATCCCTCATGACCCCCACATGAGAGAACCCAGTGTGAAGTAGGAGAGACTAGGACTGACTCAGATGCAGATGCAGAGAATACATGTGACTTGTTTTTAGGAGGTTAGGCATTAGTCATCTTTGCAGAATGATCTGAAGATCTGAAGATGTACAGTAGCTGTACAGTATCTGAGCCCGTCAAAGCCTGGTCGTCTGTGAAAGAACTAGGCCTAAGTCCAGTGTTGGAGCAGATAATGCTTCTAAAACTAAACATTTTTAAAGTCTGTCAGCCTCTTGCTGTGGATGAGCTGGGAGAGAATGGCAGTTCAGTTCACATCCCGGCGCAGGATCTGCTGCGATCTTGGCCTCCTGGAGCTGAGAAGCAAGCAGCAGCCCTGCAGCTGACAGCGTCGCGACAGACAGAGGAACCTGTGGGCTGAGCTCTGCTTTACAGTTACATTTAGACGCCAGTCAAATTGACAGCGCAGGTACAGTCGATACCAAGTGCTCACGCGTGTACAGTAGCAAGAAAAAAACATCATAAATAGAAGAAGGGTGGCACAGGTCTGGGAGAATCAGCCGATGACAGGGACTGGAGTCTTCCCATAGAGCCATTGTTATCCTCTGCTACACAGCGAAGAGAGTGATAAAAGGGACCAACAAATTGCTGTAGCAAAAAACAGATAAGCATGCATCTTAAATTTGGGGTACATTGTTCAGCAGGCTTTTCAGGTCTCATTACAGATATTAATTACAGATATAGTATCAGATACAACAGGAAAATTGCTGCCATTGAGCACAGCAGCATCACTTCATTTATTCCTGTAAAGGAATACAATTCCTGAAAAGACATGTCAGATGCAGAATAAATCCTTGGATATCAATGAATAAAATTGTTCACAATCTTGAAAGAAAATGACTAAATTAATCGAACAGACTACTTTAGGATCAGCAGTGAGAACAAAGAGAGGTTGGTGTCTGGAACAAGCTTCTCAGCCATATTGTTGGACTTATTTTCATCTGATCTTTCAAGAACCATAAAGAGAAGACCTTAGATCAATTAGCTAACAGTAAGGAAACACTTGATGGTCCAAATGACCTCCTCAGGTTTCTAAGCTTATATTCTTGCCCTGCAGAAACTGGTGGGTTGTTATGCTCCTCCTGTCTTTACTATAGTTGTTCTTGTCACACATCTGTATAATTGATTTCCTGACTTGTTTTCTTCTTAAGCCCTACCCCTGTGAAACATCTGAAATAAAGGATGTCAAGATTTATAAAAGTAGGATATGCAGGAACAGGAACACGGCAAAGATGACGGAGGACTGATGTGTCTGTCTGATCAGTCTGCAATCTGTCTGTCTTCTTATTGGGCCGCCTCTTTGCTTCCGACTGTGATATATTTCTGTAGAACAGAAGAGGGGGGTTGTGCTCACACTTGGGGGTCGGCTGGGCTGAGGGCTGCCCAGTCAGTCACGCTCCTCGGCTGTGTTTGTGCGAGCAGGAGGCAGCTGTGTGATTGATGCACAGGGGCGCTGCAGTGACAACAACCCACAAGCAAGGGGCCTCGGGGAACTAGGAGATGCGTCACAGTAACATATTAATCAAATGGCAGCTTGATGGCTGGAGAACGGGGGGACACAGGTGTTTATAGGCCCATTTGAAATAGAAATTCTTTATAGAGGCATCATCTGTGTGACACCGTACACAAACACAGCAGTAACCTACTGCATCATACAAGACCTTGTGCAGCAGGATGATATTTATACCACACAGTCAGAGATAATCAGACAGCTTCTCTCCATCTGGAATGAAGCCCCTGGCCTCCAGCTGAAGAGCTCTGGTGGGACCAGACAGTGTGGGACCGGTTTCAGAGATGACAAGCAGTGACCAGTCCTGTTTGCAACGAGTGAGCTGCCCTGGGCAAGTGACATGGAGCCTTGCACTAGAAAACTATTTGGTAATTTTTGTAAAATGGTCTGAGCTGAAACTTTCAGAAATGTCTTCTTCATGTCTTGGAAGTGTGCCTGCAGTCATTGTCATTCCGGAACAGAAATGCTGTTCAGACAGAGCGGTAAACAATGTGACGAAGGAGGATTCTGTGGTCCTTAAAGAAAACCAACATTAAATATTTAAATAATTCTGCATTTAATTATTGCATTTAAGTCTTTCTTATGAACATAAGAAAGACTACAAACTCCAGTTCATTTATCTGCTAGAAGCTAATGGATCCGAAGGTCTCGTCCAGATGGTTCTTGAAGGAGGCTAGGGTCCCACAACCACTGTTATCAAGAAGTGACCCCTGCTTGCGGGTTCAAATCCACTTCCACTTCATTGCTGGTTCTGACTTTGTTTACTTGAATCAGGTTCTCTTGTAGTCTTTTCCGTCTAAAAAGACTAAAAAGATTCAGTTTCTCCAGCCTGTCACTCTAGAACCTTCTTTTAAAGCCTTTTTTTCTATAACATGGTGACCTCAAATGCGCTAATTGTTCTAAATGAGATCTAACAGAACAGCCCTTTATTTAGATTTGATGTTCCTTACTATGTATCCTAACTTCCAGGTTTTGTTTCTACTGCTTCCCCACAGAGTCAAGGAGCTGACAGTGATGTGTCAACACAGACACCCTAGTCTGTCATCAGCTGCTTCTTCACGCTCAGTGTTTCACAGCTCATATCTACCCTTCGCTTTTGCTACTAGCGTGTCACAAGGACTAAACAGCATCTGCTCAGCCTTCAGTTGAATCTCCTCCTTTTTGAATTTACACTATGTTTCCTGCTGCTGCTCTTTTTTAATTGTCTGAAAACTACACTCATTTACTAACTGTACCAGAACCTGGACCATTAACACTGAATGAGTAACAGCAGTGGTCCTAATACAGACACCTATTTCACCCCACTAATTTTCTTCAGTTCAATTCAAAACACTTTATTCACACCCAATGGGGGCAATTTAAGATAATTAATCCCTTATCTATACTCTGTTTTCTATCCATTAATCAGTTCCCAAATCCTAATACATGCGTTAAATTGAATGCTGTCTGTCTGCAATTTGAAAAGATGATTTTTATGAGGACCATTATCAAAAGCCATCTGCAATTCTAAATATACCATGTCATGTGCAATGTGTATCCATTACATAATTACTTGTGGTGCTTGTTGAAGATCTTTAACAAGTTAGTTAAGCAAGACCAACCATTTCTCAAACCATGTTGACTATCCCTACTGAGCTACCAGCGCTAGCATCCAAGATGAGTATCCAGCCTGTACCAACCCAAACCCTTCTGTTGCCAGGGCAACCGCCTCCCCGGGGGCTGTCTTTCCAGCCATGTTGCCATGACCACAAACTCCATTACTATGACAACTGCTCACCTTTGTCATCATCTTCTTTCTCAGTCTCTTCTTTTCTTCGTCACCTCCTCCCTTTCTGTCCTCACTTACATGGTTTATGAGTTTGATCCAGCAGGTCAGGGATCAGAGTGGTGTCTGTGGGGGAGGTTTTATTTATAGTTGTTATTCTTCCTTTAGTTTATTAACCACAACGAAATCTGAACTGAACAAAGTACACTCTGTGTTTTTCTCTGGAACCTGAGACTTCTAGCCAAGCAAAATACATAAAACTCAACACCCAGTATCACCAGGACAGTGAGTGAGAGGGAGGCCATTGCTGGGACAGCAGCGGAGAGCTGAGCTGTGGGCCATTGTTTTTTAACGAGCAGTGATGAGTTCTAATCGCACATTGAGGCTGATCTGCAAGGCCCTCAGTATGTTTAAGGGATAAGCGATTAGAAACCACAAGACTTTAAATCCCATCACCTCAGGAGCCTGGGAGAGAAGCCAGGTCTGGTCAAGGGTGAAATGTGTCCTGGTTTCAATGCTGCTGCCTCACTGCTCCAGCACAGGGACCTGCCTGTGTGATCTCCTGCTTGTGTGGGAATCCTCCAGGTGCTCCAGTTTCAGAGCACTTCCCACTGACATGCAAGTTAGGACATACTGAGGGGGTCTGTTCCCAGTAACCCCAGTACCAGCTATGAGACAACAGAGACACAGAACAAAATACGTGTGATGGACTTCATGGCGTCATCTTATTTCTGGCTTATAAGCTCTTCTGATTAAATAGACATTTCACTGAAACAGGCAGAGGTAAAGAGCTTAGGAATTCATCAGCTGAGCAGTGTCTCTAATGCACATCTCCGATGCTTGATAATGGAAACTCAATAAAACAGCAGTGCAGGTGCTGGTAAGCAGGAAATCTGCACTAGTATTTTTATCAAGCTTTGGACTATTCACAGCACGCAAAGCCCTTCACAATAGCAGCCCCTACTACCCCTTTGATCGCCTGAGCTTAAACAGGATTGTGGAGGTTTATTAGAATGTTTCGTAATGTAGTTGCCAAGCTTTGTATGTAACACACACGTTAACATTAATTTACTACAGATGTTGCTTAAAAAACTTTTGCAAGCTCCATTTTACTGGAAATAATTTAGAATTTAAAAGAGCTGTACAGTATTTCCTAAGATGTAGCGATCAGAAAACACTGGGTCAAGATGTACCAGACAGCTGCTGTTTGTGCCAGCTCTGCTTTATGCTTTATGCTGTGTCACAGCCATGTTGTCTGATTTGAATGTGAGCCAGCTTTGTGTTTCAGAATAGTGTTTCTTGTCATCAGCCTGATCCTTATACTGTTTTGATTATCACAGTTATAGTCAATGATAGTCACTGTCCTACAGGGATTCACCTGTCCACACTGGAAGAAGGAGCATGCTTTTGCAGTAGTGGATTGCTAGGACAGAGGTTAGTGATGGATTAGGCACCATGGGTACAGCAGTGTCCCAGGCTAATACCATTAATGCTTTGCTGTTTCTTGAGGTCTCACACACGGAACCGGTATTCACCAGCGATGGAATCCGGTGGGATGATGCGGGAGGTGGGCCGGACTGGGCTGGCATTCCAGGGCCCAGGGGGTAAGCTGCCCTGCGGCTGTGTGCTGTGTGCTGACACAGCAGAGCTCCTGTGAGAACTGGCGCGGGGCCGAGCCACAGTCCCGCCTGTCTGTCTGGGCTGTGACAACAAGAGCGCAGCCCGGCCCCTCTCCCCTGGAGGGGGATCAAGGGACTTAGAGGCCAGCTGTGTTTGATCTGCGCCGGGTAGCGCCGGGCCGCACCGGGCTGAGAACCGCAGCCTGCCAGGCGGTTAACCCTTCCCCTGCAGACTCGCAGAGACGACTGGGCTGCAGAAGACCGGCCACTGTGCCGTCAAGCTCACAGGTGTGATGCTTTGCAAATCTGATTCAAGCAACTTCAGTCCTGCAGGTTATGCAAAATAATTACCATTTCAGATGAGGCAGATCAGAACTTTCTTCCCATTAAAGATGCAAGCCCGCACTCAAGATCATGATTAGTTTGCATTTCAAACATCTTGACTTCGAATGGCCCCACTCTTTCATTCATGATGTAGATTATAATGTTTGCTGTGTCTCCTTTTTCTTTTTCAAATCCAAACCAAAGTTGATGTATCTCAGTAATTTTGCCCATTTTTGAATCATTGTTCCCATTTCTTCCCATTTTGCTGTCTGGTGTTTGATTACACTTTGTCCCAGAGAACCAGGGATCTGCAGCCCACAGTAAACTGCATTGTCTCTGTGATGCTGTAGCATCTGTGGTATTTTCTCTTCTCCTGCACTCTCATTAATAAAACTGTAAGAGGGGCCCATCTAGCCCATTTGGCTTCTCATCCAGATGTTTCTTAAAAGAAGCCAGGGTTTCACGGCTTCAAGAACATGGCTGGTCAGATTGTTCCACACCCCTGCAACCTTTTGTGTAAAAAAGTGCCTACTCTCCTTGATTTTAAATGTACTTCCTCTTCATTTCTACTTGTGCCATCTGACCTATGTTTCACACATTGTTTCTGAAGATATGCACTGGGCTGACTTTTTAAGTAACTTTGAGGATTTTGAATACAGTATTAGAGATTATTAGAGATTATCGTGGTTATTAGAGATTGCGCACATTACACTTTGGCAGGAGAACCTTCCGTCTGGACAGAGGGGAAACAGGCAGCTTCTGTGCTGGCCTGGAAGTAGGGCTGGAATAGGAGGAGGCTCCTCAGCCAGTAAGGAAGAAGGAGGATATCAGTGGAAGCGGGCTGTTGCCAAGGGAGGTTATCTGACACATTAGCAGTGGCAGTAATGATATGACGAATGACTTATTAAACCAACTGTAGGTAGATAGCACCTGCACATATCTCTGTTATCTTCTTTAAACACCTTACACAGGTTAGCACATGCAGATCACAGGAGCTCAAGGATACGGCAGGCTGTGACGCAGCTCACTGTGCGCTGTGCCTTGTTTTCACTTCTGTAACAGCGGCACCGTGGATTTTTACTTATTACAAGGCAAACCAGTGCAGAACCGAGGCTCCTGGTGACTCCAGTCGTGAGGACTGGAGGGCAGAGTGCAGGAGGGAGGGTCTGTCCGAGCAGGGGGCAGGTGGAGAGCAGCTCTCACTCACCCTCAGCAGTCAGGAAGGCAGGGGGATGGAGGATGGACCATCCACAATCACAGGGGCAAAAAGAAGAATAATAGTAGTGGAGAAAACAAGTTACAAATAGCAGGAAAGAGAAAGAAGAGACATGAGCTTGAAGTCACTAAAGAGTCATTTTATAAGCAGTTAGTGGGCACTGAACTTAACAGGCGTGTTGGGAGGGTAAAGGGACCAGTCGAGGCCCAGCTGGGCCCTGACCTGGGAGAGACAGGAAGTTACTTTCCTGCGAGCAGACCGGAGCACACAGCACAGTCTCCATCCCAGCGGAGCGAAACACAGGAAGGCACAGGGGAGGGAAGGTGATGACATTTACCCAAGCCTCAAAATCCTGCTGTATGATGAAGGGACTTTCAGGGCTTTCTGGTGTGAAAAAACACTTCCTTTAAAACTGCTTTCACAGTGTACAGTCAGAGCATTGCATCAGCTGTAAACAACATCTTGCACTGATTGTTCACTTACTTTCCAGCTAGTTTCAATTAACTGTGTGGCCGGCCACTGCGGAGAAGGCAAAATCAAGGCCCAGGCAATTCCAGATGGAGAAGAGAAGCTCCAGGTTCGAGACCCAGGAGGCCATTCAGCTCATCCTGCTCATTCGGTGGCTCGTGGCTTGTCACTCCCACAATCTCCTGAAAGTCCCTGAGGAACCAGCTTCAAAAGCATGGCTGGCCAGCTTGTTCCAGACACCCACCAGCCTTTGTGAAAAATGATTTTATGTCAAACCCATGTGTGCTCGTTTTTAAGTCTGCCTCTTTCATTTCAGGTATTTTATTAAAAATGTTGGATTGATAAAGCCTAGAATCCAATTTCTTTTGTGTTGGTTGAGATGGGCAGTGCCCATTCAGGGTGCAGGTGGCTCTTTCAGGGATCCCAAACTCAATCAAGTGGTTCCTGGTTCCTGCAGCTGCAGTGCGGGAGCTTGCAGGCTGCAGCGAGCCCTGGGCTGTGTGGCAGCTGCAGCGCTTCCCTCACAGTGGAAGTGCAGAGAGAGGCAGCTGGCGCGTGGTGCAAGGTGCGCTGCTGTTGCATCAGCTGCAGAGTTTCGCTGTGAACACTCAACCTGAGAAATGCAAACAGGCAGAGAACAAGGAAGGGCTGGGTGACAGAACTCCACTGCAAAAGCCTGAAGAGTTACATCAGGTCCTGTCAAGTCACACAGGACTGCTTGCGCTGAACCCCAGGCTGGCCGCAGTGTGTCCACTGCTGCTGCTCTGTTGCTTGGGCACAGAACTCCAGACACGTTAAGACCTGCCTTCTAAATCCATGCTGTCCTATTAACAGCCAGACAGATGATCCTCTAGTTTAGTTCTAATTATCAATATCATATAACTTTACATGCACCTGAAATGAGGCTTATTAGTGAGTTATTACTTGATTCCATTTTATCCGCCTCTTCATGGAGTGCTATACTATTTATTTTCCCCAGTAGGCATTACTCCTGTCTGGAGCATCGATGGGAAGAGCTGTGTTAGTGGCCCTTGAGTAAGTACAGTTGGCAATAAAAAGGGACTGGACATTTGTTTAACTGAAGTGCTTCTCGTACCAGGAACTCTTCTGCCTTTTCTATGCTGATATGGTTTAATACAAAACTTCCTCAGCATGAGGCATACTGGCAACTTCTTCCTCAGTGGAAACCATGAGAGAGTGAGTACAAAAGCCATTTTCTTTTCGTCATCTGAAGCTTTTGTTATTTTAGTGCTCCTTTTTCCCCTTAAACTTTGTAAGTGAGGGGGCTTTGTTGCACATTTAAGAAGAGAAAACCTGAGAATATTATGTGCAGTTTTGGGGGTCGAGGTAAAGAGCTGCGTCAGCATGTGTAGCTGCGAAGGAACAAGTACAGGTTTATTTCAGCTGAAAAGAGAAGGAATAAACCTTTACTTGTTCCTTTGAATATGGGGTCACTGTGTATGACGTTCAGTGCAGGGTGAGCTGCCCTCCAAGACTCCAGCGCTGCTGTAGGTTAAAGCTGCAGTACTGATGTCACCTGCTGACAGGAACAAATACTACAGCTCAATTATTCAGTTTTGGCTGCTTGTAGCTTTATGCCTTGAGGTTTCCTTTCCAGCTAAACTCTTAATGTATGATTTTACATTTGAACATCTGGTTTGGAAGAGAGTGCCGCAGTGATTAGTATTGCTGCCTTGCTGTGCTGGGGCCTTAGGTTCATGTTCAGATTTGCATGGAGTTTGTATATTTTCTCCATGTTTGCAGAGGTTTCCTCCAGCTGCTCCAGTTTCCAGACTGTTAGACAGACTGGTGGGTTAATTGGCTTCTGGGGACATTGGCCCTGGTGTGAGTCTGTGTCTGTGTCTGTTGTGCCCTGTGATGGGCAGCTGTCCATACAGGCTGTACCCTGCCTTGTGCCCGCTGCTTGCTGGGATTGGCTCCTGCTCTCCCTGAATTGCACACAGCAGTTAGAAAGTGGATGGCTGGTCTGGAAGATCTCATACAGTTATGTTTCTTATTTTATATACTAGGCATCTGATACTGACTGTACAGAGCATGGAGATCGAAAACGAGGAAGAGCTGTTTGACAGAAGGGATGAGGTGCAGGTACTGCCTGCGTGATTGAGTCAGGGCAGCTGCAGCAGGAGCCTGTGAGCAGCGGGAGTCAGGGGACAAGGAGCTTCATCACTCACTGCCGGACACAGCACTGGAGAAGCCCACGTACACACACACATGCACACTCACACTCACAAACACGCAAACTCATGCACATCCACACGCACACGCATGCACAAGCATGCACATTCACACATGCACATTCACACACACGCACACATTCATTCACTCACACACACGCACACACATGCACATTCACACACAGGCACACATGCACACACACTCCCTCATTCACACACTCACACAAGCACATGCACACACACACATATACATACACACTCACACATGCACACACACACGTATACAAGCAGAGAAACCAATCTAAATACAGCCTTTACATTACCTGCCAGTTGTAGGTTTGTAACACTGTTTATATATGTTGGTGGTCAAATATGGAGAAATAACACTTAAGAAAGGAGGTATTAGTATAAACTATAAACTGTTGGTTCACATGAACAATTCAGAATGCAATCCGAAAGAGAACATGCTTCTCTCAGCCCCCTTCATTGTGAATAATCATTGTCATTCTGTCAAGCACAGCTCTGCGGAGGGGTCTCATACTCTGATTGCAATCGCCTCCTGCTGTTTGCTCTCTTATTTTTAGGGTCTGTAATCAAATTTATCTCTTCACACTTCAGTAGCATTAGGGGTTTGGAAAAACTAGCACTTCACTTTCAAGGCCCATCTCTGTGCTATTGAGAAGTTTTGTATTCTAAAACCATTATCATTTTGAGAAAAATGCCCCTCTCCATCGAGCCACTTTCCATGCAGAATTCCCCACAGTACAGGGACCATTTCGGTCAGGTTAGTGAGGCTACAGTGCCCTCTAGTGGACCCTTCCAAATATGACTGTGGGGGATAGACCAGACACACAGGGTCTCGCCAGTTCAGTCTGCATGCCTTATTGTTTTGGGATGTGAGAATGTTGCGTTATTAGATTGACTCGGCTTCCCTTTTATTGGAATGCAGTCACAGCAAACCCGTTGGGCAAGGAGTTGGGCGAGGAGTCAAGACAACAGTACAGGACGGACCAACACAACTAGAAGTCAAATCACACAACTCTGCAGCCCACTGCTGCACATGGCCAAACGTCACCAGCAGGCAGACTTCGCCAGCAGGCACGACAGGGGAGCAACAGTACCACCTGTCGCCCGAGCTTGTCAGGTCTCAGGGGCTCAGCAGGGCTGGGCCCGGCCAGTAATGGCATCAGACGTAGACCTCTAAGGACAACAGGTTGCTTTTGTAGGCGGTGTCCAGTAAGAGGTGCTCTTCCCTCTGTGCCAGTGCCCCAGGGATGCCTTCCTTTCAAAGGAGATATTCAAGCAAGGTCCTCACTCCCAGAAACTTTGGAATCCTTGAATATTCAGGATGTTGACAAAAAGACTTCAAATGTCCTCATTTGTTGCTCAGACAAAAATAACAGTTCGCAAAAACACAGGATTTCTTCTGTTTCAGAAAGAATATCTTGGGCTACAGCTCTATTATTTGCCTTATTAGAGGGGCCTCTTAGCCACATTCCTCTGCATTTCCAGAGAAGCCCAAGCTGCCTTGTCCAGGCAACACAAAAGTTATTAGAAATCTTTAATAACACTTAATTCTGAGTATAATAACATGCTTTGCCGTTATACCTGTATGGGACTTGGAATGAAAAATTGAGTATAGCTCCATTGCACACGGGCTCAAAAGCAGCATTCTCACTAGTATTAACAGCAGCAGAAATAACCACGACATTGTCCTGGTGCAGACAAATTTACTGCCCTGCTTTAATTCTAAAGTCTGACAGAACAGGGCTGCCTCTAGCCTAAGGAGGGGCACTGAAAGTTTGTAACGTTCAACCAGTCCCTGGAGAGCAAAGGAACCCCACAGGGATACACCCTGCTCCATCGGGGCCTGCACACTCTTGCACATGAACGCAGAACCTTGTGGCCAGCCACCAGCTCCAGCCCGCTGGGCAGAGTCTGAGGCAGGGGGGTGCTGTTCTGTTTCACCAGCAGGGGGCAACAGAGAAGGCCAAACTCCAGCAACTGCAGCCATGGACTCCAAGATTACACCGGTTCGCTGGCTCACACACATAGTGTTAAATTTTGCGCAATGAGAACACTGTTCCAGGCACCTCAAAATTTGACATTGCTGAGCTTTCCACGTACATAAAAAGCAGAAAGCATTTATCTCTCTCAAAATCAGAGTATCTTGTAGCTTGTTCCAGACTCCCTGCTGTGTAAAGTCAGATGATGAAAAATTAAATCAGTCTTATTTCGTACCTGATGTCCACATTTAACACCTATTTTCCTTTGTTTTCAGACAGTATCTTCTACATCTGCACAAATCAAGACAGCTGGAGTCCCCATCCCAATGTGTTCAGTGCACTTTATTACTTTCTGTGTCCAGTACAGGGATGCAACATTTCCTGCGGCTCTGTGTGTAGCTGTTCTGTCTGCTCACCTCCACGCGGCACAAGGCACACAGGTGCCTGTTCGGCCTGCACTGACTTCACACAAGAACTGGGCTGTCTTAACAGCTGCAGCAGAGCAGCACAAAGATTAATCAGAATCTTGGGGAAAAAACAAGCAAGGGTCAGAAAAACAAAGTATCCCATCAGCAGGGAGGGAGTTAAGGACGGTGTCCTGGCAGCATGGAGAGTCACGAGCCCTCCTCACGCGAAAGACACATTAGATGGCAAAACAGAGAAGACTGGCCAGCCAGGAGCAGAGAGGGGTGGCGTGTGTGAGCCTGGAGTCATTGTGCTGACTGTTTACACAGCTAAAAATAGCTGCATCCCAATCCAGCCTGCACAGCAACAAACAGCCGAAACTCTCCTCCAGAACTGTGTCTGCTGATCCACAGCACTCTGCCACACGACTTCCACAGAACCGCAGACTTTCAACGTGTGTAGAGTTGACAGGCATGCAAGAGAACTTTGAACACAAGACGTGAGTCCAGCGCTACGTGGCGCTGTGGTACACGCCACAGTAATGCACACGTGTGCGTTGTTGACATTGTGAGCTACGCGCTGTGAACATCGTGTAGACACGAATGGGTCACTGCCAGAGAACCTCTCCAGGAGGGGGCAGTGCTGAGCTGCGTCAGTGGCCCAGCCTGGCTGTCCAAGAGGGCGAGGCCTTGGCTCTCTTCACGCGACCAGTATTCACAGCGCCGCCGCGCCACGTGCTGACGGAGCACTCGCAGTGCCCACCAGCCTGCTCTGTTTATACACTCCCCCGCGCTGCCACAGAGGCAAACATCTGGCCTGCGTGAATTGTGCTACTTAGAGGCTGTGAGGAGGGCGTCACTGAATTCAGGGGAATGCTGGGACTCCTGGGCAGGTTCTTCAGCTATATTGTTCCAAAGGATATTTTTCGGACCTCTGAGGTTTATTTTGAAAGTTCCTTGCTGAAACATGGATGTGTAAACAATAGCTTATAAGTAAGAACCTAAGAGATTATAAGTAAGAAAGATGAGAAGAGCCGTTCAGGCCATCCAGCCTTTTGGCAGTTGTTAGTTCATTGATCCTAGGATCTCATCCAGCTTTCCTTCAATTGACGCATGAGCAGTGTTTCGTAATATAGCTGGGCTTCTTGTTCCACACTCCCACCACTCTTTGTGCAAAGTGTCTCCTGTGATCAGTTTTAAATCCACTTCCACGACACTTGATTCTGAAGAAATCCACTGCGTTGAGTCACTGTTTCTCACTTTGTTTTAAATTTGTATTGCACTTGACTATATTAGGCACCATCTGCCACCTGCCTGTTTTCCCAGGCTTCAATGTTATGTATTTGTTTTATAGCTGCGCATTTTAATCGCATCTTGCGTTTTTAAAACACTGTTAAATGTGCAGTTTCTAATACTAGGGCAAATGGTTATTGAATGACGTGCATGAGGTTCTGTGATAATAATAAATAATAAACTTTATTTTATATAGCGCCTTTAAAGGTGGCTTCTCAAAGCGCTTTACAGGATGACAATAACAATAAATAAGAAGACTACAACAATAAATAAGAAAATTTCACAAGACAGGACACAATTATAATTACAACAATACAACAATAACAATAGAGGAGACCGTGGAAGATGGTATTAAGAAGAGCAGAGGGGTGAAGAATGGAAGCAGTTAAGTAAAGGCTTTTCTGAAAAGGAGGGTTTTGAGTCTGGATTTGAAGGAGTTTAGAGAAGGTGACTCTCTAATATCCTTGGGCAAGGAGTTCCAGAGCTTGGGGGCATAGCAGGAGAAGGCCCTGTCGCCCATACAATGTAGACGGGCTTGGGGGACAGTAAGGAGGGCAGAATTTGAAGAGCGGAGGTTGCGAGGTGGGGAGTAGGGCGATAAAAGTTCAGACAGGTATTGAGGTGCCAAGCCATGTAAAGCCTTGTAGGTGAGCATGAGGATTTTAAAGTCTACGCGGAATTTGACCGGAAGCCAGTGCAAGGACTCCAGGATAGGAGTAATGTGAACACTTGCACTAGATCTGGTCAGGATTCTGGCTGCTGAATTTTGGACATACTGCAGCTTGTTCAGAGTAGATTTAGATACCCCAGGGAGCAGAGCATTGCAGTAGTCAATTCGAGAGAATACAAATATGTTGATCAGCTTTTCAGCCACAGTTAATGATAGCATAGGGCGTAGTCTTGCGATATTTCTAAGGTGAAAAAAAGATGTTTTGACAGTATGCTGTACATGTGGGTCGAATGTTAAGCCAGAATCGAATATAACCCCAAGGTTTTTCAATTTTGATTGGAGCTCAAGTACAGAGCCATCTACAGACAGGGTTACAGGACTGGCTTTACGAAGTTGATGGGGGGTACCAATAAGCATGACTTCAGTCTTGTCACAGTTAAGATGAAGGAAGTTTTGAGTCATCCAAATTTTTATGTCAGAGATGCAATTAGATAGAATAGAGACAGCCACATCAGTGTCGGGTTTGGTATGGATGTATATATGATTACCTAGATGTGATCGTCACTTAATGCTATCACGAACTGTTCGGTAAGATTTATGTTGGCTCAGTGCTGCTACAGATGTTTTTTCAGTGAAGAGAAACCGGCGCTGAAGGAGGGTCTGTCTGCGCGCACACGAGCCGGCTGAGGTGTGTACGTGCGGAGGCGCACTCGCTGTCGCGGGGCATGCCGGGGGACTCGGCCCAGCTGCTCCAGTGCAGTGACCTCGGCGGCGCTGGCCGTGTTGATCAGGAGGAAAGAACTGGCAACCTGCCCGCTCCTACATGCCCCGCTACGCCTTCCAGCTCTGTGGTGGACTTACTTCTCACGTCCGTGTTTACATTTTTCTTGACGTTGTGGAAAAAGGGGATGGAAAACCTGAAGGCAGGAACATCACAGGTTGAGCGATTTTGCGCCCCAACGAGCGTTGCCATAGAAACGGGACAACCGGGGACGGGGCTGTCCGGGCTTGTCCGCGCGCAGCGGGTGGGCTGCAGACAGCGCGGTGTGCAGAAGGACGGAATGAGCCCCATCACCAGCTTGCGAACACAGGACTGTTTTTCAGTCACTTCTGAGAAATTTCTCGGTGCACTTGTCCAGGAATTACGTATCTGGCTAATCTTTTAAAAAAAAAGGTCTCTTGAGCTTTCTCTGAACTTTCCGTCAAGGATCACCAGCCAATATTTTGTAACAGTGACTTGCAACTTTTTTTCCCATGTTTTACAAGCCTTTAGTGCTGTTAGAGAGGAGTAATGTGTGGTAAACTCACAATGAAATCATCCCTAAAGTGAGAGTTTGTGCAGTTCCTCAAATCCCAGCCCCAGTCACACATACCAGGGTTGCTGCTAAATCACTCTGCCTAAAGCAACTGTTAACACTTTAAAAAGACCAGAATGGACACTTTTTGCTGGGATAATATAGTAAAAATGTACCCTTGTGTCATTGATTTCAGTTAGTTTACAGTGCAGTTAAAATACAATTCACGGTACAGCACTGACAAAGCTGACAGCATCTGAGTTATTGCATGAATAACGGCCTGCCTTCTCTCTGAGGAGCTCGTAAGAGCCTTCGCTGAAGCCTGCAGCGCCATCACTGAGGAGAGACCTCCCGCTGGGTTCTGTATAAAGGTGTTGGGTGAGGGTTATAACAACACTACTGCTAAAACTGGCGAGACGAGTTCCTTGTGTGTGCTCAGCCCATGGGGAGTTATAGGTCTTGTCACACGTTGTGCCTACACCTCGGGAACAGATCTCTTTCGTTACACGACCTAGGCCTTGACCTCTCACAGCTGCAGAGGCACATCTGGCTAGCTGGTCTGACGACAGCACCCCCAGATCACATCCCTGCTGCTCAGCGCTCCTGTTGCTACTGTCTGATCTTATTCCAGTAGCATCCTCACTGCTGACATGAAGAGAGGACAAATGAGATCAGGCCATTTCGATCTCTCCTGTCTGTTTGTTTGTGAGCAGACTATAGGACTCAGCATTTCTTCCAGTTCTTCTCCATAGATCCCAGAGACATTCAGCTCGTCTTGGCTGTTTGACAGTTAGTAGTTATTGATCCAGGTTCTCCTCCAGCCATTTCTTGAAAGAAGACGGGGTGTCGGCACCAGCAACATGGCTGGGCAGCTTGTTCCCCTTTCGAAAGTGTTCACATGCCAAGCAGCCTTCACGGTGTCTAGTCAGCAGTGACTGTCAGGTCTGGAGAACAGCACAGAACATTAGCTGCCTTTCAGACACCATCCCGTACAGTACATTACTGACCCATAATGCATACTGAGTTATTCACACCAGCAGTGGAAATGTCACTTTGGCTCGGTCATGAACGGATATTGAAGGTTTTGTAAGGAAGTGTGTGGAGTCAGCTTTGCTCTGCAGTGTTAAGCTGGGAAGATCTCTGGAGCAGATCTGTGCTAATGAGTTTACAGTATGAGGCAGGCGGACACAGGGGGTCAAGCTGCAGACCCAGACAGGGAGACGTGCGTCGACGTGAGTGTTTGATTGCAGAGTTTGTGTTTGTCCATCAGTATTTTTCTTGTTCTCATGCCTGTGACATGTCTCATTGGCTGTGTCTATATCCGTTTCTGCTGATGGACAGAGGGATTTCACAGGGTGTGAAAGTATTTGCTTCCCCTATGAAGTGTTATTATGGTAAAAATACAGCAATATTGCTGTTTTCCCACAGTTCCCTCATGATGGCAACATGCACTATCATAGGTCCCAGGATCAAACCCCCAGGTTTGTATCATTTTACTTTGTCTTTATAATGGTGTGTCAAAGAAAGCATGTAGGAGGACGTGCATAAGAGTCTGTTTGTATCTGTGTGTGTGTCTATAGTAGTGTGCCTGAAGGAATACCTTTATGTATGTGTGTCTGTGGGATTGTGTCTGTTTGGGATTGTGTACCTTTGTGTATGTGTGTGTCTATAGTAGCGTGCCTTGTGTGTGTCTAATTATAATAGTATGCATGTTTGTGTGTCTGTAGAACTGTGTGTCAGTGGGAGTGTGCCAGGATTGCTGCACATGAGTCACGTCTGCACTGAGAGCCTCAGGACTGTATCAGCTCTGTATCCTGCTTCCAGCTCCATGACACAGAGTCGTCAGGGTTTACTGAGGCCTCTTTCGCAGGGACAGCAAGGCCTTTCTCACTGCAGACTCGGCTTCCCAGGCCACCCCTGGGACCAGCCTTCTCTACTACTATCCCTAGTGGTTTCCATAGCGTGTACTGCATCATGTACGGATGGTTCAACAATTGTCATGTACAGATTTCAGTACAAACAAAGTTAAAAGTCCAGCTTGTGGGAGCAAAGGTCACATGCATCACTCTGCATGACTCTCGGTCATTCGTCTGCACTCTCCCACACGATCCACCACTCCAGCAGGGAGCTGCGTCAGGATAGGGCCTGCGTCCCGATCCCAGAGAAGCAGGAGACAGAAGGAGGAGCTAAGAACAAATGCTCAGGTGTAACTGTTTGCAAATATTTACAGAGTTTGATATGTAAATATTCTTGCTCATGTTATTTACTGGGCATCCTGTTTGGTATAGTTACAATGCCAGCTTGTTTCCTCTTCTGTGCAAATTAAATGTGTGTGGATTTAAAGCAATCTGAGATGGGTGACAATCTGTAAGCTCGTCTTTGTTGGGAACAGATGCAGGTCCTGTCGTTTGCTCCCACAGTCTCAATCCCAGCCTCACTTTCCCCAGTGGAAAAAAGGTCTGAGAACACAGTGACAGTCAGCCTGGGAGCCACCAGCCATAAGCAAACTAAAGTCCTGTTCGCCAGGTTTCACACCTGCTCATGGGGTTAATGTGCACTTGAGTAAAAATCTGCCTTCGCTCCGAGCACTGCGGGCTCTGATGGGCCAAGTGACTGGTTTCTCATCCGGCGGTTAATTAGCTCTGATGACTCATTAGTTAAAGTTGGACTAGGTCTGGCCAGTACCCAGGCTCTCTGCGCCCAAGGTGACGCTGGGATCAGTATTCCCGGGCAGGAGCGCGGAGCGGAGAGGGGCACCAGCGGGCGCCGGCGTTCCCCCGCAAGGGCACTGCTCACCCCTTCAGCTCAAAGACACGTCCCACCGAGCCCCTGCCTCTACTCCTGAGACAAACTGCCTTCTGCTCTTTAAAGCCAAGAAGAGAAGAAGGTGCTCCTTACCCTCCTGTCCTGGTGTCGGCGCCCGCCAGCCGGAGCTGGTGAAGCGGGCGCTCCTGTGCCGCCGCCGCGGCTCCCTGCAGCCGGAGCAGACAGCCCCTGCGCCCCTCGCGCGCCCGTTCCCGTCGGACTCTAAAGGCTCCGAGAGGAAGCAGACCTGTGCTCCTGCCGCAGAGATTCCTCCTGGGGCCAGCAGGGCGGAGGAGGAAGACTGTGGGAAGCGAGGAAGAGGTGGGGCCGCGCAGCAGGGCGGACGGGGGCTTCTCGCTGCTCTGCTGCTGAGGCGCGGCTCTTGGGCTCCTGGTTTGCTCAGGAATACAGCTTGTTTGTGTGGAAGCGAGAGAGGTCACCGCCAACTTCGCCAGAAATCCACAGGAGGAAAACAAACAGCGATGGCAGCACGTCAGCAGCTGTCCAGTTCAAAGGCAGCGGAAGAGAGCAGATGGGCTGCGTTATTTTCCAATTACTCCAATTATTTTTATTTTTATACCATGACCAATGGTGGACTCGGCAGCTGCTGCTGTGATGTTCTGGACTCTGGTGCCGCTCTGACTCATCCCCCATGGGGGCTCGGGGACCCTGTGGAAATGAAAGCGCAGGGCCTGCCGCCCTCCCCCTGACCAGGTCCGTCCCCAGCTCTGTCCCACGTCTGTCCCAGGTCCGTCCCCAGCTCTGTCCCCATGTCTCCAGCTCTGTCTCCACATCCGTCCCCAGCTTTGTCCACACGTCTCCAGCTCTGTCCCGGCTCTGTCTCCAGGCCTGTAGGCCTGATATGCAGCTGCACACGTCTGAAGAGCCTGAGGGACCAGGAGTCTGGCGGTGTGGGAGGTGCAGGATGCTGGTGTCTGGTCAATGAGAGGAGGAAGCCGTTCCTGAGCTGCTGTATATTCAGTGTAGAGTGTTTTTGAAGTAACAGTTTTAAAAGATTTAACAAAACATTAAAAAGGCCTGTGATGACAGCTGGAGGTGTTAGGGGCTGAGAGACAAGTTGTGGGGGATATCTAATGTGTATCATTGTGTACCGGTGTGTACTAGCGTTACTAGCATGGACTAAACGTCTACTTGTTCCTTTGCAGCCAACGCATGCTGACACAGCTACCTGCTTGAACTTCTAGCGTTATAACACCTGTGTGTACCAGTGTGTACTAGTGTTACTATACCTAGTGTGCAGCAGTGTGTGTTGGTGTGCACCTGTGTGTAGCAGTGTGCATTAGTGTACATCTGAGTAGCAGTCTGTGTAGCCTGTCTACACTCTATGGGTGACAGGGCCTTCTCCACAAACACAAAGCTCTGGAACTCTATCCCCAAGGATATCAGTCTCCTTCCCTGAGCTCTTTCAGATCTGAACTCAAATCCTTCTTCTTTAGAGGGATTTATTTAACTGATTCTGTCTGCTGCACCTTTGCATTCCTATTGTATTGCAAACTTTCATTGTTACTGTGTAAGTCTGCTGTCTCTGCTGTAATTATTATTATTATTATTGTTGTTATTATTATTATGTGTAGCAGTGTGTTATTACTGTGCACCTGTGTGTAGCAATTTTACTCTGCCTCTTAAAAACAGAAAAGGGACTTCAGAGTCCCTTCCAGGGGTGTACCATGTTTTTCAGCCCTCACTGCTGACCCTGGGCACACAGCTCACAGCGAGACTGCTCAGTCTAAGAGTATGACTCGGGCTCTGGATCCTGGGCTCCAATCCCTGATGAGTAGTGTCCCTTGCTCCTCAGGTCAGCAGCGCTAGCGGCACTGAGTCTCGGGTGGGACTGTGCTGGAATTCTGTGTGCCTCCTGTACCAGGCCCAGCGCTGCTCGTACCGCACCTGCTCCTTTGACACACTTACTGCATGACGCTGCATTCGCCATTCTTTGTGCAGTTTTACCCGATATGTTTTTGTGGGCTTTTGCTCTGAATTGTTTTGCATGTGAGCCACCCTGGATGAAGACACCAGCTAAATTAATAATAACAATGATGATGATACCAATCATCATGCGCAATATTGCCCTTTCTAGAATGTGAATTATAATGATCAATCTTTGCTGCAGCATCCCCAGTGCAAGTCGCAGCCAAGGCGGTGAAGCGCGCCCTCGCTGGCGCCCTCTAGCGGAGCACGGCGGGGGCGCCCCGGGGTCACGTGACGCGCGAGTGCGCACGTGTGAGCCACAGAGGCGCTCATGGAGAGAGCTGGGGCGAGCCGCGGGCGTGCACGGCTCGGGCAGTAGGGACCCGCGGTTCGGCGGCGATCGGGATCCAGGGCTCGTCCCGCGCTGCATGGTCGCCCCCCCCAGCCCAGCGGAAAACGCGATATGGGCGAGACGATCCAGGAAACCTTATCTGCTGTCAGCCGGTCTCGTCTCTGCGCCGCGGTGGTGAGTCGGGGGGCAGTACACTGCGTGAGATACCCGAGCCCGGAGCGCGCGGGCGTCACGGCGCATCGGGGAAATTTATCCGCTGAAATAGATCCGGACCCGCAGGGGGAGCGTGGGTTCGGGAACAGCGAGAGACGGGGAGCGTCTCGGTGACATTTCTTCCCAGACTGCTGGTCAGACCAGCTGGATCAGCTCTGCGTGTGTTTGTCTGAGTGAGAAAAGCTCCTTCCCCGAGCCGCCGTGGGCAGTGTCACGCGTGGCCCCGTGTACGTGTACTCCCTGCGCTCTCTTGAGACATCTTTCGGAGGTGAGGGGGGAGGTTTCCGGAGGGACTGGGTTGCGCTTCGTGGTTCAGTTTGCCGACAGGTTCGCAAACGGTCCAGCTGAGGAGACCGGACCTGCAGACCCGCCTAGCCCGACCGGACTGCTGCTCCTGGGTTTCTGCTGGGCGAGACCCCCAGCTGGGGCGACCCGTGAGTTCGCACCGCGCCGAGCGACACCCCCGGGCTGTCCGGACCGGAGCAGCAGCGGGCGGACTGTTCGGCAGAGACCCCGGCTCTGCTGCAGAAATGAACTCTCGGCAGCAGGCGGGTCGCGCAGGGCGAAGTGCTCGGGTTCAGCTGGGTCGCTGTCAGCTGTGCGGCGGTTTGGACCGAGTCTGAGCCCCAGGAGCCGCCGGGTCTCGTCCCGCATCTGAGCGGAGCCTCTGCTTCCCCGCAGGCCGATCGCACCCCGAGCGCACGGTGAGGGCGGCCGGTGCGGACCTGCGGCTGGGCTTGAGGATGAGAGTCTCCGGCGCGGCTGAGACGCGGCGACATGGCCAGAGGACATGAGCTACGTGCGCCGCCGCCTGCAGCAACAGACGAGATGGAGAGCCTGGGACGCAGCTCGTCCAGGAGAGCCGACAGCAGCGACTCGCCACTGGAGAAGACGCCGCGCAGAGACCTCGGTCCTTCGCGCTCCGCGGCGCGCAGCCTGGGAGTGAGCGGCTACGGCAGCGCGCCGGCCCGCGTCCCGGCCTCCTCGGCGCAGGTGCTGGCGGGGCTGGCGGCCCCTCCGCTGTCCGCGGGCGTCCCGGCACTCAGGCAGCAGGCCAAGACGGGGCTGCCGCCGCTGGGCGGGGGGGTGGCCTCCCCGTCCGCCCCCGTGGAGGGCAGCTGCCCCATGGCGAACGGGCTGGGGGGCGCCCCGAGGGTGCGGCCGCAGGAGGGCGGCGAGAGCCCCCCCGCCTGCCCAGGCCTGCCGGAGCGGCCCAACAGCGGTGCGGGGCCCCACAAGCACAGGGGCGCGGACGGCGGGGACCCCTCGGCGGGCGCCGCCGGGGGCGAGTGCAAGAGGAGGCGCACGGAGCCCCCCCACGCCGTGCCCGCGGCGCGCTGGTGCCCTGAGCGCGTGGCGCTGCAGTACATCGTGCCCTGCATGAAGTACTACGGCCTGTGCGTGAAGGACGCCTTCCTGGGCGCCGAGCTGGGCGCCAAGGTGCTGCGGGAGGTGGAGACGCTGGACCAGAGCGGCAAGTTCCGGGACGGGCAGCTGGTGAGCCAGCGCAGCCTCCCGCCCCGCAGCATTCGGGGAGACCGGATCGCCTGGGTGGAGGGCCGCGAGCCGGGCTGCCAGCACATCGGCGCCCTGATGGCGCACATCGACGAGGTGGTGATGTACAGCTCGCTCAACGGCCGGCTGGGGGACTGCGTCATCAACGGCAGGACCAAGGTGAGCGAGCCCCTGTCCCCCTCTGTCCGCGGGAGGCCTCGCTCAGGGGACGTCTGGCTCGGCCCCCTGCTCCGGTTGTGGAGGGGGTCTGTCTGCTCAGGGGGCGTCCCGGTGGAGCTGCAGCTCCTGTCTGCCCGTAGCATCAGTGTGATGGGTTTCCTCGGCCGCCTGGTCGCTCCGGGGGTGCGTCCTGCGGACACCCCGACTGTGGCCGCGGGCGGGTCGGTTAGTGAGGGGCCGGGTTAGAACAGAAACCCTGGCGCAGTGGACAGAGACAACCAGCGCTCGCTGTTGGAGTGCAGCAGGGTCAGGGTGCGAGCTGGTGCAGACTGAGAGACAACCCAGCTAGAGATTTTCTCCTCTCCAGTACAGCAGGGCGGCGCTGTCTTGTGTCCCTGTCCTGGTGCCGACAGCCCAGACCCGGGCCCCGGGTGAGAATCCGGCTCGCTGGTGTCGTGAGGGCGCCAGCTGGCTGTGAGCAGCGCAGACAGGGATTTCCCAGCATGCTGGAAAGCTGGACTGCCTCACTGTGGTTGTCCTTGTGATGAGAGCGTGTCGAAGCAGACGCATTGCTGACGTCTGTTGACGATGGTGAAGGAGAGGGCTGTTCCTGAAGCCCGGAAGTCGTCCCACACGAGCGCTGCTGTTCCTTCTGGCCCAGAGCTTCGTGGTACGAGGCCGAGATCCCAGAGCACGAGTCCAAGGAGTGAGGCAGGCTTAGGGAGGCGAGGAAGACCAACACAGACCCCATTACTACAGTTAACAGTACAGCTCGCAGTGTAGGCAGAGGACAGCTAACAGCACATTTCCAGGTGTCATCTTAAGTTTTCACATGCTCGCAGTTCTCCCAGTCTCCCTGGCACAGGTAGTTGCTGTAGGAAGAACCAGAGGGTTTTTTCCTGCGGAGAAGTTCAACAGAGTCCAGAGAGTCCGGTCCCTGGTGTGGAAGTGGTTCTGATGGAGCGGGAGTGTGTCTGTACATGTGCACAGAGTACGAAAACAAGTGCCTGAGTCTGACCTCTGGCCTGTAGCCTGCCAGCATGTGAAGGCTGAGGAGGGTCACGTCACTGTGCACAGGGAGTCTCAGTCGATGGGACAACAAGGAGGCACTGGGACAGTGTAGGCAGGGGTGTGATCCAAAGAACAGCCTTCGTCGAGAGGAGCCATTCGACCCATGTTCAACCTGGTAGCTTGTAGCTCTCTCATCCCAAGATCTCATCCAGCGTTTCCTTAAAAGAAGCCAGGGTATCGGCTTCAATGACATCACCGTCGATCCATTCTCCCACCACCCTTCGTGTAAGGAAGTGCTGCCTGTTTCCAATTTTAGATGCTCTTCCACGCTG
Organism: Lepisosteus oculatus; assembly: GCF_040954835.1. Taxonomy (NCBI): domain Eukaryota; kingdom Metazoa; phylum Chordata; class Actinopteri; order Semionotiformes; family Lepisosteidae; genus Lepisosteus; species Lepisosteus oculatus. The sequence goes on from NC_090698.1 coordinate 669,261, forward strand.
GTTCACATTCCCGAATTGCCAGTGCAGTTCTCTTCCGTGAGGGAAATCTTCGCCAGGTTCCGTTCCTTGCAGGCACGGGCGTGTGAGGGCAGCCAGCGAGTCCGGTGGCGGTGGGATATCAGAATTCGCCGCTTCCCCTGAGGGAAGGGAAAGAGACATGCCGCCCTGGGGTGGCTGGGGTGCTCAGCTGTCGTGTGGGGAGTCTGCCTCTTCTCTCTGAGAAGGAGCTGCATTGATGCAAAATGCATCTGGATCATTTTGAGCATAAAACTACCGCTGGGGACAAAACGCCAGGCACAGAAGAGAGCAGACCTCTGCATCTTGGTGCAGTAGCTCAGCCCTGTGTGATGTGACATAACAGCTAAGCAGCAGGGGGTATTTTAGGGTGGGGGTTAAACAGCTGCTCAGCTGTTACTGACTCCGGGGGATCTCTGTGCTTATTGAAGGGGTGTGAAAGCTGTGTGAGCTGACGGGAGCACATCTTGCGTGATGACAGGCAGGGTGGATCCGTCTCCCTCTCTGTGGCAGCAGGAGGGCCCATGGATTGAGTGATGCTGTTTTGCAACCTGAGGTCACGTGGCCCTGAGTCACTGACACATGCTGCGTTGTGAAGCTGTCGTCCAGCTCCCACCCACCCTGCCTGGGCGCGGAGGGAGGGCGAGAGGGCAAGCAGTGGGTGAAGAACTGTGAAATCTGTGGTGCTGCAGCCTTCTGAGCAATGCCTCAGTAATGGTCTTTTTGTTGTCTGTATCCTCTCTGACCATATCGCAGATCTGACCGCTGTGCTGAAGGTTCTGCTGGTGACCCAGGCCCGGGTTAACTGGGCCCAAGTCACTCCAGACTCTTCCACATCGGCTTTGATCTCGACTGAGCTCACGGGTGTCTTCCCCAAGCTCTCCTGACTGCCTGGAGAGTATCTGGGTTGAAAGGTGTGAGTGCAGGAAGAGACACATAATGGGAGTGGAGAGAAGAGTCTCTGTCTCTTTGTGCTTCGAGCCCAGTGTAGGAGAAGCTGGATGAGACTGAGATCCTCCTTTTCTGCTCTTTCAGCACCTGAACTGCTGGGTGTTTGACAGGGAGTTTGAAATGAACAGCGCAGGTCACCTGAGCGTTAGCTCTGTAGTTTTCAGCTCTGTTCCCGGTTTGTGAACTGCAGTCTGGTTGATGGTTGCTGTGTGCCCTGGGGCACATGAGAAAGCCCCCTCCCCTTCAGAGGCTCCTCAGGGCCTCCCTGCCCTGGTCCTGTGTCTGCTGGTCTCAAGCTGACCTCACTGGACTCACTAGTGTCCAGTCGATGCCTCGTATTTATCCAGGACCCAGTGAAGGTTAATTCCACACTGGAGGGGAAAGGACACGAAACGTTTCTTCTTCATGAGGTGAAGCTCAGAGCTCATTAATATGTTACTGCTGGTGGTGAAAGAGTACCAGGTGCCGTACAGCCCATGTGTGGTGAAGGCGGTTTTGTAAAATAAGGTTTGGATCTTCTAGAAAACCAGCCCTACCCCCTGCGCACAGGCCTCGCTCTGCAGTCTGAAGGACGAAGGGAGAGGCTGCTGGGATACCCGGCCTGCAGGAGGAGGGGTGGTAGTGTTTGTGAGGTTGTGTTGCTGTTCATTTTCCGTGACTGTATAGAGTAGAGTACTTTATTGCTATATGTACAGGTACATTGGAATTCTTAATCATGCTGACGTCTCGGGACACAGTACAACAGACAACACCACACAGTGTAGACAGTACATTACAAACATGGCTCCATGGCCGGAACGTTGTGTTTTCTATCTTATCTTTTCAGCATGGAATAAACCAATTGTTCCTTTGCAGCCTACGCCTGCTGACGCAGCTCCCCGCCTGAACTATAATAACAACAGCTCGAGTTGTTCAGTTATTGAGTGTAAAGTTTGAATGTAGATATAGAGATGAGTATAGACAGTATTTACGTAATAAATAATGGTCTAGAAGTCCAGCTGTGCTGCCAGGCAGAGCCGGGCTTGCTGGCAGTGCGAGGGTTAAGGCCGAGCGGAGGGGCGCTGCTACATGCTGGCCCGAGATTCCTCAATGGAGAAGGGGCCCCTCCCACTGATGACGCAGCACTTTCAGCAATCTGGGGGCTGGAGCAGCATTTAAAGACACGCAGGCCCAGCGTGTCATGCAGCTGAGAACTCTGACCCCTTTTCCACCTTTAACACACTGTCTGCTTCTTCTGCTCGGGTGCCTGTTTCCCTGGAGGCCTGGAGAACCGTTGGTGACGGACTCCAGCATCAACTGCCCCCCCCTCCACCCCCACAAGGCCCTGAGGAGTAAACAGCAGCCTGCTGATTAAAGCAGAGGAAATGGCTGGAATTGAAAACGGGACAGATGACGCAGCCATGCCAGCCCCCCCGTTTCAACTGTGCTTTTTATAGGAACGGGGCGGGGAGGCGCGGGGGTGTTCCTGTCCGGAATGGACCTTCACCGCAGTCGCTCGGCACAGCCAGTCCCTTCCCTCTGGGATTCACACCATTCCTTGACGCGCTGAAGTTGCGCTAGGCGTACACTGAGTGCGTCTTGACCAGGTCGGCTGGGACGTGTCGTCCTGCAGCAGGACCGGCGGGCGGGTGGCAGGAATTGGGAGCCCGTGTCTCGGTCCCGGGATCCCTGCGTGCCGCTGGGTTGTCCAGCAGGAGGCGTATGTCTGACAGGCCCGTGTGCTGACAGATGTGCCCCCTGTAACTGCGGAGTCTGTGCCCTGCTTTTCCCGAGTTCTGTGTCAGTGCAGACTTTCACGCTGTCCCGGGCCGTGTGCTCATGGGGGCGCAGTGACACAGCTTTGGGGCTGGAGTGTCGCTGCCCTGTGGCGGGTGGGGTGGCAGGCGAGGAAAGGCCCCCTAGAGAAGTTCAGCACCCTCCCTTCTCAGGCCGTCTCAGCCTCTGCCCCCTAATTCAGCAGCGCCCTCTCGCTCTGCCCGCAGGCCATGGTGGCGTGTTACCCAGGCAATGGGACAGGGTACGTGCGCCACGTGGACAACCCCAACGGTGACGGCCGCTGCATCACCTGCATTTACTACCTGAACAAGGACTGGGACTGCAAGGTAAGGAGCCCCAGTCTGGGCCCCCGTGCGTCTCTCGCCGCCTGAGGGCCTCGGCCAGGGGCAGACGGCGTCCCATGCGCGCTCCACTGGGACTGCGAGTCACTGCACGAGGTCCAAGATGAGAGCGGCCCGGAAGTGGACAGATTTTGGGCTGGAAGTCTGGGGAGAGACAGCTTGAGTTGGCATTTTTGTGTGTGGGGTACAGTGTGTCCCCTAAAGTGGAGTTTATAGAGTGCTGGTGTGTGTTATAGGAGTGCACAGAGTGGCTCAGGGGGGGTTGTGTCTTGCAGGTTCATGGGGGACTCCTCCAGGTCTTCCCAGAAGGCCGTTCAGTGGTGGCCAACATCGAGCCCATCTTCGACCGGCTCCTTATCTTCTGGTCGGACCGCAGGAACCCTCACGAGGTGAAGCCAGCGTACGCCACGCGGTGAGTATCCGCACCCTGACCCTGGCTGCTCGAGAGATCGCAGCACCGGAGTCAGTCCAGATACAGTCTAGGGCCTAATGGAATGTCTTACACCGCCATACCCAAGAACTTGATCTTTTTAGTCTTGAAACAGAGACAACTATGAGGGAACCAGATTACCAGAACATCCTGAAAGGCACCAACAAGGATCAACAGTGAAACCCAAACTGGAGAACATAAGCAGAATCCAAGGGAAAGTGGTTTTTAGACTGCAAACGGGAGGCACTTCTTTACACTAAGAGTTGTGGGAGCGTGAAACAATCCAGAGATAACAGATGCACAGAGATAACAGAAAGACGATGTGGTGGGATTGAACTGCTGTGCACCTGCACTGGGGTGCATGAGGTTCGTTCGGGTTTAAGAATGGCCTGTGTTGCTCTGTTGATAGTTTATTAGCAAAGTGAATCTTAACTTTCATACTGCTGCTTCTTGTAGCAGAGTTAGGGCTGTTCCAGTCGCCCCTACTGTTTGTGTAGGAATGCGTTTCCTGTATAAAAAGAATTCCCTCTTAGGACTCAGTTGTGACCTTGTCTTTGTTTATGAACATAAGAAAGGCTGGTGAGCTTCACCTCATTTGTAACCTGTCTAGCCTGTTTGTTAATTAGTAGCTGTTAATAGATCCATGTATCTCACCCCAACTGCTTTAATGAAACGGATAACTGGATATCCTGATATCTCCTTGGAACAACATGCCTGGACAGCTTGTTCCTCACACCCACATCTCTTCATGTAAGGAATTGTGTCTTAATATTAATAATAATTGCTTACACTTATATAGTACTTTTCTGGACACTCCACTTAAAGTTCTTTAAAGGCAATGGGAACTCCCCTCCACCACCCCCAGTGTGTAGGCCCACCTGGATGATGCACCAGTCCGCTCCCCACACACCAGCTCTCAGTGGGGAGGAGAGCAGTGATGAAGCCAGTTCAGAGATGAGGATCATTAGGAGGCCATGACTGGTCAAGGCCAGGGGGAAATTTGCCAGGACGCCGAGGTTACACCCCTACTCTTCTCGCCCTGGGAAGTCAGGACCTTCTCAATTAAAATTGGTCTCTTTATTTTGTAGCTGTGCGTTTTGAAATAAAGTGCTCTCCATAAGCATAGGGACAGTGAAGTCAAAAGTGCTATTTTGCGTGCTCAAGGAATTATGATTCGAGTTGAGAAGTTGACGTGTGATGTGGTTCGTGTTTCTCTGTTTATTCTGAAGATGACTGCTGGACTGACTTGGTCGATGGATTTTGATATTGATGACTGGTATCAGGTCCCCTTTATTTCCTCAAGACTCAGTTCAGCCGGTCAGCGCTGATGACTGCAGCTGTTCCCTGGTGGACCGCGTTAGTAGCCCTCAGGAGTTCCTCCCCTTGAATCCGTTCTCCTGTCGTGCTCGGTGTCCGGGACGGAGGAGACGTGGGAATGCGAGTTCTCTGAGCCCAGGGCTCCTGTTTGTGGTACCAGGTGTCTCCCCCTGTGTCAGTCTGGGCCGGAGGTGACTGATTGATCACGTGTAATCTGAACCGCCGGTAGGGACTGAGTAGAGCCCGTCTCATACCCTGGCGCTGTCCCGCCGTGCGGGCCGTCTTTCCCAGCTCGCGAGCAGCCACTTCCTGCCGAGCAGCCGGCCCTCGTGTTTATGCAGCTCCAGGGAGGGTGTGGGGGGCGGGGGTGTCCCCAGGGAGGGCCCAGATGCCCGCGGTTAGAGCAGGAAGTACGCTTTTCCTGCTTGTGACGGCAGCGCTCAGCTCTGCAAGGTCCTGGGCGTGCGCCCTCTCGATGCACAAATACTGCGCCATCTGTGGAAGTGGGGAATAAATTTACCTCCTCGTTTCTGGCTTGACCTGTGACTGTTAGCATCAGGTCTTAGCCATCAGGAGTGAAGAGACTGTGTTGGCTGTCCGGTGTGTTTGCACGTGGTGGGAAGTGAAGAGGGGAGACCTCACAGGGAGATCGGGGTGCCCTAGTGCATGAGGGCGTGCTGGGTGGGGGTAAGGGTTGTTGCCTGGAGGCCTCCCTGTGGATGGAGAGCAGGGGGCTCTGGGAGTCTGCGAGAGTACCGAGAGGCAGGACAGACTTGTGAAAGAGTCGTTTCCTGCCCCACGCCCTGGTCCCCTGTGCAGAGACAGATCCTAATCTGAGTGGGCCTCCCTGGCTACAGAGAGGTCGCATTCCAGAGCCTGCAGGTCGGAAACCGGGAAACGCCTCCGACTGCGCCAAGAGAGCTGCCCTTCCAGGCCGGGTCCTGTGGCCGGGCCACTCTGCTCCGAATCGACCGCGTCTTAGCGGTTCTGGAGCAGGTCCTCTGTGCGAAGGCGGGCCGGTCGCTGTCCGGGCCAGCCCCCCCAGGGCAGCGTGGGGGGAGTTAAAACAGCTTCTCATGCCAGCAGCTCAGTCTGTGTTTGAGCTGGCATGGAGATAAAAGCGCCGGACACATTTGGGGGCGCGTCTCCGCCCTGGGGGCTGGCACGATATCTGTGGCACCGAAGAAAGCGCCAGGAAGCTCCTCTAGCAGTAACGGCAGAAAGAGCTGTCCTTGAAGTAATAATCATGGCCCGTTGGGCTGCAGTGGTGTTTGATCCAAGGATCATGTCCAGCCCTTTCTTAATAGAAACCATTTTAATCTTTAATGACATGGCTGGGAAACTTGTTTCACAACCTTTTGCATAAGGTGGTGCCTCCTGTTCTCAGTTTGAAATGGGGTTTTAAACCATCTATGTCCTGAGTTTCAGAGGTATTGGGGCAGTCAAAATTCCCGACACCTGACGGGGTTGCAAGTGCTGCTTGCTGGGGTGTTTGTCATTAAGAGGCTGCAGGGAGGCTCCCCCGACAGGAACTGAGCTGGTCAGCCTGACCTGCCGTCTCGTGTTTTCCAGCTACGCCATCACAGTGTGGTACTTCGATGCGAAGGAGCGGGCAGAAGCCAAAGAGAAGTACAGGCTGGGTGAGTAGAGACACGTGGGCGGGGCGATCTGAACGGGGTCCCGCGGGCGCCCGTGCTGCCTGCTGACGTTTGCCTTCTTCTCTGCTCAGCTGCCGGCCAGAAAGGGGTTCAAGTGCCTGTGACTCAAAGCGGCAAGACCTAGCCCCGCGCGTGGCCCGAGACAGCCAGCCGGAGACCCCCGAGGGAGGGGTTCGTCTCCGTGGACACCGGCGAGCGATCCCGTGCCGCAGCCGTGGGCCAGAGCCGCCTGCGCGGAGGGGCGGGGCACGGGGGACGGCCGCTCGCTGCATCTTTTCTCCCGTCTCCGTTCCGCGGTCTGGTCAGGGAGCGCCGGACGCTGCCGGAGCGACACTCTGGGGCCGTGTGCGGAGAGGCGCGGCGAGACGGGCGTTGACCCTGAATATTTTTCACACTCTGAGCTGAGGAGAGGAATAGGCTTCCGATAATCCGTGTGAGCTGTGGTCTGCGTACCCGACCGGCCGGTGGGCAGGACTCGAACCCGGAGCCGCCCAGACCCGAAGGGGTGCGATGAGCGTTCCACGCTTCCACAGAGCGAGACTCGTGCCGGCTGGTTTGGCCTGGTGCTGTCCGAGGGTCCCTCGCGCCCGTGACCCCGTGGGTGTATGGGCGGTCCAGACCAGCGCCCAGCATGTGGGCGTTGGCATGTTGGTTATTTTTGAAACCAGTGTATATTTTTGCAGCCTGATTTTTTTTTTTTCCTTGCAGAGCAGTAAACGTCATCAGCAGTCAGGCGCACCGGTGTCCCGCGCTCTCCCCGATCCCCTCGTTGTGCGCTTAGGGACAGGGTTCGAGCGCTGGGGTGGCCTCTGACCAGGGGTGCCAGACAGCCTGCCTCCAACCCGCGGTCCGGGGAGGGGCGCGAGTTAAAGCAGAGCGCGGTGCGGTCCGGTCAGACCCTCCGAGTGAGGCCAGACCCCCGTCTGCTCGCACTCCGATTCTTCCGGCTCGTGCGGCGGGCGAGGTCTCCCTGGCTGGGCACGCCTGGGAGCCAGGCGGGTGCCAATGGGTGAGGCGCGGGGAACAGGCGGCTCACGTTGAACTGCTAATGGAGAGCAGCGCATCTCCAAGTCAGGCGTCTCTGAAGGAGCTGCTAATCATGGTTCATTGTCGCTGCCGGTTAGGTCAATGAAGATGAAATGTCCTCTTGTTGGGGAGCAGAGGCCCCGGTGTGTTGTCCACAGGAGCTGGACAGCAGTTCTGCAAGGTGACACAGGTCTGTTGTCGTAGCGGGGGGCCGGCCAGACAGAGGCCCCCCACCAGAGGAGAAGAGACTGAGCTCATTTTGGGCAGTAGGAACCCCAGGCTGCTGCAGGTGATTATGGGGGTTTGTTCTCTGCTGGGAGGCTGTCCTGGTCACTTACACCGCCCCCTAAATGGCCTAGACTGGAACCACTGAGCTCCGACTGACCCTCGATCAGCACCAACGAGCTCCGAGTGTAGATCAGGACCAGCTCTGTATGATTGACCGCGTATCGGAACCAGCCAGCTCCACCACGATCCGAAACGGTGAGCTCTGGACGAGGGTGGCGCTGACTGGCCCTGACCGCTTACAGGCCCGGAGGACGTTGGTCCTTTCCTTGTGTGCCTTAACACAGAGTCACCGAGGCCAGGAACAGGCGGCGCGGCCCTGCTCTGGGGACACTCTCCAGGCCAGGCTAGCAGCGGTGTCTCTGTTGTGAGGAGGTGACGATGGAGTGTGCAGGTTCAGTCTGCGTTCAGGGGCTGCCTAGTGACCTCGAGCTGGAGAACCAGCACACCCACTGCCCACACCACTGTGCCAGGGCAGCCCCCAGTGCAGGGGTGAAGAGAAATTGCACTTTACTGTAGGAAGAAATACCAGAGAGAAAATGTTTGCTTGAAAGCTGTGGATGTTATTCAAATGCAATAGAAGTTAAAAAAGAAATGTTTGCCTAATGTTTTGCATTTTTGCAGTATTTAATTATTAAAGACAAAATGATTTTTTACAAAAGTTTCCGAGAGATTGTGTGGTTTGTGTTTCTGTTGTTTCTGTATGTATAGCGCCCCCTGGAGGGTGGTGTGTGTGTGTGTTGTGCACCAGTGTGAGGCGGATTTCTGCAGGCGAGTGGCGCGAAGCAGCGAGCTTGTCTGGCAGCCGACCGTCGGGGCTGGTGAGGGTGTCCCCTCAGAGGATAAATTTAGGAATTCTCTCCTGAATTTCCTTTTCCCATGATTTGCCATCCTGAGTTCTCGTCAAGGGTGGCGCAGTGTTCAGCACTGCTGCCTCACAGCGCTGGGGCCCTGGGTTCAGTTTCTGGGGTGCTGTCTGTGTGGAGTTTGTGTGTTCTCCCCACATTCGTCTGAGTTCTTCAGTTTTCTCCCACAGTCCGCAGAGAGACTGCTGGGTTAATGGGCTTTGGAGGAGCCAGCCCTGCTGAGAGCAGGCGTGTCCATTTGTGCCCGTGATGGACTAGTGTCCTGTCCAAGGTGTGTGTGTGTGTGTCCTGTGATGGACTGGTGTCCTGTCCAGGGTGTGTGTGTGTGTGTGTCCTGTGATGGACTGGTGTCCTGTCCAGGGTGTGTGTGTGTGTGTCCTGTGATGGACTGGTGTCCTGTCCAGGGTGTGTGTGTGTGTGTCCTGTGATGGACTGGTGTCCTGTCCAGGTGTGTGTGTGTGTGTGTGTGTGTGTGTGTGTGTCCTGTGATGGACTGGTGTCCTGTCCAGGTGTGTGTGTGTGTGTGTGTGTGTGTGTGTGTGTGTCCTGTGATGGACTGGTGTCCTGTCCAGGTGTGTGTGTGTGTGTGTGTGTGTGTGTGTGTGTGTCCTGTGATGGACTGGTGTCCTGTCCAGGTGTGTGTGTGTGTGTGTGTGTGTGTGTGTGTCCTGTGATGGACTGGTGTCCTGTCCAGGGTGTGTGTGTGTGTGTGTGTGTCCTGTGATGGACTGGTGTCCTGTCCAGGGTGTGTGTGTGTGTGTGTCCTGTGATGGACTGGTGTCCTGTCCAGGGTGTGTGTGTGTGTGTGTGTCCTGTGATGGACTGGTGTCCTGTCCAGGGTGTGTGTGTGTGTGTGTGTCCTGTGATGGACTGGTGTCCTGTCCAGGGTGTGTGTGTGTGTGTGTGTCCTGTGATGGACTGGTGTCCTGTCCAGTGTGTGTGTGTGTGTGTGTGTCCTGTGATGGACTGGTGTCCTGTCCAGGGTGTGTCTGTGTGTGTCCTGTGATGGACTGGTGTCCTGTCCAGGGTGTGTCTGTGTGTGTCCTGTGATGGACTGGTGTCCTGTGATGGACTGGTGTCCTGTCCAGGGTGTATCCTGCCTTGTGCCTGTTCCTCACTGGGATAGACTCCAGCTCCCCTGCGACCCTGACCGGCACGAAGCAGATCTGAAGCAGAGGGATGGAGCTGCTCCCAGGTCCCTGTGGGAATGAGACACGGAGGCTGGTCTGCACTCTAGGCTGTGGATCTGAGTTTGGCTGTTTGGGAACGACTGTGTGGACGTGCAGCTGACTGGACTGACTGTAATGGTTTCTGGCAGGAGCTTCTGCTTCTCCGTCGGTGCCCCAGAGGGGGCCGGCACGCTGTCCTGGGTGCAGGAATCCTGGCGCAGGCTGGTTAAGGGGCCCGAGTGCTGGCAGTGTGCCCCAAACCCGCCGGCTGCTGTGTACACAGAGAGGAGCAGGTGCATGGAGCAGGCCACACACCTGGCCCTGTGGCACTTTCACAGAGCACCTGAAGAATCCGCAAAGCACACTGCAGGAGCATGGGACACAGGACACAGGTGGGAACAAGTGTGTGGAATGCAGAAGGGCAGACCTACATCAAGCAGGGGGCTGGAATAAGCCATGTTGTTGTCATCCAGACGTTAGCACTAGAAAAAGACCCCACAGCTGAAATAGTCTTTTTATTTTTTCCACGGCCGAAACGTTGTGTCTCCTTTCTTCTCTTTTCAGCACGGAATAAACCTTTACTTGTTCCTTTGCGTGTTGTTGTCATGGTGCAGTGGATAACCCAGCAGCTGGACAAGCCTGTCGGGCTGGGAGGGTCGGAGGGGTCCGGCGGTCTGTGACCCGGCTGCTGTCGCACCGGAGGACTCAAAGCCCAGCAGGGTCTGTTTCCTTAGGGTTTGTCTCCATCTGGTGGTCAAGCGACAGACACGCAAGGAGGAGACGCGAATAATTATTAGGTTTGTTCGATGCTGAAAAGAGAAAAAAGGTCTGTGGAGCCTTTTTCGGCTGATCTGTGGGCTTCCGGGGGAGTGTATTTTACTTGATATTTTTTTAGGCTTTGCGGTGTCTTATGGCTTCTAGTGTTCTGCACACATTTGCAACGTTGCGCTGACGTTGTGTGAAGACAGCCTCCTCGCCACGCGCCTTGCTGGCGGGGAAGCGCGCTGCCCTCGTGGCGGCGCTAGTGCCGTTCCACTGCGCGCGCGTCACGGCGCGTTCCGCCTTGCCAGCGCATCGGCGGGTCAGAGGTCAAGGCGCAGGCGCGCTGCGTGTGTTTTGGATGTCGGCCATGGCGCCTGCGAGCTGCTGGGGATGGAGGCGGCTGCCGCGGCTCGCTTCCTATTTCAGCTGTCTGTGCGGGCGTCCCGGAGCCCTGCGGGCCGCAGCTGCAGCGAGGCGGGTCGCCGGCACCGCCCGAGGCCGAGTCGCGGAGAAGAGCGGCGGGGCGTGGGGGAAGAGCCGTGGGCCGGAGCCCCCGCAGCTGACGGAGCTGGACAAGGCTGACGCGTGGGTACGGAGTGTCGCCGTGTGGCCCGGGCAGCGCCCGAGCCGCTGCAGTCCCGGGTGCAAGTGTGGCGCTGGGACGGCAGGTCCCGCTCGGGGTGGAGCAGCTAACGCAGCCCAGCGTGTCGGCTCCGGGGACCGGCTAGGCCAGACGGCCGGGCAGCTTGTTGCCGACTCCTACAGCCCTTGATGTAATGCAGTGCCGTCGGTCGTGGGTTTGACACGTACTTGCCCGTGGTTCTGGCTCGGGAGAATTCCACAGGGGTGGACTATGTCTCCCGTGGGAACCGTCTGTGTGAAGATCCAGGTCCAAGGGCTGCGCCGCCGGTGCAGTGGGGCGCTTCCATAGAGCATCCCTAGTGGGCAAGGTGCTGCCCTCGCTGTGCAGAGCTGAGCTCTAGAGCCCGTGTCCCCGACAGACACGGGTGTTCAGAGACGCACCGGAGTGGATGTGCGTCGCGGTCCAGCAGTGCGGAGACAGTAGCGCTGTGTTTTGGGGTCTCTCACAGTTGGACCAAGGGAGTGACAGCTTGTGTTCAGCCCCATGGCTTCCAGTGCCGTGACGCGTCTGCTGACAGTACAGTGAGGAGTCTGCTTGGGGCTGGACCCCCCGCTCATTCTGTGAAGTTGCCCCCCTACACACAGCACAAACCAGGAAACCCAACAGGGTGTGTGTGGAATGGAGAAGGGCAGGGCCTTTCCTACACCAAGGGTAGCAGGGGACTGGAACAAGTCATGTTGTTGTCATCCAGAAGTTGGCACCTGAAGACGGCTCCACAGCCAAAACATTGTGTTTGTTAGTGTATTAGTGCTCTGTTTGTGCTGGTTTAAAGTACGTTCCTATAAAGACTAGTTGAAACTTTAAATGTTCTTTAATTGCCTATTTATTTAACAAAAGACTCACGATAAACTCACTAGTCTTCAGTTTTAAAAAATATTGACGAAGTATTGTGACACGCTAATTAATACAATTATTTTTAGAAAATGCAATTGTTTGCTAATGTTTGCTCAATAATTAATAATAATGCTGCTCAACCATTAATGTTGCTAAAACAGCATTTTGTGGTTACAGTGTGGTATTGGAGACTAATTTTACTGCTCACACGAACACATAGAAAATGTGGTATTTAAAGCAAAATCTCCTGCAGACATTGTTATCCCCACATCCAGTAATTCAGCGCCTCAACTGCTCAGACGGTGTTAATAGAGTTCAAGCTTGTTGTACACAGTCACGTGACGACCCGAAAAATAAGGCTCTGTATGTTGGGAGCTAAAGCAGTTGAGTAGATACTCTCACCAGCACAAAGGGAGTACTGTCAAATGCGGTGGCTTTCGTGATCTGTGCTGTTTGTAGGGGGGAGCTTCACTGAGCTCTGCCCGCTCTCTCTCTACTCGGGGTGCCCTGACTGCCCTGTTGTGTTTCCGTGTTAGCCCCGTGCTCTGTGCAGATTCAGGCTGAGCTCCCCGAGCGTCAGCAGCTGCTCTGGGCCCTTCTGTCCGTGACGCAACGCTCCCCGAGCCTGTCACCAGCCCGTTCACGTGTGGCCCTCCTGCGTGGGCGGCAGGCGAGAGCTCTCTGCCTTCTCCCTGTGCCACACTCTGGCTTGTCGGCTATTTCAGCACCCCAGCCCAGCTGGTTTCACAGGGATTGTGTTTGTCTTTACCAGACGGTCGCGGGTCCAGATCCAAATGTTAAGACTGTTTGAGCTGTCAGTAGCCAAGCAGCGGAAAGGGCCTGAGCACAGAGTAGGCAGAAGCACATTGAAAACCGAGAGCGGGAAGCACTCATTTACGAGTTGTAGGAGCTTGGAGCAAGCCTCTCAGCCGCAGGACGGGCTCAGCTGCCTCCTCTCACTCTTTTGCCCTTACTGGGTGTTGCCAAGGAGATCTGGGCGTGCGGTGCGCATGTGATAGTAGCACCTGCATGCGTTTTGGGAGCACAGTAAGCCCAGGTCCAGGCCTGCTGTGCAGGTTGAGGCTGAGGCTGGGCAGTGTGCTGCCGTAAGTCACGTGACCTCTCTGTTTCCTGCAGATGCTGCGCAAGGCCCATGAGACAGGTAAGCTGCACCTGGGGGACTGTGACCTTTGGCAGGTAAGCAGCTGCAGGGCTGAGAAATCCCTGTTCAGTTTGCGGGACTCTGGGAAGGCGACGATCGACTCGAAGAGCTACAGGCAAAAGTGCACGACGAGCCAGGCGCCTCTCTCCAGGCGCTTCGTGTGTATTTTTGTGTTCCGGTGTCATGGCACAGCCCCTTTGTTTCAGGTTTCCTGGCTTGGTTTCGGAACGGCCTGCTGGCCACGGGGATCGGGGTCGTCTCCTATGCGCAGAGCGACGTGGGCCGAGAGGCCGCCTACGGTAGGGCCCGGCGGGTGTGAGCGACTGCCATGCGCACGGAGTGCAGAGCGTGTGAGACGCCTCCAGCCTGACCCCCCTCTCTGCCCCGCAGGGTTCTTCATCCTGGGCGGCGCGTGCGTGTCCTTCGGCTGCGCCTCCTATGTGGGGAACCTGTTTGCCCTGAGGAGGACCATGCTGCTGTCGCTGCCCGCCGTCCTGCTGCACAGCGCCGCGGTGTCCAGCGCCGCCCTCTTGTGGCTGTGCTCGGTGTCGCTCTATATCGGGCGGCTGGAAGTAGAGATTGTGCACGAGGACGAAGCCGAGGAGGAGGACGAGGAGAGCAGGGGTGGGCAACGCAAAGATCACCACGCGGAGGAGGATGGGAAGCCTGGAGACCGGGGAAGGAAGTGAGCTGCCTGTTTGGCAACACCCCCAGTTGACACTTTGCATGACTCTGCTGGGGACACACGGGCATGTGTGCGGACAGGAGCAGGGGCGATATGTGGGCGCAGGACACGTCCTCCACTCGTGAGCATGTTGATCAGGGCAGGCTTTCCTAGGCGTGTCACAGCGCCCCCCTGTGGCGGGGCCGAGGTGCTCTTGTCTGACCCTGCCTCTGGGGAGCCCTGCTGAGGCGCGGTGCCAGGGGAGGCCTTCGGCTGTGCCGGCGCTGTGCGCCTCTCTGTTGTGCCATCTGCCGCGGGGGGGGTCAGCGCTGGGGCTGGTGTCTCAGGGGGGTGGGTGTTGACCTTCTCAGGTCTGCAACCCTCTGGGGAACCTGCCGTCCGGGCGTTGTCGTACTGCGCGTGAGCCGGGCTCGGTGTGAGCGCAGAGCAGGGGAGACAAGGCCTCTTTGGCACAGGGAGGGGGGTGCGAAGGTGCGGTGTTGGGGAAACGGAAGGGCGCCTTGCTGTGGGAAAAGGCTGGCACACGATGAGGGACACAGAGATCAATAAAGATGGCCGAGGGCTTGAAGACACTGGTGTCAGCGTGTGTTTTATGAGTGTGAAATGTGCAGTAAGTGAGGTCCAGGGTGGCAGGGGTGGCAAAAGTAAAGGTGTGTCTCCCTCCCCTCTATGGGCTGGATGAGTTCTACACAGCTTGCCGAGCCGGCACCGCGCCGGGAGCAGGAACAAACTAGCGAACGCTCCAGGGACAGCTCAGTCTCCTCTTTCAAACCCAGGTTCCCTCAGAGCGTGGCCAGGCCTTCAGGCAGAGGTGTGCAGACAGGAGCCCCACAGGCGGCCGCTGGTCACCCCCGCCGACACACTTGCCAAGAGAGACTGCAGGACACCGACCCAGACTCAAAACAGAACTTCCTTTATTGGCACCAGACTCCATCGACACACACTTGAGCCCGAGAGCGCGGCCCCACGGCTCTCCCAGGAATGCCTCAAGGACACCCTCAGTCTGGCTGCACTCGGTCAACACCCCAGGACAGTCCCACTGGGGCTGACCCCGCACCAGGCGTCACACTCGCAGGACAACCAACAATCGCAGCGCTGTCCGGGCCGGAGCCCGTGTGTCCACACCGCCGCCAGGCCAGGGCACGTTGTGGGCACCACTCCCGCTGCCCTCCTCCGCTCAGTCCTCCTCCTTCCTGGCAGCGGCGCCTCGGAGCCCATTGACGCAGAAGGGCAGGATGGGGGGGAACGGGGAGCAAGGTGCCCCGAAACCGCTGCTGAAGGGGGGCAGAGGGAAGAGGGAGGGGGGCGCCTTGAGGTGGGCGGGAGCCCCCAGGCCGACCCCCTCGGCAGGGGCGTAGCGGATGGTGCTGGGGGCGAACAGGCTCTGGGGGCCCTGCGCCCCGAGGGCGGGGGGCAGCGCCAGTCTGTGCAGAGCCTCCTGGTCTCGGCCGGGCCCGGGCGGGGGGCACAGGGCGGGGGAAGCAGGCGTGAAGAGGCTCCGGGGTGGGGTCTCAGGGGACAGGGCGCCGGTCGGGGGGCAGCCCCTGTCAGCAGGCCCTGCCGGCGGCAAGGGCCGTGAGGGGGCTGGGGAGCGGCTCCGAGGCCCAGCCAGGGGCTCCCGCTCGGTCTTGATGCGAGGAGGGCTTGTGCCGTTCGGCTGCCGGGTGGCCACGCAGCCCTTTGGCAGCCCTGCCTCCTCTTCCTCGCCCGTTCCTGGACACTGTCCTTCCTCAGCTTTGAGCCGCTTGTAGTCTCTCCGGACATCATCCTCAGCGTCACTTTCCACACTAGACAAGTCCGGCTGCATCTTCCTCGCTTCTGGGGGCCCTTCTCCAGAGGCGTGTCGCCGGCTCCTCTTCCTCCTTTCATCCGACGGGCTGTCTGACAGGAACGTCTCCCTTGCCTCGGACCCGGAGCCACTGCAGTCTGGCCGCTGGAGCGAAGGGGATCCTGGGAACATAGAACATGTCTCTCATCCACTGCAGTAGTCTAGCTCCGCCAGCACACAGCCCTGCAGGGAGTCCTCCTCCAGGAGCCAGGAGACACCTCCTTACACAATCAGACCCCTGCAGTTTGACAGCTTGGCCACTGGATGTCGCCGCAGAGCCTTTGCTCTGACAGACTAGAGAACGGCATCTCGCCCTCGACAGAGGAGAGCGAGCGCGTGTGTCCTGCTCTGGCAGGCTGTACCTTTGGGATGCTGCCGGGGGGTCGTTCTCTCTGGCCTCAGCCTCTCGGGCAGCTGCTGGATGTCTAGGGGGGTGTCTGGGAGCTCCGCTCGGCTGTGGAAGAGACGCTTTCGTTGACAACAGGCTCCAGGGTGCGTGTGGCAGCTCTCAGAAACTAGGCCAGTCTGCATACAATTCTACATTACAGGCTATCGCTATCGCTGGAGTGGCAGCAGACAAAATTCAAGCACATAAAGTCCAAAACTGGAAAAGACATCTGATAAATCAAATGTCAGGTAGAGAAGTGTAGGGTTTGACATGCAGATAGACAAAAATCAAAAGTCGTACAGTATTTTCCAATCAAAGCATGTCACGTTCTACATTGTACAATGCTGTAGTAAAGCCTCATATGGAATATTGTCAACCATTTTAGTCACCAGGATACAGATACTGCTATTCTGTAATCAATCTACAGAAGAGCAACCACAAACATTCCTGGATTAAGGGACTGTCCTGTACTGACAGGCTAAAGCAACCAAACCCTTTATTCTGGACAGAGAAGACCTGAGACAGTTTTTCCAAATCCTTAACGTCTTCAGGAAAGTAAAACCAAGGCAAAACTACATAAAAGTGCTTTCAAACTTGAGAATGGCAGGAAAAGGGCCTGTTTATGCAAAGAGCTGCGGGAGCATGGAACAAGTCTTCTTTCAGGAAGCAGCTGCATCAGATCCGTGACTCAAAAAGCAACTAAATAGCTGCCACTCTGGTTTAACTCTCTCAAGAGTCAAAACATGACCCGCAGATGGAACTGGGGTTTTATAATAATATGATAATAAACTTTATTTAATAAAGCACCTTTACACGTGGCTTTACAAAATGAAAACAACAACAAACACATAAGATATGCACAATGGGAGGACATGGTAAAGAAGAAGGTGTGAGGTTAGAGTCTAGAGCTTTTGATCTTTGTGTAGATATTAAAAGCTTTGCCCCCAGCCAGTGTTCGGGGTGCTGGACGCAGTACCTCAGGACATAGTTGACCCAGATGATGTTTCGGTCGTGGGGCGTCTTCATGTTGATGGACACAGTGGCGCAGGACTGGACCCACAGGAAGCCACCACGACGCTGAAGCCACCGGTAATACCCAGTCACCACCTGTCCCTTCCGCAGCACTGAGAGTGAGAGAGAGAAAGAGAGAAAGAGTGAGCGTGCAAGAGAGAGTGAGAGACAGTGAAGTTTGAGAAGAGACACTCAACAGAATTGCTGGAGGTGGGCATGGGTCCCCTGAGTGAGCTGACCGTGTTCGCCGCCAGCACCAGGAGGAGACAGGACGACACACTGATTCCCACAGTGGTCTTGGGGGTCCAACCACAGAGGATCCCTTCAGGGCAGAGCAGCAGCTACAACTCGATCACGACCAGGTGCGACTGCCTGGACCCTCGCACACACACTCACGATCCTCGACCAGGTCGTGACTGCTGTCACACACACACTCACGATTCTCGACCAGGCGTGACCGCACGCTCGCACGCTCACACACTCTCACGATTGTGGTTGTGCACAACCGCCTGGACACTAGGGCTCACACTTACAATCCTCATGACTCTGCCGGAGGCGATCCAGGTCCTGCACGTGGACAAACCGGTAGCAGCTGTGTCCAATCACCTCCGCAGGACTCAGGTCCATGTAGTCTGAGATCCTGCATGCGACCAGGGAAGAGCATCGTCAGCACTAATACAAGTCAGTCAGTCTTTGCTAAGGAACACACACACAGCTTCTCAACTGCTGCAGCCTGCTGGAACATCATCTAACAGTTACAAGTGAGAGCAGTTAATCTATGCAGGTGCTCTGCCAGCAGTTCTCAGAAGCCAGAGGAACAGCTTCAGCAATGTGTGTTCCATGCTCCTGCAACCCTTGGTGTAATAAAATGATGCTCGACAATGTTGGCACCATCTTGTTCTGACTGGACTGTGGTGGTACGTGTCAAAGTGGTGCCCACCAGCTCCTGCCGTGCTTTCATCCAGACATACATTTCATCTCAAACAACATGATTCTGAGAAATCAAAGGCTGGAGGCCCAGTCAGGGCCGGTGCTGAAACGAGGCGTCGAGGGCTGCAGACCCACCTGTTCTCACAGTAGGTGACCTGCAGGTCCAGGTTGACCCGGAAGACAAACATGTGACTCTCCATGCGCACCTCGCTCAACGTGGAGGGCGGCAGCGTGTGAGCCAGGGCCACCAGACCCAGAGTGCGCGGAGAGGAGGAGCCGGGCCTACTGTGGAGCCGCCCCGTCACGTGGATCACCTGGCAACAACACGCATCAGAGGAGGGCAGAGTGCAGGGTGTCAGTGTCCGAGAGCGTGTGAGTGATTGGAGTGTATCGTGTCTGGGGGTATCAGGAGGAGTGTATTAGTGTCTGGGGGTATCAGGAGGGGTGTATCGGTGTCTGGGGGTATCAGGATGAGTGTATCTGAGTCTGGAGGTATCAGGAGGAGTGTATCGGTGTTTGGGGGTATCAAGAGGGGTGTATCAGTGTCTGGGGGTATCAAGAGGGGTGTATCAGTGTCTGGGGGTATCGGGAGGGGTGTATTGGTGTGTGGGGGTATTGGCAAGAGTGCATCGGTGTCTGGGGGTATCGAGAGGAGTGTATCTGAGTCTGGAGGTATCGGGAGGAGTGTATCGTGTCCCACCTTGTACCCTGAAGACTTGACGTGAAGCCCGCGCTTAGTGAGGGTGGACTTCATGCGGATGAAGAAGCTTCTCTCGAGGGGATCGGGCTCTGGGCACAGAGGACTGAGGGTCTCCTCTGTGAGACAGGGGACACAGGACACAGGGGGTGAGACCCTACAGAGTCTGTCTGATGACAGTGGACAGTCTGTCAACAGGAGCCCTGCATGAACTGCCCTGTCCACCATTCCTCTGTGCCTCTCGAATTGAGGAGCAATAGGAACAGAACTTCAGTTCTGGCTTTTGCGAGGTCATACAGGGTCTGTGTTTAAAGTAATTCCTAACCTGACAAGACTAAGGGCCACACTGGGCACACAGGTCCCATGAAAAACACACTGACACAAGCCTGCGTCTTCCAGACAATGTGCAGAAACCATAGAAAAGGCAAACAAATGTTAGGGTATAGTCAAACAATGAGAAGTCAAATCAAGGGATTGTTTGTTAAACTGTATAGTGCACTAGCAGGGCCTCATTCAGAATGCTGTGTACACTTCTAGTCACCACCTTACAGAAAACAGGTTACTGCTCTGGAGTCAGTCCACAGAAGTACAACCAACATAACCTGCCTTCTGGGACTCAGAGAATGTCCTGCTCTGACAGGCTGAAAGGCTGAATCCCTTTAATCTTCCACAGCAACAACCATGAGGGGACCTGACACAAGTATTCACATGCCCTCAAAGGCATCAAGTTAACTTAGCAGACATTAAAAAACATTAAAACTCAAATCAGAGGGCATAACTGGAAACTAAATGGGAGTGCTTTTAAAAGCCAGAACAGGAGGCACTTGTCTACACAAAAGGCTGCAGAAGTACAGAACAAGTTACACAGCCATGTGATTGAAGCCCATACTTTCCCTTCATTCTAAAAAAGGCTGGATGAGATGCTTGGGTCAATTAACTACTAACTACTGAAAAGGCCAGATGGGCCAACTGACCTCCTCTCATTTGTAACATCATTAAGTTCTTTTATAAACTGAAGAGAACATTTCACCTGGCTCTGGGGCCTCGGCCAATGAGGAGGTAGATGCTGAACTGGATGCGCTCTCATTGGCAGCGTGTGAATCAGCCCCGCCTTGGAGGTGCGGCCTCATGCCCAGTCTCTCGGCCATCTCCACATGGTCAGCGGGGTGGATGTAGTCGAACACGCTGCTGCCGGTCAGCTCCACCTGCGCAGTGACACACACAGTCGCCATCACTCACCCACATGCACAGGAGGACACTGTGACCTCAGCTCAAGAAGAACATGTCAAAGTCATGAGCTCTTGGAACAAGACGGGGAGAATCAAAAACTCAATTACAACACCTTCCTTAAAGTCCTAACCAGCCGGACACTGAGACACCCCCAGACACTGATGCACCTAAACTCTGCCTAAACTTTCTGCTTTTCACATTTCCCTCCAGGCTGCAGTCCCCTGTTCACACGCTCCACCCAGAGTCTCTCTCTCTCTCTCACCCACAGTTTTGTGCATCAGAGTGGAACACAGACCCATTCACATCAGGACTGGTATTTGCACCTTAGCAGGAAAACTTTGACATTGATCCTGCAAAAAAAACACAAAACAAACACTCACATAAAATGTAGCGCTGTGTCCACTGTAACCCTGTGCCTACTGTAACCCTGTCCCACTGTAGCCCTGTGCCTTCTGAAACCTTGTGTCCACTGTAGCCCTGTGCGTACTGTAGCCTTGTGCCTACTGTAGCTCTGTGTCCACTGTAGCCCTGTGTCCACTGCAGCGCTGTGCCAAGTGTAACCCTGTGCCTACTGTAACCTTGTGCCCACTGTAACCCTGTGCCTTCTGAAACCCTGTGTCCACTGTAGCCCTGTGTCCAGTGTAGTGATCACACACTGGTGCCTCTCTGCTCTGTGCTGCTGTGGAGCCCTATGTTGATCGTGGAGTCCCAGCCACATGGGACATCCTGCCCCGCGATCAGTCATTTATAAAAGCCGCATTAATAACAGCAGAGAGATTTAAAATTTATGAGCTGTCCCCAGAAACACAAGAGCATTGACTAATGGAAATGAGGAAGATGGAGAGGACAGCATACTAACCAGGTGGGGATCAATTCAGTTAACTACAAAACAAAGGAAAACAAGGCACAACTGCTACTTGCAAAGACAAGAACTTTTACTGTGGTGCTGTCTGCAGGAGTGAGCGCAGGAGCCCGACAAGGGCAAAGAGGACGTGGAACAGGTATCAAAATCCCAGCATCTTCTGAGAAACGGCAAGAGTGATTCCACAGGAGTGTGCCCCTGTGCAGTCTCACGAGTGTGTGCATGGCTCACACAGAGTCGGGGTCATCAGTGGGACTCGGGGTTAGTGTGAGGGTTCATCCCTGTTGAGCTCAGCTCCCCTGTGCAGAACGCCCCAGTGAACAGCACACAGTCCACCATCAAGTCAGCGTGGACGTCAGCTGCAGTCTCCCTCAGCTTCAGAGCCAACCAGTCCCCTGGCCTGATCTAACCTCACACCAGTCATCGCACAAAAACTAATGGCCTAAACAGTCAAGCCCCCAAGAGTGTCTCCCCACACACTTGGGCTGGTTTCATAAGAAACCCACCCGCAGCCACATGGCTGGCAGCTTGTTCCAGGCCTCCTGTTCGGAGCTCAAACTGCTGTTCCACTTCATTCCACTTGTGTCCTTTGGTTTGTGTTTCTCTGTTCATTCTGATCCCTAATCCAGCTCAAATGTGGGCATCGTCCTAGCCGCATTGTCGGAGCTCATACCTTCAGGAAACAGCTGGACGAGATCTTCAGCTCAATTAACTAATTAATTCTCCAGCGCAGCTTGGTCTCCAATATCTGTCTAGAGTTCACACACCACACTGTCTTCTGATGGTTTGTGACTGATGATAATAATGGAGGTACGACCATTTAGCCCCAATAAAACTCCACTCACACACAGAGCACATCAGGGTGAGGGGACGCCTCCAAGTACGACAGAGGACCCCCACCAGGCCTGCCAATTTGGCCCCTGGAAGTGTCTGTTGGAGACAGCAGGACCAGGGCACGCCACGAGACTCTCGGCCCTGGCTCCCACTCCTGGGAACTGCAGCAGCCCCAGATTCTCTCCTACTCCACTCACCATCCTCCTGCGGCTGTTCCGGGGGGACAGGTACCCACCTGCGAGAGGCCCAGGTAGATGGACACTGTCTCAGAGATGTAGAGGAACCGGCCATCGTGACTGACCACAAACACAAAGCCATCCAGGGACTGTGGACACAAGACACACAATCCGGCCAGTTATTGTCCGCGCTGCTGCTGCTGCTAGCCCCACTTGAGCACAAGTCCTGGCCATGAGCACAGAGCAAAAAACACATAAGCAGCATATAGCACAGACAAAGGACAAACACAGCACAAACACAGCACAAACCGAGTACAGAGCACAGACAGAGCACAGACACAGAGCACAGACACAGAGCACAGAACATAAACATAGACGACAGTGGCTCCTAGCAGGTCTGCATTTTTGGTCATGTGTTCATTTTGTATTCCTCAGGAGCCTGGAAAGTTCCTTATCCTAGTCTCCAACACATCTTGCGAGATCATGCGAGAGCCTCTGCTCATTCTTTATATAGAGTTTGGGTGCCTCCTGTCCTTCAACTCCTCCTGACTGGTCTTCCTCCCTGTGGACTGGACCCCACTGCTTGACCAGAGAGAACATTTCTTGAGGTGAGAAGGGTTTAGGGGGTGCAAGAAAGCAAAGATTTTTCGCAGTCTGGCCTCCATCTCTAAAATGCACACGCCTCTATCTAAAAGCACTTAAAAACAATCACAAAGAAAAACTGCAAGTGGTCAATATCACATGTGATTACAATGAAAACGCAGAGCACAAAGAAAAGCCATTAAAAAGGTCCTTTAAAAAATAGCAGAATGCCAACTTCGTTAGAGAATGATTGCTGTTTTTACGGCACTTTAAGTGGTGGTAATTTATGCAAACCGATCCATTCAATATGCAAATGAGAGTGCCTGGGATTAGTGCTTCTGTCGTCTGAATTTGAGGGAAATAAAGTGCAATTATCTAGTTATTACTGACAGAGGACGACGGAGAAAGAATCACAAATTTCTGCAGCCCTAATTTGATTTCTATCATTTTTCTATTTCTCCAGCACTAGGGAAAAGCAGCCATCTTGAGTCTTACATTGCCGCCTGAACTCTTTTGGTTCCCTTCGGATTCCCTCTGGGCGGGACCGAGCAGTTTTGGGGACAGACTGCAGCAGCACCACAGTGACCCTGAGACACAGTTCTGGACGGCGGCGGTGTCAAACTCAAGGACGCTGGTATTGTTGTCTTGATATTGCAAACTATCAAAACTGCATTTAAACCCATAAGTATAGCGCCTTTCACATCACTGCACAATTCAGAACAGTGTCACGGATCTCCCAGATAAAAACTAAAGCTTCAAAGCTTATGATGGGCTGCGCAGACCATTGCAAATTACAGAACAATCTTTTTCAGCTGTTCCCTTCGGGAAAACACTTTAAACTGATCCATTCCCATTAGAACCACCTGCCTCTTTCCCACTGCAAAACAAACGTTGAACTCTTCCCTTTCAGTGATTTAGCCTCCCTTGAAAACCCCCCTTTATAATTTTCTTTTTTAGATGTTAGTTCAGTGTTTATATGTCTTTTTCATGTCAAATTTGTATTCTTTAATATTGAATGTGTTGTAAGTCTGCTTCATCAGTGTTACTTTGCTGTACCAAAAGCAAATTCCACCAACTAATAATGTGTGGCAATAAGGGATAAAGAAGAACCCAGAGTACCTGCAGAGCACAGTTCAAACTGTGCAGATCAGGACAAACACTGTAGCCAATAGAAATGGCACATTTAATGTAGATTAAATGAAGATGGCATGAGCCAAAGACTACTTACCTGCAGCAGGTGTCCTCCCAGGTGCTGCTCAAAGACATCAGTGGCCACTGAGCTCATTGTCCTTCCCACAGCTGCAACACACAACAGAGAACATGCACAAGAGCTGCTACAGATTTGGCCACAAGTTTTTTCAGTATGTCACTGCTGGCGACTGAACCAGCCTGCAGAGAGAGCTCAAACCCGCTTCACCTCTGCATCTCAGGGCGGCGTTAGCAGGCATGTGATTACCAAGCCTGGTCCTGGTCCGTCACACACAGCTGAGTGTCTGTGGGCCTGGGTCTCACTGATGAGATCAGAGGCTGTTTTTAGAAGACCTATCTGGTCAAGTACAGCATTATTATTAAGTCAAATTCGTCCCCACACAGTATGCAAGCCCAGCACAGGGTCAGGGAGTGCCATACTGCCACGGATCGATCAGTCCCTGATCTTGAACCAAGCTCCTGTTGGCGTACAGTGAGGACAAGACAATCCCCTACGAGTCTCTGACAAGTCTGAAGAGATTCAGTTCCTCATTTCTTTCTGTGTACCAGTGGCAGTGCACTTCTGAGACAATTCAGATCTTTCTTGTTTGAGTCATAAAGCAGAGGCCAAAGCCACAGGCAAGAACTGGTCTCGACAGCACATTGTACAAGACTTTGCTGGATGACGGTTCTCCAGCATTCTGTACTCTGCCAGTCCCTTTCACAGGTTCTTCTTCCCACTACTCTCTTGCCCTCTTCCTTCCTGTATATATAATGCTCGGCATGTAAGGCTTCACCGCAAAGAGCAGAGACACGGGTCTGCATTGCCCCACAGACAAGGGGCGCTACACCTCTGATCAGCACCGGGGTGCTTCTGCTTCACTTAGAGCAGTGTGAGCAAGACCACCTTCACCCCTCCAGCACCAGCGCTTTCGCAGGAAATGCGCTTTTAATGCGAGCTAATCAGGCGGCCTCGACTAATACATTATGGCAGCAGGGGCCAGAGAAAGAGCGTTTTAAATTATTTAGCTTAATGATTTTGCAATGGCAGGAGGACATTAAAATGCAGCAGGAGTAGTCACCCAAACACAGCAGTGAAGGAACTGCAGATTAAACGAAACAGGGCAAGAAAGTAGGACTTTAATTAGACAGCAGCACTGAAGAGCCCCTGCCTGGGTGCCCTCAGCGACCAAGCCTCTGTAAAACAAAGAAGACAGAGGATCTCGACTCGTGCAACAGGAGCCCCAGGTGTGCTCCTCTACAGACACAAATGCACTCACTGGTGCAACTTTCACTCCCCATCTCACCCTTCAGGCAGATTTACAGCAAGTCTGAGGCTTGAAACTGATCCGTCCAGGAGCTGGGACACAAACTGACCTGCAGTCGTTAAATATTGCTGGGATCCCCTGTGCTGAGCGGTGAGGGCTCTGCTGTGAAGCGGGGATCCCCTGTGCTGAGCAGGGTCTAACCTTGAGCTCAGACTGAAGACGCTGTCAAGTTGGGGCCGCAGGGAAGATGGGGCTCGGGTCCTGAACAGAGCAGCGTGGACAAGGTCAGAGGGCAGTACGTGCCCCCAGAGAGTGGCTCAGACAGCCCTGGTCTGTGCTAAGTGCCGCCCCCACTGAGGTCCCTGATCTGAAAAGGGATGAGTTTCCTCCATAACTCATGCCTGGACAAGGGAAGCACAGGTAGAATAATCTCGACTCTCCGGTTGGGTGCAGGAACCCTGAGTTGTTTCCAGTGTCCAGTCACAAGTCCCCTGTCTGCTCTCTGCAGCCCTGGCGTCTCACAGGGGGACCTGGTCATCGCTGTAAGACAGGCTGGGACAGTCTGGGACGTCTCCCCACCCCCCCACACCTCATTCTGCCTCCCAGACCTATTTCACTGAGCTGAATGCAGAGCCTCGTCAATATTCCCCCGCTGTCACCCGGGACCCGGTGCACAATGCTGGGGGCTTTCAGGGGCGTGTGCAGGGGCAGGGTGGTGTGTGTTTGGGCTGTGTGCCCTGGCGGAGGGGGCGGGGAGCAGGACCCTGGTCTGTTACTGAGAGAAGGAGACAAGATCAGCCCCCTGGCTCAGCCTCCCAGCAGTGCAGCCGGCGGGAGAGTCTGCGCTCCAGGCCCGGAAGGAGGGGGCGCTGGCGAACCCTGGGAACCTGCAGCTCACGCTGACCCTGGCCCCAGCGCCAGTCGGGCAGCAGGCTCTGTCACACTTCAATGTTCACAAGCCATCATTCCTCCGACTCCACCCTGAGTCACCCGGGGTTCGATGAATTAATTTAGACGCCCATTAAGAGTGAAGAACTGTGCCCAGCCTGCTGACCTGGGTAACTGTCTGCAAACACTGTCGCTCACACTGTTCACACACACACTGTTCACACTGTTCACAAACACACTGTTCACACTATTCACACACACGCTTCTCACACTATTCACACACACACTGTTCACACTGTTCACACACACGCTTCTCACACTATTCACACACACGCTTCTCACACATTTCACACACACACTGTTCACACTGTTCACACACACACTGTTCACACTATTCACACACACGCTTCTCACACTATTCACACACACACTGTTCACACTATTCACACACACGCTTCTCACACTATTCACACACACACTGTTCACACTATTCACACACACACTGCTCACACTATTCACACACACACTGTTCACACTATTCACACACACACTGCTCACACTATTCACACACTCACTGCTCACACTATTCACACACACACTTCTCACACTATTCACACACACACTGTTCACACAATTCACACACACACTGTTCACACTATACACACACACACTGCTCACACTATTCACACACACACTGCTCACACTATTCACACACACATCACACACTGTTCACACAATTCACACACACACTGTTCACACTATTCACACACACACTGCTCACACTATTCACACACACACTTCTCACACTATTCACACACACACTTCTCACACTATTCACACACACACTGTTCACACTATTCACACACACATCACACACTGTTCACACTATTCACACACACACTGTTCACACTATTCACACACACACTTCTCACACTATTCACACACACATCACACACTGTTCACACTATTCACACACACACTGCTCACACTATTCACACACACATCACACACACTGCTCACACTATTCACACACACACTGCTCACACTATTCACACACATCACACACACTGCTCACACTATAGATACACACGTCACACACACTGCTCACACTATTCACACACACACAGCTCACACACACAGCTCACACACACTGCTCACACACATCACACACAATGCAAACCTGCACACGTGCACACACACAACACTCCCTTCCTGTGGAAATCCACTGAGGGTCGATGTTCATACACTGTTTACATCTTCTGTACAAGCGGGGAGGCGAGGCCAATCACAAAGCAACCAACATGCGAGAAGACAGACATAAAAGCACAGAACTGAAATCAAGGGAAGTTATGTGAAAAGTGTACAATGTGCTAGAAAGTACTCATATCGTGTACAGTGTAAGTCACCACAATATCGAAAATATATTGCTGCTCTGGAATCAGTCCAAAAAAAAGTAACCATGTGCATTCCAAGGATTATGGGACATTCCCACACCGAGAGGCTGCAGGAACTCTATCTCTTCAGTCTTGAACAGAGACGTCTAGGAGAAGATCTGACACAAGGAATCACAAACCTCAAAGGCCCTGACACGATCAGCCCGGTGTACAGTGTAACATGAGCCACACAGAAAAGGAACCACTTCTTCACACAAGGAGTGGTGAGAGTGTGGCAGTAATGATAAAGCCATGTGGTCAAGTCGACACTCTGCTCGTCTTCTACTCTCCAATCAACAGCCACTATCGCTCTAGCAGGCTGGAGGCAGGAGGGCCTCCTCTCGTCTGTGGCCGTACGGATGTGCTTTATGGCTACTTGTGGATGCCAGCTGGCTGAAAGGGCGAGGAGAGCAAAACGCTTCTGTAAAGAACACTTCATCTCTTTTGGAGAACATCAGGATCTCTTTGGAATCTGTTTCCTCGGTCATTGAAATTTGTAGGTAAAATCTGACAGTTTTATTTTGAAGGTCTGAAATAACAAGGTAGAATAATTGGATACTTAGTCGTTCTGCTCTTTACATAATTAAGCCCCCCCCACCCCCACCTACACCTCACAATCCTTTACTAACTTATGAGGTTTCTATGGAAACAAATCGGCGCAATTCCGAGTTTTTCTTTGAGTGTTTTTCCAATGCTGATAACCTGGCACCTCGTTAACATCCATGCAGATTGCTCCCCACACCCCCTCCCTCTCCCTCCCTCCTAATCTGCCATATTAAAGAACATAAAGAGAGCGACACCAAACGGCACGCCCCCCCACCCCCCTGCAATTATCCTTTCACTCCCGTCCTTCTCCTGCCCCCTCCGCACTCGGACAGAGTTTGAGTGCAATTCAAGGCCTTTCACAAGCCTGTGCAGCTTTCAATGCGCAGCTAGAGGAGCAGCCTTAGCGCACCAGAATCGACTATCCGTGGGACCCCCGGAATCCCACGCCCCTGCTGCAGGCTCCCTGCTCCACCAGCACGCCCCCCAGACTCGTGCACAGCCACAGCTGAACGCAGCGGGTTCAGGGAGGAAGGAGAGACACAGCAATGACGTCTCCCACGAGAGGACGGCACAGCCGGTCCCGAGTCATGGAACAACGCGTCACCTCCTGGGACAGACCAGAACCTCTGATGGGGCACGTGTCCGCAGTGGGGAACCAGGATAGAGAGAGCAAGGGCATGGCCGACAGATGAACCACAGGCTGGGCAGCAGGAACTTAGGACACTCACCGCACGGTGAACTGAAGAGACTTGATTCAAGTTTCTGAAACTCCTAAAGAGGAGTAAAGACTCTGGAGAGAGACAGTGATACCGTGTCAGGATGAGAAACTAAAAGGAATTCCTTCCCAGCTGTCACTCTCCTGAAACTGACCATCCTGTCTCTAAATTCCTCTGATTTCTGTCTCTAAAATCAGATCTACCGTAGCTGCTTAAGAAAGAGTAACTGAGGAAACTGCATTCAAATTGCCACATTGTAAACTGAGCAAACAGAAGATCGCATCTAGGAAAAGGACCAACATAAATATGTGCACCTACACTTTGCAACATATTGAGAAATTGCTTACTTTTCTTATTATAGTTGAAGCTAAAATGAGAAAGCAAATCCATACAGCAGGTGTTTAAATTGGTTCTATGCAAAAGAACTTCCTGAGCAGTCGGATGTCCGCTGTCTGGCACAATATCCCCCCTCCGCCCGCTGCTGTCCTCAGAGGGGCTGCTGGGAATTGTGGAGCACGGGCTGGGCCTCAGGAAAAGCAGACGAGTGTCTCTGCATTAGTGAGGTGCTCCATCTCTCCCCCAGCCTCCTCCCTCCTGCTCAGCAGACAGCCTCTCTCCAACCACTTGAAGGTCATACAATTGATTTTCTTCTGTCTTTTCATTTTTCAAGACTGGCTTTGAAACGTGCGAGGCAGACAAAATCCGTTGTGCCCCTCCTCCCTCCCGCCTGAGATTGAGAGGGTTGAGAGAGGGAGGGAGATACAGGGGCCGAGAGGTGCTGGCCTGCTCCGTGCAGGAGGCTGCTCCATGCAGGAGGCTGGTGAGGTACACAGCTGCTCCTGGGACACCTGCTTGGTCTTTACCTCGTCCCAGGAGAAGAGTGATCCTCAGGCGAGTGGACACCCAGGGCTGCTTCCTCACAACCTGCACTTTTCGAAGTGTTCCCTTTCCAACACCTGAAACACCTAGAAATCCTGCTGGATTTACTGCAGCTGGTCTGTAGTGAGAATTCTCACAATTCTTCAGCAGCAGGCAAACCTGAACAGGTGAGTCTGCGCTGAGCTCATGTTCCTGCTGTCAAGAATGAAACTGAGCCACAGTGAGGGGCTCAACGTCAGAATATATAATCAAAGAAAAGTAGCTGTGTGGTTACCCAATATGATATGTCAGCAAACAATACATGTCCCATGACCAAACCCTGTTCCCAGAAGCCTCAGGAGGAAAATGTACCAGTTCTGCCTTTCCTGTGTCACTGAGCAGTCAGAACACAACACCATGTGCACCACGAGTGAGCAGAGAGGAGAAAATGAGCTGTCAGATTTCTCCTTCACACCCCTGGCATCCACTGTGGGTGACGCTGCCCTCCTACAGTTATAGTCCCTGTGCGAGTGTGTGCTCACGGGGCAACAGGGGGCCTGCAGTCTGTCTACAGCAGCCCCCCACTCTCCAGCTCTGCACACAGGTGACGGGAGCACAGGTGCAGCCATTGTCACACCAGCCAATTGTGGTCGAGGTTTTCAAAGCACTAATAACTATAATTACAAGCTCTTGGAATTCTGTTGTTCTTATTATGCAGTTAATTTCTATAATTAGTGGTCATGTGAGTCTTTTGTCCTCCCTAACAATGCTTCCAACAGCTCTCTCAACTGTCCAGTGTGGCAGGAAACCTGTGTACCAGCATCCAAGGTGTCGTGGCGAGTGAAGAGCTCTGAGGGTCAAAGACCCAACACCCTGATCCTTATCTGCTGAACGCTCCAACTCTGACCTGCTGAACGCCCCAATCTGCTGAACACTCCTACTCTGACCTGAAGCCTGATACAGGCAGCCCCCCCCTTCCCCTGCCCCAGACAGCCTACCCTTGTTGTGTGGCCCTCTCTCCTGTAGGGGGCTCCACGGCGGGTCTCCCTGGCTGGAGAAGTCCCTCATGCGCAGGTAGCTGATGGTGAGGCGGATGACGGAGGCTTTGTCCAGCTGGCTGGTGATGGCACCGGGCAGGGGCAGCATCTTCGCCAGCTCGAAAAACTCAAAGTTCTCCTTCCCTCGCCGCGAGCGGGCCGCGTTCCGCGATTTCTCCTTCCGCAGGTTCTGCAGGCTGACATGCGGGAGAGAGAGAGACCTGCATGATCAGCAACACCCTTCTCTTTCACCGCCAGGACTGTAAGAACGAGAAGAAGCCATCCTGCACACCCGGCAGAATCTGGAACTCTGCTTCCCCCCAGCCTCCAGGAGCTCTCTCCTCTGGGCTGCAGAGAGATCAGCCCTGCCTCTCCTCAGCTTCTCCAGGAGTCCCTTTCCTGTCCCTCAGCAATGCTCCTTCAACAGCCACAAGACTTTCACCTGCATTCTTCCATCACGAGCTTCGGCACAGGCCAGCAACATGTGAGAGGAGACAAGACGCATTGAGTGCTGAAGGCCTGCCTGCGGCCATCTCTGGACACACGGGACACGCCTGGGTGAGGAAAGGCTGTCTCTCGTCAGCAGTGTGCTCTCCACACGAGTGCTTATCAAGTAACGATCAAGTTAAAGGAGCGATTGAAGCAGGAAACAATGTGCAAGAGAAGACGCATGTTTGTTCAACAAGACATTCACACAAAGGCCTGGGGAAAGCCAGCTCTTCACCCTCTGCCAGAAGTGCTCTCTGGGTTAATAGATGCCTCTTGCCCTTATTCCAAGACTGTCGCTAACCTTTACTTTCCTCTGGTCACAGCCCATCGCTCAGCAGGGCCAGTTAAGGGTCGCTCTCGCAGGTGCAGTGAACACATCCTGTGGAGGCCTGACTGAGCCCTGCTGGATCACTCCCCCCGGACAGGCAGTCGCCTGAAGCAGAAGAGGAACCCACCTCGACATGAGGCCAAGAGAAAGAAGATTGGAGAAGGAGCAGACTGAGGCGTCACTGACCATTATCAATTCAAGGACAATCTCAGACAGAAACAGCTCCCACCCTTTTGTATTTCTGGGGCATTTTGGGTGGGTTGCCTAGATCGCATTGAGCTCAGAGGCAGGAGCAGAGCCCAGAGTGCTCAGGAGCCAGATCAGTGCTCGTTTGCTCTGGGCTGGGACAGGGCGCCCCCTTGCAGTGGCAGCACAGCAATCCTGTCAGCCTGTCAGCCTGCCTGTCCTCAGTGGGGCTGGGAGGCAGAATCATGTTGTCACTGTGCTGTCACCACAGCTCTGTCGTCTGTCTCTGCTGAACAAAGGGGGTAGAATTCACAGCGTCAGGCCTCAGAAACAAGGCCATCGCCAAGCTCTTAAAAGAGAACAAAAAAGAGTGTTCTGAAATATAGACCTTTCCTGGCCACCTGCACAGCAGGCCCTGCGCCAAGCCTGGAACCTCTCTCCTGCTGCAGTGCGACTGGGCCTCTGCCCCCTGTCTCGCGTCCTCCCACCTGCCTCACAGAGCTCACAGGAACCCGTTCTGCCTTGATGTTTCTAAACCTGTCTGCTGGCGGATGAGTTAAGGGCTTATTTTTGTATAAGTGATGGGAAATGTTTTCTGTGGTTATTAAATTTAGTGAAACAAGAGGAATTAAATTTGTGTCCACCTGTCATTTCTGAATTCTTCTGTGTGTCGGCTGCTCAATTGCGTGGTAACTGCTCCGCTTCTGCAGCGGCTGTACAGTCCAATGTGTTGGATTTGAATAATTGTTGTGCTGCTGTGCAACTTTAATGCCACATATCTGTTCAATTCTGAAATTCAGTTTTGTATGCTATTTACCCTAAAGACATATGATTAATTAACTCAATCAAGTGAACCATGGTAGAAAGCAGAAAAGACTCGATTCTCCTCCATTTGGCGCTATTTTCATTTCTAATTTATCCAAGTGACAGAACAGACATCCATCATTTGAGGCACAGCTTAGATTATCCTGCAGTAATTAAAAGTGTCTCCTACCAGTGTACTTAAAGTGTGATGTCTAACCATTCTCTTCAAGGCTGGAAATCCTTCGAACTCTTCTAGCGCTTCTTTCTTTCACCAAGGAAAACAGGGCGTGGCGCCGGTTCAGCGGGATCGCTGCTGGCAGACAGCCTGGGACAGGGACCCCTGCACTGCGCGCAGTGGGACTCCTGACATGGCCATTCCACATGGCTAGAACCCGCTCTCCTGCTCCCATGTGAATTACATACCCAAGACACTTTACAACAGAATGAGGCTGCCGAACCTCCAGAGCTCAGCAGACCATTGACGGGTGAGCTGGTGATTCGAAAAGCTTGGTTTTGATAGATCAGGGCCTATCAATATTTCACCTTTCTGCTCGCCACACTAAATTTCGAATAACTTCCATCTCATCCATTCCCAAAAAAACTTCTCTCAGGGGGGCATTTTGAGCAACAGCGCTCGTACCTGTGATGGTACAGTGGTGACACAACCTCTGCCCACACTGGGGGCCTTTTCAAAGCCCCTCCTGTGAGACAATTCTCTCGTTTTAACAGGGTCTCGAATTCCAAGAACGACACCAGGTGGGTTGAATACTGAGGACACCCGCTCACAGCCGGAGGAAGAGAGAAGGACCGGACGAGCCGCTCGCTGCAGGAGGTGAGGTGGGGTGTCAGCGTGCACTCAGCCGTGGCCCCTGCACACACGTGCGTGTGGATCAGCGCTGCCCGCCGGGCTCGGGCCCCTGGGGGGGGTGTATCTCACATATCCCAGAAGCCAGCCGTCCGCCCCCCCTCCCGGGACTCGCGAGAGGGGTGAGAACTCAATCACAGACTCCCACCTGCCTGTTTCCTCCTATAACCCAGAGCCCCGTTTGTCAAGCTGAGCTACAAGTGCCCCCAGTGTAAGAGCAGAGTGCTGCTCACAGCTTGTATTCATTCTGCTCTCCTTCTGTACATGTCTCTGGAGCCGGAGCTCAGAGATCCTGATTTTCTGAAACTCACTGTAAACCATGCTGAGGGTGGCAATCTACAATCCAGAAGCACCACTGTGAAGAAAAACAGAAACATTTCAATTTCTGTTATTTACTCACAGCTTGGGAGACAGCTCTAGTCTCCAACTGCAAAAAACTTCAAAGGTCAAGGTTCAGAGTCATGACTCCCATTAGTCTTCATCTCAAGTATTGCTTGGAATACTGGAGCATCCATCTGGAAGCAGAACCAAATCGTGGGATTCATCCCAGCGGATTAGAACGGGCAGTAATCTCTACCAACACAAGCGAGGGACAAAAACCAAAAAGTGCCAGAACCCTACCACATTAAGAAACCACACCCCAAATCATTGAATTGTCTGCCTTTCCCAAAATACTGCTGTTCTCAATGCACAGCTATCAGCATGCTCATGTAGCATTGGCAACCGGCTCTGCATAATACATTAATCCCAGCTGTCGGAGCCTGAGGTGTTTGTGCGTGCTGAGTTTTGAGACTGGAGGTGTGCCACACATACTGAATGTGATCTCATGACAATGAGGCCAAGCTCTGAACAATAGTCAAGCATGGAGCTCTGGAACAGATCTGTTCTTCTGTACCTGATTCTCAAGGCTTCCCAGTGAGCCCAGCTCTTCCTGGCCACAACAGGGGTCACAGCTACAGTGTTCTCCTGAGCAAGACAGGGGTCTTTTTACACACGTCCTCCTTCAAACTACCACAGCTTGTTTTATTTCCTCCAGCACATCAATTCAACCTCAGACAAGTCAAATAAACCTTTTAATACTTAATTGGTGCTATTAAATAACATTAACACAGATAAAACACTATCTAAAACACTAAATGTGATCCAAAGTAGACTAGTCGATAATTAACAAAACTAGTATTTACATAACAACGCCTAAGTTACGTGCCCCATCTTTCCATTTTACACCAAGCAGTTTAAAAAATAGATCATAAATTGATCTATTTTTTTAGATCAATTTATGACACCTGAAGGAGGCTCCACGGCCGATACGTTGTGTTCTCTTTCTTCTTTTTTCCAGCATGGAATAAACCTCTTACTTGATCATAAATTGAAACCACTATCCTGATATTCCTATTGGTTTACAAGCTCAGGAGCTCAGGATGTGATGTTTCACACACCAGGTTACACACACTACTGTTCAAGATGACTCCGTGAACAGCGATCCTCATTCCTCCCTCCTGCCCGCTGGACGGTCTGGACAGATCTCCCACACAGAGCAAAGGAAGTGCCTCTTTCACACAACCTGAGCTTCAGCACCCTCAGCAAAGAAACTCTGTCTTGTCTTGGTGAGACATATCGGTTGACATAATGATTGCCACCTAAATAAATTAGACAATTTGACATCTTCACCAAAAAACATGCTACACAAGAAAGCCTCACACCACTCCAGCCCCGTCAGGGTCTGAATTCCCTGTTATGTGGAGATGCAATGGAGCAGAAAAGCAATTAAATAAAACCCTTTCTGAAGAAGAAGGCTATGAGTCTGGGTTTGAATGTGCTCAGGGCAGGTAACCCTCTGATATCCTTGGGGATGGAGTTCCAGTTTTCAGGCATAGCAAGAGAAGACCCTGTCACCCACAGAGTGTAGATGAGTTGGGGGGACAAACAGGAGACCAGAGTCGAACGAATGAAGGCTGCAAGGCGGGGAGTAAACAGAAAAGTCAGATAGGTACTGAGGTGCCAAGCCAAGTAGACCCTTACAGATGAGCATGAGGATTGTTATAGAGCTCAGTGGGCTTTTAATATAGTTCATGAAAGACATCTTACATATAATGAAGAAACTAATGAGTTTCAATCTTATCTGACTACTTAGGTTGGAACACTAAGCAAAAGATGCCAAGTCCTGAGGGAGAGAGGTAACAGGCTATTGGGCAGACTGACTATAGATTTGTCAGCAGCTGCATAGACACAGACAGTGTGGGCGTGTCATCAGTCAGGAGCTGTAGAGTCACAGACAGTGTGGGCGTGTCATCAGTCGGGAGCTGTAGGGACACAGACAGTGTGGGCGTGTCATCAGTGATGAGCTGTAGGGACACAGACAGTGTGGGCGTGTCATCAGTGAGGAGCTGTAGGGACACAGACAGTGTGGGCGTGTCATCAGTGAGGAGCTGTAGGGACACAGACAGTGTGGGCGTGTCCTCAGTCAGGAGCTGTATAGTCACAGACAGTGATGAGCTGTAGAGTCCCAGACAGTGTGGGTGTGTCGTCAGTGAGGAGCTGTAGAGTAACAGACAGTGTGGGCGTGTCGTCAGGAGCCGTAGAGTCACAGACAGTGTGGGCGTGTCATCAGTCGGGAGCTGTAAAGACACAGACAGTGTGGGTGTGTCATCAGTGAGGAGCTGTAGGGACACAGACAGTGTGGGCGTGTCATCAGTCGGGAGCTGTAGAGACACAGACAGTGTGGGCGTGTCATCAGTCGGGAGCTGTAGAGACACAGACAGTGTGGGCGTGTTGTCAGGAGCTGTAGAGTCACAGACAGTGTGGGCGTGTCGTCAGGAGCTGTAGAGTCACAGACAGTGTGGGCGTGTTGTCAGGAGCTGTAGAGTCACAGACAGTGTGGGCGTGTCGTCAGGAGCTGTAGAGTCACAGACAGTGTGGGCCTGTCGTCAATGAGGAGCTGTAGAGTCACAGACAGTGTGGTCGTGTCGTCAGTCAGGAGCTGTAGAGACACAGACAGTGTGGGTGTGTAGTCAGGAGCTGTAGAGTCACAGAAAGTGTGGGCGTTTTATCAGGAGCTGTAGAGTCACACAGTGTGGTCGTGTCGTCAGTGAGGAGCTGTAGAGTCACAGACAGTTTGGGCGTGTCGTCAGGAGCTGTAGAGTCACAGACACTGTGGGCGTGTCATCAGTCAGGAGCTGTAGAGTCACAGACAGTGTGGGCGTGTCAATAGTCAGGAGCTGTAGAGTCACAGACAGTGTGGGCGTGTCGTCAGTCAGGAGCTGTATAGTCACAGACAGTGATGAGCTGTAGAGTCCCAGACAGTGTGGGTGTGTCGTCAGTGAGGAGCTGTAGAGTAACAGACAGTGTGGGCGTGTCGTCAGGAGCCGTAGAGTCACAGACAGTGTGGGTGTGTCATCAGTCGGGAGCTGTAAAGACACAGACAGTGTGGGTGTGTCATCAGTGAGGAGCTGTAGGGACACAGACAGTGTGGGCGTGTCATCAGTCGGGAGCTGTAGAGACACAGACAGTGTGGGCGTGTTATCAGGAGCTGTAGAGTCACAGACAGTGTGGGCGTGTCGTCAGGAGCTGTAGAGTCACAGACAGTGTGGGCGTCGTCAGGAGCTGTAGAGTCACAGACAGTGTGGGCGTGTCGTCAGGAGCTGTAGAGTCACAGACAGTGTGGGCATGTCGTCAATGAGGAGCTGTAGAGTCACAGACAGTGTGGTCGTGTCGTCAGTCAGGAGCTGTAGAGACACAGACAGTGTGGGTGTGTAGTCAGGAGCTGTACAGTCACAGAAAGTGTGGGCGTTTTATCAGGAGCTGTAGAGTCACACAGTGTGGTCGTGTCGTCAGTGAGGAGCTGTAGAGTCACAGACAGTTTGGGCGTGTCGTCAGGAGCTGTAGAGTCACAGACACTGTGGGCGTGTCATCAGTCAGGAGCTGTAGAGTCACAGACAGTGTGGGCGTGTCATCAGTCAGGACCTGTAGAGTCACAGACAGTGTGGGCGTGTCATCAGTCAGGAGCTGTAGAGTCACAGACAGTGTGGGTGTGTAGTCAGGAGCTGTAGAGTCACAGAAAGTGTGGGCGTTTTATCAGGAGCTGTAGAGTCACAGAAAGTGTGGGCGTTTTATCAGGAGCTGTAGAGTCACAGACAGTGTGGGCGTGTCGTCAGTGAGGAGCTATAGAGTCACAGACAGTGTGGGCGTGTCGTCAGGAGCTGTAGAGTCACAGACAGTGTGGGCGTGTCATCAGTCAGGAGCTGTAGAGTCACAGACACTGTGGGCGTGTTGTCAGGAGCTGTAGAGTCACACAGTTTGGGCGTGTCATCAGTCAGGAGCTGTAGAGTCACAGACAGTGTGGGTGTGTCATCAGTCAGGAGCTGTAGAGTCCCAGACAGTGTGGGTGTGTCGTCAGTCAGGAGCTGTAGAGTCACAGACAGTGTGGGCGTGTCATCAGTCAGGAGCTGTAGAGTCACACAGTGTGGGCGTGTCATCAGTCAGGAGCTGTAGAGTCGCAGACAGTGTGGGTGTGTCGTCAGTGAGGAGATGTTCAGAAGCAACAGTGTGGCAGAGCTATCATAGTGTGGTTGTAAAAAAACAAGGGGTGCATTGGAATCTGTTCTTCCTGGCCTGCTTCCACACCACACCATGGCGAAACTGCCAGCACAGGCACTGATCTAGCTTGTTTGTTTGCCTTACAGGCAGCTTGTGAACGCCTCGTCTCAGAAGTGCACAGCACAAGGCGGCGCACTAGAGGGCAGCAGTGCGGAAGTGTGTTCAGGGCTCAAACCCCAGGTGGGGGCACTGCTGCTGTACTCCTGAGGGAGCTACTTGACCTGGACTGGAAACCCAGCTGCCTGTGTGCAGCTCAGTCAATTTGGACGAAAGCATTAGACTGATTCTGAATGAGTACTGTGCCACTGCCCCGCGGGTCGCCGGAACGCTGGCGGACACAGAGCCCTGCCACGGTGCACGCTGTGGACAGGAGGTGGACAGCGAGCATGCTGTCAGCTGTCGGGCTGCGGCGACGCGGCCGATCTTACCAGGGAAGAGGGGGAGGTTTGGTCAGCAGACCCTGCAGAAGGTCCCACTCTATGCAAATGCGCCTCCCCTCGCTAACCGACGGCCCCGCCGCCATCCCCACGCGCTCTGATGAGACGGCTGACACTGCCGCCGCACTAATGCAAGCTCTGACTGGCAGGAGCAGGGACTGGCTTTGACCTCCTGCAGAAAAGAGCCAGAAATACAGAGAAGGAAAAGAAATCACCAGATGATCTGGTGAGACCAGATCTCACATCAGGAGAAGGCATCCAGACTTGGTACAATGCAATTCACCCCACCCTCATCACTCCAGGCTGTAGACCCAGCCAGCACCTAAAAAGCCCACTGGAGTTGGCAGCTCGTTCCTTCCCAGAAAGCCCCCAGAGGAATCATCTCCAGGCTCCTGTACTGCAGGGGGAGAATAAGACAGGGAGACGGCTTGTCTGAACCATCAGCGAGCTGCACAGCGCCTCTCACTGGCGCCTCTCTGCTGAGCACCCAGATGGCCCTGGCTCTGCCAATGCCCACCTACCCAGCAGGGCTGTGCCCTCTGCATGCTTCCACCTGGCACAAGCCTGTCACAGCTGGCCAGCGGTATGATCCAGGCTGGAACCTGCCGGTTCTCGGTGACAGAGCTCAGGGAGCACTCAGAGAGACGGGGTGTGCCACTGCAGACCCCCATGCATCTTCTGAGTGTCTATATAAGTGTGCAAGAGAGTAGTAACAGATCTGTGCAATATACAATATACTGCAATGCACAGCAAGGTACACAATACAACACCTAGACTAGGCCATAGCTCCGGGACAGCGCAGGCAAGAGCTCTGTAATAGTAGGGCGGTGTTTTAAGTACAGGGCTGGGACCTGTAACCTATGACCACAGATCACAAACTGGAAGGTCAGTTGACGGCGTGATGTGTGGTTTCTTCAAAGGCCACAAACGGATGCCTAATTGCTCATTGAAGATCACTGACTCCTGAGGAGCACAACAGCGAGAAGTCAGCCTGCACACCTACAGCAGGAACTGCATGCCATGGCGAGTGTGAGATCATAAGCACTGGTCCACACAGCAGGCCGAGGAGGCTGTTGCCATTGTGGAGACAAACTGATCTGCCTGACTGCTGAAATGCCAGTCCACACGCACACACCCCTGGTGCCCACAGACCCAGTGCCAGCTGTGCTGCATCACCCCTTAGGGCTCGGCTGTGTGCTGGTGACATTTAAAGGGCTGGTGTCGCTCCCATCTGTAAGCCTCTGTGCCTGAGGGCACAACTGCCCTATCTCTGTGCCCAGGTCAGCAGCTCTGGGGCCGCCCTGCACTGCACCCCAGCCGTGCCCCTAGATTGAGCCCCTTTCCTAACGCTGTCCACTGCTTTTCCAAACCCAAGGGCCTGCTCAGCCTGGGGTTTGTACCAAATACACACAGAATCGTGAAAAGTCAGCTTTTCGCACCGCGGAAGCAGAGACTTAGGGATTATCTCAGAGTGAACCCTGAACCCCGACATTGCTATTCAAAGGCTCTCTCCCATCTGACATCATTCCTTTTGTTCTTCCTCATCTGGATGCAGCGCCAAGCCAGCCGCCAGCCGGCTCTGCCTCTCGGGCTCAGCTGCTGAGGCCTGACCGGAGCTCCAGCTCCCTCACTGCCGCTTACACTGACATGCGCCACACCCCAGGGGGGAACCCTAACGAACCCCACCAGCTGCAGGAAGTGAGCCTGAGACACGGCGCGCTGGCGCTTGGCACTGGGGAGGCTGGTGAGGGCGAGTGATTAGAGCAGGATGGTCAACTGCCTGTATCACCGCAGCGCAGCAGAACAAGATCGTTCTGCCCCCAGGAGCGCTCACAGTCAGGGGCCACGATTATCAGCCGGACTGGGACTGCAGAGACAGTGCTCTGTTAAGAAACTATTTCTTTTTTTTTGGCATTCTTCTTACCTGTTAGTTTGAGGGCCATTAGAGTCCCGTTAGAGTTAGAGCATGACTTTTTCAGTTAAAGATATTTTTTTAAGTAGCCTTAACACCATTATTGAATATTTGACCTTCAGTGACTATTCCTTAAGCAATGTTCAAATATAATTATTATTTTGTTAATTTTGTGCAGTTTATAGTGACTGCTCCTATTTCTTCCATTATCATCAGAAAGGCACCGAATTGGAAATACCACCATAGCAATAACACTGCTGCCTGCAGAGAGTGACGCTTACTCGTACTCACTCTTCGTTTTATCTCTGGTTTGCATTTTTCTTTCAGCGGGGGCCGAGACAAACTTCCAAACTATCAAGCAAAATAAGCGGATGATTAGTAAGCGGGCAGTCTGAGGGCACTCAGCCAGGCATGGTGTCGGCACATTCGCTTGAGTTTGTAACCATACGTCTACCTGTGCACATCTATCCTAAAGAAGGTGAGACATCGTCATTATACACACACAGGTAGCTGCGTCCTTCAACCAAACCATTTCAAACCTGTTGGGACAGGAGGAAAGCAGGAAGAGACACGAGGTCAGAGGCCAGAGGAGACGAACAGCACAACTCCTCCCCCTGCTCTCCTGTGCTTCACGCCACTCAGTCAGATCTGCAGGAAAACCCCGCCTGCCCAACTCCTTCTTGGTATTTGCATAAGTGCAGCATCAGTTTGGCTCAATTACTGTTTGTTTTCAGAAGGGAATTATTAATTAAACCCTCCAGCTGTCAGTGATACTGGATGTAAAACTGCTTCATCCCCCCAGTGAAAATGCTATCAGAAACACAACATGTGAAGCCAGGTTGATTGGGGATGCTTATCAGACACAAACTTAACAGCTTCTCTCCAGCAAGTAAAAAACTTTTCTTATATATTTTTGTACTAGACAGTGTGGTAGCAGGCTAATTTAACTGGCCTGTTGGAGCCAAACGAGTTGTTATGTATGCTAGTACAGCAAGCACCTGATATCCCAGACAGAGCTCTGCACCCAGAGATGAACAAGACAGCTGTACCGTTTGAAACAGTCAAATGCATGAGGCATAAAGTTTTATCGCTGTACCTTTTAGAGGTTACCTGGTGCATACAGATCTACACAGTGGTGTCATATCTCCTCCTGGGAGATGAAAGAAGGAAGAAATCAATGCTGAATCATCTTGTCTCACAGCTACAGCCCCCTGCACACTGAGCACAGGCACTGCTAGGACGTTGGCTGCCCTGTCATACTGTCAGCTCTCAGGCTGCACAGCCAGGCTGCAGTGTCACACAGTGGACTTACACAGCTGTGTTGTAATAGTTACCATAAACTACTGGCACCACAAAGACTCTACTGCTCATGAGGAAGAGCTCTGTCCCTGTGTGTGATCTACTGTTCATGAGGAAGAGCTCTGTACCTGTGTGGGATCTACTGCTCATGAGGAAGAGCTCTGTCCCTGTGTGGGATCTACTGCTCATGAGGAAGAGCTCTGGCACTGTGTGGGATCTACTGCTCATGAGGAAGAGCTCTGTCCCTGTGTGGGATATACTGCTAATGAGGAAGAGCTCTGGCACTGTGTGGGATCTACTGCTCATGAGGAAGAGCTCTGGCACTGTGTGGGATCTACTGCTCATGAGGAAGAGCTCTGTCCTTGTGTGGGAGAGACTATGAGACACTGGGAGACAGAGAGAAATAGTGGGAGACACTATGAGACAGTGGGAGACACAGAGGGACCAGTGCTTCCGTCCTGCTGCTCCAAGCCAGTCAGCACTTTCAAATTCAGTTTGTTTATACTGGTGCCTGATTTTAGTTTACAGAAGACACATCAGGACAGGCGCTGGATACAATTTAGCTTGTTCTAGAATCTAAGAGCAATTGGCTTCTTGATCTAGAATGCTGTGGCTGGGTTTTCCAGCAGTCAGGTGGGACAGCATGAGGGCTGGGCATTTCCTCCATCCTGAAGGCTTGCTGGAAGTGTTCAGCTAACGGAACAAGTAATAGGTTTATTCCATGCTGAAAAAAAGAAGAAAGAAAACACGTTTCGGCCGAGGAGCCTTCTTCAGGTGTGAGGCTCCACAGCCGAAACCTCGTGTTTTCAGCATGGAATAAACCTGTTACTTGTTCCTTTGCAGCCTGCGAGTTCAGCTAACGACCTTTTCTTCAAGTTCCCACAGAAGAAAACCTGGACATTCATCTCAGGTGCCTCCGCTATGCTGATGCTGTTTAATATGGTAAACAGGTGCAGCTGCGTGTCTTTTCCCGATCACACTCCGCATCCAGACGGTCGCCCTCTGCGGTGCACCGCTGCCGCCACCGTGCTCTCCTGGGAGAATTCTCTCTTAGTTCTCTAAAGACGTAACACACACCTGGCAGCGAGGCGTGGTCATGAAGCGAAGTGTACCGTCGGTGTTCGCGTGTTGCCAGTGTCACAGGAAGGGAAGATTTTGTTTGCGCGTGTTGGGTTTGACTGGAGCGGATAGAATCGGGGGCTGGAGGTAAAGAAAACCGATGTCGTGGAACAAGATCACGCGAACCATTTCCCCCGTGGAGTGGGCTCAAGCGCTCGTGTTCGTGAAACAGCTCCCATTGAGCCAAGTGAAAGGGTGTTTGGAGTACGTGTTCCACACTGGAGAGCACCTCCAAAAAGCGCCACTGGAGCGACATACATTGAGAGTTCAACAGTTACTGCACGGAATGTATTTGAGTTTGTAACATTAGAGGATGCACTTTCAATATTAAAATCCAGAGGTAATATTAACAGGACGTTCCGTCTGCGACAGGTATGTCATAGCACACAGTGAAAATGCAGCCGTCGGTCCACCGTCAGAAAGCCGCCTGTGTCTGCGAGAGCTGGCGGTAACCCGGACCCACACCCCTACAGCGGCGGCACATCTGGAAACAGCTGGGCTGTGGCGAGCCTCGCGATCAGCCCTTTCAGAACACAGCGAGTCTGACACCTTGTCAGGAACGGGAGCGGCAACTCTCAGACCCGTAAACCCGCGAGTTTCACCGGGCAGAGCGGTGATTCTACTTTTGAAGATGAAAACAGAAGTCCCCGGCGGAATCGTCGCCCTGAAAGACACCGAAATGCGTCTGCTTGCGCTCCTTGAGCCTCCGCGCACACCCGTGAACCGGAGAGCGGCTGCAAGTCACGCGTCGCGAAGTGTCGGTATGCGTTCGTCGCGTCCCGTGAAGCTTGACTCAATCTTTTCTTGCAAAACTAACGCACCCTGGAGAGCACAGTGGTGTAAAAAGACACTC
Source organism: Lepisosteus oculatus (assembly GCF_040954835.1). Classification (NCBI taxonomy): domain Eukaryota; kingdom Metazoa; phylum Chordata; class Actinopteri; order Semionotiformes; family Lepisosteidae; genus Lepisosteus; species Lepisosteus oculatus. The sequence continues at coordinate 712,541 of NC_090698.1, forward strand.
GATATTGTGACAAACTACATGCGCGACTTTCACTTCACTGGAAAAACGTCTCTTGGATTCATACATTTGACTCTTATTGTGTTAAGCATGAATGGTTTGATACAAATAGTTTTGTGCTACAAAAAGTAAAAAAAGTCTCGAGTCATGCAGCCCACCCCGGTCACCGCGCGAGGCGGGGTCTGTGATCTTTACTCCCACTGCCGACGTGTTCCGAGCGCGAGGCGCGAGCGCGGGTGTCGGCACTCACCTGACGGGCATCTCCAGCTGCTCCCGCGCGCCCCGCCGGCAGCCGCGAGCCGGGGAGAGCGGAGGCACGCGGCGCCGGGGCCGGTCGACGCTCCCGCTGCACGACGCTGGACGAGCAGGGAGCTCGGCGGTGCATAGGGCTCGGCGCGGGCGCTCCAGAGAGAGGGGGCACGCCACGCACACTGGGAACACGCCGGGAAAAGAGATTCCACTGAAAAAACCTCGACACCAGCTAAATCTCCCTCAGCACGGCTTCTTTCTTTTCATTTCTTCTGGGAAAAGACCGCGCTGCTTGTGTTTTCTCCTTTCCTCCTCCTCTACAGCTGCTGGTAAATATAAAAGGCATGCTTGTGCAGACCCTGCCTGTAACTCTCTCTCCCTCACTCGCTCTTTCTCCTCCCCCTCCTCCTGCCTCTCGCTCCCTCTTTTTCACTGTCAAAGCTGCCTTTCAAATGCTGATTAGCACCCGGAGTAACGGGCGAGAGGGGAGCAGCACTGAGGATGGGAAGATTCCATCACATCGCCCCCATCCGTATTCTGAGCCTGTTCCCCTCTTCCCCACACACACACACACACACACACACACACACACACACACACACGCGCGCGGACACGCACCCCCCCGCAGGCCCGGCCCCCTCCACTCGCCCTCAAACACAACTCGGAATATTGATACATCCCTCCCTCCCTCTCCGGATAGCTCTGCTCACTCTCTCCTCGGAATACAGATCGGTGCTCCGGCTGCCCTGAGAGTGGCTGATCCCCGGGACAGGCCAGGGACAGGTCAGGGCCCCCACCGCACATCGGGGCTCCTGCTCGCACCCCACCCTCCCAGCGGGGTGAAGCACAGCAGAACGAGACAGCGGAGCTGAAGGTCACCTCTCAGACCTGCCAGCAGGCTCCCCCATTAGAGGGGCGATCGCTCAGGGGTCCCCCAGCTCGGAGCTCCTCTGCGTCTGGGTCTCATGTCTTCGAGGGGCGGAGCTCTCAGATCCGCGGCACGCAGAGGCTTTGGGAGTCACCCACGGGATTTTTAGAACTGTTTTCGCTCTGAAACCTTCCATCAGCTTTACTTCCCCTGTACAGTGTGTGCAGAACAAGGAGCTGGGCACGCCCTCCTGCCACAGCCTGGCATCTTCAGACGGGCTGCTCACAGGGTCCCGGCAGCCCCCAGAACGAGGGGGCTCTGTGCAGCAGCAGCCCCTGGCCAGTCGTCAGCGCTCGGGCTCAGACAGGCCCTGCTGTCCTGATAGCTTTCCACCCTGATCTTCAACCCCACAGCCAGAACGAAAAGCAAAGACCCTCGCTGTGCTTGGCTCTGGCATCATGTCTCTGGGCACACCCAGCTCGCCTGCACTCTCCTACTAGTGCCGCCCCCTAGTGCCCAAGACAGCTCCCTGCTCCGTGCGCACTGTGGCCGCCCCTTCCCTCTCAATACGCCTGGCAGCAGCTGTATCCTGGCCCCTTGCCTGCGAGCGCCTGCAAATTAATTACTTTAATTCTCTCCGTGCCCATGTAATCAGCTCGCAGAGCTGCCTCTGCCCACTGCAAACAGCCTCCAAGCGGCCAATTAATTCAAACACAGAATAACATGTAACCCCACCCCCCTGCCCCCCACACACAGGCCTAATCTCCCTGCCAAGCTGCGTTAGACTGCGAGAGATCCCTGCTGCCCCAGCCGAGCTCAAGAGCAGAGCATGGCAATGCTGCATGAGAGGGATACGAATTCCTCCCTCCCCCACCCTGCAAGAGGGGGGCAACACAATGGCCGAGCACACGGCCATTGATTTCTTTCATCTTTGCCTTCCAGGAGAATTCTGTACCTGGAGAGAAGGTACCAGCCAGGGCTCCTTTCCATGGGCATCACAGTCAACGCAGTGATTTACAGTTGCACAGGAATGCAAGAGATTGACAACAGATGGACTTACTGTACTTGAGACAGGACAGGACTGTGCTACAATCCTACATCCCTGCTGCTGACCTGCTGTGGGAGCCCCTGATGCCCCCTGCCCTGGATGAGCTTGTGCCACACCAAGCCTGACTGGGTGAGGAGAAGCCAAGCTCTGGTTCACACTGATCACACTGAAAACCTTGAAACACACAGATGCCTCAGGGTTAGCTGTTAGTGCCGAAGACAATGGCTTGAAGTAGAAGACCGGTGTGAAACTGAGAAAGAAGCATAAAGAGTAGAACAATACAAAATGTACAGGTTGTTGGCGCAGCACTGTATGTACAGCAACGCCAATACCTTTCGCCAGTATCAAAGGGAAGCAGAGCTGATGATTGTTCATCTGAGGTCTTCCTGTTCCACACACCAGGACCTCCTGGGAAACACCAGGCCCCTGCTTTGCTCCCAGCTGTCATATTGAGGGAATTCCACAACAGGAACATCTGCAACCCCTCACTAGACATCGGGCAAAAACAAGAAGACACCTTGTGCACAAGGCTTTAGGCATCACCGCTGGGAGTGCTGTTCCAGGTGCACCGGTTTAAAAAAAACAGTCAAGACAAGAAATCAGAGACAGGAGATCAGACCTCTGATATGCAGTAGTAGAAGTGAACAACATTCCTCACACTGCATGCGTGTGGTGTTTGTGTGTGTGCAGCTGTTGAAAGAGCTGCACCCAACCTCCCCAGGTTCTTCCCCATCTCCTCGGTGTGCCTGCTCCATATTCCAGCCTTCATCTCTCTGCAGCCTGCTGAGACATCCCGACCCAAAACATGTTGCGATGTAGCCTCCTGGGCCCCTATACTAGAGGGCGGGGGGTTTATGCCCTGGGCTTTCAGCATCCCTCACAGGAAGCCCCTGCTGCCCTCCTGCCCTCGATGAGCTTGTGCCATGTGAAGCCCATCTGGGTGTCACCTCACAGACAATCCTACTAATTAAATAATCGATCCAATTTCTACACCAAGGTAATTTTCAAGGTGAAACAGGCATAATCCCAAGGAAACAGAACTAGCTAATAAGCAGCACGTCATTCAGATTGCACTGCTTTGCAGGCTGTGATTGCAGCTTCCTGCCCGTAGCTGTTGCCTTGCTGTTGGCTTGTGCTGCGTTCATCCAAAGCATTCAGTCCTGTACGAGGTGCAGCTGCCTGCTAATCAAGTTCCATTACCTACAATTCAATTGCATTATTAACCGCACATAACCCTCAATAAAGGGATCACCCAAATGAATACGTTGGAATCATAATGAGGTCCTTACAATCACCTTATCACGGCCCATGTGCTGAATTAACATAATAATGCAGGAGAATGGAAAAAACAGTCGGATCAGCTTTTACACTGGTTCACGCACAACGAGTACATTATTTAGTGGCTTTCAGTACAACTTGTAACTTTTTCATTGGGAACCTGAAAGATTCCCATTCAAACTACGTGAGCAGGCCACCGTTTCACCAGACAACCAGTCCTGCACGCGGTACCGGATCAGGGCTCCATGCAGCATAGGACGCTATGGCATCCCAAATCCCCCCCGACATGAGACCAGCCACCCCTGTCTGCACCCCCTTTCCTGCGGACACCAGGGGACTACTACCCCAAGACTTCTGGCACGGCTGGAGATGTGAGCTCTCGGCAGAAAAACAAAGCCCCTCGATTAGTATCCCAGCCGTACAGCTGTGAGCTTTAACATTCTGCCTGCATTCAGACGGGCGAGATGTAATTAGAAAGAGATCAGAAAAGCAGCAGGGCAGGGCAGAGAGGGAAGAGGGAGAGAAGGAGAGAAAGAAGCAGCACGGCGAGGAGGGGGGACACAGGGCGGGCAGCGAGGGTCCAGAGGTCAGGCTGGGTGACACAGACAGCTGGGGTCAGCCGAATGACCCGACGCCACCTCCTCTTCTGCAGTTACTGTGGCAACGGCAGCGCAAACAGACATGATGTCATGGTGGGGCTGCGAAGGGGGGAGGGGGTCTGTACTCGGGGGGGGGATGGGAAAGTAAGTGTTTCTGTGTCCATTCATCTGCTTCTGCTGCACCGACGAGCACCTCCGCAGGGCTCTGGGGAGACAGCTGGCCTAGAGGGACCCCTCTAAACCCACGTGCTAGAGAGTACACAAACCAGTGTCATCTGGCCTGCATGTTATCCCACAGATCCAGAGTCAAAGCAGTGTTTCTGGGGAGCCTGAGCCCCTCACGACCACGCTGACAACCTACCCGAACTGTTCAGACAAATACTGCTTTCCAGGGCTGGCACAAAACATTCGCAGCTTCCACCCCAAAACACACTGCTGAGACTATGCCATGGGTGTGTTTCCTACAAAGCAGCCTGTTTAAACCTCACTCTTGTGCTGCCAGTCTGACCCAGCGGACACACAAGCAGTCCTGCACACCCTACCGCATCAGGGGTCTGTGCAGCAAAGAGCAGCGGAGCAACAAGACTGCTGCTGCTTGTTGCATAAAACGACAGTGACTAACTGGCAAGTTTCACACGCAGCTTGTGTTGTCACTGTGGCTCCTGACGACCTTGCACCTGTATCATCTGAGCACAGGACTGGCCTTCAGGTGACGCCCCCCCTCCTTTAGTGTCTCGGACAGGAGCGCTGGGGCTGTGGGAACAGGCAGGCCTAGAACTGGGAATCCCAGCTTTCCGATACGGAGAGCGAGCGCCGCGTGGCCCCTCCTCCTCCTCCTCGCTCACCTCTGCGCTGTCGGCTGTGCACAGTCCCATCAGCCTCTAATCCCTCCGCTGATGGGGGTCTCGCAGGGGCGCACCTGGGATGAGGCCGCTACAGGGCTGGTCCCTGGGGTGTCAGGGGGGAGAAATCATTACTGCAGAGGGGTCGGGGGCAGAAAGGCTGTCAGCACTCATTCATCACAGCGCAGAGCAGCAGTGTGAGCGCTTTAGACCCGCGCTGACACGCACGGCGGCCCTGCCAGTCTGGACTGTCCCTGCTGGTACCCCAACACTGAGCGGCCTACCTGAACCCCTTGGGTCAGGGGCAGTCAGGACTGAGAGCAGGTGCCAAAGGAGGAACAGGAAGAGCTGGGTGTCTACAACAAGACAACTGGCATGGGTGTGGGGCACCTGGGGGTCCCGCTTTCCAGAGCTGGGCAGCAGGAGGCAGGACTCCCACAGATGGCAGCTCTCGTGCCAAACGGGCTCTGCCGTTTTTGCCTGACCTTACCTTCGCTCCACAGCTGCACCCCCCTGGCTCCCCAAATTAAAACCCCTGGCACGGGGGCACATGATTAATTCAGCCTGTCTCTCTGACGGGCGGTGGGAGAGGGTCGCTGACAGACTGAAATGGAATCTGACAGTAAACACTGATCCAGGCGCGGCGCGTGATTGACACGTTAACAGTTATTAATGCAGCGGCCTCTCCTCCATCCCAGCCTGCCACTTCTAATTGGTGAGGTGGAGCTTCAGTGTCAAGGGGCAGAAGATTGACAGCACCCATCTTTGCATAGATATGAGGACAAACGAAGATGTGCTATCGCTAATGAAAAAACGCGCCTGTGCACACACACACACAAACACAAACTCGCTCATCTAATGAACACAGACTCTCAGCAGGCACAGGCTCACACAGGCAGGACAGACGGGCGTACGGGTGACATGTCCCAGTGTGTGACAGACACATGTAAAGCCCCCAACAGTCTGTAACTGCTTCCCCTTTGGCTCAGTAACTTCCTCCTGTCATCCTGTCCTGTCAGCCACCAGCCATTTCACTCTGCAACTCACAACTGGCAGCCCACTGAAGCTCAGCAGGTGTGAGCCTGGTCAGAACATGGATGGGAGACCTCCTGGGAAAAACTAAGGCTGCTGATGGAAGAGGTGTTAGTGGGGTCAGCAGGGGGCGCTCACCCTGCGGTCCATGTGGGTCCTAATGCCCCAGTGTAGTGACGGGGACACTATACTTTAAACAGGCACCGTCCTTCGGATGAGACATAAAACCGAGGTCCTGACACTCTGTGGTCATTAAAAATCCCACTATGGCTGCCGTCACATCATCCAGGTGGATTGGTGGATTGGTGGTGGTGGAGGGGATCCTCATTACCTGTAAAGCACTTTGAGTCGAGTGTCCAGAAAAGAGCTATATAAGTGTAAGTAAGGCACCCATGTGGTGAAGACGTGCTCAATGCCACCCACAGCGCTGCTTATGGGCAAAAAGAAACAGCACTAGATACCTGACCGAATATCCCACACTGACAGGCTGCTGGAGTCTCTTTAGTCTTGAACAGATGGGACTTCCAGGAGACCTGACACAAGGCATCAACAGTGTCAAACCAGCCGATTTCCTCAGAATCAGTGAGACATAAACTTGGGCCCACAGTTGGAAACTGTGTGGAAGTGCAATCTAAACCACAAACAGAAGGCATTGCTTGACACAAAGGGTTGTGGGATTGTGAAAAAAACTACCCAGCCAGAATGGCTACCCTGGTTCCTTTCAAGAAACAGCAGGATGAGATCCTTGAATCAATGAACTACTAACAAACAGGTTAGATCAGAAAAATAGGGACATTGCTTTGGAACAGTAAGACCAGACAGGATAATGACCTCTTTAAAATCAGCAGCCTGGTTCTCCTGAGGAGTCCTGCTGACTTGGCTTCGGATATATAGCTCCTTCCCAGCTCTCTTCCGCTGGCAGTGTCACTACTCCGCTCGACAGGGAGTCTGGACACTTCCCCAGGGACAGTGTGATTGACAGCTGTCAATGGCCTGTGCCAGGGAAACTGTACGCTTAGGGTGAAAGGTCAGGCAGCACACACAGGTCCCCAGATCTCACCAAGCACCTCCCACTGCCACTCGCTGACCTCACCCTCCCAACATGCTCCATCATGTTCGTTAGCGGAGCTGGAGGGACAAGGCATAGGGGCGCACATCTTTCTATTTGCCCTGGGTCAGGACGCTGCAGCCTGTGGATGCTGTGCAGTGAAACCGGCACTGCCCTTGTCACGTCGGGCTCGAGCTGTCGGGTCTACAGAGGCACCCGCGAGGACCTCCAGTGTTGGGGCTCTTCCTCTACTGGCAGGTCCTCGATCCTCCAATACAGTTTGGAGGAAACTCATCAGTGTGGAGCGTCCGTCCTCACTAAGTCATCAGCCAGCCTCCCCCTTGAAAATAATTCAAAACCCACTCTCCGAATCAGAGTTCCTGTTCCTGTAGGGTTCCGAGAGAACAAGCCCCAGAATCACAGCGCTACCGCCTGGCGGGTGAGCAGTATCAGTTTGCCCACTCTCAGGAATCCGCATATTCCCGGGAAGGGTGGCAGAATCCATGGGAACCTATCCCAGAAGCACAGGCTGTAGGCGGGGTGGTGCTCTGCATGATGTCACGGTCTGTCTGTGTTTAAAGAAATAATTTCCTAACCTAACCTGTCTGTCCTTTTCTTCGTTTAGGAATCCCTTCCCTGGTTTGCTTCCCTGCCCTGGGGCAGCAGGAATGAGAGCCATGAGTGCCCAGCTTGCCCAACATGCCCTCTCGCGAGCCCTTTGCCCTGCAGTGCTCTGCGAGCTCCACAGTGCCCTCTGTGTCAGCAGCAGAGGAGCGACTCCTTCTCCTCGAAGACCGCGTGTGCTGGGCGCCAGCAGTGCTGCGTCTGCAGCCACATCCTCGAGCTTCCAGCACAGCAAAGGCAGAAACAGCCCTGGACGTACATAATTCATCACATTGCTCGCCGTGGTTATCCCAGCCTGTGAAAGCGAGAGACTCTGAGCTGTCCATCATGTTGTTGGATAAGAGCTCTAAAGCCAAGATGTACTGTCCAACAGCTGCCAGCAGCATTAGGGAACCAGCACTACAAGAATAAATGAGCGCAGATTTTGTTTGGGGACTCCACAGATGAATCATCTAAATGCCCTCTTGTAGACCAGGAGGTTCGTTGTCAGTTTCGACACTGGTGAGTGTCGACAGCAAACATTACAGAGCATGGAATAGTCCCAGATCACTCCAGACTACAAGGCATCTGTCTGTCAGCTGTGCTGCATGTGTTTTCATTAAAATCCACCAGATCCCTCTCAGCACCTGGCCAGGCTTCCTCCCCCAACGCAAAACAATCGGCTACAAAGAGAGCCAGCTGACAGGCTCCGGTGCAGCACAGGTCAGCTCCAGACGCCCCCCCGCAGGACACACCAGCAGCCCTGCAGCCCCCTGGGGCGGCCAGCAGTCTGAGCAATTCAGGTCAAACTTTCTTTTGTCCCATTTGAGGAAATTTGTTTTACAGCACACTCCCGACATAACAACACAATGACAGACGCGAGTGTACCGACGAAGAAGTCAATGCAACAGCGTTACAGCGAGATTAGGGAGAAGATGGTAACGTGGATGAATCACCGCGCTGTGGGCACTGGGGCCAGACTGGGAGCAGGACAACCTGCTGTTACTGCAGACACAGCCAGTCAAGACCAGTGGAGCTCGGCCAGTAGCTCCACAGTGGAGCCCACAGAGAGCCCCCGACTCCCCCACCCAGAACCTTTACTGAATCCCTCAGGGGTTCCATTATATGGGATCTCTAATGACCTCATGACCATAGGGAGCAGAAACAGCTCATCACCACCTGAAAGCCTCTGTTCCTGCGGCTGACAACAGGCGCCTGTTTCACCTGGACATGCTGATATGACGTGGTCTTGCCGCTAAGAAGCACAAGAAAGGTCGCCACCTACAGGATGACCAGTGCTGCTGCTGAACTGACTCTGCTCCAGGTTGAAAGGGTTCAAGCACAGGATGGCAGGTAGCAAGACTAGGGTCCCGGAGGAAACCCACACAATCATTCAGAAGGGAAACAATGAAGCAAGTCGATTGCAAAGACAGCAGATTCACAGCCTAGATACTCGTCACATGCTGGCATAATTCTGGTGTGTATTCCGAAATCTCTCAACAGCAGGTTTGGAGAAAACTTATCCATTATTTTTTTATGTAAGTCCTAGCTGTATATCTACATAGCTCTCCAGGCAATCTGAGCAGTAGAATACAGAGCAGCTTTAGGGCTCAGCTCCATGTCTACAGAATATTCTCCCAAGTGGAGCTGAGAATCGAAAAGCCCATTAACCTGCAACTGCCGGGCAGACAGGAAGCCTATCCTGGGATCTGGAGAGCTGATCAAGACTGGGTAGCAACAGTGGGATCTGGGCATCCAGCATGCAGCCATGACAGAAAATCCTTGCTCAAATCAGTAGCCACGGTCTCAACTCAAACAAAAAGCCGGGCATCTTGTTCCAGTCTCCCACAAACCTTTGTGTAAAGAGGTGCTACATTCACTCCTCTATTGGATCCTTTGGTTTGTGTTTTGCTGTTGGTTCTGAAGAAGTTAATTTTACTTTTAGAGTTTTTATTGAGTCTAGCAATATTGCAAGAACAGTATAAGGGCGCTAATGCCCTTATACTGCAAGTACTGCAGTCAGTCCAATACAACTAGAAAATAGATTTTTTTAACCGGCAGTATCTCATTAAAAATAATAATGCAGTATTATTGCATTTAATTCAGTTGCAAGCTCCCCAAACTGTAATCTTGTCTGTAACCAAAAAGCTCTTCGACGATACTGTGACCAGACTCGGCACCAAGCCTGCCAGACTCCTGCTCTCCTTCCCTCACTTCAAACTGCTCCTCTCCAGCCCCCTGCGAGCTCAAGGCCTGACTTTCTTTACCCTTTATCTGCCAGAATCTTTCTTCCAGGCCAGACCTGCTGGCCCCCATGGTGTCTCAGAGATCTGTGTGTGATCCCCTGGGGGCTGCTGTATCCCACTAACCTTTCACCTCCATCAGCATGTCAATATACCCATCTCACCGCCTGTCAATACTCCTCTGCCGACTTGATATGGGAGAAATCGATATTGAAATACCAGCAGAGCGGATTTGGCCTCGGGGCTTAAATGTGTTGAAGCGCTGCAGCAGTGCTGTTTGGTGCCTGATCCCTGATCCCTGATCCCTGCTTTAATCAGCTCACTGAGATCTGGGCTTGTCAGTGTCAATAAGGAACAGGACCAGAATTGGGGCTGCTCTCTCTTTGACACTGACAAACATGAACATTAACAGCTCACATCAGTCCCATACAAAACAGTCGGACGGTTTGCACTGCAATCCCATAACTTTCTAGTAAACAAAAGGCTGCAAAGGAACGGGTGAAGGTTTATTACCTACTGAAAAGAAAAGAGACACAACATTATGGCAGGGGAGCCTTCTGCACGTGTGTGTTAACATACATGCACTCGAACAGTAATTAAATGCAAATATTGTAACTGGTGGTGAGTGACTGGTCCTTGAATATAACTTCTGCAAGTGTTCAGGGAAGCATCGCAGAGGGTGGGATTGAGCTTCAAAGTTTGACAAGCTACACCTCTAAAAATGACACAGATGATGACCTATGACCATCTGGAGATGCAGAGCAGTGATTCTGTTCAGAGCCAAGCCTTCAGTACCTGCATGTACGTCCATCCATCCATTCTCTAAACACTTCATCCAATACGAGGGGAGCTGGAGCCTATCCCAGCAAGCGACAGGCACAAGTGGGATCTATCCTGGACAAAATGCCAATCCATCACAGGGCAGACACGCACACACAAACGCACAAACTTACAGCAGGGTCACTCTTCCCAGAAGCCAGGTAGCCTGCCAGCATGTCTTCCGACTTAGGGAGGAAACTGGAGCATCCAGCAGAGACCCACGTGAACACAGAGAGAACATGCAAACTCCACAGACAGCACTGACCACAGACCCCTAGCACTGCGAGGCAGTAATGCTCTCAACTGTGCCACCATGCTGCCCTCACTTGCACTATACCTTCATCCCTGATTCTGCTTCAACTGAAAAGCAAACATTTACAAAAGCAACATCGATTAAAAAAAAAACGCATGGGAAACACAAACCGTGAGGGATAATATTTGAATTATCATGCAACCCCGGTGACACTGAACTGACCATGTCGAGAGACCTGGCACACCTCGGTGGTCAAGGCTTCAGCCCAGAATGAGCTCCTCTCGGTCAGCTCAAAAACGGCAAGCAAAGTCACTAAACACAGACTTGAGCAACATCTAGGCACAGCCTCTCTGTGCATCTCCGGCTTCTCTGGGGCTCCTCAGAGATCACAGGAATAAGAGGTCAAGTGTAACAAGTTTAATTACTCAGAACAACAAGAACAGCCAATAGCAGTCAGAAATGAAGTGACGCACCAGTGTTTATGTGATCAAAAGACGAGTGTGTAAAACTTCTTTCAAGAATTAATATTTCAGCCAGCAGCCATATCACCCTGCAGCTCCCAGCTGGCAGCCCACTGAAGCCCAGCAGTGTGAGCCTGGTCAATACCTGGATGGGAGACTCCTGGGAAAGCTGAGGTTGCTGCTGGAAGAGGTGTTAGTAAGGCCAGCAGGGGCCCCTCACCCTGCGGTCTGTGTGGGTCCTAATGCCCCAGTATAGTGACAGGGACACTATACTGTAAAAAGGCGCCGTCCTTCAGATGAGGCGTAAACCGAGGTCCTGACTCTCTGTAGTCATTAAAAATCCCAGGGCATTTCTTGAAAAGAGTAGGGGTGTCACCTCAGCATCCTGGCCACATTTCCCCCTGGCCTTTACCAGTCATGGCCTCCTAATAATCCCCATCTCTGAACTGGCTTCATCACTCTGCTCTCCCACTGAGAGCTGGTGTGTGGGGAGCGGACTGGCACATCATCCAGGTGGGGCTGCACACTGGTGGGGTTGGAGGGGATCCCCATTACCTGTAAAGTGCTTGAGTAGAGTGTCCAGAAAAGTGCTATATAAGTGTAAGCAATTATTATTGGGAATTATTTCTGCCAGCAAGTGAAGAACATGCCATTGGCTCCCTCTCATGGTCGACACTTGCAAATGTAAGCAGTGAGAAGAAGAGATGTCACGGGCATTCAATTCATTACCAGAAACCTGCTTCTTCCAGTTAAAGGCAGAGACAACCCAGAGCCTGTCCTGGATACTCAGGGCAGCATCCAGGAACTGCATCCTGGAATAGACAGCAGCTCGTCGCTCAGCACACACACACACCAGCTCATCACTCCGCAGACACACACACCAGCCCATCGCTCTGCACACGCACACCAGCTTATTGCTCAGCACACACACACCAGCACACAAAAACCAGCTCATCACTCTGCACACACACACACCAGCTCATCACTCCGCACACATACACCAGCACACACCAGCTCATCACTCCGCACACACACACCAGCACACACCAGCTCATCACTCCGCGCACACACACCAGCTCATCACTCCGCGCACACACACCAGCTCATCACGCTACACACACACCAGCACATCACACTACACACACACACACCAGCTCATCACACTACACACACACCAGCTCATCACACTGCACACACACCAGCTCATCACACTGCACACACACACCAGCTCATCACACTGCACACACACACCAGCTCATCACAATGCACACACACACCAGCTCATCACACTGCACACACACACCAGCTCATCACACTGCACACACACACCAGCTCATCACACTGCACACACACCAGCTCATCACACTACACACACACCAGCACACACCAGCTCATCACACTGCACACACACATCAGCACAAACCAGCTCATTGCTCTGCAAACACACACAGCAGTGACCAGTGTGCTCTGCACACACACCACTGCAAACCAGCACACACACACACACACACCAGCTCATTGCTCTGCACACACACGCCGGCACACACATACACACCACAACACACACACCGGGGCTCACACACACACCAGCGCACACAGCCAGTCTAGTGACACCAGTTACCCCAGCCAGCGTGTCTTCTGGAAGGGAGAAAACTGGAGCCCTGGGGAAACACACGCAGGCATGAAGAGAACATGGAAACTCCACACAGCTGAGGCAGCACAGTGATCTGCCACTTGACTTTCTGCCATTTCAATTCACGTTAATATAAAATCACAGGTTTATGGAACATCTGGTGCATAAGTGGATATTTTTCAGCATGAAAGATCAGAATTAAAGCACAATTTATTTCACTGAAATTCACAAAGTTTGCAAACCTCACAAATAAGCATTGTGTTGATTGCTGCGCCAGACAAAAACTCTGTTCGCTGCAGAATTAACAGTCACACCTTCTGGCCCATCAGGTCTCACTCAGCCTGGACAGGACCAGGGTGGACCAGTAGGTGGTGATCTTCCCTCTTTTTCCAGCACACTGCCCCCATATGGGGACCAGGAACACAGTGTTGTAGGGTGTGACTGAGGTCCTGACACAAAAAATACAGTCTGGACTCCCTAAAGCCAACCCTTATTCCAGCCGCTGAAGTAGACTCCTACAACCCCACCTGACCTGCTGCAGGGCATCACCTTTGACATGAAAAGCACAACGTAGGCGTACAGTTAATTAATCACTCAAGCAACACTTAAATTCAGCTTTTGAATCTAAGACAACAGGACTTCACTACACAGTCTCTTCCTATGGAGCACAGGATAACGCTGGCCAGTGAATCCACGTTTTCTGACCCTTTACTCAGGAAGTCCAAAGTCATTGTGCTCTACGGCCCCAGACACCGCCATCTTTTGTTCTACACGGAGCGCTTTCACAGTCCCACCCTCCATCTCCACAGACGCGTCTCTGCGAGAACGTGACAAGAAAGACAAGCACCTTTTTAATCCGGCCGTCCTGTGCGCAGGGCTACCGTGCAGCCAGACGTAATCCTTTCACCGATACAGAGGTCCCATTGTGTCGCTGAGCCGCAGGCGAAACCGATTCAACACCCACAGGCGAAACCCTACTGACCTCTCAAAGGTCAACGTTCAAGGGTCAGAGACGCACAAGCGCTCCGCTCTTTTTTAATGATCAAACTCCCTGTAAAAACAATAATAATTACAAAACGAGATGAAAGAAAAGGTCACGATTGATTTTCCTGAAGATATGAAAATGAAAACGGCTTTACAAGGTCCAAAGAGCCAAACAATGAAACAAGAGGTTCGTCCCAGTTCAATAAACTTGTCTGGGAGTTTGTTTTTTTTAACCCATTTTATCTTTTTTAAATTCTTTTGAAATGGAATTTACTCGCCAAGAACCGACGAGAGGGTGTGTTCTGGCATCTACCCTGACAGAAAGTCATACAATTATCATTTAGAAAGTCTGTAATAAACTAAGAAAGATCTACATGTTTCACGCTGACGTAAATCCCATATTATGTACGATTCCTGTGCCCGTCTCCTTAACGCCAGAAATTGCTTTTTAAAAATACATAAGGAGTAATGCACTGAATACCAACAATAACCACGCTAATATGTGATTACCACGCAGTACGTTTCACTGCTCAAAATAAACAAGAGGTTTACAGAACACCAAGCACTGTCGGTCTAGTTACCATTGGAAGGTTATGTCAATATACACTGCAGACCAATTTTCCGTTGCAGGTCACCATTTCATATCCAGCACATGCTTTGCAGTGACTTTTCCCGTTTTTCGTTATTCCCATCATCTGTATCCCGGAAAGCTAAATCCTGGGGAAGAGCGCCCCCGTGTGGATAAATGATTGCTGGCTGTGGAAGTAAACTACGCTATTAACTATATTTTGTCAGAACTCTTTGTTGTCACACTGTAGTACTTTGTGGTCATTAGAAGGGGTAATGGTTCGTTTTGTACTGTTTCTATGCAGCTTTGATGATCTCTGTCTGACGCTGACAAACATTAACACTTCCAACTCAAATTACTTGAATTCAATACACTCATTCAGAAGGTTTGCTGCACGTTCTGCTTGTGGCAGTAAAATGCACGTTGTCAGAGCACATGTTCCATTCAACTTTTGTTTCCTACTAACTCATCTGAAAGTAGTACAGCCCTTCTGATGAACTGAGTGCAGGCTACGTCTTGTCCTGACTGTACAGCAGCATGAACCTGGGCCTGCTTGGTGCAGCTCTTGGATACAAAGATCCTAAACTTAATCACATTCATTTTATAAACAAAAGTAGAACATTCTCTAAACTGTGATGATCTGTATGTTTTGAATAAGCCTGGTTGAAGAAGAGTCTGTCTTGAGCCGATGGGCTCATGGCGATTTTGGTACCAAAGTCATGAGTTGATGTAGTTCTTTAACTCAGGCATCTCCATGTCTGTTCCTGTAGAGCCACAGTGTGGCAGGTCTCCTTCGTAACCACGAGTTCATCATTTTCAAAGGCTCAGAATAACTTGCCCGTGATCGACTAGCTCATGATTGAACTCGGGACCCGAGAGACTGTGCGGGACTCGGGTCCGAACGCCCCTCAACCCTCAGCCTCGCTCCCCTCGTGGGAGCGCCCTCTGTGCTGAGGTGCCGCTGGTTCCCAGACACTGCCAATCGTCCTGCGCTGTGGATCTGCGGGAGAGCAGCCGGCAAGTCCTGCACTGACTGTGCTGATCGTCGCCATGATGGGGGGGCCAGTGGATGGATCTGCCGCTCTGGGGGTGTCGGGGTCACAGGGCCCAGGGATCTCGGAGAATGAAGCCGGCGAAGGACACGAGGCGCCAGGATGAGCACACAGCAGGAAGTGCACCTATGTCTGGAAACGGGATCGTTCACAGTGCTGCTAGGACCCAGCCCGTCTGTCCCGAGGTTTGGAAACTAGGGAGCGGCTGACAGGTTGGGTTCTGGACCAGATCAGATCCATTCTCACAGCTCACCGCCAGTCCAGTCTGTGACAGCACAGTGCCAGCTGGAGCAGAGAGAGCCCACTACCCAGTCACCCTGCAGACAGGCAGCCCGGTGCAAACAGGAAGCCAGTGGGTGGAAACAGGAAGGAGGAAGCGAGGCAGCAGCAGGAAAGCACACGGGACACGGAGCTGTACAAGATTTGATTTATTAACTATTATACATGTCACGTAAGGCCTTAATGTTTTTACACCATACTCCCATTGAGACAAATTACGATACTTTTAGCAAATAATAACATGATTTTTTTTGTTTTGTTGCATTTTACTTCATTTTTTTGTCATTTTATTTTTTTTTACTTTTTTTGAATACTGAGAGTGGCTTTCCCTCTCCCTGGCACTGTACTTAATCATGCACTATTACTGAACTGGCCTGGACACCATTCACAAAACTGTTAAAAAATGGTCTTTTTTAATTATTAAAATAAAACATAAAAAGAAATGTCTTCTATCACCAATGACTAAAGGGCAGATTGTTAGACCCCTAACATACAAATAAACAGCCATTTTTAATATATTTTGCTTGTTTCACTTAACTTAACAGACAGTCTGTCACCATTGTGGCAAAAATGAAGAACAAAAATGGATGCCACCACAGAGACCGCTGAACCGTGATCACATTGTAATCCAGGCTGGGTTTCCTGGTCACCTGTGCTGGAAGCCAGCTGTAGTGTTTGTCAATGACACACGGAGGGCGCCGCCCCGGAGGACGACAGTACAAGTACCAGAGGTGCAGACTGGGTGCAGGAGACACTGCCTTCCTCAGCCCCCCTCCCCAGGCAAAGGCCTGCATGACAGACAACATGGATTTGGTGTCATTTCAACATTTTAATTACAGACCACGTCTTCGAGTGAGAGGCGAGAGGAGTCTCGCAGGTTACAGCACACAGTGAACAGGCAGGCTAGCCCGCAGCCCTGAGCCGGCCGGGAGGCTGGACACACAAATGCACCTCTCGTTTCAGAGCCCACAGAGCCAAGTGGTACTTCTACACACGCGCCCACCCCCTGCCCGGCCCGGCCCGGCCCGGCCCACTCCTCAGCTGCTCCGTGCTCAAGCAGGAGACAGACACAGCAGGCCCCTGCCAAGACAGAGCTTCCATCTCCTGGATCATCGCAGCTCCAAGCGCAGAACACACCCGTTTCCAGCAAAGACCTGATCCCTGCAGCTCCCCTTCAGCCCTACCCCATCTGCAAGACTGCTCACAGATTCAGCCATCCCAAAACATACTCATCCCACCTTCCTGGTTCCTGGAATTCTACACCCCACTGGAGACCGAGAACTACACCAAACTCTGCATTTCACAGGCCAGGAACATGATCCTGCCCTGCGTGACCCTTTCTTTAAACACTGCTGACTGCTGACCTGATGACTGTTTCTGCTTCAGAAGAAGCAGCTCTGCCAGCTGTGAGCTGTGCAGCGTTGTATCGGCTTCAGCTCCCAGGATTCAGAAGCAGACATCGATCGATCCGTGTTTTCATCCATGTACCAGAGCAGTGCTGAAATGACTGTCTGACCGGTGCGCTGGGTGCACAGCTGAAGCTGTTTAGAAAGCCCACCGGAAGCCCCCTCCCTGCCCCTCAGTGCTGTGCTGGACTGCGTGCGGTTCAGAAGGGCTAGTGCTGGGCTCAGCTCTCACGCAGCGCATCACGTAGCGCCAGGGCTAGCTGGGGGATTCTCACCTCCTGCCCGCATGTGTTGAGCACAAGGGATGCAATCATGTTACACTCAGGGCTGAAAATGGGAACTAGCTCTTCAGCATCCAACACTGTGGAACCCCAGATCAGTATAGGAGAAACAAATGGAAAACTGCCAAGGGCAAGGATGAGGGTGAGAGAGTTCCCCCTGTAACACAGCATTTTCCTGGGATGCTCAGCCTCAGCAAGAGCAAATACATACCAGGTCGAACAGCAAACACTGACACAAGAGATCCTGCTGTCCAATACACCTCCCACAAACCTGCATGGGTTCAGAAAGGACTGGGACCTCTCAGACAGAGCAGCCTTCAGAACCTTAGACATTCAAAATTACATTTGTATTATATACTTCAAAAAGGCTTACAAGCTAATGCAGAAAAAATAACTAGGAAAATGTGTGAAAGTGCAGTAATAATTCTCATATCTGGCTCATATTCCGTGACCGTTTTAGTCATACTTCCCAGTACAAAACAACACTCAAAGCCCCCCTGACACTATGTCTCACCCTATTCCAAGCCCCCTGCAGGCTCAGACACTGCAGATAACAGCGAAAGCTGTTTCTCAGCCACGCCAAGCTGAGGCCAACAGCCTGCCTTTGGCTGCAGGACAGACCACACTCTCTAGGTGGCAGCAGAGCTCTCTGACCAGCCTTAGCAATGCACCAGGCCTCCTGAATGAGGCAGAGAACACCAGCAGTGATTGCACTGCCCTCACTTGATATGCTCTACCTACTCCCCTGCACCATGTCTCTCCCCACTGACACAATCTTCCTCCCTCACCCTGTGACAGGAAGAAAGTCACTCTTCAGACTCCACTGCCTTAGTATAGCTGTGCAATTTCCTCTTAGCCTCTGTTTCCAAACAAGTCTTGAACACCCACAGGATCCAAAGAGAGGTTGGAAATTGGAAGAGATTTATGAGTCAGCAACTGTAGTCCCAGTCAGTGAAAAAGTGTTTGATGTGATGAATCGAAAGCTCCTCAAATCCAAAGGAAAACACTTCTGCAGCACAAAAACGTTACCTGGTAAAAAAGTCAAACTGAGTGCAACTGCGGCAACAGACACGACAGTCTTCCAGCAGCACGTCGAGAACAGGGTAACGGCTGCGTGTCCGGCCGTGCTGGGCTCTGAGAGACGGGTCCGGGGAAGAGCCGGGCTGCTGTTGATCATGTCACTTACACAAGCGGGGAACAGCTACTGCTGCTACAGCTGTCTGGGACTCGACTGGGAACTGGACCGCACTGGGCAGCGCCCGGCATCGGCACGGAGTCTCTCCCCCAAGAGCCAGGATTCCCAAACCAGAGAAGCTCCAGCGGGGACAGGTGGGCCTGTTCCACCCCCAGCAGAGGGGGGGCGCTGCAGCCTCGCAGTGTCAGTCCAGCTGCCTGTCCCCAGTCTTCCCCAGAGCTGTGTAACGGCACATATTCCCCGGCTTTCCATATTCCAGTCTGAAACGGCACGCAGAGTCAGCCCTCTGCTACCCAGCGCTCTACCGCTGCAACTCCAGCTAATTCCAAACATCCTGATCCTCCTCCCTGAACCCAGTGCCGATATTAACTTGTTCATTTTGGCTGACAACTCACATCTGCACACCTGAGTGGCGTACCCTGAACCTACAGCCGGCCAGCGACTCCGGAGCCCTGACCGGGACTTTCTGTGTGTATCAACAGCTCAGACGCAACACCAATGAAAAGGAGAAGGTTGTGACACGGCAAAATTGATTCACAGGAATGGCAGGAAAGCTTTTTGGCAGCCCCCGCATTTTAACTGGCCTGCTCTTAAAGATCAAATGCAACAGTATCCCCTTACTTAGACTGTTCTAGAAAGCATGCATCTCAACAGGTCACGTCTGATCGATACCCTTACAGGACTCTGGCTGCAGCCTTAATTATTAAACCGGTAACAGTCTATGGAAAACATCCAGAGTGCTTCCTAACCGCACTTCTGCAGCGGATTAGTGGACTGAAGCGTCAGCTGGAGAGGCCTCCTGTGAGCAATACGGAGCACCAGCAAGGCAGAGAGATGAGCAGCAGAGAACAGCAGCCTGGCAGACTAACCCAAGCGCAGGGCCGAGCAGACACAGCATTCTGATCCATCTTGGGTTTTACCAGCTGCAGCTTCTTGTGCAGAATGTACTGGCAAAGAACACAAAACAACCTGACCTATGCTCTCATCACACTGTTTGTTCAGATTAATTATCAACCTCACTGCATCCTCCTTAACTGATGAAGCAGACACGGACGGTTTTCCAGACAAACAGATCCGAACCTTGAGAATAAAGTCTGAAAAGCCGGGTTTGGGGCGAGCAGGTCATACGTATCGCTCATGTTGCGTCTAACTCCACGCCCTTTCATGCACAGCCTCTCCTCACGTCTGAGCACCCAGCTGCTGGACTCCCCGCCAGGGTCTCTCCCAGGGGACTGGCACAGGCGGAGGCTCTTCTGATTGTTGCTGCAGTGCAGCTGCTGGCAGGGCTCCAGCATTCTTCAACAGCACCAAGAAGAGCTTGTTCCCAAAGTAAATCTGTTTCCTACACTGACACACGTGCGCACACACCCTCCTGCTCGCTCTGCTGCTCTCCCTCCTCACTCCCCACCAATCCCTCGATCAAGGCGATCGCACCCGGACGCAGCCCTGCCGCGCTCCCAGCACAGCAGTCTAATCCACCGCCGCTCTCCAGAGCCGCTGGCTGTAGAAAAGACGAAACGAAAGCTTTACCTTCCCCCAGTCTTGTATGCAAATGCACTCAGCCCACTGAAACAGGCCTGACTCAGCCCGCTCAAGGTGCCGACTTGTTTCAGTCTCCGTACGGAACAGCCAGCAGCCCGGAGCGCCTGCAGCTGCACAGCAGAGGGGAGAAGGCCTGCTCCAAGCCTCTGGCCCACAATCCCTTGCACAATTCCCCAAAGTCCAGAAACCCAGGCTGACGTCCAGGACAGGGAGAGGCGTTCTGACAGCCTGTATTGGGAGGCTCTTCCCATCATGCCTTACTTCTACCACGCTGCACATCCTGAAATCTCCTAAAATACTAAGAAGGGTTGCGGGGGTGTGCAGCGCCAGGACTCCAGGAAGCTCACGCTCCCCAGTCGCGCTCAGACGGAACCTTGTTTCATTTGTACCTCCAAGTAATATACATACGTACTGAACAAAAATGGAAACGGTAGTCCATGATGGTATAAGGGGACAAAAACAGATGGTTTTAAAGGGGAGATCAGCCTTGAGGCAGAACGGGTCCTCTCTCTGACACAGCGGCCCTGGCGTCTCAGTTGGATCCAGAGCCGATCAGACCGCCTCACTGCGGCAGTGCGGGGCGCCAGGCCACACCGGAGCAGGAATGCCGTCAAACCAGCCTGCCGTTCCCACTCGGCTGATGGCGCTTTGCCAGGAGGCCTGTTTCACTCCGAGCGCCCCGACTGCTCAATCATTCTCCCCTGCCAACGTCCCGCTACAGGCATGTCGCCATCAGCTCTGTGGGCAGCGCCGCGGGGGCGAAGCGGCACGGCCAACGAGACGCGTGTTCAGGAAGTGATAAGTGACAACAGCCCCCGAAGAAACACTCCCCCCGGTCACAATGTCCATGCGCTGTGCCCACTGACGGGCACCCTCCCCCTGGGAGATCCCCGCTGCAGCCGCAGGCCGCACAGGGCGAGGAAACCAGTCGATCCGGTCCCGCACACTCTCGGGACGTCCCGACGCCACGCTGCTGATGCACAGTCCTGAGCAGCGATCGCCGGGACAGCACTGCGCTGCTGGATCCACACACCGAGTCCAAAGGCCCGGTGAGGAAAAAACCGAAATAAATTAATCAACACCAGGGACAAATCGGCTTGGTGTGTCCGGCCCGTGGAGATGAGCAGGGCTCCCGGGGGGAGGAATCCAGCTCGGGCTCGCTCTGCCCCAGTCGGGTTTGGTTTGGGCGGAAGAAGGATTTGGAGAGTTTTGTTCTGCTCCGGAGGGAGGGGCAGGGGACTCCCAGGATGAATGAAAAAGACTCTAATCACGCCCTGACACGCTCCCCCCGAGATCACACACGCCCTGCGGCCCGGAGCTGCCGGGACAGGTGAGGGGCGCTGGCAGGGTGGGGGTGGCTTCCCGACTCCAGCACCCACGGGTCCCAACTGTCCGAAAGTTCTGGTGAACAACTCCACTCACCGGCAGCTCGGCGCCGCGCCCTCCTGCCCCCGGGATATGCACAGGAGAGGGGAGCTCCGGGAGGCAGTGTCTGTGTGGGTCCTCCTCCGCGGGCAGGGAAGCAGGGAAAGGGGGATTCAAGGTCGGGAGGAAGCAAACAGAGCCCTGCTGACCGGGAGCCGCCGCTGGGGCTCCTGCGCTCGCTCCAGGCCTCTCCCCGCTGGCCGCTGGCCGCCGGGCGCCGTGGCGGGCCGTGAGCCTCAGAGCGTGTGCTGCTCGGCCGACACGTGCTGAGGGGGCAGGAGGGGCAGCAGCGGCGACTGCGGGGTGGGCGGCGGCGAGTGGGGCGGGGACTGCTGGGGCGCCCCCGGGGAGGAGGAGGAGGGGAGCGGCGGGGGCACGGGAGTGTAGCAGGAGTAGCTGGAGGCTCCGATCAGGGTGGTGGGCGAGGCGGGGAGGCCGCTGGGCGTGTCCACGAGGGGCTGATTGTAGAAGAAGAAAGCACACTGGTGGATGAAGGTCTCGATGATTGTCTGGTAGGTGCGCGTGGCGGTCAGAGCGTCCATGGTGGTGAAGTCGGGCCGCATCAGCGTGGGCCAGAAGCAGATGGACAGGTTCTCGCTGGTCATCAGGTTCACCCTGTTGTTCTGGCTCACCCTGGGGGCAGAAACGCAGGACTTTAAAGACGACACGTGTGTGTGATCAGCCTGTCGGAGAACATTCATGTGCGCCAGTTCATAAAGAGGCTACGGGGGGTTGTGTGTTCAGCCAACATGCTAGGAAAACCACACTGGAAACAGAAATAACAGCATTTTGCTTTTTTAAGCCTCAAATACTGGAGCTGGAACCACTGTACAGAGGAGGAGGTACTACTGCTGTAACAGTTCACAAGTTTCCGTCCTCCTCCTCGAGATGCAGATGGTGGAAAGGAATTGACAAAAATCATCGCAAGTATTAAGTATTATGTACATGTACTCAAAATGACAATGCCTGCTCCCCAGGGGGCGGGGCACCAACAGGGCCAGGAGCTGGGCAGTGACAAACTACTCACTTGTTCAAGTGACAGATGACATATTTGAAGACATCGTAGTTCTCCCGAGGGAACCTGCGCAGGATGTCCTTCATGGCTTGCAGCCTCTGCTCCCGTTCGTTGATTTCTGTGAAAAAAGGGGGGTGGGGGAGCAAGTAGGCTGGTGTCAATCACTTTGCCTTCACTGGCCACTCCACAGACAGACAGGTGTGTGTGTGTGTGTGAGAGAGAGAGACAGGTGTGTGTGTGTGTGAGAGAGAGAGAGAGAGAGAGAGAGAGAGAGAGAGAGAGAGAGAGACAGACAGACAGACAGACAGGTGTGTGTGTGTGTGAGTGTGAGAGAGACAGACAGACAGGTGTGTGTGTGTGTGTGTGTGTGTGTGTGTGTGTGAGTGTGAGAGAGACAGACAGACAGGTGTGTGTGTGTGTGTGTGTGAGTGTGAGAGAGACAGACAGACAGGTGTGTGTGTGTGTGTGAGTGTGAGAGAGACAGACAGGTGTGTGTGTGTGTGTGTGTGTGTGTGAGTGTGAGAGAGACAGACAGACAGGTGTGTGTGTGTGTGTGTGTGTGTGAGTGTGAGAGAGACAGACAGACAGACAGGTGTGTGTGTGTGTGTGAGTGTGAGAGAGACAGACAGACAGACAGGTGTGTGTGTGTGTGTGTGAGTGTGAGAGAGACAGACAGACAGACAGGTGTGTGTGTGTGTGAGTGTGAGAGAGACAGACAGACAGACAGGTGTGTGTGTGTGTGTGAGTGAGAGAGACAGACAGACAGACAGGTGTGTGTGTGTGAGTGAGAGAGACAGACAGACAGACAGGTGTGTGTGTGTGTGTGAGTGAGAGAGACAGACAGACAGACAGGTGTGTGTGTGTGTGAGTGTGAGAGAGACAGACAGACAGACAGGTGTGTGTGTGTGTGAGTGTGAGAGAGAGAGACAGACAGGTGTGTGTGTGTGTGAGTGTGAGAGAGAGAGACAGACAGGTGTGTGCGTGTGTGAGTGTGAGAGAGAGAGACAGACAGGTGTGTGCGTGTGTGAGAGAGAGAGACAGACAGACAGACAGGTGTGCGTGTGTGTGTGTGTGAGAGAGAGAGAGACAGACAGACAGGTGCGTGTGTGTGTGAGAGAGAGAGACAGACAGACAGACAGACAGGTGCGTGTGTGTGTGAGAGAGACAGACAAACAGACAGACAGACAGAGACAGACAGACAGACAGACAGACAGACAGACAGACGCGTGTGTGTGTGAGAGAGAGAGACAGACAGACAGACAGGTGTGTGTGTGTGTGTGTGAGTGTGAGAGAGACAGACAGACAGGTGTGTTTGTGTGTGTGTGAGTGTGAGAGAGACAGACAGACAGGTGTGTTTGTGTGTGTGTGAGTGTGAGAGAGACAGCCAGACAGGTGTGTGTGTGTGTGTGTGTGTGTGTGAGTGTGAGAGAGACAGCCAGACATGTGTGTGTGTGTGTGTGTGTGTGTGTGTGTGTGTGTGTGTGTGTGAGTGTGAGAGAGACAGCCAGACAGGTGTGTGTGTGTGTGAGTGTGAGAGAGACAGCCAGACAGGTGTGTGTGTGTGTGTGTGTGTGTGTGTGTGTGTGTGTGTGTGAGTGTGAGAGAGACAGCCAGACAGGTGTGTGTGTGTGTGTGTGTGTGTGTGTGTGTGTGAGTGTGAGAGAGACAGCCAGACAGGTGTGTGTGTGTGTGTGTGTGTGTGTGTGTGTGTGTGTGTGTGTGAGTGTGAGAGAGACAGCCAGACAGGTGTGTGTGTGTGTGTGTGTGTGAGTGTGAGAGAGACAGCCAGACAGGTGTGTGTGTGTGTGTGTGTGTGAGTGTGAGAGAGACAGCCAGACAGGTGTGTGTGTGTGTGTGTGTGTGTGTGTGTGTGAGTGTGAGAGAGACAGCCAGACAGGTGTGTGTGTGTGTGTGTGTGTGAGTGTGAGAGAGACAGCCAGACAGGTGTGTGTGTGTGTGTGTGTGTGAGTGTGAGAGAGACAGCCAGACAGGTGTGTGTGTGAGTGTGAGAGAGACAGCCAGACAGGTGTGTGTGTGAGTGTGAGAGAGACAGCCAGACAGGTGTGTGTGTGTGTGTGTGTGTGTGTGTGAGTGTGAGAGAGACAGCCAGACAGTGTGTGTGTGTGTGTGTGTGTGAGTGTGAGTGTGAGAGAGACAGCCAGACAGGTGTGTGTGTGTGTGTGTGTGTGTGTGTGTGAGAGAGACAGCCAGACAGGTGTGTGTGTGTGTGTGTGTGTGTG